>NC_137153.1:91972636-92626794 GCF_951394435.1 Stenella coeruleoalba | reverse complement strand
TTTAAATGAATCATGATATAGCAATATCTTTACAATGGAATACTGCATACCCATTCAAAATGAAAATATTTGTTGACACAGAGAGATAAAAAGTATACATTGGGGCTTCCCTGGTGGCGCAGTTGTTGAGAGTCCGCCTGCCGATGCAGGGGACACGGGTTCGTGCCCCGGTCCGGGAAGATCCCACATGCCATGGAGCGGCTGGGCCCGTGAGCCATGGCCGCTGAGCCTGCGCGTCCAGAGCCTGTGCTCCGCAACGGGAGAGGCCACAACAGTGAGAGGCCCGTGGACCGCAAAAAAAAAAAAAAAAAAAGTATACATTGTATGTAAAGTGTAACCTTCTGTAAAATATAAAGTCTAGAATTTTATTTATAAAAATGTTACATGTGATTGTAACTGAATGGTAGAAGTCCACATTTTCCCCTGCGCATGCTTCTATTGATATTTTTCTAAAAATAAGTATGTATTACCTACACAATTAAAAATAATAAGAGAAAAAAAGACAAGTTACCTTCAAATTTCCTCACCAGTGCTTTAATACTTCGTATGAAAGTATAGACTTCAGGAACAAATTAATTGTAGTATATGTTTAAAATTTATCCTTTCACACCTATATTTCAATTTTATCCTCACAATTATTTTGTGAAGTGAGCAAGACAGTATTTATTTTACAAATCAGACAATAATAACATATAGATGGAAGAAATACAAAGTAGGGGTGAAGAGAATAGGGTTTTTGAGAAGCACAGACCTATGTTTGAATCTTAGCTCTACAACTTTCTAGACATCTTTCCTTGAGAAAACATGCCTGATGTCTCTATGCCTCAATTTTTGATCCACAAAATATGACTGTCTCATAAAGTTACGGTGAGGATGATACCATGTATACAAAATTCTAAGCACAGTACCTAGAGCACTGTGTATTCTTATTCTAATGATCATTCTTTTAGCACATAGTGTTGACGTAGCTTACTAAAAAAACTAAAATAATCAGAATGAGAACTCAAATATTCTAGCTTGCTCTCTCCAGAGTACTTCTAAATGCATTTTCAGTATGTATATGATATTTAGGCTTAAGCGATCTGGTTCCAGTGGACCAAGCCTAAAGAAAAAAAAAAAAAAAGATTCTGCTGTTTTGAAAGCCCACTTAGAATTCCAACTCACTGAGGTGCACCTCAGGTTAGGTATGTGTAAATTTGGTCAGCAATGAACTTTGAGGTCCAGTTTCAACTAGTTGCTTTTTTTGTAAGGATTCTAAATGATTGGGTCTTTGGACCAGTTATGTCAGAGGTAAAAAGTAGTGTTCTATTTCTATCTGTCGGTATTAGTGAGGAATTCACAAGTCTTACCTACTATCCTGATTTCTCATAGAAGGCTTCTAGGAACTAAAGGAACAGTAGAAACATGACCCAGTTGACGGTCTAGACTTCTTGGGGGAGAAGGGGAGAAAGGGGTTGTTAGAAAGGGGAGAGTCTCACCTGACATGGATTGAATGTTCAGAAGTTTCCCTTATTTCATGCAGGCTTTATCCATACTAATGGAACTGACTTGTGGCATTTATTAGATCAAAGTTTAGACAGTAGCACTGTTATATACTAAGGATTATAAAAAAGGATATCCATAAGGCAGACTGTTTGGTTGAATCCTGACTATAACAAAATTGTTTGATGTGTACAATTTTCAGGGACTTTTAAAATGTGTATCGCTTTTCTGATTATAAAAGTAATGCATATGCGCTACTACCCCATGGGTGTCCTCATATAACCTTGAGTAACATTTTGATATATTTTATTCTCTCAAGGATAATGGTTTAAAATTTTTAGAAACACTTGGGTCCAAGTAAAAGAAGCCTTATTGTCACTCCAATTGGACGATGGCATCAAAGAACAGGAGAAAGGAATTCATCTTTTTTTTCTTTTTTCTGAAAAGGCAGAGTTGACATGGCTTTTGAAGCATGGACATTCTGAGTTGATGGTATTTCTGTATTAAAAGGTGGTATTTTCCTTTGTATTTGAGTCTAGCTTTATATTTTCATTGCTCTGCAAGAGCTAAGCCTGTACAGTTCCAGACAATGGCTCTGTCTGGATCTTTCAGTAGCATTCTTAGGAATGACTTAGACATGGGTTGTCACTACTTTCTTCTCAATTAGGGGTGGTCATTAACTGAACTTTCAGTATCAAGCACTTTGATGGCTGCACAACCTGCATACAATCAATTGGTGTATTTTTCTATTGAAAGCCTCAACTCAAAGCCAAACAAAAGTTGGGTGAATACTCTCCAGTTTAAAAATAAAAATTTTTATTTCCATAAATGAAGTTAGATGCTCAGCATGTCTTTATCTAATAGAATTACAATCTGGCTCAGTTGTGGAATTCTCTTTGTTCAGTCCCAACCAGATGTACTCAAACAGGGATTCCATTAAGCAAAGAATTTGCTTCTATGTGTTGTGAATTTAATAGGTTCATATAGAGCACTGTTATTGTTTTAATGCTATACAAGGAGTTAATTTGAGTCACGTCACATAGTGTGTTATACACATAAGGAAATGCTTCGGTGTATACCTAAAAATGAATGATAAATGCAAGCCTGAATTAATCCAATGTGCCTTCACCTGGTTGCGGGCACAGGGCGCCATCTAGTGGTCTCTAAAATATAGCTTTAAGTTAGAGCATCCTAAGACTCCAACCTCTCAAGGCAGGAAAGGACTCCAAGCAGCGTTTAGTCCATTTCTTGGTCTTTTGACTATGGGAAATCTAGGTTAGTCCATCTAAGGAAAGATCTTCTTCTGCCTTCTAAGAAGATCCAACAATCTCTGCTGTTCTGTCACCATAATTGCAGTTATAAACCTTAAAGTAAGATAGCTCAGAGTGTGTGTCTAGAGAGGTTGGGAGGAAAATGTGAATGACTAACTTTAGAAATGTAGGATAGATAATTATTTTTAGCAGCTGTATTTACTATCACTCTGGTTTATGATGCAGCTTGAAAAGATGTAGCCATTTTATTGTGTTAAGCAATATCATTTGTTCCTTTATTTCTGATTATTAAAAATTATGTTCTTTGTAGATAATTCTTAAAGTTAATAAAATGCCAAAGAATAAAATTAAAATCACCCATAAACCCAGAAAGGCTCAACCCACATAGAATGGTTTCCCCTCCATGCCAAGTTATATGTCCTCCCTTACTCCAAACAGCAGTGACCAGCCTCCCAAGTTAAGTGCTCAATATAAAGCTTAGAATACAGCAAGAAATAAAATAGCAAAGCCCTTGCTCTTAAAGAACTTATATTCTAGTCAGCGAGGCAGACAATAAGACATACAAACAAATAAATATACAATATGGTATTATTAAGTAAAGGCAAGTACAATGGAGGAAATAAATCAGGGTAAAGGATTAAAGAATGATGACGGTTAGTCACAAAGTCCTGTCTGAAGAGGTGACATTTGACCAGAGGTTGAAGTAAGGAATGAGCCATGCAAATTTCTGAGGGAAAAGCATTACAAGCAAAGAGAACAAAAGTGCAAAGACCCTGAGGTAGGAATGAGCATAGCAATAAATATTTGTGGAATCCATAACACTATTTGCTAACAAGTTCAAACAGTTTCAAAGAAGGAGGTATAAATAATGAGGCAATAAGGAGCTTTAGTACACTCCTACATATGGGCATTTCCCAAGGTTTAGACTCTTGATTTTGTCTCTTTGCATATGGCAACACCAGGAATTTCTAACTGGAATCTCCAGTTATATCTTTCATTCTCACCTTAAACTCAAAATATTTAAAGACATCCTGAGATGGTGTCCCCTCCCACCTATAACGAGATTTCTCATTAGCATCTTTGACTTCTCCCTTTTCTTGGCACCTGGTTCTGTTGCCTTCCTCAGTATGTTTTGCATGTCCTTATTCTTCCTTCTTATTTTCACAGGACATTAGCTCCTCCCACCCATACTCTTGAATAGCCCCTAATATGTCTAGTTCCTTTCCTCCAAACCATTCTGCACACCACTGCTAGATAAATCTTCTTAAAGCAAGCAACTTTCATTCATTTATTCATTCTTTCATTCAGCAAACATAAAGTATACTGCACTGAGTCCAATGCCTCCCCATTGCTCAAAACACACTTTACTATGGCAATATTATCATTCTTTTTCCACTCATCAACGCTCCTGATGGATGAAACCCATACCTTAGTAACAGTCACTACAAGAGTAATTCACAAAATTGGAGCAGGATCCACCAGCCTTAAAGGAATCTATCAGATTCTCTAGCTTTTTTGAATATAGTTCAAAAAAGCATTCCGTCTCCAAATCCCAAGATTCTGACATGCCTCCCCTAAAGCCAGAGAAACACAGGTCAATAACTATCAGCAATCTTACAGAACCTGGTCCCCAAGGCCTTCCACAAACATGTGCAGATAATTCTTTCCAATTGGTGACATTCTGTTGAGATACAGGTGCCCAGAAAGCATAAGATCTCTAGGAATTAAAATGTGTGTGATTTCTTTTTAAAAAATCAATAAATGTAAATCATTATATTAAAAAGCATTTCTCTGTTATATATCTGTATAGAAAGATATGCACCAAGTTGTCGTGATTTGCAGATGAATTAATCTCTAATACAGAATTGATTTTTCCATTGAAACAATGTTATCTGTGGCTGTTAAGACCTCAGGCCAGGGCACAAGAGCCTGTTTGATCATAATATAGCAGAACTCTGATTTTTATAGTTCTGTAGACACCAAACACTATCTGTAACAAGGCTCTTGTTGTTTGAGATCAAGGGGATGTGGAGTGAGGAGGGGAACCAGAAGACCTGTCTTCAAGAACCACCTGAATGGCTTTGGAAACCTCTCTGAGCCTCAATTTCTTCCATTATAAATTATAAATAGTACTCATTAAACAGGTATTTATTGAGCACCTACCATGCTATTTTAAAGAATTGATAAGCGTTTCAGTGAGTTAATATACATAAAAACACTTTGTACATTCAAATTTTAAAAACAGATGAGAAGCATTTTTATTGAAACATCTTTTTCTTTGGGAAAATGATTCTAATTTCAGTTTGAGAAGGCCAGGGCACATCTTCCTGGGCACTCATTTGGCAGTAGGAACAGCCCACCCATGTTCTATCGCCCTGCATTGAACTGGAGTGGTCGTGCTGTAACTCCTAAATGGTCAGCGGCAGCTGGAGAGGGAGGAAAGAGGAGCAGGGTTTCCCACTTCCCAAATGGACTAAAAAAGTGCTCCCCCTAACTGCCTACATAGTCTGCCACCTGTTCTAGACCTGAGGGGCACTGAGGGAGCTTGAGGAACTAACAGGATAGGAGACCCACAGCCAGGACACAGATTAGAATGAGACACTTTGGAAATCAAATACTAAAGCTAAGGGGCTTCCCTGGTGGCTCAGTGGTTGAGAATCTGTGAATGACTAACTTTAGAAATGTAGGATAGATAATTATTTTTAGCCCTGGTCTGGGAAGATCCCACATGCCTCGGAGCAACAAAGCCCATGCGCCACAACTACTGAGCCTGTGCGTCTGGAGCCTGTGCTCCGCAACAAGAGAGGCCGCGATAGTGAGAAGCCCGCACACCGCAATGAAGAGTGGCCCCCGCTTGCTGCAACTAAAAAAAGCCCTCGCACAGAAACGAAGACCCAACACAGCCAAAAATAAATTAATTAATTAATTAAAAAAAAAGAAACTACCATTTGTCAAATTAAAAAAAATACTAAAGCTAAGATTGCCTGCTTATATTCATAAAAATCCATTAGTTAAGAGTTTTGAGATTGCATCAATTTCTAAATAATAGTCCATCATAGGTTAGAATACTGGAAAATAATTAAATCTCATTCTGACCTTTATTTCAAGTCTGCCTTTAACACTTGCTGGGCAGCAGCCACTTAAAGATCTTTGCATCTTCATCAAGAAATAGCTGCAGCTCAGGCCAGGAGAATGCTTAGGATCCCCCTCATGTGATGATGTAACCCTAGGAAAGATCGGGAATAAACCAACAGGCTAACCTTGGCCACACCACGTCTGCCAGTAGTTCAATCACCTCCATTCTTGACTTCTCTGCCTCCATTCTTGGATCCTCCATTATATTCTCCAAGCTGCTGTCAGAAGAGTAGTTCGCTAGCTGCTTGAACTTCCCTACTTCCTAAAAACAACAGCATTGTTTCCCAAACTTTAGGCATCCATGTACTGCCCTCATAATTTCTGCTGTATCTCTGATCACCTATTGCTATTTTTTAAATTAACTGTTTTATTTAAATTTATTTTTAAAGATCTTTTCATCATGACACTAATGAAAAACCAGTACCCCTTGCCATAAATAGAAGTTAACTGTGAAAATAAGTAGACAATGAAAACGAAGTAATTCTGGCTAGGTAGAATTGCCTGAGTTTTTTTTTTTAAAGGGAAATTTTCCAGGTGTTAAAGACATACTGACACCAAACTGAGGCTTTCTCCTTGACTTAGCAGAAGGATTAAACATTTAATTGAAAGGGGATTAACTTTCTCACCATGCAATTCAGAGTTTTTTAACGTCAAGCCCCCCAAGCAACCTAAAATCCTCTCAGGAACCCCTGACACTCTGCAAAGCTCTCACCTGTAGGATGAATTCTAAGCAGCTTTTGTGTGATATTCAAGACCTTTCATCACCTGAGCCTGGCTTAATTCTCGTATCTTCTAGATACTAACCCTCACCCCGTGCACTCCACTCAGCAATGCCCACGTGCACATGCTGCTCTCACTGCCTGGAATGCCCTTTTCCCGGTGTCTGCATGAAACTCCTATTCAACATTCAAAACTTTGCTTACATATCACCTGTGCAGTCTGCTGCCCACCCTATCCCTACCCCAGTTTATCACTTTAACTTCTGTGTCATTTCTACCATGACCATTCTTCTTCTCTAGATCTGTTGCACAGCCATGTAATTATTTGTTGACATATGTGTCTCTCTCCTCCACTAAATTGAACCCTAAGCTTCTAGCACAGTGGGTGGCTCATAAGAGATGCTCAGTGACTATTGATCAAACTGAATCAATGGTCCGTTTCCATCCTTTCCAGTGTAACGGAACTAAGTAACTAGCACCTGTGGAAAAGTCCTCATCTTTCAAGGTGGGGGTGATGTGAACCTAAGAAATGTCCCACTTTATGAAAAAAATTCTCATTCACTGGGTGGATAGAGTTCACGACCACCCAGAATTTACTGTGTTATGTAGAACAAAGCTGGAAGAGTAAGGTCTTGAGGAAATTGATTTTCTAAGAAGTAGAAAAAGTGTTTCTACTATGCTATTAAATTTTTCATTGTCCCCAGATAAAAGTGATGTCTTTCTCCTGGCTTTGAGTCACTGCATTCCCAAATTCTCGCCCCCGTCCCCCAGCCAATGTCACTATATTGCGTGGCCAAAAATTCTTGACATGTAAAATTAGAGAAAGTCAGAGTTGATGAAAAGTAAAGTTACTGGAAATAATCATTGGTGAAAAAGAGAAAAAGCCTGGAATTGTATTTTATCCTGTCATCTCTTACCAAACAAAATATCAGGGAATCAGACAAGAATTGAGATCTGGCTAAGGTTAGCCAGTTCTATTCCTAGCTTCCCATTGTACTCACTGTTTTTCTGTCAATAAGTGTAATTCCTTAGGCTTTCAGCCCCTGGAGTGGTGGCCATCTGTGTGTCAGCAACACCCAGATAACTTTTCAAAATATGGATTCTCAGACTTATCAAATCAGAATCCCTGGGGTTGGAGTGTAGAAATCTGTCCCAAAACCAAACAACTTCGCTGGTGATTGTGTCCACAGGTGATTCCGAGTATATTTTGGGGACCACGTTATCCTAAGAGTCTCCCCTAATGTTCAGACTGTGACTGGGTACCACCTGAAACAAAATCACATGTAGGTAATTTCTTTAAAGTCTAGATTCTAGACTCACTGAATTCCACTAAGTTATATGCCCTGGCCTGATATCTGCTTTTTTTGTTTTTTTTAAAGAAACTGCCCCAGGTCATTTCTATATATGCATAGTACAGTTTGAGAATCTATGACCTGGGGCAGAGGTCTCAAACTCAGATGCCATATAGGAGCCAGGATGGTAATGGAAATGTGAAAAACAGTCCCAAATAATTCAGTAGGTAGTCGTAAAAATTTTAGGTAACTGAAGGGTGCCTAGCCTTTCTGAAGGAGACGGCTGGCCACCACTCACCTCCAACCAGCTGTTACCCATGGGATGTTGCCAAATATTTTGAATGTTCAAAGGAAGCCAGAGTGTGGATTTTTTTTTAATGTAAAATTGTCCTTAAATGTTAACAACTCACTTTTTTTAGCTTTACTGAGGTATATTTGAGAAATAAAATTGTAAGATATTTAAAGCACAGAACGTGATGATTTGATATACATATACATCAAGTGAATTAAGTAACCGATGTTTTAAAAAATAACCTGCAGGCCTGCTAGAGCTTGAGGATCAGCCTTCTGGATTAGAAATGTTAATGCATTTGAGTAGGCAAGTATTAACCAGAAATGCCTCAGTGACTGGCTAAGCAACAGGAGGTGACATAGGCCTGTAACCATAAGTACAGCAGCTTTAAGGTGCAGTTAGGAAAAACTAGAATACGTACCTGTTGTAAAGGAGGGGTGGCCACCCTCATGTGAAGCAAGAGAACAAGAGGGAAAAAGAGGTACTAAAAGGTAATGAATGTAATCCATTCCAGGTGTACCCATAAATGAACCTGAGAAACGTTACTCATAAAATAGAGATAATGAGATGATAACTACTCATAGTGTTGGAGGTACTGATTAAGTAGAATAATTTATCTCAAATGCATTAGCAACATCATATGATATATAGTAGGTACTCAACTTTTTTTTAAATATGCTAGTTCCTTTTTTTCCTTTTCCCTAAACCTCTGTTCCCATACACTAAAATTCAACAGGCATTAAAGAAAAGCAAGCTTATGGCAAAAATCTGACAAACTTCCTTGATTTTGTGGGGTTTTCTTAAAGATAACTGATAACTTTTCTATGATGAGACAGTTAATGAGATAGTGATGACAAAGTGATTCAAGTCCCTCATAAGAGGGACTCATAAGAAATTTCATTTCAAAATACAAAAATGTCCTTGCATCTCATCACTGGCATTCTTTCCTCTACTGTGGGTTCGGTGATTCTAAATCCTGTGCAAAGGAAGTTGCTAAGCAAATGGTCTGCAGAATTCTTGTGGATAATTCTGAAAAAGCTGATAGAACTCTGGGCCAGAGTGGTCTAGGAAGGTTGCTTTTACTTTATTTTATTATGTATACATATTTACTTATATTTATGTATTTATATAAATACACATATATTTACATACATATGTATTTAATATGTACATATTATGTATATTACATAAGCATTGATATATTCATATATATACATTTACTTATATACTTATTTATGTATATATACATATTTACTTTATTAATTATACTCTTATTCATTGACTTTTAAAAATAATCTTTTTTTTTTTTTTTTTTTTTTTTTTGCGGTACGCGGGCCTCTCACTGTTGTGGCCTCTCCCGTTGCGGAGCACAGGCTCTGGACGCGCAGGCTCAGCGGCCATGGCTCACGGGCCCAGCCGCTCCGCGGCATGTGGGATCTTCCCGGACCGGGGCACGAACCCGTGTCCCCTGCATCGGCAGGCAGACTCTCAACCACTGTGCCACCAGCGAAGCCCAAAAATAATCATTTTTATACAAAAAAACAATGCAATGGTGATGCTGAAAACTGTCTTTACAATTTAAGAAACTAATAATTTTACCATCATAAACATACATTTCCTTTCAATGTTTGTCCTCTTGTATACATGTTTTTATCTCTCTGAGGTTAGTGTTTTCTGTTTTACTTGCCATTATAATCCAAGGGCCTATTATAGTGCTTTGCACATAGTAGTCACTCAAATATTTGTTTAAGGGATGAATGAATGAACTTCTGAAATTATAAATGTACAATTCTGTATTCTGCCTTGCTCACTTCCATCATGTCATGAATCTTTTATCAGTCACCACGGACTTCAAATAAATCATATTTTTCTGTTTTGTTTACCTTTTTCTAATTAAAAATAAGAAAAGGGGCTTCCCTGGTGACACTGGTTGAGAGTCCGCCTGCCGATGCAGGGCACACGGGTTCGTGCCCCGGTCCGGGAAGATCCCACATTCCGCGGAGCGGCTGGGCCCGTGAGCCATGGCCGCTGAGCCTGCGCGTCCAGAGCCTGTGCTCCGCAACGGGAGAGGCCACAACAGTGAGAGGCCCGCGTACCGCAAAAAAAAAAAAAAAAGAAAGAAATATATGAAAGCTTAGAAAAAAGTTCTTAATTTCACTATCCAGAAACAATCACTTTTAATTTGCTGAAATATTTCTCCTAGTATTTGTTATAACATGGAGAATATCTATTCCGATTCTGTTATTTGATGTGATGTTGCTAGTGTTTTCCAAGTCATGGGAAACCCACTGTCACCATTATTTTATTAACTGCATATTATCCCAAGCTTTTGAATATGCCTAGAATGTTGACATTTAAGTTTTTTACAATTTTTGTCAAAAAATTGACAATTATTGTGGAATAAAGTGTCCACAATAGAGATCTTTGTTCATAGACTCTTTGTCCACTTGTAGATTATTACCTTAGCATAGATTCCTGGAAAAGGAAAATAAGTGCTAGTTAATTGGAGTATTTCCAGGGATCTTTTTCACGTGGGATATATGAATGCCGTATTTTTATTTTCTGCACCTTTATATATCCCCGCATGGTTTTGTTATTTTTCTTACAGATAAAAGACAACTGACACAGCATAAAATTCTTTCCCAAACAAATTCAGTTAGGTATCATTTTATTGTCTTTGAGCATCTAACATAGCAGTAATGAGAAACCCATTTTTTCTTTCTCTTTTTTCTTTTCTTTCTTCCTAAGTGCTTGACAGTTTTATTAAAACATTTTTACCAGATAATGTGTCTAAGCACAGTTTTTTTTAATTGATTTTGCGAAGAATAAGGTTGGTCCATCAAATTAAGATTTAAAAAAAAACAGAAAATTTTTCTGCAGATACGTCTTTGAATAGTCCTTCTGTTCCTGTGTATATGGCTTCTTTCTTAGGTACACCTTAGATTTTAGTTCACATAACCTCACACAACACCCTTACTTAGATTCCTGTGTATATGGCTTCTTTCTTAGGTACACCATAATTCTGAGGTTTGTCCCCCATAGTCAGGTGATCAAATAATTTATATTCAAACCAGGACAATTTTGAAAGTGAAAAAGGAGGGAGTGGTTAATAATTACATAGGACAGTGGGCATAAAACTGGAACTGAATGAGTACAAACTTACATGCACAGTCACCTTCCCCATCCTTTTCCATTATTTACAGTTCTTGATCCTTTTGTTCCGTATCCTGAAAGGTTTTCTAAATTTTGTCTTCCATGTCAGTAATTCAGTGCTTTGCAAGAGCTATCATGCCTTTTATGCTTCCAAAGCATATCTGAAATCTGTTATTGGATTCTTAATTTCCCTGTTTCTTTCCATTTAACATTTATTCTTTTTCATTCCATTCTATTATTGTTCATCGCAGCATTTCTCCTCTTGTGAATTACTCATGTTTCATAGAGTCCTGTTATCCATCTTAATGTTTAAAAATCAGGGGTTTTGGTGGGCTTTTTCTTTTCTCTAATTTTCCTTTCATTTCTAAAATAAAGTATTTTCAACTTATGTCTTTCCTTTCCTTTGTCTGTTCTACAGCATATTTATAGGGCCCATGGTTTGTTTTTTTGTTTGTTTGTTTGTTTTTAAATTGGGTGGAAGGAGTTCTTATCCTAGAACAATAAGTAATCTATCTACCCTCTGTCTGCCATCAAACAGACTGCTTAGATTGCTAATTGCCTTATGTTGAATTCACTTTTGTTCTGACTAAATCCCCTTCTAATAAATAAAGCTAGACAGGGCGTTACTGTGCCTATTGCCTAAACCAAACCTCAGTCTTTAGCAGTCATCAAGCTTGTGGTGTGTGACTCTGCTGAACCAAGCTGGAATCTGCTTCTCTGAATCAGTGAATTTGCTGAGTCACTTTCGGATAATATGAACCAGTGACTCTTAATTAGGTCCTCAACCTAGGCAACCTTTTCAAAATACACACCTAGGCTCCATTCTAGACCTCTTGGCTCAAAATCTTGAGAGATTTGTGTAGGGTTGTGTATGTAAAAAATTTAGGTTGTGTATGTAAAAAATTTCCCAGGTGTTTCCGATGTGCCCTCTTTGTTGAGAATCATTGATCTGAACCAATGAATTACATGAAAAAAACAAAAACAAAAACCCACCATAGCAGTTGGTTTTGCACGTTTCTAGAGTAATTTCTGATCCTGCTACCTTCTATGGTGCTTTGCTATGGTGCTTTGCTTGTGGGCATTAAACCTCTCCCATACACACTCCTCTTGGATATGCAATTTCTCTTTTATCTAGATTCAGGAATAAAAATACTAATCAGAGAAGGAAAGTAATTGAAGGTCATTCTGACTACCTCAAAAAGCAGAACTCATGCAATGGAGGGGCCTTGGTGACTCTTCTAATTGAGCTAAGTGCCAGAAGGAAAGAGGTGATAATCATTATAGGAGTTAAAAACCAGGGGACCCAGATTACCTGAGTTTTAATCCCATCCCTGCCATTGACTAGCTAAAGGTAACCAGGTAAATCACTTAACCTCTCTATGCCTTAATTTCCTCATTTATAAGATAGAGATAGTAGGATCTCTATCCTATTTTGAGCTTTAAGGAAGATTAAATGAAATAACTTATAAAAAAAGTATTAAGAAATGCCTGGTATAGGGCTTCCCTGGTGGCGCAGTGGTTGAGAGTCCACCTGCCGATGCAGGGGACACGGGTTCGTGCCCCGGTCCGCGAAGATCCCACATGCCGCGGAGCGGCTGGGCCCGTGAGCCATGGCCGCTGAGCCTGCCCGTCCGGAGCCTGTTGCTCCGCAACGGGAGAGGCCACAACAGTGAGAGGCCCGCCTACCGCAAAAAAAAAAAAAAAAAAAAAAAAAAAAAAAAAAAAAAGAAATGCCTGGTATATATTAAGTATTCAAGAAATATTAGCTATTATTTTCAGATACAATATCAATTTCATATTTTTTTCTTCTGGTTCCACTAGCTTGCAGTTTGTGCAACATCTTTCCATTCTAGCAATAAGTTGATTGTTAATAGAAGCTTGTAGAATTGTGAGCTTTCATATTTTTATGTCTTATTTGATATTTTAATAGGAAGTTGAGGAATGTTGCATCAGACCAGTTCCTGAATTTTATTGGAATTTTATGGATAAGTTCTAGAATGGTGATTCATCACTGTAGTTTTGCTCTGAACAAGCAATCAATCATTTCATTTCTATTCATGCCTTCATGCCATTTCCCACTGGCTGCCTTGTCTACCTCATAACTTCCACCTAGTTATGGGACTTTGGAGTAGTAACCTTATTTGAAACATGTCGATACTGGATAAGCTGGTGAAATTCAGAAAGTTGTTCTGTGTGGTTAAAAAGGCCCCCCTCTCAAAACCGAGATCTTTCTAAGCTGTCCAAATGATTAAATAAACTGTCAGATATTGAGTGTGTCAGTGAGGGCTACTCAGGAAGTAGAAACCATACCACTTATTTGAAGAGAGGAAATTTAATACAATAAATAATTAACTAGGCACAAAGTTGTCAGTCTGGTAACTGGAAGGATAATAAGAGAACTCTGTGGTGTGAAGATAGCAAATCCTGAAAGGGGTTACCATCCCTGCAGCTGAGGAAACAATAGGAAGAGGCTAGAAATACTAATAATTCAAAGCTTAGAGGAAGAGCCCTGTGAAGCTAAAACTTGGACATCTGAGAAAAAGGGGTGCTGCTCAACTAGTGATAGTGCCTCTGAGCTCTAAGGAGGGCCCATCAGGGCTCAGATACAGAGCTCTCACTGGCTGGTTGGTGGTGGTATCTCTGAGTGTGCAGGATAAAGTGGTTCTGCAAGTGCCGGAAAAGCTGCACTGGATTTGGCTTCTGCCCTGGAAAGAAACTGCTGAAAGAATGAAGAAGCATTGCTTCAATTGAAGCAATGCTTAATGGAAACTGCAGCAGGCAGAAAACCCACAAGAAGCAAGTCCCTTCTCTTCTCCAGCCCTGCAGTCTCCCTCTAGTGGCCTCTATTGACAGAGCCTACCAGAATCCCCTGGCAAAACAGAAATGTGATTTGTAGTACACTAGCTCCAGCATCCCAAAGCAAAGAAGAGGAAGGTGGGTTTGGAGCTGAGAGACAATAGACACAGTGTGTCACTCAGATTTCAAAGAAATAGTAGTAATGATTGGTAGCATTCAATGCACCATTACTATGTGCTGGGCATCATACATTATCATATTTAATTCTCACCAGGTCTTCTCACATAGCTAATATTTTTCTTCTTACATTATTGGCAAAGAGATTAGGGAGTACTTACTTAAGGTCACTTACTTAAGGACCTTACTTGCTTAAGGTCACTCATCTAGTAAGAGGCACAGTCAGGAATCATATTCATTCTTTGTAGCTCCAAAGCCTCTACACAGCTCTGACTAGGCCTATAGTGGATGCCATTGACGCTATGGTATCTTCTAACTCTGAGATGTATTTGTGAGTGATTAATGTCTCCTTGTCCAACATTGTTTGACACTGTTTTATTCTCAATAAAATTATTATTTCACAACATTTACCATAGTATGTTAGGCATGAGTGCTGAGAACTGTGGAGACTGGGCAATTTTCCAATTCATCTGAACTAAACAGATATTTGAATCAGACAGTACAGAGTTTAAAGAAAAATACATTAATGTGAATTATTTGCTTTGGCCATCTACTTTGTCTTTCAGATTGCCTGGGACAATGCCTAGGTGCCAGTTGACTTTATGCCACATAAGGTCACTGTAATTGTTTGACAAAATTCCTCCCTCGGGTACCTCATCACCAGAGGTTGACTTTCTTCAGTAGCCTCTCCATTAAGAAAGCAACTTGATTAAACTGACTATACAATTTTGCCATAAATATAAATCTCTGAGTTACAATATGGATCTATGGACCAGGGTAGAAATTGGCAAGTATCAGCCTACTACAGACCTCTACCTCTGAGCTCTCTTTTTAGGTAATAAATTATTACGGTTGAGAATAGACTTGGGACATTGGTCATCTGTCAAGACTTAATATATCCACTGATAACTGCAAAATATTACTAGCATTTGCACATATTTGGGCATTCTCCATGCAACAATAAATGAACTTTTGTCTTAATTTATATTTATGCTTGATGCTCAAAAAAATAATAAGAATTCTCTGACACAGAGAATTTGATTCAATACAAAATTGCTATTCTGTCATTTGAGATTTTTTCATAATTGAGACTTAGATCCTTAATAATCTTAGCTCCCTAGTTTCCACTCGCACACCCCTACTCTGCCCAGACTCTCAATTATCATTTACCTATAAATAATTCTCCGGTTTTTAAAGACTGGACTGTTACTGCCAGCACTTTAGTTCCTTCCTCCAGCCTTCCAAATTACTGAGGTAAACTCAAGAGTTCTCTAAAACAAAATATTTCCATGAAAAAGAATTTAGAAGAATAATAGTAACTAAAAGAGACAGGTTGTATATACAATAAATTTGTTTGGCATATCCAAACAATACTTTTTGAAAGGGCTTTTACACCATCATATTGATAGCATAAAAACACCATTCCTACATTCTCCAACAGACTTTTATAACTGAAGAAGGAATAAGTACAGTGTAAGGTTATCATAGAGTGTCTCATTCCCTTTAGGTCTTGGGGACAAGGCATAAGCCTTTTTTTTTTTTTTTTTGTATCTGTATAATAAAAACAATCACTCTCATTTGATGAGTCTTTTACAATTTACAAAATAATTTTAGTTCACATAACCTCACACAACACCCTACAACTCTAGGAGGAAGATATTAATCCATCAAATTACAAATGAAGTTTTAAAGAAACTGAGCCTCAGGTGTACTATTTACCAAGCAAGTATTAAAATGAATTTTTCTGATCTTAAGTTCAGTCCTCTGTTTTCTAAATCACTATAGATTCAGAGATTCTCCTTCTGAGAACTTAGATAGTGAGTGTATGAGCTGTTCTGGCACCAACTTCAGAATCCAAAGGTCCTGGCTCCTCTCTTGAGACTTTAATCACCAGGTTCTGCTGCCTCAAAACACCAGGGATATTCTACCAAAGATTCTATCAGCAGGTAGCTGTACTCTGTTTCAATAAATGGTATGTTATTTACAACTGCCTTTAGATGACCCCTTTGGCATCTTAAAATGTTATTTATTATCATTGGAAGCTGCTGAGATGGACAAATAATGGCTCTTGTTTCTTTCTGGAAAAGATTATTTGAATTTTCTGAAACCTATCTGACCTTGAATACATATTAACATACTTACCATTAACTTCCCTTACTCATGTCCAACCTCTAGAAATGTTAAGCAACCCATCTTCCTAGGAAAAATCAATTTCAAAAGAGAAAAAAAAAATTAAAGAATCAGGATACAGGTTATGGCTGGGAAAATAGGAACATGCCGTTAAAAGAGTAAGTCCATTGCCAAGGGTCATGGGAGAATTTTGAAATTGCCTGTGTGTTATGATCATTTTGAATCCTTTTCAAAGCTTTTTGAAAACATTTATAACAGTCAAAAATTTAATCCTGAGCTTTCTGCTATTATGTGAGATTCATAAAATACGTCCTAAGACATATGCATATATTGGGGAATTTACTGCGAAATTTTATGTGAGAGTCTGTATAGTTACTTTGAGGACTTTTGATAAACATCTGGGAGACATTAGTGTAGACCTTATAACTTTGGAGCTACAGGCTCACTCATCTGGTATAAAAATGTCAGGCTAGCCATAGAAATGCATAAGACAAATCATTATCCCATTCTTTCTGAAGATTTATGTCTTGAACAGATGATAAATTTAATTCTGGGTCTCTAAACCAAAATGACTTATTCATTATTAATTATAATTATATAAATAGAACCCTGTCATGGTAGGTATCATACAGATAATTCCCAGGCCACATTAATATCTATGACCTTCAGGAGGCTGGAGGCTAAGCCACAGTACCCCATCTCTCCCTTTCGTACAGAGCATTCTACTCCCACTTTGGCTTAGCAATACCATCATGTAGTCCTCTAGTGCCGCTTGAGCAAAATATGCTTTAATTGGCTCTACCTATAAAAAAAAAAAATTATCTTGTTTGAAGAGGTATTTAAAAGGCATATGATGCTGGTCTTCCCACCACTGGACAACCCATTGCCCATAATAAATAATCTTAAATCCCCGAAAATCATAAAATCCAATTAGCTATTCAAGTCCTAAAATGGGATTGCATTAGTCACTTAGTGACCTTTCGACTACTATCAGCACTCAATCACTGACATGGCCTCAGGACCCTGTAGAATGACAAATATTTTACTCTCATCAGCAAACTCATTTTAGGCTCTTCGTCCAAACGGTAGGATTGTTCTCATTCTCTTCCTGTCTATTACACATGCAGCACCTCTGAGCACCACCCCCTACCCCAGGCTTTTTCATTGAGGGACTCCATCTTTTCTTCACCTAATGATCGGGGAGAGGCAATTAATTGGTTAACATTAAAGGGAAAGCCTTGCCAAAGAACTATCAAAAGCATAGTGAGTAACTTCTGACTGTGCTCCTTTTCACTCTCCTCTTTGGCAGAAACATTAGGCATATAAAAGAGTAGAACATTACCCTAACATTCCAAGAAGGGAGTCAAAATTCACTGTCCGCTAATCCCAAATTCTTAGGATGCCACAGTTAAGAATGAAAACAATTGCCTTGATATTACCTGAAAACTGTAGGCATATTGTATAGTGTTAGAAATGTCTCTATTAGTACTGGGAGCAAGTGTAAAAAGTTAAATCAAAACAAAAGCAGTGTTTGCTTAAACTAGAAAGATAAGTGCATTAATAATTTGTTTACTTTTTAAGTGATATGACTCCCATCTATATCCATTTCTTATTTCTGAGGAGCTGCCCATCTGGGATATTTTAAAAGACATATGAGGAAAGCATCACCAGGGCAACCAAAAGGGAGGCCTTTCTTGAATGTGCCAAAGATATGCAGGATCAAACAATAAACCAGCCTTCAAGAAGAGCAGTCAAATGAGTGATATAGGATTTGGGTTTGAATTTCATCGTTTAACCTTATTAGACATAGACAATTAACTGGTGATAATAAATTAAGCTAGCCAGTGTGTCCCCAGTTGCGTTCACTAGTGATTACCATGGACAGAGAAGTAAAGAGAGTTCTGCTGATGTAGCTACAACGCTGGGGCTACTTATGGACTATTGTGCATAAGACTACACTTCATAAGACAAAATATACTGCTGGGAAATTTTGCACTGCATTTTAACATACTGTTTCCACAGCTGACATTTCAACATCATGATTGTTTACTCTCCTGGGAGATACTGGCATATTTTGCAAATTTCAGCAGGAGTTGAATTGCTGTTGGGATGTTTCCTGCTTCTCATTTGCTGATTTAGTCTCACCACCTCATTACACGTCTGTGACTTCTTTTCTGAAATCTGTAAGTTTCATCTGCAAGTGAAAAAAATAAAGAGATCAATCCTCTTGGATTTGAGAGACTATAAAACTTTGTCATTTGGCAACACATTCATCTTCATTCTTTCTCTTGGTCTCCCTTGTGTGCAACGTTCTACATTTTTAGATAAGTGCTGGGGTGAAGAATGAAATCTGTACCCAAGGAACAAATTGAAGCATCCTGGCCTATGTGGGAATTAAATGAGCTGTTGCTTAAAAAGAACTTACGATGACATCCTCTGGCAGCACATTCTAGTGCTCTGTCACATGGACGGTGAGGACTGCTTTCCTAATGACCTGTGTTAAAAGGAGAGGCACCATTTCCCTGATATGATTTACTATAGTGTCATAAATTAAATGCAATAGTGTCAGTCCTTCCAGGACCTTAATTGCATAATCTGATTATGATGCTCTTAAATAATTCCTCTCCAGATTATAGCTTTATCTACAAGTGGCTAGAATGGGTCACAAAAGAATTGGAGTTAATATTGTTCACTTGTTAGGGTTATAATTGAAGGTGCCACATTCATCCTAAGACAGACCCCATTGCCACGCAGGGTGTTTTTACGTGTATCTGACCTATATTCATTTGTTCTGACTTTGCACTACATTAAGCAACAGCCAAGATTGATGATATTGCAGGAAGTGGAAAGGTCAGAGAATGAATTAACTACCAAATTGTCAGTGAGGAGCTTCTCAATTCCTTTGAAAAGAAGGTTCTTGTAGTATCAGGTAGGGCAGAATAGGGCTGGAGGGAATGAAATGTAAATTAATTAAACCCTCCCCCTCTCTTTCCTAAGAAAATCTTCCCTGATTCCCCAGACTAGGTCACTCTGGACTGTACTCTCTTTATACTGTTCACTTTAGGTTCATAGAACTTATCATTATAATTATGAATTTACTTGGAATGATTCTTGCCTTTCATTTTTTTTTTCAGCAAGTCTCTCCAGGCAGGAAAATGTGATTAAAAGTATGGCTTCTAGAGACTGATTTTGAATTCCATCTTGGTTTCTTACCAGATATGTGATCTTAGTTTCGTCCTCTATAAAATGAGCATGTTAGTAGTTCCTACATCATAAAATTGTTGTAAGGATTAAATGAGTTAATAGTTGTAAGACACTTAAAACACTGACTGGCATGTAGTAAGCATTCATCCAATAACTGTTACCTACTATTTTTTTTTATTTTATTAATGTATTATTTTATTAATATCCACCTCCCCCTTAAGACTCTGAGCTCCACAGAGACAGATGACATGTCTGTTTAGTTCATTCCCATCACGCTTCCAATATGTATTACAGTGCTTGCCATATCGTAGCAATTCAACAAATATTTTCAACAAATAAAAATATACTTAAAGTATATTGCCTAAAAACATGAGTTACTCTGAAAGTGAATACGACTTCAGACACCAAAGAATTAAACTGAGACTCTCTGCAACATTACATTAATTTATTGAATGGACTAGCCCTATTCTGTCAAGAAATACTGTATGATAATATTTTAGGAAACATGATTTGATCCACAGATAGACAATTTTGCAGTAAAGAGCTGTGCCATAATGAGGTTTTAAATAATAGCTAAAATATCTCATCTTTCCAAGACAATAGCCAAAACAGCAGGCTGTTTGAATATGATAATGGTTTCTAATGTTCAGTAAATACAGCTACTTGCCATTATTATGTTCCTTTTAAAGGAAGCCCTTTGCTTGTGTTTAAACAAGAGGGAGGGCTTCCCTGGTGGCGCAGTGGTTGAGAATCTGCCTGCCAATGCAGGAGACACGGGTTCGAGCCCTGGTCTGGGAAGATCCCGCATACCACGGAGCAACTAGGCCAGTGAGCCACAATTACTGAGCCTGCGCGTCTGGAGCCTGTGCTCCGCAACAAGAGAGGCCGCGATAGTGAGAGGCCCGCGCAGTCAGAGGCCCGCGCACTGTGATGAAGAGTGGCCCCCACTTGCCGCAACTAGAGAAAGCCCTCGCACAGAAATGAAGACCCAACACAGCCATAAATAAATAAAATTAAAAAAAGAAAAAGAATAAACAAGAGGGAAAGCTAGAGATAGGGCCACAAAGGAGACAAATGTTCAAACAAAGAAAGTTAGAGACCAAGATAGAGATTAAGATCAAGACAGAGACAGAGCGAGAAATAAAGGCAAAGGGAGCACCATGGAGGCGTGGATGGAGACAGGTAGCAAAGAAGACAGATTTCTATAGATTTAACCACCCCAAAATTATTCTCCTGGGACAACTTCTAGGATACGCCTTATTGCTCAAAAAATGAGCTTTTGAAGTTTTTGGTAGAAAGTTCAGTTTTAATATGTGATAGAGAGATATCTTGAGTCAGTCAGCCAATAAACACCATTCAACAATACTCTAGGCCCTGAGGAGATAGTAGGGATCTAGTGTCTGGGCCCTCTAGAAACTTTCGTTTTAGTTGTGAGAAAATATTCAACAAATTCATCAACAAATGAATAAGATAATTTGTTTTTTAATAAATTTATTTATTTTTGGCTGCATTGGGTCTTCGTTACTGCACGCAGGCTTTCTCTAGTTGCTTCCAGCAGGGTCTGCTCTTCGTTGTGGTGCGCATGCTTCTCATTGCAATGGCTTCTCTTGTTGCGGAGCACAGGCTCTAGGCACGCGGCCTTCAGTAGTTGTGGCAGGCAGGCTCAGTAGTTGTGGCACATGGGCTTAGTTACTCCACAGCATGTGGGATCTTCCCGGACCAGAGATCGAACCTGCGTCCCCTGCACTGGCAGGCTGATTCTTAACCACTATGCCACCAGGGAAGTCTCAATAATTTCTGTTATTGAAGAAGATAAAATAATGTTCTGTGAAGAAAATGATAGGAAGGTGATGCAGTGGGGAGGCTGCTCATGTTAGTTAGAAAGCCCAGAAATTTGAGCTGAGGCCTCAATGTTGAGAAAGAATCAGCCACATGGGGGAACAGTATTCCCACTTTGCATAAAATAAGAAGGAACACCAGATACAAGGTTTGAGTATAAGGGCTTTGAGACCACACATGTAGAGTGGGGAATTTAGAGAAATAGGCAGAGCCAGATCATTTAGGGCACTGGGTAAAGAGCTTACATTTTGCTTTAGTTGCAGTGGGAAACTATTAAAGTGTTTTAAGCAAAGGAATGATTTTAGATTTTTTTAAAAGATCATTTTGCCTGCTATGTATAGAACTGATTGCTGGACCAGCAGTGGTAGAGGCAGGGAGACTAAATGAGGAGGCTGTCACATTAGAGGAGCTGACAGAAGGGAGGGAGGCATGCTCTAGAAACCATGAGATGGGGACTTCCCTGTGGCGCAGTGGTTAAGAATCTGCCTGCCAATGCAGGGGACACGGGTTCGAGCCCTGGTCCGGGAAGATCCCACATGCTGTGGAGCAACTAAGCCCGTGCGCCACAACTATTGAGCCTGTGCTCTAGAGCCTGTGAGCCTGTGTGCCACAACTACTGAAGCCTGCCCACCCTAGAGCCCGTGCTCCGCAACAAGAGAAGCTACTGCAATGAGAAGCCCACGCACCACAATGAAGAGTAGCCCCCGCTCTCCTCAACTAGAGAAAGCCCGCGCATAGCAACAAAGACCCAACACAGCCAAAAATAAATAAATAAATAAATGTATTAAAAAAAAATGGGAGCACAGATATCTTTAAAAAAAGAAACAGTGAGATGATGAAGGTGATTGAATTTGAGATATATTTTGGAGTGAATGAGACTTACTGATGGATTAATAAGGGATATGAAGACTTGTTAGTTTTTGGTCGGAGCAGTCAGTGTGGATGATGGTACTTGGGGAGGGCTTTCAAGAAAGTGGATTTGGCAGGGGTGGAGTGGGGGTAAGAGGAAAGAACACAATGAATCTCTTTGGACTTGTTAGGTTTCAGATGCCTAACAGGAATCCAAAAAGAGGTATCAAGAAGGCAGTCAAACACACAAGGCCCAGGTTAGAGAATAAAGGGTATACGTGGTACTTAAATTTAGTAGGCTGTAGCGCAGATGAGAAAACAGGAGGCAAGGACAGAGCCAGGGGCATCAAATTTAGAAAAATGATAGACTGATAAACTGGTGAGGTAAGAAGAAAACAAGGCCCATCTATGGAACTGAGAAGCCTAGAAGATGAAGTGTCTCAAGAGGGAGTGAAAAACTGTGTTGTATGGTATTTAGAGGTGAGTCACCTATACAATGAAAATCATCCTTTCACTTCAGTAGTATCTGGTCATTGTCTGCTTCAATAAAAGTTGTGGTGGTGAATTCAAAAGCCTGATCAGGTGAGAAAAATGAAAAATGAGGAATAAGTAATTTTAAGTGTTGATACATCTTCAGACTTGTGCTGCAGAAAAGGAGTAATAGCTAGAATAGTAGCTGGAGTAGGAAAGTGGATGATATTGAGGATATTTGTAAGCTTATGGGAGATCCCAGGGGAGAGAGAGAAACTGCTGAAGCAAATTCCAGAACAAGGTCATTAGGGAGGTAAGAAAGAAGAAAGAAAAAATTACCCATCATTTCTCTAATTGAAAATTGCCAGGACTTCCCTGGTGGTGCAGTGGTTGAGAATCTGCCTGCCAATGCAGGGGACATGGGTTCGAGCCCTGGTCTGGGAAGATCCCACATGCCGCGGAGAAACTGTGCGCCACAATTACTGAGCCTGCACTCTACAGCCCACGAGCCACAAATACTGAAGCCCGTGTGCCACAACTACTGAAGCCCACGTGCCTAGAGCCCATGCTCCGCAGCAAGAGAAGCCACCACAATGAGAAGCCCGCACACTACAATGAAGAGTAGCTCCCGCTTGCCGCAACTAGGGGAAGCCTGTGCGCAGCAACGAAGACCCCACACAGCCAAAAATAAATTAAAAAAAAAAAGAAAATTGCCAGACACTACAGGTACCAGTTCTGGACCCACCTTACTTCAGCTTATAACAATCTGCACTTTATTTTCTTGAGGAAGAGTAAGCATCTTCATACTTCCACTATCTACAGTAAGTGGCAAAGTAGACTAACGCAGGGCAAGGAGAGGGGAGAGTTCATACTGTAGTTCAGGTGTCCGTGTTCCCCTCTCCCATCCTCCAAGCCAAGTTGTGTCTCTGAACTCAAGTAGAAGCTTAATTACTTTCTCTTTTATGCAAACTCCAAGATACTTTGTTATTCGTAGTAATAATAGGTGTGTTATTTTAAGGTTTAAAATACTGATAAGACTTCTGTCATCTTCCTTTGTCCTCTTCTTTCCCTTAACATAGTTTTTATTTATTGTCATTTCCAGTTACTTTGTTAGAATCCCACTGTAGGTTGGTCACAGAGATTTCAAAGTCATTTCTCCAGTTCTATAATGGTACCTCAGTCTAGATAACAGGTAACTGAAAGGTTGCCTCAGTATTGATACTTTTGTATATTGAATCATGTTTTAAATGCATCACTGTTGAGCATTTAAACAAATTCAATTATGAATAATTTATAAAGCACAATAAATATTTCTCCACAACCGTCTTTAGAGTAAAGAAAATGACTGACACACACTGAGTTTGAGCATATCATGATTCACTTGTATTTCTAAACAGTGCCTAGGACGAATATGCATTTGAGCAATTCTGTCAATCCTCTTGGCATTCAGGTGCCACTTTTCTGATTGACATCAGAGAAGATTTGTGTCATCTGGAAGGATAGGATTTTATGGGAAAGCAGATAATAATCATTCTTGGCTCTAGAGAGACACCATATTAGTCAAACAGGAAGGACAATGACATAAAAAATAGACACATCTCAGCTAAAGGTCAGACTTCTCCTCCAAATCTAAACTTACGTATCACCGTTTATTCATTCAACCCACACTTCTCTGTGAGTCTCTTATTTTCTGGGCAATGTAACTCAGGATTTCACTATATGAGGGAACATCTCTAGTCCCCAAATATTCCAGAGAAGGAGAGAGATGAGTAAACTAATGATTATGCCATGTAATAAATGAGAGGCAAATATACAAAATATGGTGGGGCTGCAGATAAAAGACAGACAAGTAATACAACTTGAGGGTGAAGCAAGTAACAATGTTTAACCAGAGAAAAGAAACCTGAGCACAGCCTTGAAAGATGACTAGGAGTTAGTGATGCAAAAAGAGAGGTAAAGAGTGTTCTGGGCAGAGAAAATGATCCATGGATGTAGAGGCAAGAGAGCTGGGAATTCCAAGGTTTTTGAAGTGGCTTCCAAGATCAAAGGAAACTAAGATATATTTAGACAATTGAATAAACAGTACCACCCCTGTTGTGCTTCAAAGGAGATAAGGATGACGGCTAGAAAACAGAGATGTAACAGTCAGCTCTGATGGATCTTGCATAATCTGGAAAGGGAGGCAAGAAATAAGATATCAGGACTCTCCAGGATCACCCAGGACACAGGCAGAGGGAGAGAGAAAATCATCAACATTGTGAATTTAGCACTTTGAGATGCTGGACTGGGTTACAAAGGCTGGGTTATCAATTCTCTTTTATTCTGGAAACAGTAAAGACCTCTCAAGGTCCCTGATCTCTTTGTGGGTCTATGTTCCCTGGACTGACTTAGAAAACACAATGATGATCTTTGGTGGTTCTTCTCATTTTAAAGCCTAAAGGCCTTTGGTGTGATATGCAAGAGTTTAAAAAAAATAAAAATGCCAATAGAGGCTAAATAATGCTAAAAGAATGAATATATATGGACAGTAAGTAATTCCAGAAAGAGATCATGCCAGAGTTCATATAGTAAGTTGGATGGAAACCCAGAAAATCCATTTTATTTGATTTAATTCTTTTTAGCACTAGATATGTTAGCGATTAATGTTTCCCTTTCAAGACATGATGTGATTGTATATGTTTGTCACAGTGGAGAAGAAAAATTAGTGAATTCATAAATCAGTACACTCTATATACCTCTTTTATAAAAAGCAATTATTTGTGGTTTAAGGACTGCAGAGAGATATTAGAGTGTGCAAGTTTGGGCTGAGCCTGAATCTTTCCTTTAAAATAAAATTAAACACAAGTAGATATATTCATAAATATTAAAAATTTAGTCATATTCACAAAAGACTGTAAGGAAGACAGACCACCTCAATTAAACAAATTATCAACTTTCAAAATAGAACGAGAAAGACCTTTAACTCACTCTTGCACCTTAATACATGGCATTCTGTAAACTGTACAGGAGTTTGAATTAAGTGAGCTTTAAGGTCCCTTATAAACCAAATGATAAAATCATAAGTGCACTAATTAGCTTTTGGTGGACCTTCAAACAATATTTCTGCCTTATCTGATTATCACTAGGCTTGAATGGATACAGGCAATGATGTGACAAGTGAGTTCACAACAGGGCCAGATGCAATCCAAATCTTAAGTTTGAAAATTAACCAAACAGTTCATTTTTCATTTCATAATAAGTGACAATGCTCACATAGACCATCCTGAATGAACATAGGTCTGTTCATTCAGGATTCATCATTCTGGACCTGAAGTCACCAGAACTGCTTATAGAGGCTTTAAGAGTTTGAAGGCTCTAATTCTATTTTCTCTAATTCATGAGAAAGTACTGCCTCTGTGACCAGAGACTTTGAAACTAAATTCAATATTTCTAATGCCTTCTTATGTTGAACCAGGATTTGAAAGGTACAAAGAATTAACTATGCTAATGTGTGCCTATTAATGCAAGTGAAATAAAATGTATTGCAGCAAAGCTTAATCATAATGAATAGATCACAAGTTTTGAAATAAGGTGGTAAGATGGAAATTTACTTAGATACTATTTAAGGTCATACTAATACTATTTCTAGTATTAAACTGGTCAGTGTCAGGTAGCAAGCAATGAATGTGAGTCCATCTAATTTTTCAAAATTTTCAAATGAAATAAGAAGCCATTATGCGACTAAATTGATTTTATAGATTTTATGATATTATAAAAATTAATCTGGAATGCTAAACCAGAATATACGAAAGCCATGTTACATCACAATTAGTTGAACCATGGTTTAAATGTACAAAACATGTACTTGTATCAATTAAAAAATGGCTTACAGAATCGAGAAAAAAGTTTATGTCAACTGTGGTGTCAGTTAATAGAAATAATCAACATTTAGCTGACTTTTCATTCTTAGTATAATAAAGCAAATTAGTATGTGACATAAGCCATCTCTTAATAATAGTTTCAAGCTGCATTGACATAAAATAATCAAATTTCCATAGGAAATTTAACTTGCATGCTAGACAGTTTATCTGGTGCACATTTCAACAGTTCCCATTATAAGAAAATATGCTGCAGTTTGTCACTGAGAGAGTGTCTATAACAATAGTTGGAATACTTCAATAAATTTTAATTATCTTATAAATCATCTGCCCTGCTGATACCTGTAAATGTGGAAGTTCGTTCAAATACTACTTAATTTGACGAAAACCTGAGCATGGAAATAGGAACTAAAATCAGTCTTAAACCAACATCTTTATTCCAAAAGTTGTTGAAGTGTAACAAATAATGTTATCCTCTGTAATATGAAGACGAAAAAGTTGGCATAGAATTTGAAAATTATATCTAACTTGAACATTCTAGTCTAGAAATGCCTCCTTTACCTCTATCCAGCTTATTGATCCTGCCAACCCCCTACTGTCCAGAAAACAGACATGCAAATGCATCGTGTCCCCTATTGTAACTTCCCTTTCTACTTCATAAATCACTTTCACATGCATATCATCATGTGGTCTCCACAATGTCCTGAGGTAGTTGGTTGACTATTATTATTCTCTTGTCACAGTTAAAGAAGTGGAAGTCAAGTTCCCCAGAACAGTCCTGATATCAAATCCAGTCCACAGTCTCCTTAATATTTGCTTATAAGATGGTCTTGATGTATTTTACTCTTATTTGAGACAAAATAGTGACATGAGAGTTATACTCTTTCTAGCTCAAAGTATATTAAAAAGAGGCTGCAAGGAGTTGACGAAAGTTGGCAAACTGACAAAACAAAAGGGGATAGTAGGTAACCCTACGCCGTGGCAGGAAAGAGAAAAAATATACTTTCGAGAGAGGCTCAAGAGCTCCAGCATTTCCATAAGCTCAGCCCTACTTAGTTCAGTCAACATGGAAAGCAGCTGGCTCCATGGCCCCTGAGCACATCATGGTCCCGCAGTCAGGCACAGTGTCTGGTGCTGACAACAGAATGCTCTGAGTCATGAGGGAAGGATCAATTGTTCCAGCCCAAGTAAGTGGGCTACTTTTGTTAACAACACCAATGATAATAATAAGGCTAACTTTTACCAGATACTTACTACATGTCGGGCATGTGAGGACACCTCCTTAATTGTCAGATCCTGCCTTCTTCTAGCCTCCTCCTCCCTTCCATGTCATCCATGACCTTCACCTGTAAACTTGGTCTTGCCCCAGTACCCAGGGCTTGTCTGTAATTCAGGAAATAAGGGTGTGAAGATATTTGCCTCATAATCTAAAACTGAAAAACCAAATCACCATTCCTTTTAGTCTGGCTCAAACTTTGGGCCCTATTTCTTGTCACTGGTTTGCTGCTTTCTGTCTAAATTAATCCTCAGTTTGTGTCTTGATGCTGATAATAGTATCCTCTAGACTTTAAAGTCCATAAAAGAAAAGACAACTTTGGCCTTATTTGCTACTGTAGTCCCAGTCAGTACCCAATGACTGGCACAAAACAGATACTCAACTATTCATTAAATAAGCTGAATGTATCACCAGTCTAGCCCTTATACTTCAGTTCTCTTAGTATAATATTCCTAACCTCATCAGCAACAGCATCATTATTATAAGCTACCACTTACTGTTTACTGTGTGCTGATGCTTTATGTATATTATGTTACTTAATACTCACAAACTTTGCAAGGTAGGTGGTATCATTTTCATTGCACAGAAAAGTAAAATGAAGCTCCACGAGGCTAAATGATTTTCACAAAGTCTATCACACAGAACTGGTAAATGGCAGAGCCACAATTCAAACAAAAAGAGCCAAAGTGTTCTCGCCTCTGGGCTCCCCTGGGAGTTGCAGTGACCTACTGAACCCCAAACCAAGGTTTTGGACCTTGCTGCCTGCTACTAGTCTTTCCCGATGTCAAAGGGCCACATTTTCAGTGACTCCCTGTCCCTGGTTCACCTTTTCCTACACTGGGCCATTTTGCCTGTACTGACTGCTCTCTTGAGCACCATATGACTACATATCTTCTGTAGCCACATCCTTTTAAAGAAAGTCCTCCCCCTCCCCAAGTATACTGGTGACAGTTTTAAGCCCCAGAATTTGTACCTGGGCAGGGTATATCTTGTATGCCTGGGCTGAGAGGACAGAACTCAGAGAGTGAGTGGCAGCTAAAGGCTTTCAAGATTACCAAAGGTCAGGTGAGAGAAACAAAGTAAAACCATCCACAACAAAAAGTAGAAGTGGGTGGAACACAGATGAAAGAGTTGAGTATCAATAATTAGATGGATCTAGAATGGGAAAAAATACGTGATCGAAAGCCCAGCACAGGAAGCTTGAGTGATTGCCACAAGCTGACCTGC
The DNA here is from genome assembly GCF_951394435.1 of Stenella coeruleoalba. Lineage (NCBI taxonomy): Eukaryota > Metazoa > Chordata > Mammalia > Artiodactyla > Delphinidae > Stenella > Stenella coeruleoalba. The sequence continues at coordinate 92,597,624 of NC_137153.1, read as the reverse complement.
TATGCCCCTGACTTCTCTTTCTGGAAATTGGCCTAAGGTGAAAAAGGATTGAGTTGGTTCAAATAGTACCTACTGCATGCATGTGTCTGCTCATTCCTCTGCCTGAAGACATGCATATCTGTACCCAAGGCCTGACATATAATAGCCTTTCAACCCTTGCTTTGTTGGATGAATCCATCAGCCAATTGTTGTTGAAGACAGTGTATCTGTACCAACACTTCCTCCTAAAACTGAGCCAGTCTACCGGTGTCTGCTCTATTTCCAGGAGGGAAGACTAGCTTTCCTCAAACTGCTGCAGTGAAACAGACCACACCCAGCATGATTGGCAGGATTATGCCAACTGTACCACGTATCCATAATCCTGCCTTCTGAAGCATTCATTGTATTCTACTACTCTCTTATATATTGCTTCATATATCACTCAAAAATCCTGAGGGATATATCCTAAGATCTTTGTTGACACTCCCATACATAACAGTCAAACACCATTGTAGATTATAGTTTCGTCCATGAAGTTCAGTAGAATCTAAATGAAAAACTTAAGTGACCTTCTCCAAACTTTCTTATTTTACCAAACACAAAACTCATGTCATTAATTATACCACTGGCTTTCTTTGTTAAATTGTCATTATTGAAGAAACACAAGTCTTGTTTCACAAGAGTTGCTACAAATGGGAGGATGAGGGAAGAAAATGGCTGAGAAGCCGTGTGCACGCTGAGCAGCAGGCTTGGCCTCCCTCACTGGCTCCCGTATGCCAGCCGCACAGGGCATGTCATGCTAACCCATACCATGACACATCTTAAAAGGGACTTGATTCCATGGGCTTTTAGGATTACTTGCAAATAACTAGAGCTATAAATTTTAATCTACAAATGTCAAGACTCTAATGCACATTTTATTCTTACCAAGTGGAGGGAGCAGTATAGAGTACTGGCCCAAAGCACAGGCTTTCAAGTCTTACAAACTTGGATTTTGGACCCAGGCTCTATTTCTCAGTAGCTGTGCAACCTTGGGGAAATTGCTCACTCTTTCTGAGCCTCATTTTTGTCATCTGTTAAAGGAGGCTAATCATCGTAATCACCTCATGAGGTCATTGTGAGGATAAAATAAGACAATGTGCAAAAAGCACTAGGGCCATTGGTAGGTATTAGCTTTTCATTTGTATTATTATTATTATTAGATTACAATTTCTGGGCAGGGACTATGCCTTATGTTTGCCTGAATCCCTAATGCAACCGCAAAAACAGTTAATTTATTTAAAAGCCTGGGCTTCTAAAGGAATAAGCTTTAATTTTCAGAAAGAAAAAGACTTCTATATAATATAGGTCAAATGAGCTGTGCGGTAATGAGAAACAGCAAACTTCCTGCAGCCTCCTTGGCTGAGGAGAAGCGAGAGCAGTGTAGGAAGTAGTTCTGAGCCCTTTGAACACCTTTAGCAATCAGCAGACTTAGGTATAGAAAGGAATTTCATCTCCATTAAAAGTAGTGGAAATATGCTCACTTGAACTTTCTGAGCTTTGACCTAGAAGTCAAAACTAAATGGGTTTGCTTCCCCAGGCAAGAGCTGAGAGAATTTCATCTTTTCTCCTCTCTTGAAGCAAACCCAACCTCATTACCTCTTTTCTTCTGTCAGGGAATATCTCAAAGTATCTGACAAGCTCGTTGCTGCAATGAATTCTGTTTTTGAAACTTTTACTGATCCCCAAAATAGCTGAATCTGTGCTCTTGGAAAGAACAAAGATTGATGGGGGATCTCCAGCAACTGGCGCCCAAAATTCCTTAACTCGTGATGTCACACTGGAGCTAGTTACCAAAGAAAGAAGTCTTTTGCTTTGGGGATTTTTTATGGAGGGTGGGGGGAGTGTGTGCTCTGCTGTGAATATGATGTCTTCCAAATAAATAGCAGCGCCCATCCTGAGATGGAGTTGCTCTTTTCCTGCTAAGGAGTTGGTATAATTGGTATTTGTAAAAGATATTTATTGCAGGGACCATTGGGTGAAAATAGAAAAGAGAAAGGAAAAAGAGCAAGAATAGCAAAGAAAAAAATTGTATTGCAATCACTTTAGCAGGCATGTCCAACACAATGACTTAACTCTAAGAAAACTGTAACAACTATTACTTACTGGGCCTTCACTCTGGGCCAGTTACTTTCCATGCATTATCACATTCTCACATTTAATTCTCTAAATGAACCTGTAAGGTAGGAGGTAGTATTTTCCTTGTTTTAGAGATGAGAAATTTATGACTCAGAGACACTGAGTGACTTGTTGAAAGCCACATGGCTTGTAAATGATGGAGCCAGAAGCTAAGGATAGGTTGCTAGGACTACTAAGTCCTAAGCACAATACTTACTGTCCCACAAAAGGAGAGAAAAGCTCAGCTGACTGAAGACAGTGGTCCAGCCAGAAGGGACAGTTTAGGATTTGAGCAAGAACATTGAAGACACTGCAAAAGGGGAGGGTAAAGAATCAAGCAGAGGGGACTTCCCTGGTGTCACAGTGGTTAAGAACCCACCTGCCAATGCAGGGGACACGGGTTCGAGTGCTGGTCCGGGAAGATCCCACATGCCGCGGGCAACTAAGTCCCTGTGCCACAGCTACTGAGCCTGCACTCTAGTGCCCACAAGCCACAACTACTGAGCCTGCATGCTGCAACTACTGAAGCCTGTGCACCTAGAGCCTGTGCTCCGCAACAAGAGAAGCCACCGCAATAAAAAGCCTGCGCACCGTAACGAAGAGTAGCCCCTGCTCACCGCAACTAGAGAAAGCCCGCGTGCAGCAACGAAGACTCAATGCAGCCAAGAATAAATAAATAAATAAATAAATAAATAAATAAATAAAATTTTAAAAAAAAGAATCAAGCAGAGGGAATGTAGAAGCAGGTAGTGGCTCCAATCATTTATCTGGGACTAGGAAGATTGTACCTAGTCAAAGAGGAATGGATGGTCAAAATGAAACTACATTTTTAGTTAAATGTGTATTTTTTAAAAAATCAGTATTTGTGTTTACCTATATATAGTGATTAATCATTTTTATACACATCCCTTACTTTTTCTAAAGTCCCAGTTAGAGAGTGCTTATACAGTGCAAATATGTGCATCCACCTACCCTACTAATCATAATTATTACACTTTTCCTGGGATACTCTTTCCCCTTTCCTAGTCTTGCTACACCTTATTAGTTTCATTTACAGTAATTTCCATAATTTATAATTATATTAAGTGTTTGTCTACTTATCTGTAAATTGTCTATCTCTCACCCACTGTATAGACAACAGGAAATTTTTACAGAGAGTATGGCTCACAGTAGGAGCTTAAAATTAATTTTCTTGATTGAATGAATGCTCAGTCATGGGTTCTATTTCCTGATTGATTAGTAAATGTTCTTTACATTTTGTGACCATTAACTCTGTCAAATATGTTGCAAATATTCTTTTGTTTCTCATGTTTTTATTTTTTTGTTTGCTTATGAGAGGTGTTTAATGCTGGAAATAAAGCATATTGTAATATTTAGTTTAATGTATTTCTCTTTATCATTGTGATTTCTGACACATTTACCTATATGCTCTAACTTTTAATGATTTGACATTGTACTTTTAACTCTTAAATGGCCTGGAATTTATTTTTAATATATGGTAGAACTAGGACTTTAAATGATATGTATTTTCCCAAATAATCTATTTTCTCAACTCTTAACTTCATATGTTTCTTCTATATTCCTTTATAATTTTCAGTGTATAGTATTCAATATATTAATATAGTATATTAAATCAATGTACTTCTTAATGTGCATTAACATCTGTTCTATTTATTTACCTGTTAATCCTTTTGTTAATACTTACCTGTTTTAATTATTATGGTTATATAAAAATTGCATTTTCTGTTGTGTTCTAATATCTCTTAAGGCACAGCCCCTCTATCTTTTTATTTTTCCACATTTTCTTACCCTTCTCGCCTGGTTTTTGTTTCTGTGGAATTTTAATCTTTTACTAGTTGTAAATCCACTGTGCTCCATAACAGCTAAAGCAATCTTCCCTTACACAATTGAATAAATCTCTGACACTTCTGCAATTCTCTGACACTGGCAACTGCACTGCTGTCTTGGCAACTCCTCTCTCCTTCCAGCTCTGCACTTGACTTGTTGAGATTTCATTCCATGAGTGCATTTCAACATGGCCATTTCCCATCCACACTTCTGGCCCATACTTTTGGGAATGTCAGCCCCCAAATAATGTAGAAGCAGATTATGATGGGAATAAAACCCTAAAACTCAGTGGAGAGTGGAGTGGAGAGGCGTGTTATCTTGCTTCGAAATAAAGACTCAATTCAAAGTATCAGAAAATTACACTAGAAAATTCCTTAAGTTAGCGAAAACATAGAAGCAACCTAAGTGTCCATCAAAAGATGAGTGGATAAAGCAGATGTGTGATACACACACACACACACACACAATGGAATATTACTCAGCCATAAAAAAGGATGAAATCTTGCCACTTGTGACAACATGGTTGGGTCTAGAGGGTATTACGCTAAGTGAAGTAAGTCAGACAGAGAAAGACAAGTACCATATGGTTTCACTTATATGTGGAATCTAAAAAACAAAACGGATCGACAAACAAAAACAAAGCAGAAACAGACATAGATAAAGAGAACAAACTGGTGGTTGCCAGAGGTTGGGGTGGAGGTTGGATGAAATAGGTGAAAGAGACTAAGAGATACAAACTACCAGTTATAAAATAAATAACTTATGAGGAAGTATTAGCTTAAGGAATATAGTATTCAATAATACTGTAATAATTTTGAATGGTGACAGATGGTTACCAGACTTATTATGGTGATCATTTCATAATATATTTGAATGTCAAATCACTGTTGCACACCTGAAATTGACATAATGTTGTACATTAACTATACTTCAGTTTTTAAAAATTGCCTATTTAATTTGGCATATATGATTTTGTGTATATAACTGTGTACAATAACATGTATTTATTACAATACATAATATCTATATATAATAGTCATAGGTAATAAAGAATACACTCACTTAGGATAATTAGAATTATCAGTACTACTTCATTTTTCTCTCCCCCTACCTCCTCCTGAGCCTGTATATTTTAATTTATATAAATTGAATGCACTTATGAAGCAGTTTTTACTGTCAGCATGGTTGAGAGAGGCTTCCTAACTCAAGTTGTTTTGTTATTGGATCTCTGATTTAGGAGATAAACAATGTAGAAAATTTTTTTTAAATTATACCTTCCTTCAGGCCATGGGTTGTTCTTCTGCAAGCAGCAAACTATCTCTCAGACATAGATTTTGATTCTCAGTTTCATTTGATAGGTCTTGTTTAATTTTTGTCCCAGATTTTGATGAAAGTTTTACTATTAGGCTTGAATTTTTTGTTTTAAGTTTTCATATCTGTGTGTGTGTGTGTCATGCACACACACGTACACGCACCTTTCCCTTGATTATTATATGGAGAGAAATTAGGAGATTTTGCTTCTGAGGCTGCCAGATAAATACAATATCACTAGATGTTTCTAAACTATTATTTAATAAATATTTATTTGAAGAATTGTGTTCCTTAAATTCATGTAAGGATTAACTTCCACACCTAGACTTTCTTACTAGAATTGTTTGTAGGGATGAGTGTGATTATACAGATCACATAATCCACGGGGAGGGGCTTTCATTTTACTCCTCTGTCACTCTCTCATGCCAAATGCATTTGTCTCTCTGGTGCTGAATGCTCAATGTGATTAGCTAATTTTACTTCCCTATTTAGCAAGAGGAGAACATTTTCATCTCTGCCTCCATTAGAACATGATCCTCACATACTGATTTAATGAATCTCTCTGTAGGAAGTGGATAGATGGGCCTTTGTCCCCACTGGGGGCAAAATATTGGGTCGTGCAGCTCTGCTGGAAATGGTTTTCTTCTCAGTCTTTCAGTGACAAGATTATGATCATAGCCCAGGATGGACAAAAGAAAATTCCAGTTGATAAATACTATCTCTGGTTAACTAATAACTGTGTTAGAAGAGATGATTGAGATATGGTCCTTATCCTAAAGGAGCTTCCAGTCTAGTGTGGGAGATAAGCACTTAACCAAATAACTAACTTACGGTATGAAGGGTGCTGTAATAAAGGGATGAACAAAATGACACCCTGACACAGACATGAGACGATTAATTCTGCTTGGGCAACAGTCAGAGGGGCAGTCAAACAAAAACCCAGTTCCCCATTGCAGGAAATCAAAAGGGCAAAAATACTGCGAGGAAAAAAGCTCAGCAGCAGAAACAGTAGTAAGTGGAACGTAAGCTAATTTCTGGAAATCTGCATGCAAGAGTTGAGTTCTGAAGGATGAATATGAATATAGGCAAGTACATTCACAGGTGGAGAATTCAGCGTATCAAATTTGTGTAGATGTGAACATGCTCACTCTGACACAAGAAAAATAATTTGTCTACTATGACCTGTCTTGGGGTACATGTTTGGAGTGTTACAGGTGAAGTTTGAAATTTGTCCTATGGGTGATTCAGAGGTTATGGTGCAGAAGAATGATATGGTCATATTTATGTTTTAGAAAGAAAACTGGCAACAGAATAGGGAACTGAGGCCAAGAAAACAGTTGGGAATAATTTGTTCCTGCCAGCTAAATGTATAGCTTGCCTTCCATTGCTCACTGATTCTGGAAGAGGGTTAAGGCACAGGAGGATATAAAAAGGAAGGAAAGGAAGAAAGTTAAAAGAGGAGGAAAGAAAGAACTCTCTGGAGCAATTTATATTCATCAGTAGTAAGAGTGAGGAAATGACGCTTCTGGTCCTTTATCTTATATGGCATCCCAAGCCTAGAAACAGGAACTACCTACCTCCTGGTTTTTTGACACCTTTCTCTTTTTGCTTCTTACATCTGACCTTGTCACTAAATTTTAATTTTAAAAAAACCTTTTTTTAAATCACTCTTCCTATCATTACCAACACTGGCTTCCAGTTTAAACCCTTAGCACCTTATCGAAATCCTAGAAGGCTTGTTTTCCCTCTTCCTTTTGAATGCTACCAATAGATGATCCTCCAAAAGCTCTGGTTTTATCATTACAAGTCCTGCTCAAAAGCTTAATTTAGAAGGACAAAAGTCAAGTTATCAAAATAAATTTTAAGACTCCCTCTTCCTTACCATTATGATTACTCCCATTTACTGCCTTTGGTAATAGTTTTTCGCCCATAAATTCCTTTGGAATCCTCACTCCTTATTCTACACATATCAGAATGCTTTTAACCCTTCAAAGAGTTCAAAGTTCAACTCAAACTCTATTTCTTGTTATACACTTTTTGGTAGATAAAGGAAGGCCACACTTCTTTCCTTTTGTACAAGGGCATGAAATTTTACTGCGAAAGCCCTCCTCATGTTATTGACTTGAATGTTTGGCAAATTCTCAAAAATAGTTCAATAGTCTAATAGCTCCAAAATGGGACCATATTTAGTCAATTTGGACTGTGTCTATTGTACACTACCTTGTGTAAAGCATTGTGCTAACCATCCTCAGGATGTCAGTGTTAAAGGATAAATATGTCAAATGTCTACTCTCAGAACAATTAACAGATTCATTCATTAGAGGACTATTTCCACTTCATCTATATAATTAATAGTTTGTGATTTTTTCAAATAAGATACTTTTCTTTCATTGAGTTGGTGAGCTCTATAAGTAGATGAAATTGTGGTGGAAGTTACATATATGTGTTTAAATGGCACACATTTCACCCTTCACAGCAAGAATCCAGTCTCAGTAGATACAGAAATGCAATCAAACCTTCAATATTAGACTATGTATTTAATTTTTATAAGTATATTGTTAATTATTCCATATGTATTAGTGTATTTAGCCTGCTGTAACACAGACTGGGTAGCTTGTAAACAACAGAATTTCATTTCTCACAATTCTGGAGGCTAGAAGTTCGAAATCAGGGTCCCAGCATGGTGGCAGACTGCCAGCTTCTCACTGTGTCCTCATATTGTGGAAGGGGTAAGGGAATTCTTTTGAGCCTCTTGGACATTAATCTCATTCATGAGGGTTCTGCCCTCATGACCTAATTACTTCCCAAAGGCCCCATCACCTCATACCATCACATTGGGGATTAGGATTTCAACATATGAATTTTGGGGAACATAAACATTCAAACATAGCACCACATATATTAAATGTGCCTTCCTCAGGGGCTAGAAGTTTGGGAAACTATGATGCATCCTTTTTCCACACCATCCTTAATACAAGCACCTGCACTGTTTTAAGATTTTTCTACTAGTAGTTTTAAAGGAAATCAAAAGTAATTTCTTTAAATTATTTCACCTGACAGGAAAATTGGACAAATGAGTTAAGAAGAGGGATAGTTAGAAATGGGATGCCTAAAGGAGACTGTCTGTAGGAAGTAGACAAGCCTGATAAAAATTTAAGACTAAATGTACAGTTGTGTCACCCCTGACATTTACACCAAGAATCATCTGCCCTCTGGTACTCTGAGCAAAAATTATAAGGAAATCAGTTGTAAGGAATCAATCCCATTAGACAGGAAACATAGCTTTCAAAATTATGGGAATTTTATCCCAGAGGCACTTGAATATCATAGGGAAAAATAAAAGATGAAGCCTCATAAGAAAGCAAAAGTACCCTATATTATAATCTTTGGCCATTACTTTCTAATTCTTCTTTTTCATATCTTTAAATACAGAATCCCCTTCACCTCCAACTGAGTTTAGAAAATTCATTAAGTTCTGATGCTGATGTCACTGTCTCAATCCTGACCATGAACAACTGGTACAATTTTAGCTTGTTGCTGTGCCAGGAAGACTGGAACATCACCGACTTCCTCGTCCTTACCCAGAATAATTCCAAGTTCCACCTGGGCTCTATCATCAACATCACCATCAAGCTCTCCTCCACTGAGGACCTCTTGAGCTTCCTGCAGGTCCAGCTTGAGAGCGTTAAGAACAGTACGCCCACAATGGTGATGTTTGGCTGCGACATGGAAAGTATCCGGCGGATTTTCGAAATTACCACCCAGTTTGGGGTAGCAGCCCCTGAGCTTCATTGGGTGCTGGGGGATTCCCAGAATGTTGAGCAACTGAGGACAGAAGGTCTGCCCTTAGGGCTCATTGCTCATGGAAAAACAACACAGTCTGTCTTTGAGTACTATGTACAAGATGCCATGGAACTGGTTGCAAGAGCTGTAGCCACAGCCACCATGATCCAGCCAGAACTTGCTCTCATTCCCAGCACGATGAACTGCATGGATGTGGAAACTGCAAATCTCACTTCAGGACAATATTTATCAAGGTAGGATGCAAGACCTGGTTTACATCCCCAGTCATAGGACTCTGATAGGAAATAAAATCTCCCTATCTATCCCATTTGCAGAAAGCACATGGCATATAGTAGGGAATCCTCAGTCCCACTTTTAAATCCTGGCTTAGTCCCATACTAGCTATGTGTTCTTGGCAAGCTATTTAAAAACTCTGAGCCTCAGTTTTCTCATTAGTAAACTAAGATAATATTAAATAGCTTGATATATTATAATAAAGACACCACAAAATTCTATATGAAAAGTACCTAACACTGCTCAGCTCATAGTAGATGCACAAGAAATGTTTCCATCCCTGCTCACTCTTTCCTATATCAAAAGACTTGGACAAATCTCTCTAAATCTATACAGAGAAAAAAATTAGTCACGCTAGAGATAGACTTTTCTCTCTACTCCCAGGCTATGATGAATAAGGCAGAATAGAGAAGTGACTAAAGACATAGACCCTGGAGCCAGACTCCCTATGCTTGAATTTTAGCTTTGCATGACTTGGTCAAGTGATTTAACTTCTCTGAGCCTTAGTTTCCAATGTCCTATACCCATTTATGTAAAAAGATATAACAGTAGATCCTACTATCCATGCAGGAGTTGTGATAGGTAGATGGTAGATGATAGGTAAGTAGATAGATAGATAGAACTAAGAGTTCCACAAGAGTAAAATGTATATATATATTTTTTATGTTATATATATATATATATATATATACTTTTTAAAATTAGCTACCTTTCTTTTCCAGTTCCTCAATCTGGTTCAGAATCTAGAATGAAAAAGCCTGTTTAAGTTAAAGAATAATTCATCCTATAGACATGGTTTTCATGATCCCTGGAAAAAGGAGAAATCCTTAAAGGATATTTTACAGGGGCCTAGATTTTTTTCCTGAAAAGGACCACCTATGGTCAGAGAGGCCAAATCACAGAATTATTGCTGTTGCAGAGATGAAGGCTTAGCTATAGTCTGGCCCCATTTTAGGAAGTCCTCTTCGAACAGGGACATCTGACTGTGTTGAGGAGCACAAGGTAACCTCATGGTGTCTTGCCTTTTAAAAGACATGAACGTTTGAGGAAAGATCAGAAAGTGCCAAGCATTTTACATTTAATTTCACATGTATGGACTGAGCACCTACTATGCGCAAGGCAACATGCTAAATGCCATATATATGGCAGAGTTTAAGCACAGCCTACACACTCCTTAAAGAATGTTAATAAAATAAAATATCTCAAAAACTCACTTATTAGGAATCTATAAATGATAAAATTAGATGTCCTATCATCAACTGAACTTTCCATTTTTTCCATAATGTATTTGAATTTCCTCAAGATTAAAGTCTATGAAAAAAAAATAAGGTCTATGCATGTTTTATTTTATAGCCACTATCCAGAACTAATCTGGTTTTTTTTTTTAATCTTTTTTTTTTTTGGCTGCATTGGGTCTTCGTTGCTGTGCACGGGCTTTCTCTAGTTGTGGCGAGTGGGGGCTGCTCTTTGTTGTGGTGTGCGGGCTTCTCATTGTGATGGCTTCTCTTGTTGCGGAGCACGAGTTCTAGGGTGCGCCGGCTTCATAGTTGTGGCACGCGGGCTCAGTAGTTGTGGTGCACGGGCTCAGTTGCTCCGCGACATGTGGGATCTTCCCAGACCAGGGCTCGAACCCATGTCTCCTGCACTGGCAGGCAGATTCTTAACCACTGCGCCACCAGGGAAGTCCTAATCTACTGTTTTTCAACTAGCACTTCACTGAGGCTCAGGACTTTATCTGGGATAAGAAACATCCTCCTTCATAACAAAAATATAACCAAAGCCTTTAGTTATAATTTCAAACAGTCATTATTTTGGAAGGACAATCTTAAACAATAGACAGGAAAAACCACTTGTGAAAACTATATTAAATTTTTTAATGTCTTTCTGTCTCATATAAAATGGAGAGCACAAGAAAAATAATTCTGTTTGGATCCTAAAAATGTTTAGAAGCTACAGAAATATTTGTTGACTTGGGTTGTATATACTTTAGGGGTTCATTTTATCAAGATCAAACTGATCTTTCTGGCTCCTCAAAATTTAATTTATGTTAAAGTTATGTGCCTCCTTCTATAAAGATCCCATGGCACTTTGTACATGAAATTATATGATGGTACTTGGTCTATTCCATTATCATTATTTGTCTGTGTGTCTGACTTCTGAACTAAAATATAAATTCTATTAAGTGGAGATACTATTGAACTTAGTTTAATGCCTGGCATATAGCAGCTACTTAATAGACATTTACTGAAATTAACATAGAAAAGGAAATTTTATATTATATTTACATCCTACACCATCTGTTGCTCTAGAAGAATAATGGGTGGTTAACAGATAAATAAAATTTTGTCTAAATTAAAAATAGTTTTTTTAACTTACCTAGATACCATCTGGTTTTCTTTTCCTTTTTTTTTTTTTTTTTTTTGATAGAATGTTAGGTTAGCAGATAACCTCTGACCTTGTGGCTATTTCCACATGATTATTCCACAAACTTTGAAAGTTGTGAAAGATGAGTGTGAGGTTTGGAGCCTGGAAACAATTCACAGTGTATACAGGTCAGCAACAATATTTTCATCTCTGTGGATGTGTTTGAGAATGAACTTAAAGAACTTCAGGAAATACGCCTAGGACTTCTTGAACTCCCTGAGGAATATAGTCAAGAGAAAGTTTCAAAGTGTTCAGGAAAGGGTCAAGGGAAGTGAGGAAAAGCCTTCAAGGAGTCTTTATAATGAATAACTGAAAAGCTGCCTTAAGCTATAAAACATCTGTGGATTTTTCATCATCCTTATTTATTTTGTTGAATACAGTCTTTTTAGAAAGTTCGTTATTCTCAGTCCATAAGTCACATCTCCATATAGTAATTTTCTTAATTATTCCTAAATTTTGTGAGGCTGACCCTACTTCCTCACTGCATAATGAAAGTCATGAGGATAATGAGCCATGAATATCGAGTGTCAGAGTTATGCAAGCTTTCATTTCTCACACAGTCACTTTCAGTTTAGGCTGACAGAATTGTTAACATTTTTAAATGTTAATGAAATCACCAAAAACGTGGCTTTTTCAGCATAGGCCTTGAGACTAGAAAAAAATCATTTCTCATGGCAGACTACATAGACGTAATAACAGGTAAAAAGGATTTAATTCCTCCTGGGTCCCCACATGCCAGAGCAAACATCCATCATAACTAAATGTAGACAAAACCACGTGGGGGCCAAGTTCATACTGTGATCTTTAACAATTTATTTGCAAGTTGTTTTATTAAATGTTAATTACTTTGAAGCAATGATATCTGATATATTATTTGGCAATAACTTCACAAATACATGTGCAAAGGTGTTTCTGTGCAGTCAGTGACTATTTGTTGAACTAGGGTGAGGCAGACAAAATGAAAGTTGCATCCTGCCATTTTGGAGCTGACAGCCTAGTGCATGAGTTGAAAAGTAAGTAAATGGTTATAAAACAAAGGGATACGTTATTCTTAAAAATAGAAATATGTTCAAATACACAGAGGAGGAAATAATTAACTCTTCTCAGAGAGTTGATGATGAGGAAGAAATACTGGAATTGGATCTTGATAAATGAATAGGAGTTTTCTGGTTTGGAGCAAACATTTCCTCACAGGCACAGGAAATGGCATATGCAAATTTACCAAGACCTGAAAGAAATTTAGTACAGTTGGCGTGTACATTGCATATGAAGAGAATCTGACATGATTCTGGAAAAGTTGTTAATTTGATAGCATGCCACACAGAGCTTTCATGCCAAGCTAAGGAGTATGCATTCTGGATGTCACTTGAATGGCAGAACATTAGGCATGACATAGTTATAAAATCATAATCCTGTAACAAATTAACCAAATAAAGTAATAGCGCATAAAATCCTTGCGACTAATTTTTTAAAAACCATTAAGATACAAAAACTTGTTTTTATTTCTCCAAATCTGTTTTAGCTTTGCCCACATTTACTCCCTTACCTCATTCTAAACACCAGACTCTGTTGAAAATGAATAGGAGTTTGAGGACTTCCCTGCTATTCTTAGGGTTAGGATTTGCCCATGCTTATCTGAAGGCCCTGGGTGGTAATGAATCTATGTTTCTGGAGAAAGAGCCCCTTGATTTATTCATAGCCTAGTCAAAGGCAGTTATCCTTCCTTTAGTAATTCCAAGACCCTAGACATCGATAGACACCTTGGTCCCCTTGGCCTAAGAAGTCTCTGACCCTTTAGCTAGTTAATCATAGTCCTGATAGTTATTCTAGCTTCTCAGCAGGCTATAGAATCTATGGAATCTTGCCTTCCTTCTTGGAATAGCTTCTGCAATTCAGTTCTGTATCAAGTGGGCAGTGATTAATTCATTTATTCATCCACAAACATATGTTGAAGCTTACTTATATTAGGCTAGGACCTTGGCTAATGCTGGAGACACAAAGAATAGAAAACAGGGGCCCTGCTCCCAGGAAGCTTACAACCCCCTTCTTTTGTTCTTTCAGAGAGAGACAATATGCTCCTCCACTTACCCATATTTTTTATCCATTTTTTTTTGACCTAGCAGTTTGGTTATCATTCCTCACTGAGACAACACCCATTCTACTAGTGATTATCCTTTGGCACTAGCCGGCATTGTTAGGCCCGCTCCTCAGTTGTCCTTGAAAAATGGTTCAATGTGCTAGAGAGACTCTTTCCCCTCCAGGCTACGTTCATCTTTATGCTTACATGGTCAAGCAATACCAAGATTCACTGGCCTTTCATTAATAGTAAATGTTGCTTTATTTATTGATTCTGCATGTATTATCCAGAACATATATGTGCCATGTATTATGAGGCACTAGGAAGCTTCAGGAAAAAAAAGACTAAAACAAATACCCATTCAAAAGTCCCAAGGTATAAACTGATGATGTTCCCAGTCTCATTGCTGGATACTAGAAGAGTTCCAGGAGAACTTGAGGTGGCATGATATAATTCTAACCTGGGGTATTCCCATTCACCTTTACAATAATTTACTGGCATTGTAACCCTGCCAAAGTTATTTAATCTTTAGAAAATTTAATTTCCTTAATTATAAGGATTCCTACCTTGAAAAGTTAAGTGGTATGCCTAAGGTCATTCAGTTAGTACTTTATAGGGGAAGGTTTAAACTGTCTAAATCCAAGTTCCAGGCTCTTTCAGAATTAATATAAACTTTCCTTAATTGGGATCCCATTACTTTGTCATTCATATTCTTTCAGCCAAAAGCTATATAAATCAGGAGGTGTGATTACCCATGTATAAGTGTTCTTGTCCTAAAGACCTCTACTGAGCCAAACTAGTTAGCCTGTGTATTTCAACATGTACTCAAAAGAAATGCAGTTGTATTGAACCTGAAAGCCACGGGTTGGATGATGTTAACACTGGTTCCTTGGGTCCCCAAGGAGAACCCATTACTGTGGGGTGACCTACTGTGTCCAGCTGTTACTCCTAAGTTAACTTTCTCTGCAAGGCTACCACGGAGTCAGTACTTCTAGAAAACACATGCTTCGGTGTCATGAATCGTAAGGACAACAGTTAAGGTCTATGTTTCCAGATGTTTCCAGTAAGAACTCCTGTCACTGGACTAATTTGGCTAAATCCTTTGAATTTGCCCATCCCTCTATGTCACTTAAGTCATGCCAAGAGCTGTGTCGAAAATCTTCTCTAAGTCATGGGGGCCTCAAACAAGGAACAGTAAAAGATGTGTATCCCCTCAGGACCCTGTTTTGAAGAATACAGCTTAAATTTGCTTAATCTAGCTTCCAGCAGGTTTTAAACTGTGGAAATTTCCCACATTAGGAGAACTTCCAAGCTTCTATTTGCCTGAGTGGAAATTGTGATTATATTCTTTGTTGAATACTTTTTACTTTGTATGCATCTACTATAAAATTTGGAAATATGTCAAAAAAAAGAGGTACTCTGAATTCTAGATCTATCCCAGGGCCACTTCAACCTCCAGTGGCAAATACTACATAGTGTCCCATTGACAGGGCTATGCTAAGGGAAGGGATATCAGCACCTGGACTAGTGCTGGAGCCAGATCTAGAGAGCTAGAAGGAATTAAGGTTGGATATTACACAAAGCAAGAGGAGCCATCCAAGGGATGGGCACAGGCCATAATTGTGGAGAGAAGTCAAGGTTTATATCAAAAAATGAAAGGAAAGAAAAACAACATAAGAATATGGTGCAAATCTAACTACTGTGGGAGAAAAACACAGAAGGAAAAGAAGTACCAGCTTGCCAGTTCTGCCACATGAAAGCTGAAAAATAGGGCACTATGTCTATGTGTCTGATTTTTTGACTTAGTGATCCCATCACATCACACACACAGCCCAAGAAGTATATTCAAACATGACTCAATCACAAAGATTAGTATTCATATTTTTCTCCTCTTGGGAAAAAAGTCAAGGACAAGAGCTCTCCTTCCACTCTATAGTTTCACTTATTGGCAAAACAGACCCCAAAGGTCCATGGGTGTACGTATGTACATTTAATATGTTATTAAATTGCTGTTTGCTCATTAGCTGATGGAAATCTATTTTAAAAGATGAGCTTTGTAAGTTGTTGTAAAAGAGGATATAGTCAATGGTTACAATGTGGGGCCCTCTGCTTTAAAGATTGAAATTTAGCAATTTCCAATTCCTATTAAATTCCTTACTGTTAGAGAGGCTTCCCATAGAACTAATTTCTATTTTTGATACTCTCCATTGTTCAGGGAGAAATGTATTAGAATTTTAATGCTCTGAATAATCTATAAATTACAAATACAATATCAATACTTCCTGGCTGATTGAGTCCCATTCTTCTGGCAATGTGAGGAAGTGCTCTTGAAGAAACCCATGTCTGATTTGAGCAGGAAACATGTGTTTAACTGCATTTATCCCACAAACATCACTGAGCAGTTATACTGTCCAGGTACCATGTTGTGCCTAAGATCCAAAGATGACTCAGTGTGACAGATGCTTAGATGAATGCTGAAGTCTCAGCTGGACAGCCTGCAGTGTTATGAAGCAGAGCAGTGGGAAAAGGAGGATTTGTTCATTCCTCACAGCAACTGTACGGAAGAGACTGCTCTCAGAATGTGGAGAATGTCAAAATCCATGCCGCTGAGGATCTTACAGTCTAAAAAGTCAAAGATGGAGTTAATTGGCCGCAATTAGGTGGTTGCTAGGAAAAGGAAACATAAGGATGACACCAAAACTTTTGCCCTGAGCAACTGGAAGGATGGAGTTGCCATTAATTCAGATAAAGAAAACTGTAGAAGAATCAGGTTGTGAGGTGGGTGAGAACCACCAGGAATTCAATTTTGCTAATGTTAACTTTGAGATAATTCATAGATATCCAAATGCAGTTGTCAAGTAGGTAGGTGGTGATCTTCCAGAGTTCAGGAAGGAGGTCTGGACTGAAGATACAATTTTCCCCAAAGGGAAAAATAAATTTTAAGGATTTATAGAGCAAAACAGATATTCCCAGATACAGATATGGTTAATGGAAGGCAACTATAACAGGGGGAAAAAGCAAAGATAAGAGGGCAATTTTAAAAGAAATGAAAAACAAATGAGAGAAATAGACATGCAAAGAGACAAGCTGATGCGTGAAGAAAAGATCAAAGTAGAAATGAATATATGACTTATAAACAACTGGGCATGGAAGAAGACACATAAGGATGATGATGCATTTAGACAACGCAAAAGTAGATTCATACATCTCCAAAATGAAGACTGGAAAAAACGGGATTATGATAGAACTAGTTCAAGATAAGAAAAGATAACAAATTTATAATGAATATAAAAACATAAGATTAGTAAAACTTTATATGCTGAATAAGAAGAAAAATCAGGGGCAACAGGTCTTAAAATCTTTAAGAACATGGTAACATTATTTACAGTAGGAGATTTTTATTTAACTTTAGTAAATTTTAGAGCAAGTTTTTAAAAAGTAAAAATAATACATGAATTTGTAATTAAGCCAATAAATTAAGATAAATACTGCAGTTAACATTCTATTATTAAAGAATATATGAACACAAATATTTCATCTTCCAACAATCCAGAAAAGAGAGAGGTGGGAGGAGATCTAGAAAGAAGGAATTAACAAAACCCAAGTTAATTAATTAGAAGAAATCCTAAGATTAGTATAAATGATATTATATACAGTTCCATAGCAACAAATTCTTAGGAGGATATCATTCGTCAAGATGGACCCAGAGAAATAGAAAGTTTAATAGAAGAGATTGAAAAAGTGATTGAAAAATTACAATTTTTTAGAAAGTGGTAGGCCCAGGTAGTTTTACAACTTACTCTTGCAAACTCAAATGGGAAAACAAAACAATAAACATTTTAGTTGGAATTGATCTAATACATTTCTTATGAAAGTTATTTGCTTTCTGCATTTTTAAGAGTGCCTTCGGTCTCATTTTGAGAGTAATACAATAAACCTTCTCTCAAATGAATTATAAGGGGGAGAGTATAATGAGCTCTATAATTTACTTTTTAAATGCCCTAAATGAGTTAAAGCAATCAAGAGAGAACTTCCACAAGCTCTCTTGTCCATATCCACCCACCTACTTGCCTCTGGACCCTGTATTCTCTCTGCCTTCTCTCATGTCCATGCTCCTCTTTTGTCACAGCAAAGAGCATCACCCCCTCTTGCACCTTAGAGCACAATCCCTTTTGCCCCTCAAGGGAACTGTCCCAGGAATTCTCTCTCTTCTATCCTACATCAACAATTTTTCTATTTTTACTAGATCATTCCCATCATCATAAAAGCCTGCACATATATATATACTTATATTTATATATGTACTTAATTTTTCCTCTCCACCACTATTCCATTTTTGTCCTCTTTATAGCATAACTCTCTGAAGAGTTATCTCCAGTTTCTCTCTTTCCATTTTCTCTTGAAACATTAGGCTCCAATACTTCACTGAACTTACTCTCATGAAGTCACCAGTGGCCTACATGTTTCTAAAGCGAACGGTCAGTTCTCAGTCCTCATTGCATTTGAGCTGTTAGAAGCATTGACACAGCTGATAAGTGTCCCCTCCTCGAAAAATCCTTTTTACTTGGCTTCTAGAACACAACACAGCCCGCTTTATGTCTCTGGTTACTTCCCAGTTTCCTTTGCTAGTTCTTCCTCACCTGCAACACCTCCAAATGTTGAAGTGCCCTGGACTCACTCCTTGAACTTCTTCTCATCTACAATTACCATTATGATCTCCTTAAATACCCTATATAGACTTTTGGCTCCCAAACTGTACCTCCAGTCCAGACCTACTTCGTGAACTCTGGAAGATCACCACCTACCTACTTGACAACTACATTTGGATATCTATGAATTATCTCAAAATTAACATTAGCAAAACTGTACTCCTGGTGGTTCTCACCCACCTCACAACCTGATTCTTCTACAGTTTTCTTTATCTTAATTAATGACAACTCCATCCTTCCAATCGCTCAGGGAAAAAACTTTGGTGTCATCCTTATGTTTCCTTTTCCTAGCAACTATATGAGCCATCAGCAAATCCTGTCAGTGGCAGCTTCAAAATTTATCAAGATCCAACTAATTCTTCTCACCTCCACTGCTACTACCTCAGTCTAAACCATCATCAACTTTTGTCTGGTATTTGAAACAGCCTCCTAACTGGTCTTTCTGCTTCTGCTCTTGTCTCTCTGTAGTCCATTCTCAACACAACACTGAGACGAGCCTGTTAAAATGTAGGTCATGGGCTTCCCTGGTGACGCAGTGGTTGAGAGTCTGCCTGCCGATGCAGGGGACACGGGTTCGTGCCCCGGTCTGGGAAGATCCCACATGCCGCAGAGCGGCTGGGCCCCGTGAGCCATGGCCACTGAGCCTGCGCGTCCAGAGCCTGTGCTCCGCAACGGGAGAGGCCACAACAGTGAGAGGCCCGCGTACCGCAAAAAAAAATAAATAAATAAAATGTAGGTCATATCTTATCACTTCTCTGCTCAAAACCTACCAGTGGCTCTCCATCTCACGTAGAGAAGAAACAAAGTCCTTACGGTGACCTACAAAATCCTATTTTCCCCACCTCCCACTCCCCATAAGTTTTTTCTGACCTCATCTTTAACTCTCCTGCCCCTCCCTCCCTTAGCTATTTCTCAAACATACCCGGTACAGTCATACTCAAGGACACTGGACTCCTTGCTCCCTATACAGGGAATGCTCTTTACCCAGATATCCTCTTGGTCAGCTCCTTCCCTTTCTTCAACCCTTTACTCAAATATCACCTTCTCCTGGCCTCTCTAATCTAAAATTCCACCCTACTGCCATCAACCCTGACACATCTTATCTCCTTACTCTGCTTTATTTTTTCTCCTTTGCACTTAGCACTAACATCCCATTCATATTCCCTACTTATCATATTCTGTTCCCTCGATAGACTAAAAGCTACATAGAGTTTTGTTCACTACTATATCCCCCAGAATCTGGAATAGTGCCTGGTAAAAGTGAGTATTATGGAATGAATAAATGATTGATTGGGTGATGCTTTGTTAACATCTTTGTTCATTTATTTTAATGCATAAGAAAATATTTTAATTAGTAAGTCAAGTTTTGTGTGCAAATGTGGCTTCTAAAATATATTAAATACATTAAACACTGATCTTGCTTATATTTGTGAACTGTCTCAAAAACATTTTTTACATAATTTGAAAAGTTCAGATTTTATCTCAGCTCCTATTCAAATCAACACATATTCTTAGTTAGTGACATAATTGGGAATTTTACTGAAGTAATAAGTTACCTCCAAGCAGATTAACCAATGACCTTTATCCTTTCAAGCAGAGTGGTATCTTGGGAGATCTGCTGATAAGAAAGATGTATACCTGAACTGCTTTGTTAAACACTCACTATGCACAAGGCACAGTGCTAAACCAGATTCTCACTCATGCAGTGCGATTCAGACCCTTATCATACCATGACAGAGCTATTGTACTAGTCTTCGAAGTGGTCTCCTGGTCACTATCTCTTCCTTCCTATAGACACATTGTACCTGTTGCCAGAGCAGTATTACCAATGCAGACTTATGGTTACATCATTACTCTACTTCGAAATCTTCATGGCTCCCCTTTTCCTGTTAAATAAAATCCAGCCTCATAAAATGGACATGCAAAGCCTCTAGAGTTCAGTTGCAACCTGAATATGTTTCTACTCTGCTGTCCAATCAGATTGTTATACTTACCACCCCTTGTTAAATTTTCCACCTCCTACCTTTCCTCATGATATTTGAACTGGAAGATTTATTGAGAATTCATAGCTAGGCTGGAGAAGTAGTATGATCAGCACAGAATGTAGTGGTATTATTATTGGTCCCTGTGACCCAGGCTCTAAACTACTATTAAAAGAATTTAAGATTACTTTTCTCTCTTTTTTTTCCCACAGTGCTCTGTGGGCTTACATTTAGCTCATAATCAACTTAAATACTCCAGGTCTTATTTATATGACCTTCCATCAAGCCGAGTTTTACACATTCTTAATACAGTTTGTGAATTAAATGCAATCATGTGCATTTGACCCTCTCAATATCACTACTTTTCTTTCTGAAACTATGTATCTCTTGATTTTGCCATTTTTTCCACTTCTGCTATTACCTTAGCCCTTGTCACCTTAAGGCCCTTGTGAAACAGGCAGAGAGAGAGGAAGAGAGGAAGCAAGAGGCGGAAAGGAGCATTATTCCTCACAGCTGAAACTGTGCTCAGCCACCTTCTCCTTCCAAACCATTTCCTATATAGCTAGCAGGAAAACAAAATCTTTCTAAAATCAAATCTGATGATCCTGTCCCTCCTCAGAAAAATTCTCTCGATGGCTCTCCATTAGCTTCATCGTGGCCTCAGTCCTTTTGTAACTCACTTCTCACCCTCATCTCCAGGCTTATTTCTCACCACTTACCATCATGCAGCTTGCTCTCTCTGTCTCTGGCTTTTGCACATGCATCTCCCTGTGCTGACAGCACCAAGCCCCAGCTTCTCTTCCTGGTTAACTGTAACTCCTTCTTCAAGACTCAGCTCTCGCACCTGCTCCTCTCAGAAGCCTTCCTTGTCACCCCTAGATTGTGGGTGCCCTTGCTTTCTGTTCCAATGGCACCCAATTCTACCTCCATCAGGATGCTTATTACACTGGTTTAGAATTGCCTGTTCGCTTTTCTTTCTCCCCATCACTAGACTTTGAGCTCCTTGAGAACAATGAGTGTGTCTTTCATCTCTATAACTCATACTAAGAACAGTGTCTGGTATTTGTATCAGTTTATCTTGCCAATAAAATTATTCCTGATTTTCCTTTTTCTTGTTCATCCAAGAAGAGTCCAGGGCAAGATAAAAAGGAACATGGTAGAAATCACTTCAAGCAAAAGCAAGATTTCAACACTGTAATCTTTTAGCTAACATAGTGAATATTCAAACTTGGCTATGCATTGTCATTCCATTACAAAGAATACATAGTGAAGGTGATAATAACTAAAGCTATTAATGAGATTTTTAACTTATCCTCTCTGTAAAACTGAAAATAAAAGTAATCCATCATTAATGGGGATTCTCTGAGACCCAATTTCTTGGTGCCAACTGCATAGTGAAACAAACACTGGATTTTCCAATCTGGGAAAATGAAAGACATTTAGATCCTGACTGATATGTCTTTCTGTGATAGATGAGTGCCTCAAAGACAACTGAGCATTGTTCTTTAGTCATGGCCATGCTGAATGCTATTTAACATCGATAATAAGGAATAGGTTTTACTGGAATGAGGGAGTTATATAATCTCTAAAAGATTCCTGAAGACCGCTTTTCTGAGATGATTTTAGTATATATTTACTCAGTGGTAGTCCTTCGTAGGTCCATCCAGTTAAAAGTCTATAATCATTAAGCCCCAACTATTCTTAAAATAATGAAGGGCTTCTCTTTCTACAACTTTAACTTTACTTTCCTGATCACTAAATTGACCAAATAAAATTATTTACTAATAACTGTTTTATTCCCTAGGCTATGTCAGTGTGTGTGTGTGTGTGTGTGTGTGTGTGTGTGTGTGTGTCTTAACAAATCTAACAGTAAATTGCTCATCAGAAACACAGTTGTAGTCACCCTTCTATTATAGTACCTAGGTAATTATCAGTTGATTAATCTGTATATTTTAATGATTTGGTTCCCTACTTCCCTAAAGAAGCAGAAAACTGTTTGAAAGTCTAAGATAACTGAGACTTCATTACTTGTTGCTAAACAGAATTCATTTTAAGTGGTAGAGTCCCACTGGGGAGAGCTAACATGAATAATTACTATTATATGCAATCTACCAAAATGAGCAGTTTCATTGCATTTAGTGACAGTAGCATCTTCAAATGTGATTTACATTTATATCTGTAATGAAAATTAGGATATTCTTCACACTTTCTGATTTTTCTGTTTCTTCTATGGCAGCACAACTTCTTACTACTGGTATTTGCATTTATAAATTACAGAGTAATGTTTGTGGCAAGCAATGGATGAATGTGTTTCATGAAGAAACACATTCTGTATCATCCAACTCCTCATAAAAATCTTCTATGTAACAGTCCACATTTCAATTTAATTTCTTTTAATTTGAAATAAGTCTTGAGTAGCCTCTATGAGTTTATCATAATGCAGTACTTTGTGCCTCCAACTAGAAAAGTTCTATTAAAAGACTAGGAAAAGTGACCTGGGACAGCCTTGACTGAAAAAATTTGAATGACATTAAATAATAATTACCATATCTGGAACATCTGTTCTATGTCAAAAGGTGTGGTATGTACTTCACATGCATTATTTCTAACCCTTGCAGTAGAAATAATTTAAAAATAAAAATGTAATAACCTCCCCCATTTTGCTGATGACAAAACTGAAGCTTAGAGTTCAGTAAATTTGTGTCCAAGGACAATACTAGAAGGTGGGTGGACCAATATTCTAACACAGGTGTGTTTGATGTCAAAATGTGGGCTTTATTTCTGACACAAGGCCATAATTAAGAGTACAGAGGGGGCTTCCCTGGTGGCGCAGTGGTTGGGAGTCCGCCTGCCGGTGCAGGGGACATGGGTTCGTGCCCCGGTCCGGGGGGATCCCGCATGCCGCGGAGGAGCCTGTGCTCCGCGGCGGGAGAGGCCACAGTAGTGAGAGGCCCGCGTACTGAAAAAAAAAAAAAAACAGTACAGAGGTGCCTCGAGCTCATATATTACCTCTTATTGTCTTATCTTCCCAAACTCAAGAAAAACAGAGACTGACCAAGCATTTCCCTGCCTTGTCCATAGCAGAACATATACTGACAGTGCCCTGGTTCCCAGGGTTAGGAATCAGTATATCATTCAGTTGGTAATTTTCCTTTCTTTGACTTCTGGCAGAAGCTCTCTCTAGAGCCAGAGCCAACTGTTTTTCTCTAATGACTTAGAGGGAGGTTAGCCTGAGGCTGTCCTGGGAACTGCAAGTCTATTTATCATCTTTTTCTTTATTCCATGGATGGTATCCAACACGCAGCTTAGACTGGCCTCATGCTGACAGACATGTCGATTGTTTCCACGCTAAACACTGATAACAAGATTTGGCTATTTTCTAGAATTATGAATGTAATTTTAAGCAATCATAAAAGTATATACATATGTATTATAACTTATTCCTTGCACCAAAGATAATATATTTATTGAGCTGATTTATTTGCAATTGAATGTGGTGAGCAGTAGAAATGAGACATGTTAAAGATGCTGAGAACCTTCATAGCTTGGAAATTTGTAAGAATATATAATTAACCATTTACAACAGAAAACAATTAACACATTCCTTAACTAGGAATAAAGATTTGGAGTAAGACCACAAGTCAAGCACCCAGCCCAGGTGTTAGAACCTGAGGTTGAGATCTCATTTGCTCAATGAAATAGGGACTCTTGTCCTAGAAAGAGTCCAGCTTATTAATTCCTAAAGTAATTACAGGCAGTGCCTTTTGAAAAAAAATAGAGTTTCTTCTTATTAAGACAGAGAAGAAAAGATGAGCACCGCTTCCGGACTTTGGCCTCACCTCTCTTCCTCCCTTTTTGCCTTTGCTCCTCTTTGGTAGGTTTCTAGCCAACACCACTTTCAGAGGCCTCAGTGGTTCCATCAAAGTAAAAGGTTCCACTATCATCAGCTCAGAAAACAACTTTTTCATCTGGAATCTGCAACATGACCCCCTGGGAAAGCCAATGTGGACACGCTTGGGCAGCTGGCAGCAGGGGAAGATTATCATGGACTATGGAATATGGCCAGAGCAAGCCCAGAGGCACAAAACCCACTTCCAACACCCAAGTAAGCTACACTTGCGAGTGGTTACTTTGATCGAACATCCATTTGTCTTCACACGGGAGGTAGATGATGAAGGCTTGTGCCCTGCTGGCCAACTCTGTCTAGACCCCATGACTAATGATTCTTCCATACTGGACAGCCTTTTTAGCAGCCTTCATAGCAGTAATGATACAGTGCCCATCAAATTCAAGAAGTGCTGCTATGGATATTGCATTGATCTGCTGGAAAAGCTAGCAGAAGACATGAACTTTGACTTTGATCTCTATATTGTTGGGGATGGCAAATATGGAGCCTGGAAAAATGGGCACTGGACTGGGCTGGTGGGTGAACTCCTCAGTGGGTCAGCCCACATGGCAGTCACTTCCTTCAGCATCAATACTGCACGAAGCCAGGTGATAGATTTCACCAGTCCTTTCTTCTCCACCAGCTTGGGCATCTTAGTGAGGACCCGAGACACAGCAGCTCCCATTGGAGCCTTCATGTGGCCACTCCATTGGACAATGTGGCTGGGGATTTTTGTGGCTCTGCACATCACTGCCATCTTCCTCACTCTCTATGAATGGAAGAGCCCCTTTGGTATGACTCCCAAGGGGCGGAACAGAAGTAAAGTTTTCTCCTTCTCTTCAGCCTTGAATGTCTGTTATGCCCTCTTGTTTGGTAGAACAGCAGCCATCAAACCCCCAAAATGCTGGACTGGAAGGTTTCTGATGAACCTTTGGGCCATTTTCTGTATGTTTTGCCTTTCTACATATACAGCGAATTTGGCTGCTGTCATGGTAGGTGAGAAGATCTATGAAGAGCTTTCTGGAATACATGACCCTAAGGTAATACTTCTTTTAACTCTAGATTTCCTAATTGTCAATTTTAACTCCATATATTGTATTTTATGCTGTAGTATGTCTATATTCTTTCATCTAACAGAAGAATATTCTCTGAACCATCCATAGAGACTAGTCCAAAAAAGCCTGTTGCCTGGATGCACTAAATATTTCATTGTTTTATTAAATGAAACAAAAAGAGTGAGGGATGCTTTTAGGAGATGTTTGTTCCAGAGAAAGTCCTTCTGGTAGAAACATCTATTTGTGCAGTTTTTCCTTTGTTAGTTAACCATCTGGCAGAATAGCTATCAGGGAATAGTCTTACAAAGTATTTTCACCTAAAGTAAACTTCAAAATGAATTAATTACTTCTCTTGGGAATTAATGGAAATAAATAGTAAGGTCCATATTTTAAATTGTAAAGAAACTTTTTTTCACCATGAAAAATTGTAAAATGGAAAGAACTAACATTTTATCATAAGCACTCAGAGTCGGATGCTAGAAAACTCAATGGGTATAGACAAGGAGTACTGAGCTAACTGAGGTGGCAAGGTTAGCTAGGAACAGGGTGTCCTTATAGAGTAAGGAAAACTGATCACCTTGGGGTTGGAGGAGTGTGCCAGCAGTCACATTACAACGTCCAAGAACATTCAAGAAAATTGTATCTATTCTAGGCCTCCTTTGATATCCTAGACATCTGACTGTAAGGGTAGAAGGGAGGAAGGGGGTGAAGTTCAGGTAAGCAGGTAAAGCAGTGGTGATACTTGAGTAAGGACAGCCATGTCTATGTTCTCTCTGGATTGAAACAAGACCTCTTTTGTGACTGGGAGTATGGAGAACTTGGTCCAACCTGGTGGGAGTAGAGAGGAGGGGGTTGTCAGGGCTCAAAGCAATTAGAATAGGACTCCAGGGAGTACTACAGTCCCAATGGGGAGCAGAATGCAGATCCAGAGCAGAAGTGTATACCAATGTGTAAGACCCATCTAGGAGAGACTGGAGAAAGCTGCAATTCAGTGGGCATCCCCAGGACACAATGTGTTTAAAGCAACTTGAGCTAAGCTGAGCGTTTCAAACAGTGAAACATTCACCATGCCTTTTCAAATATCCCTTTTCACATCAAATCTCATGGTATTGAACCATTTACTACATATTTTTATCGAACATTTAAAATTAATTACATAGAGCATGAACAAATAGGACATTTACAACTGTCTTTGTTAAATGATGGAGTGGCCCAGAAGGCTGGTGGCAGCTTTAGAGGATTTTCATAAATGGTTTGGATTAAGATATGGTCTGTTTTGCAAACAAATGAACATGAGAAATTTGACCCATATACTGAAAACCTCCTCGTAAGAGGCGTGAACCTCATGAAAAGATTCAACAAACAATGGGTCATTGACTAGGCAATGAATTGCATCACTTCTTATTGTGCACTCAGGACTTTAGGTTATCAGCTGGAGTTTAGTGAACACAAATAAGTTCTGTAGTATAAATACATGTGTTATCCTGAAGAGAGATTTTGGTGATGCTTCAGCATTCACACTGCACTGGTATTAGCAGCCTCTATTTATTCTTTGCCCCAAGAGGCCTATAGATCTCCCAAAGGTTCACCATCTTAAAAGAAACTTACTCGAATTTTCTTGCAAGAGTCTTGCAATGTGATGCTTAAATTACAAACTAGACTTGGAAACCATTCAATCCAATCTAGTATAAGAAACAATCTAATATATATGCCTGTTGTTGTGAAGATTCCAGACCATTATTGTACGTAAAAAGATGAACACAATACTGACTAGAGTTTCATTAATCAGAACCAAAGATTACCAAAATTGTTATGGATGTTACACATGAGAAACCTGAAGTAATGATTATTTTAGGGATTAGAAAGAATGCATAAAGAAAAACAGAAGTAAAAGTTTTTTTAAACAAAAAGAAACAACCATTCCAACCCCAACTCCACCAGAATAAAAAGGTGACATTTTTATAATCTAACACAGCCCACAGGACAGAGTGAGAGGAAATGGACAATGTCAACTTTGTGTTACATCTAGTAAGGTCTTAAAGAAGTGGGACAAGCCTAAATCTAAAACATTTTCAACTTTAGATAATAAATGAAGATCCACTAAGGTTCCCAAAAATGTATTTCTCTTTCCTAATCTTGTTTCTATATTAAAGTCTCTCACTTTTTTTTTTTCATATAAAGACACCCAGATTATTTGATTAAGCAATGCTCGACATCTGGGCTTTTGGCAAATAATGTTGGTGACAGAATTGTTCAGTTTTCATCCAGATGTATGGTATTATGCAGATGACATAATGTCCTCACCTTCCCATGGAGAGGTATGATCAAAATAATTTCCATACCCTTTCAGTCACTCAGCATTCATTCTTAAGTATATTCCACTCACTCACATGAGCTCTTTTCTCTCCTACCAATGCTCAAATCTTTGAGTGACTCTATCCTTTTTTTACACTAAATGATGTGGAGAAATTCAGAAGTGAATAAGTCAAGTAGGGGAGAAAAGATAAAAAAGATAAAAACACAAGGAGAAATAACTTAGAAAGTTATAAGTGTTCGTAGGATTGAAAATTAGTACAGCCACTATGAAAACAGTCTGGAGGTCCTCAAAAAACTAAAAGTAGAACTACAAAAAATAAAGTTATAAGCATGCCAAAGTTCAGAAACAAATATGTAAAAGTTCAAGGAAAGTGTGATCACCTTCAAGGGAAGGCTTAATTAATAAGATAAAATGTGTGCTTATTCTTGAAGAAGACTTGGAATTTGGACATGTGCATCAAGGAAAGAAGAATGGACATTCCAAGCAAAAGAACAGAATGAACTACTTGGAGGTGGAAAGTATAAGGCACAGTCAGGATATCTTCAGGAGTTCTCTTTAGTCACAGCATGAAAGGAAAGAGAAGATCCAAGTCTGAAAAGTAAGTTCGGTTGAGATATCACAGGATCTTTGACATGAGGCTAAGGAAAGTGAATACTTGACACTAGAGGTCCATTGACATTTTTGAACAGTGGAATAGCACAGAGAAGCAGAATCCATTTAAGATGGTTTTTTTGGCAGCAGCACGTAAACACGATTAGAAGAGAAAGACAGTGGACAGAGTTGAAGTTATAGCTACTGTCACTAATAAAAAGAAGAAAGAGTCAAGAAACATTGCGGTGACCAGGTCAGTAGGACTTGGCAATTAATTGGATATGAGTGGCAACAAAGAGTCACACCTTCAAAGTTGCAGGCCCGAGTGTCTGAGGGGATGGTACCATTCAAGGAAGCAGAAAAGGCAGTTTAAGAGCTAGAAAATATGATGATCAGGTCAGTTTCATACTGGGCATCTTAAAAGCTATATTGGACATCCAGGTGAAATCCACCAGGCATTGGGAAACATGGAGCCAGAGTTCAGGAGTGACACTGAAGCTTGTGGGAATCTTGGGCAGAGAGGTGACACTGCGTATTAAAACACTGGGGGAGTATGAGACCCCAAGGGAGAAGGCAGTAGGGAGAAAAATTACTGTCTGAGGAGAAGCAGCAGGCATAAAGCTGGAATATGGGTTTGTGGAGAGATAAGGTGTAGAAGGTGAGGAGAAAAAAGTGCCCTGAAGCGAAGTCATGCAGGCCCTTGAATGCCTCTCTGTACATTGAATTTTAACTTTTTGAGATAAAGAGTGACATTATCCCATCTGCCAAGGCAGTTATCAAATAGGACAAAGGCTGATCAGTGCCCAGTCCAAACCATGAGAATTAGCATGTGTGTGTCTTTGAATGTCTGATGAAACTGGGTTTATGTGGTTTGCTTTTTTCCGGTATTTTTCAAGATTCCATTTTCATAGCATGTTAGCTGAGGAGTGAAAAGGTATCATTTACATAGAAGTCACAGATCTCCTGTGGTTCTCTTGGGATATTTGTTTTTCCATGTAAGGTAAAAATCTCCTACATCTGAATGAGAGGTGATTTATGTGGAATGTTGGTCACACTCTGAAAATTCTTCTGCCCCTTACTCACAGTCTCATTTATTTTCATATCTTTTCATCCCCCTCAATTACTGGGTATCAAGACAGGTCCCATTGTACTATGCTGCCATTTTCATTCCATTTTCCCACAGCTCATTTAATTCACCCCAGGCAAATTTCCCTGTGCCTCCACATTAATGCTCTTGAACACCGGCCTCTTTCCCTTCTCTAACTCTTCTTTAGTTATCTTGGGATAATCTCCTCATGTCTTCCTGTTATATTGTGTGCCTGAAAACTTTGAGAATAACAACTCCCAGACTTCCCTAGAAGAATTTTATTAAGAAATGTGCTCCTGGAGGACCTTCAAGATGGCAGAGGAGTAAGACGTGGAGATCACCTTCCTCCCCACATATACATCAAAAATACATCTACATGTGGAACAACTCCTACAGAACACCTACTGAATGCTGGCAGAAGACCTCAGACTTCCCAAAAGGCAAGAAACTCCCAAGTACCTGGGTAGGGCAAAAGAAAAAACAAAAAAAACAGAGACAAAAGAATAGGGACGGAACATGCACCACTGGGAGGGAGCTGTGAAGGAGGAAAAGTTTCCACACAATAGGAAGCCCCTTCACTGGTGGAGACAGGTGGGTGGGGGGGAAGCTTTGGAGCCAGATAGGAGAGCACAGCAACAGGGGTGCAGAGGGCAAAGCAGAGAGATTCCTGCACAGAGCATCGGTGCCGACCAGCACTCACCGCCTGAGACGCTTCTCTGCTCCCCCGCTGGGGCAGGTGGGGGCTGGGAGCTGAGGCTCGGGCTTCAGAGGTCAGATCTCAGGAAGAGGACTGGGGTTGGCTGCATGAACACAGCCTGAAGGGGGCTAGTGCGCCACAGCTAGTCGGGAGGGAGTCCGGGAAAAAGTCTGGAACTGCCTAAGAGTCAAGAGACCATTGTTTCGGGGTGCGTGAGGAGAGGGGATTCCTTCCTAGTCTGCACACAGAAGGCAGAACACCGCCTAAACAAGCTCCTGAGATGGGCACGAGTCGCGGCTATCAGCGCGGACACCAGAGACAGGCATGAAAATGCTAAGGCTGCTGCTGCAGCCACCAAGAAGCCTGTGTGCAAGCACAGGTCACTATCCACACCTCCCCTCCCGGGATCCTGTGCAGCCCGCCACTGCCAGGGTCCCGTGATCCAGGGACAGCTTCCTCAGGAGAACACATGGCACACCTCAGGCTGTCGGCAATATCAGGCCAGACTCTGCTGCCACAGGCTCGCCCCGCATTCCATACCCCTCCCTCCTCCCACCACCAGCCTGAGTGAGCCAGAGCCCCCTAATCAGCCTCTCCTTTAACCCCCTCCCGTCTGGGTGAAGAACAGACGCCACAGGGCAACTTACATGAAAAGGCGGGGCCAAATCCAAAGCTGAACTCCAGGAGCTGTGTGCACAAAGAAGAGAAAGGGAAATTCCTCCATGCAGCCTCAGGAGCAGCAGATTAAATCTCCACAGTCAACTTGATGTACCCTGCATCTGTGGAATTCCTGAATAGATAACAAATCATCCCAAAATTGAGGCAGTGGACTTTGGGAGCAACTGTAGACTTTGGGTTTGCTGTATGCGACTAATTTCTAATTTATATGTTTCTCTTAGTTTAGTTTTTAGGGCTTGTTATCATTGGTGGATTTGTTTATTGGTTTTGTTGCTCTATTTTTTTAATTACTTTTTTTATTTTTTAGTTTAATAATTTTTTTATTTTAAAAACCTTATTTTATTTCATTTTATTTTATTTATTTATTTTTCTCCCTTTTCTTCTGACCCGTATGGCTGACAGAGTCTTTGTACTCCTGCTGGGTGTCAGGCCAAAGCCTCAGAGGTGGGAGAGCCGAGTTCAGGACACTGGACCACCAGAGACCTCCCGGGCCCACATAATATCAATTGGTGAAAGCTCTCCCAGAGATCTCCATCTCAACATTAAGATCCAGCTCCACTCAACGACCAGCAAGCTCCAGTGCTGGACACCCCATGTGAAACAACTAGCAAGATAGCAACACAACCCCACCCATTAACAGACAGACTGCCTAAAATCATAAGTTCACAGACACTCCAAAACACACCACCAGACAAGGTACTGCCCACCAGAAAGACAAGATCCAGCCCCACCCACCAGAACACAGGCACCAGTCCCCTGCACCAGGATGCCTACACAACCCACTGAACCAACCTTACCCACTGGGGGCAGACACCAAAAACAACAGGTACTATGAACCTGCAGCCTGCAAAAAGGAGACCCCAAACACAGTAAGTTAAGCAAAATGAGATGACAGAGAAATACGGAGCAGTTGAAGGAGCAAGGTAAAAACCTACCAGGCCAAATAAATGAAGAGGAAATAGGCAGTCTACCTGAAAAAGAATTCAGAGTAATGATAGTAAAGATGATCCAAAATCTTGGAAATAGAATGGAGAAAACACAAGAAATGTTTAACAAGGAACTAGAAGAACTAAAGAGCAAACAAACAATGATGAACAACACAATAAATGAAATTAAAAATTTTCTAGAAGGAACCAACAGCAGAATAACTGAGGCAGAAGAATGGATAAGTGACCTGGAAGATAAAATACTGGAAATAACTACTGCAGAGCAGAATAAAGAAAAAAGAATGAAAAGAATTGAGGACAGTCTCAGAGACCTCTGGGACAACATTAAACACACCAACATTTGAATTATAGGGGTCCCAGAAGAGGAAGAGAAAAAGAAAGGGACTGAGAAAATATTTGAAGAGATTATAGTTGAAAACTTCCCTAATATGAGAAAGGAAATAGTCGATCAAGTGCAGGAAACAGAGACAGTCCCATACAGGATAAATCCAAGGAGAAACATGCCAAGACACATATTAATCAAACTGTCAAAAATTAAATACAAAGAAAAAATATTGAAAGCAGCAAGGGAAAAGCAACAAATAACATACAAGGGAATCCCCATAAGGTTAACAACTGATCTTTCAGCAGACACTCTGAAAGCCAGAGGGAGTGGCAGGACATATTTAAAGTGACAAAAGGGAAAAACCTATACCAAGATTAGTCTACCCAGCAGGATCTCATTCAGATTCCATGGAGGAATTAAAACCTTTACAGACAAGCAAAAGCTAAGAGAATTCAGCACCACCAATCCAGCTTTACAACAAATGCTAAAGGAACTTCTCTAGGCAGGAAACACAAAGGAAGGAAAAGACCTACAATAACAAACCCAAAGAAATTAAGAAACTGGTAATAGGAACATACATATTGATAATTACCTTAAATGTAAATGGTTTAAATGCTCCAACCAAAAGATACAGACTCGCTGAATGGGTACAAAAGCAAGATGCATATATATGCTGTCCACAGGAGACCCACTTCAGACCTAGGGAAACACACAGACTGAAGTGAGGGGATGGAAAAAGATATTCCATTAAAATGGAAATCCAAAGAAAGCTGGAGTAGCAATTACCATATCAGACAAAATACACTTTAAAATAAAGACTATTACAAGAGACAAAGAAGGACACTACATAATGATCAAATGATCAATCCAAGAAGAAGATATAACAATTGTAAATATTTATGCACCCAACATAGGAGCACCTCAACTTAAGGCAAATGCTAACAGCCATAAAAGGGGAAATCAACAGTAACACAATCATAGTAGGAGATGTTAACACCCCACTTTCACCAAAGGACAGATCATCCAAAATGAAAATAAATAAGGAAACACAAGCTTTAAATAACACATTAAACAAGATGGACTTAATTGATATTTATATGACATTCCATCCAAAAACAACAGAATACACTTTCTTCTCAAGTGCTCATGGAACATTCTCCAGGATAGATCATATCTTGGGTCACAAGTCAAGCCTCAGTAAATTTAAGAAAACTGAAATCATATCAAGTACCTTTTCCGACCACAATGCTATGAGACTAGATATCAATTACAGGAAAAAATCTGTAAAAAATACAAACACATGGAGGCTAAACAATACACTACTAAATAACCAAGAGATCACTGAAGAAATCAAACGGGAAATTAAAAAAATACCTAGAAAAAAATGACAATGAAAACACGATGGCCCAAAACCTATGGGATGCAGCAAAAGCAGTTCTAAGAGGGAAGTTTATAGCAATACAATCCTGCCTCAAGAAACAAGAAAAATCTCAAATAATCAACCTAACCTTACACCTAAAGAAATTAGAGAAAGAAGAATCAAAAAAAAAAAAAAAAAAACCCCAATGTTAGCAAAGGGAAAGAAATCATAAAGACCAGATTAGAAATAAATGAAAAAGAAATAAAGGAAACAATAGCAAAGATCAATAAAACTAAAAGCTGGTTCTTTGAGAAGATAAACAAAATTGATAATCCATTAGCCAGAATCATCAAGAAAAGAAGGGAGAAGACTCAAATCAACAGAATTAGAAATGAAAAAGGAGAAGTAACAACTGACACTGCAGAAATACAAAGGATCATGAGAGATTACTACAAGCAACTCTATGCCAATAAAATGGACAACCTGGAAGAAATGGACAAATTCTTAGAAAAGCACAACCTTCCGAGACTGAACTAGGAAGAAATAGAAATTATAAACAGACCAATCACAAGCACTGAAATTGAAACTTTGATTAAAAATCTTCCAACAAACAAAAGCCCAGGACCAGATGGCTTCACAGGTGAATTCTATCAAACATTTAGAGAAGAGCTAAAACCCATCCTTCTCAAACTCTTCCAAAATATAGCAGAGGAAGAACACTCCCAAACTCACTTTACCAGGCCACCATCACCCTGATACCAAAACCAGACAAAGATGTCACAAAAAAAGAAAACTACAAGCCAATATCACTCATGAACATAGATGTGAAAATCCTCAACAAAATACTAGCAAACAGAATCCAACAACACATTAAAAGGATCACACACCATGATCAAGTGGGGTTTATCGCAGGAATGCAAGGATTCTTCAATACACGCAAATCAATCAATGTGATACACCATATTAACAAACTGAAGGATAAAAACCATATGATCATCTCAAGATATGCAGAAAAAGCTTTCAACAAAACTCAACACCCATTTATGATTTTAAAAAAACCCTCCAGAAAGTAGGCATAGATATAATAAAGGCCATATATGACATAATAAAGGCCAATATAATAAAAGCCATATATGACAAACCCACAGCCAACATCGTCCTCAATGGTGAATAACTGAAACCATTTCCATTAAGATCAGGAAAAACACAAGGTTGCCCACTCTCACCACTATTATTCAACATAGTTTTGGAAGTTTAACCACAGCAATCAGAGAAGAAAAAGAAATAAAAGGAATCCAAATTGGAAAAGAAGTAAAACTGTCACTGTTTGCAGATGATGTGATATTATACATAGAAAATCCTAAAGAGGCTACCAGAAAACTACTAGAGCTAATCAATGAATTTGGTAAAGTAGCAGGATACAAAATTAATGCACAGAAATCTCTTGCATTCCTATACACTAATGATGAAAAATCTGAAAGAGAAATTAAGGAAACACTCTCATTTACCATTGCAACAAAAAGAATAAAATACCTAGGAATAAACCTACCTAAGGAAACAAAAGACCTGTATGCAGAAATCTATAAGACACTGATGAAAGAAATTAAAGATGATACAAACAGATGGAGAGATATACCATGTTCTTGGATTGGAAGAATCAACATTGTGAAAATGACTCTATTACGCAAAGCAATCTACAGATTCAATGCAAACCCTATCAAACTACCACTGGCCTTTTTCACAGAACTAGAACAAAAAATTTCACAATTTTTATGGAAACACAAAAGACCCCAAATAGCCAAAGCAATCTTGAGAAAGAAAAATGAAGCTGGAGGAATCAGGCTCCCTGACTTCAGACTATACTACAAAGCTACAGTAATCAAGACAGTATGGTACTGGCACAAAAACAGAAATATGGATCAATGGAACAGAATAGAAAGCCCAGAGATAAACCCACACACATATGGTCACCTTATCTTTGATAAAGGAGGCAAGAATATACAATGGAGAAAAGGCAGCCTCTTCAATAAGTGGTGCTGGGAAAACTGGACAGCTATATGTAAAAGAATGAAATTAGAACACTCCCTAACACCATACACAAAAATAAACTCAAAATGCATTAAAGACCTAAATGTAAGGCCATACACTATCAAACTCTTAGAGGAAAACATAGGCAGAACACTCTATGTCACAAATCACAGCAAGATCCTTTTTGACCCACCTCCTAGAGAAATGGAAATAAAATCAAAAATAAGCAAAGAGGACCTAATGAAACTTCAAAGCTTTTGCACAGCAAAGGAAACCATAAACAAGACGAAAAAACCTTCAGAATGGGAGAAAATATTTGCAAATGAAGCAACTGACAAAGGATTCATCTACAAAATTTACAAGCAGCTCATGCATATCAATATCCAAAAAACAAACAACCCATCCAAAAATGGGCAGAAGACCTAAATAGACATTTCTCTAAAGAAGATATACAGATTGCCAACAGACACATGAAAGAATGCTCAACATCACTAATCTTTAGAGAAATGTACATCAAAACTACAATGAGGGAGCCTTCCCTGGTGGCGCAGTGGTTGAGAGTCCGCCTGCTGATGCAGGGGACACGGGTTCGTGCCCCGGTCCGGGAAGATCCCACATGCCGCGGATCGGCTGGGCCCATGAGCCATGGCCGCTGAGCCTGCGCGTCCGGAGCCTGTGCTCTGCAATGGGAGAGGCCACAGCAGTGAGAGGCCCGTGTATCACACACAAAAAAAAACTACAATGAGGTATCACCTGACTCCAGTCAGAATGGCCATCACCAAAAAATCTACAAACAATAAATACTGGAGAGGGTGTGGAGAAAAGGGAACACTCTTGCACTGTTGGTGGGAATGTAAATTGATACACCCACTCTGGAGAACAGTTTGGAGGTTTCTTAAAAAACTAGAACTACCATATGACCCAGCAATCCCACTACTGGACATATATCCTGAGAAAAACCATAATTCAAAAAGAGTCATGTACCACAATGTTCACTGCAGCTCTATTTACAATAGCCAGGACATGGAAGCAACTTAAGTGTCCATCAACAGATGAATGGATAAAGAAGATGTGGCACACATATAGAGTGGAATATTACTCAGCCATAAACAGAAACGAAATTGAGTTATTTGTAGTGACATGGATGTACCCAGAGTCTGTCATACAGAGTGAAGTAAGTCAGAAAGAGAAAAACAAATACCGTATGCTAACACATATATATGGAATCTAAAAAAAAAAACAAAACAAAAAAACGGTTCTGAAGAAACTAGGGGCAGGACAGGAATAAAGACACAGACACAGAGAATGGACTTGAGGATATAGGGAGGAGGAAGGGTAAGCTGGGATGATGTGAGAGAATGGCATGGACATATATACACCACCAAATGTAAAATAGCTAGTGGGAAGCAGCCGCATAACACAGGGAGATCAGCTTGGTGCTTTGTGACCACCTAGAGTGGTGGGATATGGAGGGTGGGAGGGAAACGCAAGAGGGAGAAGATATGGGGATATATGTATACTTATAGCTGATTCACTTTGTTATACAGCAGAAACTAACAACAATGTAAACAATTATACTCCAATAAATATGTTAATAAACGAAAAACAAAAAAGAAATGTGCTCCTAGGAATTGATGTCTTCAGCTCTTAGAGGCCATCTAAGCAGCCCCATCCTAAAAACGAGATTCCCAAGAGTTCCATCTACTGTTTCCTTAAAACTACTTGTCTGTTACATAAAATATTTCAAATTATAGAAATAGTGTTTTCTTATTTTTGTGTAAATAGTATCTATTTATAGCCCAA
The DNA here is from genome assembly GCF_951394435.1 of Stenella coeruleoalba. Classification (NCBI taxonomy): domain Eukaryota; kingdom Metazoa; phylum Chordata; class Mammalia; order Artiodactyla; family Delphinidae; genus Stenella; species Stenella coeruleoalba. The sequence continues at coordinate 92,560,286 of NC_137153.1, read as the reverse complement.
AAATTTGGCTATAGTTTTTTGATATCAGTCTTGGAATCTAAAAAAAATACTTATAAAATATTCTTATGGGAAATGTGTTTGGATGAAAACCTATTGACTTAAAAAGTAAGATTTATGATCTGTATTTATACCCAATCCATCAGAAAATTGAGTCCTGGCTTATACGCATCTGTAACCATGATATTAGATAACTTACGATGACTGTAATAGCTCCATTTTTCTTCTTGGACATAATTGTTTCGCATGCTGGCTATACATTTAACACAATTAATAAAACTGTTAAGCGTTAAGAGTTTGAACATTTTATCACCCTTTCAGAGTTGAGATTCACTGGCTTCAACCAACCACTTTGAATCAGAAATAAAATTAAAGGCAAAAGGCTGTGCAGGACAGACCAATTTATGATTCACTATATGTTACAGCAGCCAAGGCAAGTTGGAATGCTTTTCTTTTTCTGATAGGGTGTGGGAGGGAAGAAATAATCTTGTTGCTGGCTGCTCCTACAGATAACCCCAAGGGAGAGGGAATGGCCTGCTGTGCAAATGAAATTCAAGAGGATAGTTCTATCCTCACTTAACTATTTTGCCAGAATAATTTACTTTACACTAAAAGTAATATATGTAGCTTCTCACAGCCTCCCACCAACAATTCTGGGAAGCAAGCTCCGTGTTTCAAAGCGGGTGGGCTCTTGAAGCATGAGACCATGAAAGCATGAATTTGTGAGTAATATATTTAATAGAGCTTATATGGGTATGTCTCTGGCATAAAACTAGCACTACTCACTATAGGCAATGCAGAAAATAGAGTAATGTAGACAGATGGAAGCAAGCACCCATTGCCTCATCATCCAGAGTCATTTACTCTTAGCCTTCTGGGATGATTGACAGGTGGATAAAACCTGCAGCATTATTTTTATCCAGTGAGCTCTTCATCTGGGTCTGTGGTCTAAGGAGTAGACCTGGGCATTCTTAGAACATTCTAGCCATTGACATACAATCTGCTGAGGTATAAGAGATAAGAAAATCATTTCATAAATCATAAGGTACACTGATAAATAAAGCCCTGCATCCCCTCATAGAGTTGAATTGACCCAGTTGAAAGGATACGTGAGCAGTTAAAATGAACTATTTGCTGATTTTAATGCACTTTCTAGTTGTTTTTTTCCAGCTTCTCATATAAAATGCCCCTTTTAGCCCCGTGTCTCTAACATATAAAAAAATGTCACCTCCTTAGAGGGATTAGGAGACTAATGTCATTTTTTGTACAGGCAAATAAATGATGGTGCTGCTTTAGAAAGAGTCCTGGTGAACATTCAAGTAAATATTAAAAATTAAACAGTCCTGCCTATGAAGGCAAGATAAACTTTAATAAGAAACATTAAAGGACACTCACACAGCCCTAGTATGAAATGATAAGCATTTCCCCAAATAATAAAAAACACCTTCATTGATCTTCATATAACAGCATGTGGCTGCCCAATAAAACATATGAATTCATATAATAAAAGCTGGCCTTAAAGAAGGGAGGGGTGCCAGAACTCTAGGTCAAACAAGACATTGAAAATGGAGTCTGAGGTGGGAGGGAAGAAAACTAAACTACACCATACCATTTATTTGTTCTCCCTTTAATTCATCCAATAACAGCAACTTTTGTTCCAGGCACCATGCTAGGCAGCTGGGAATTTAATAGTCAGCAAAACAGACACTGTCCTTGCAACAGGGGAAGAAAGATATTAATCAAGGGAACACATAAATCAGGTAATGATTTAAACCGTGGCTAGTTACTTTGAAGGAAAATACATCAGAATCTGAGAGCCTCGCAGGAGACCTGATCTGAATGGAGAATCAGAGAAGCCCCTCCCCGACCACCACCCTGAGGAGAGAAAGTCTGGCTGAGATCTGAAGGATAAGACCTGAAGGAAGGAAATGAGAAAAGAGGAGTTGGGTGGGGTGTTAGGGCATGTCAGGATAAGACCATCTCAGGGTGACATGGTAGCCCGTGCAGAAGCCCCAAGACTGGAGGGAGAGGGTGTAGTCATGACCCTCCATCATGTGCTACAAGATTGGAAAGCCAAGAAAAGGGGAACAAGAATACGTCAAGCAATAAACTAGAAGGGTTTTATTACCAGACATTCTAGAGAGAAAATTTCTCGAAAGAAGAAAAATGTAAGAAATGCTGTAGTTTGAGTGGAGTGGCACTTCCCATGGGCTCCATGTACTTCTAGATAGAAAACATAACAGGAGAAACATCCCAATCACTCTAGCAACAAAAATTCATGATAGATCAGGGAAGTGTCCTCTATAAGAATTGCATTAAAAGAAAACAACTTTAATGTACAAAACATAAAAGATGGTTTGGATAAAAAATTGAATGTGCTGATTGTTGCACATATCTTGTGAATATAATAAAACCACTGAATCATAAATGGGTGGATTGTATGGCATGTGAATTATATCTTAATAAAGCAATTTTAATAAATTCCAAACAAACTGCCATATTACCAAACTGAATGAGTATTATATTTAAAGATGTCGAATTTTTCCTTGATTAGTTTACAGATGTAAAGCAATTCCAATCAAAATCCCAAAGGATTTTTTTGTCCATTTGATTGTTGCCGAATCTTCTAAAAAATTTATACATATATATATATATATATATATATATATATATATATATATATATATATATAAAATTTTAAAAGAAGATTCAAGGGATTTTTTGTTCTAAATATTGAAATAATATTAGTAATAATAAGAGAAAAAGCTAATACTCACTGACCATTCCTATATGCCAAGCACTGTTGTAAATGACATTAATAAAGTACCTGCCCCCATTAGATAGTCATAGAAATTAAGATAATCCAAGTAAAGCAACTTGCATAGTGTCTGACAACTAGGGGGCACAAAATAGTAATAAAAATAGTTAAAAGTCTTGTCAGATTTTAATACCAATATTAATTATATTTATCTTGAACAATTAGTTCTCTCTCTCTCTCTCTCTCTCTCTCTTTCACTGCCAGTGTGAACCGGATAAATGGCAAGATTCTCTTTTTGAGCTCAGTTCTACAGAGCTTGGAGGCAAAATTCTTGTGCACTAATAGCAGATTTATTGTCATTGTGGTATGCATTTTAAACATCATTCCTGGCTTCATATAGTTTCTTTTTCTACTTCACCCTATTTTAATTTATGCTATCTTGTATTTTATGTGACCATTAAGGTGCCTTAAATCTTTCCAGGAAGAGAGGAATGTATACAATAAGTAACGTTAAAATCAAGTAATAAATAAAGAATATTAACAGCAATTCAGAAAAGAAACAAAATTGACCAATAATTTTTAAAAATATTAAATCTTACTTGTAATCAAAGAAACGCTAATTGAGACAGTAATGAAATGATGTTTTTACCTATCAAAATAGGCGTCTTCTATTGATAGTTCTAAATCTTGATGGAAGCACATTAAGACTAGCACCAGCATACACTGCTATTGTAAGTTGTTACAATATGTTCATAAATCAATTTGGCCATTTATATATCAAGAGCCTTAAAAGGGTTCATGCCCTTTCACCCTTGACTTCCACTTCTAGGAATCTGTCCAAAGAAAATAACTTGATAGATAACAGGTTATTGCAAAGATTCACTGCAGCCTTTCTCAAAATAGCAAAAACTTGGAAACCACGTAAATGTCCAGCAACAGCACAGTTAATGCATTACAATGTTCCTACGTGCTATAAAAATGCATCCAGTAGAGATGATTTTGAAGAGCTTTTAAAATGTCAAAAAATCAAAATATAATGTTAAGTGAGAAGTTGGGATACAAAACCATATATATCCAATTTTATAACATGCATATGTACAGGAAATATAACATGCATAGAAGGAAATATAACACAATGTTAACAGTACTGGTATCTGAGCAGTGTAATTACAGAAAATATTTATTTTATTATTTCCACTTCATATTTTCTGCAATGTTCATGTATTATTTATGTTATGAGAAAGTACACAATAAGCCAAGTAAGAATGGGAATAATTCAGACATAACAATAGTCACAACAGCAATATTTGCTACACATGCGCTTCTGCTGTCTGCAGCATTTCAAGTCCAGGTAGAATGAGTTCCTCACTGAGCAGCACTTCCATAGTAAAATCTTTACATCCTTAAGATGCTATGCTTTCACAGAGACTTGCGGAAGCATATTTTCATTGCCATCCAGTTTATTTCTTTCATAGGACTTAACACAAACTGAAATTGTCATGTTATCTATTTGTTTAGTTGTTTATTGTCCCACTGTGTCTTGCTCATCACTGGATCCTCACAGTGTTGGGGAAACAGTAAATATTTTACAAATGTTCTTCAATTAATAAATGAATGAAAAATGGCAGCATCATAGGAATAGGGCTATAGCATTATGCAGGGATTATTTTTTAATCGATCAATCAATCAAATGCTTTTGATAAGACCATACAAAAACGTTCTCATACTAGATGCTATGGAATGAATAAAGCCCCCCAGTAAGGGACAATGTACTGTGATACAAAGACCAAAATCCTGGTGTTGAACAAATCTAAATTTGATATATGTTTGTGTGGAGTTTGGCAGGTTACTTGCCATGGCCTCTGTATCCTCATTTGAGAGGATTACAGGAGATAATGGATGTAAAATATCTGTCTGAAGTTCTTATTCCATCCACCACTAGATTATAAACTCCATGACAGTAGAAATCAGATCTATCTTACGCACCTGTATTCCTAGAGCCTAAGCATATGTCAACCACTCATTCAGATAATGGACTTGGCCAAGAGCCCAAGCAGAGGTGACCAGCATGTGTCCAGCAGCAAAGAGGTAGGGGGCAGGAGCACCTCTCACTTGCAGCTGGAGAGTATACCCAAATGAGTTTCAAATCCAAGAGTGACCCATAGTGTTTGAGCCATGAGATTGACATAAGCAGATTATCAAAGCAAAGAAAACCTAAGACCATGATGCCCATAGTGGAGCCAGGGGTCAGAGATATAGGATCCTTGAATGGGGACATGAGACAGATTAATGCTGCCACAGCCTAGGTGGTTCTGGGTCCCTGGCAGCAGATTGTGGAGTTAGGTCAGAAATATTTAATGGTCCAGTAAGGATCAGATACACAGTACATGACATTTAGTAGGAGTTTTGAAAAATGGATATTTCTCTTCCTTTCCTGAATATTCTTTAATCGAAGGAACTTTAAAAAAAAAAAAGACTTTGCTAATCCAGGCTGATAAATGGAAAACTGAACAAATGAGCATGCAATCTGTTTATTTCCTTACCTACTACCAAAATAATTTTGAGACGGCACCTTTATAGAATTTTTTAAGTAACTGCAGCTTTATTACTTTCAAATACAGTAATTCATACTAACAGCAGCAAAATGTTTTCAATTAGACACCCTGCTGGGTTTTCTTTAATGAATGTCAAACATCACTTCCTTCATTTGAATACAAACAGAAAACATGCCAAATTTTTGCAAACCCTTCCCTTAAATTAGGGGAAAATTGGCCTATAACTTTGTTTACATTATTAATCTACTTAGCAAGCACTGTCTTTATACATAGATACTTTCTAAATCAATGAATACGTCCTAGGATATCTGTAAATATTCACATATATATTTTGTAGTTATAAACAGTTATCCATATACATGTCTATGGACTGTATGTATGTTCACACACATACATTTGTATTATATAAAAATTAAAACAGTTTAAATGGACACACACATTTGTAATTAGAAAGAACAATTACTCCAGGTCACTGCTGGACATAATGTGGAAATCACCTGGCTACACCCTTCAACTGCAGGTAAGAGGTGCTCCCACCCTCTGTCTCCATCCTACTGGACCCATCTTGACCACACCTCACTGCTTGGTCTCATAATCATTCAAAGCATTCAGACCGTTCCATACTCAATGTTATGGAATGGATAGATGGAGAGCCCTGGTAGGGGGTGAGGTACTGTGATACAAAAGGCAAAGTCCTGATATTGAATAGATAGATGTTTGATGCTAAGTTTGATGGTTTGCCCTGTGGAAAATCTCATTTTCATCCTCAATAAATATCTATGTGGCAAAGTCCCAAAGGGACTCCTTTTATGTCTAAAATACATATTTTAGTTCCATTAATAATGTGAATTAAGGTGAATGTTGGATTTTTATGATTTAGTCTCAACTTGACATTTTGGTTCTTTATCAAATCAGAAGCTATGTGATCTAACCACCAGTGTATCCAGTGGCAAGTCAGGAGGCTTAACTGTGAGTTCACTCCTATTATGAACTCAGTCTGGGATATTCAGCCAGTTGGGGCTCATTTTTCCCAGTTGCAACTGCATATAAGCCTGCTCTAGCCAATTTGATTGCATTGTGTGTGTGTGTGCGTGTGTGTGTATATATATATAATATAGATTCAATTGCACTATATATATAATATTATATAATAATATATTATTATATAATATAGATTCAGTTGCACTATATATATCATATATATACACATATAATATAGATGATGTTATGCATAGCTGAAGTTCAGACAGACATTTTGTCAGAATCCATTCATATTTTTCAAACTTGGAAGTGCACTTACCATCACATTTTATCAAAAAGCTGCTGCCTAAAAAATGCCAAAAGACAGTAAAACTTTAACAGTGCCAACCAAAACAGAACCTATCAATGTTTATTTAAGTTATATTTGAACTAGGCTTTTTTCTCATGCATGATCTAAAGACGTAGAATTAATGGAAGTGAATCTTACTGTAAATAAGAATGTGAAAGTAGGTACATAAATATGTGCATTTCCTGTGGTTTATGTGTTTAAAATGATGATCAATCAGCATCCTGAGGGTCATATATGAACTACTTAGCTTCATAATAAGACCACAGACATAACGTCAGGAATAGGAACTGAAAATATCATCATTAAATAATATAATATTTATTGGACTCCCGCTATGTTCCAGGGACTATGCTAATTGCTTTACATGGATTTTTCTCATTTAAACTTTACTGCATCCATACAAATGAGGAAACAGGGCTAAAAGAAATTAGGTAAGTTATCCAAGGTCATATAGCTAATAAATGGTAGAGGCAGGATTCATTTCCAACAATATCTGACTGTGAATTATTCCCACTCAGTGTTTCATTTATACATGCAGTAAGAATGTCCTCCCCAACCTGATTTACTCCAACCAGCCCTTTCCCCACCCCTGGACTTAGTCTGGGAAAGCTGTTCATGTGCAACGACAATTCAAGGGCAGAGACAGCTGCTGAGGCTGTGACATTTGAATTTGTGCACACACAGTATAGTATGTGACTCAGTATGTGATGACGAAGTAAGAGAGACACAGATCCAGGAAGGATTAACTCCCATCCCACCCTCACAATCAGCATCATTACAACCCTACCCAGGGAAGTGTTGCAGCAAGACTATGCCCTCCTGGGTACTTCATACACTAAGAAGAAGCAGCTATTTATCTGCAGAGTGTCTTCCATCTACCACCACTGTGGCATAAGGTCACAGTCTCAGATGCTGCCCTGCTCCCCTGCCTCCGCTTCCTGTGAAATGATCACTTAAGTTCTCCTCTTAGCCTGCAGTTGGAAAGCTCCAAATGAAGCTGTAGTGTCTGATTATGAACTCTGGTGCTAATTAATCTTCCCCCTGTTAAATCCCTCAAACTGGTACTCCACTCCACCTTCAGCACTGCTCAGGTCACATAAATTTTGTTCAAAGAGACTAAATCAGTCTCTATTCATCAAGCTATTGTTTATACTATTAAAGGCTAGACATAATTCATAGTCATTAAGAGGAGGCTGATACATAATGATGCTGTTAACAAAAAAAATGAACTAGATATATTAAATATCATCAAGTAAAAAAAGCAGATTATACAAAATATGTATATAAAATAAGACAGTAAAAACATTCTACTAACATTTTTAGTTTTACTGAATTGACACTCATGTAAAAGGGTTGCTCACCCCTAGAAAGAATAATATCAGAGACACCTCAAATCTTTCTTCCTGCCACAGGTCCTGAAATTCTCCCATCAGCCATTTCTTCGTATTAAGAAAATTTCCTCCAAAAGGCCCCTATATATTCTGCATATATTTTGAGAAAAGACCTGTTCCCTGAAGGAGGGGAGAGACTTCTCTTGGTTTTTTATATGGGTTAATTTAGACTAGATAATTCTGCTTACATAGAGCAAGGAACATATGTACCACTGCACAGTTAGATGAATTTTAGGGAGAAGACACCAACCATCAGGTTTGTGGAACAGACCAAAGGAAAAGGCAGCCAGCATAGCTTCCTGCCAAGATCAGTTCCCTCTATCTCTACTTCTTATAGCTGAGGTCATTTCTCCCTCACGTTCAGGCACAGCCCTCTTTCTTATCTTCCCCCCAACCAGGTTCACGAACTAATCCCAATTTCATTCAGGGAGAATTTAAGTTGTGCTATCTAAATCATTTCTCCCCAGAAGTGTGGTCCAAGTACCAACAGTTTTGGCATCTCCAGGAGCTTGTTAGAAAGGCAGAATCTCAGCCTTACTCCATACCTACTAAATCAAAATCTGCATTTTTAACGAGATCCCTAGGTGTTTCATTTGTACAATAAAATTGGAGAAGGATTTAATGTTGTATCTCCATGAGATGATGGATGTTCACTAAACTTATTGTGGTAATCATTTCATGATATACGTAAGTCAAATCATCATGCTATACACCTTAAACTTATACAGTACTGTCTGTCAATTATATCTTAATAAAACTGGAAGAAAAAATTGGATAAATAGATAAATTTCTTAAAAAAAGATTGAAGAACCATCTCTGTAGGTCAGTTCTCACATGAGCGAGCAGCAGGTCACTTTGCTCCTGGCCCTTTACCCTTGAATCATGACATGTTCCAGAACTAAACTTTACCTCCATCTTATAAGTGGTGCCTTGCCTATTAACAAGTTTAAGGCTCCAGTCACTTTCATACTGTGATCCTGTTTAGCTCTGGTCCTCTGCCAGCATTGGGGCAATGATTTGACTCAGAGCCCCAGCCTTAATTTTAGCCCAGCTGGTAGACATCTTGGATAATGGACCTATAACAGTTTTGTTCTTCATGGTCCACCCAGAATTCTCCCTTCCCCACTGTCAAACTGACCTATGCTGCTTCTGCACCTTCCAGCCAAACCAGTAGCACAAAAGTCCATCTTCTAACGAGTTTCGGAAAAGAACCCCTCATCTCTGTCACTGGTTGACCCTCACTGCCAAGAAGCTCTTCCTTGTGTTGCTTTGTGAGCCTTTTCCCGCTTGTTCTTTCCTCTGTGGAGATAGCAACCGGCTTATCAGCTTCTTCTTTGAACCATTATTAACTCATTTCTCACCCTGCTCTTCACATCTTGTAAATCACTGGACAAATCATTGTTTCCAGCTAGCCTAGAGGAATGAAAGGAGATGCCCGTGTACTCACATAAGGTTGCCATCGGCACAGGCCCGCACTAGTTCTTATCTACAATTGAGTGCTGAAAGAAGAGAAAGTATTACATATAGGAAATACAAGCTTTTAGCCTGATCCAGTGATTTTCTTTTCATTTTTACATGGTTTTAGAAAATGACTATTTTGCTTCACTACTATGACAAATAATAATGATACGAATGATTTTTAAACCTCTCCATTGCTTCCCAAATGCTTTCACTCCAGCACCTCAATTTATCCCTTATGTCTTTGGGAGGCAGAAAAGACATTTAATAACAGAGAAGACTGAGGCTCGGAGAAGTTAAGTGATTTTTTGAAAGTTCAAGCTGCTACCTGAACCAAAGTTTCCTCATTTCAGATCCATCACAATTTTCAGCACAACGTTCTGCCTCCGATTAAGCTACGTTCAAAAACTTCTTAAGGGCTTCCCTGGTGGCGTAGTGGTTGAGAATCCACCTGCCAGTGCAGGGGACACAGATTCGAGCCCTGGTCCGGGAAGATCCCACATGCCACTGAACAACTAAGCCCGTGCTCCACAGCTACTGAAGCTCACGCGCCTAGAGCCCGTGCCCCGCAACAAGAGAAGCCACCGCAGTGAGAAGCCCGCGCACCGCAACGAACAGTAACCCGCACTCGCCACAGCTAGAGGAAGCCCACACGCAGCAATGAAGACCCAACACAGCCAAAAATTAGTTAATTTTTCCAAAAAAACTTCTTAAGCATGCAAGGGTAGTAATGCTCGCAGCTCCCAAAGCTCTGCTCAGCATTTCAGGAATGTAATTTGAGAAAAATAATTATCAGAACAAATAAGAAATTCATAATATGTTCACTTAATTACCGCTTGAGGTGCATCTAGTACTTGCAAATTACCTTAGATTTTTTAGATGGATTATGCTTTCAGGGAGCTGAATATTTTGCAGGTCAAATATAAAATCGAGCAGGCAATATACTAAGAGCCAAACTGAAGTCTGAGAAGGCAGAATATATTTTGCTTTGTGTCATGTACCAAATGACTAATAGGCAGCAAGAGCTTTCAGGGTTATAATTTTACCCCAAGGTTCTGGTAACTACATGAAATCCTTGAGTGGTTTATGATATCATAAGGTGAAATTATAGTTCCCCATGGGCAAAAGTTGTTGAAATGCTTTCAGCCATTGAGTACCATAACTAGCCTGTCCTCTATAGCAATTATAGGAAAAACTATATTAAATGCCTAGTCATACTGACTAATGACTTTAAATATAGAAATTATTTTTTTAAATGAGAATGGCAGGCAGGCGATTCATTCATCCATCCATTCCATAAATATGTATGTTACCCTAAGTCTGCCACTAAGATAAGGCCTGGGGTTACAACAGCAGACAAGTCAAATCCCAAAGCCTCCCCTTGGAGAACTTTCATTCTAGCAGGGGAATCAGACATTAAATGGCCATAATTATGAGATAAGCGTTATGATGATGAAGAGAGAGTGCTATGCCAGTATATTACAGGAAGCTTACCAACTTGGGGGCGGGGGGAGCAGGAGACACAATCAGAGAAGCCCTCCTTGAGGAAGTAAACATAGAGCTAAATGAACTCTGAATGATGAAACAGAACTATGAAGGATAAGAGGAGAGGAGAGCTCATTCTTAAGCAGATAATGAGAGTAAGAGAGAAAAAAGAGACCTTGAAAGGAGAATACAGAAATCTAACCTCCTCCCAGATGATGAGAACAGCTGTGTGGATATGCTACAGGAAAAAGGGGGAAAGAATCAGAAAATAATGTAGCCTAGACATTAGCAAGAAATAAGCATTTTATATTATATATATAATACACATATACATAAGAAATAGGTATACACATATATAACATAATGATATATAACATATATAATATATATGTGTATACCTATTTCTTATGTATATTCCATATGCTAATATATATATGTCTTGTTATATATACATTTATAATATATATGTTATATGCTTATATATTGTGTGTATAGGTCATAATATATTGTGTATAATATTTGCATATTATATATGTGTATATAATGAGAAACACAGTATATATAGTACAGTCTATGACATATGTATATTTCATATATGTGTGTATGGATGCATATATGTGCGTGTGTATGTACCAGAACAGAATTTGCAATGAGAAAACACCTAGCCATTTTCTATAAAATGCCTGATCTCCAGTCACAAAAGAAAAGAAAAAGATTTAAAGACTATAGAGATAATATTCAAAGGGTAACTAATCAGGATGATAAGCTCATAAAATATTGCACTGAATAGAATAAAGGTACAAAATTCTAAAAGAGAACAAGAGGTTATTCAATGTGAAATATTTACCTAATGAAGATGTCATTCATTTTGGACAAGAATGTAAAGATTGTCACCAAGTGGAAAAGCTGAGAAAGAGCTACTGACCATACAAGACGGTTCTCAACAATATTTCAATATCATTGCAAACAATTAATTGTATTATTATTTTAAGTGATAATACAATTTTCATTTGTATCAAACTTTACAATATACCTAATATTTTCTCAGCTTAGTGACTAGGTACATTGGCAGTATTTTAGCATAGGTAAAACATAAATAAATTATCTAAAGTCATACACATAAAACAAAAAATAGCCACAAAAAAGATTATGTTTCAGAATATCAAACTATACCAATAATAGGTGGAAGGGAAAAACAAGTTAGAAACACAAACCAATAGAACAAAACACTACTATGTACGTGTCCCAAGTTCTAAATAGATATTCTCAGATATGGGAAGAATTGGTTTTGGTTTTATGATAATTATTAGTAATTCTGATCCCCAAAAGTTGGTTTCTTATTTTTTGTCTCAATACTGTGTTATTTACAAGAGACACACTTAAAACAGATCTAAGCTAAAGAATTAAAACCACAATTAATATAGTTCAAAAAGTATAGAAATTATTTTTAAATGTATTTTGTCACTTTAGAGTTCATTATAAATTTGAAAGTAGTCAAAGTAACCTAAATATTTATTTCCACTGTGAAAAGCTGTGTGCTAACCAAGCACTACAGTGAAACTCTGAAAATAATGAAATATTTTAACCATTTTGCACTAAATGCTATAATATGGTTATACAGAGAATCTAGCCTTTGGGGATTATAATTCTTTTACAGTTGTACTCAGATGTCTTTCCTGAGACAAGTGGCATGTGATGACTGCAGTTTTAATAGCCATTCATACTTGGAATATTTTATGCATTAATACTTGGAGTAAAAATGAACAGCATTTTCCAAATACAGTAACTCAAGAAATAAATGGAGGCATCTGTGCAAATGTTTCATTTTTGAAAATCACCTTGGGCTGAGTCAAACCATGGAAAATTTTAGCTCAAAGGACAGTTCTGCCTCCCCTTAATCCCCCCTAAAAAATCATAAGGATGTGAAAACAGGATTATAATGGAAGCTGTCTTGCAACATTAACTGCAATGTTCATTCCGCTAAAAGCCATAATTCATGCCTGTTCTACAGCCTTTTTCTTTCAGCAATTATGCATATTAGAGGAAAGTCTGAATACATATAAACTAAATGCTGAGAGAAAACCAACCCTCATAAAAGAAAAATTTACTTGACCAGTTTGCTTTGAAGGAAAATATGAAAGCCAGTTTGTCCCAGGTGTCCCCTGGTCCAAGGAGGTTGGAAAAAGCACGTAAACTACAGTCACGGGGCATGACGCAAGGCTTACTGCCTGGGATGCCTGATCAACCCATTGGCGGTCAGTTCCATCCCTAGGGGACTGTGTCTTCGGTGGGAACAGAATATTGGGAACTGCTGGCTCTCCAGGGAATTCAATGCAAAAATTGCTCTTCTAAATTGACAAACTGCTACACAGAACCCCTCAAACCCACTCTTTCCTTTTCTCTTCTCCCTCTCTTATTCGGAGGTTTATGGGGTGACATAAAATCATCTCACGGGAATTTCCCCATGCCATTTTGATCATTTTTGTATACAGAGCCTGGTACTTGATAAACATTTCCTGACAAAAATGAAAGACCTCTAAATCCTGTTTCAAGTCAGAAAACTTGTATTTGAATCTTGTCTCTGGGAAATAACTGGGCTTTGTGATCCTGGGCAAGTTACTTAAACTCCAAGCCTCAGATTCCTCACCTAAGAAATAGACTTGAAAATAGCACCTACTCATAGCCCTGTCTTTATACAATTATGAGATAATGTGTGTAAAATTTCTGAACACAGTGGCTGGCCAGTATCAGTGCTCTGTAATTATTTGTTAAATCTAAATTCTCCAGAGTTGTAGATGACCATAATCCCAGATGACCAGATGAATGAAGAAGAACAGATTATATCTAATATAAGGGCTGAGGATCCACTCTACTTTTCTCATACCTCTAACATTAGGCGAAGAACAACTGCATCCTTGACTTCTCCAGGAAGAATTACAGCCAAGAATTACAGTCATGGCATTCAGGATTTATGCTTTGAAATACATCTTCAAAATAAAGCCTATGACCATTTCCAAATGGGAAATCTCAGAAGAAGCCCAGAAGTATTACCAAGGAATATGAAATTTATTCGTAGAATTTACAGACTTACAATAACCCTCCAAGCAAATAGCATAAATTTCAAAATCTGAATGGAAGACACCATACAAACACACACACACACACACACACAAACACACGCACACACACATACACACAATGAATTTAATAAATCAGCCAGCAAGCTATTCTCTGTGCCTAGAGTTTATGTAAGATGTAAAGAACATTACACCCAATTTTTGTTCTCAGAAAATGTATAATCAAGTTAAGATTAAACCCTGCAGTAAAACCAGGAAAGGAGGCGTGTTCACCATTAAGTACCAAGTGAGGATGTCAATATCCCTGACCACCTCACCTGAATTTCTATCTCATCATACCATTTTTTTTCTTTCCTTCTTTAATGTGTCACTATCTGTAATTATCTAGTTTGCCTTTTGTTAATCTTTTTTTCCAGTGGAGTAGAGACCTGTCCTATGTTACTCATGGTAATGGTACACAGTATATATAATATATATGTGCTGAATTAATGGATTCTTTGTTCTTGAACCTTCACCTGACCTAGGGATCCTAACTTAGATAGCAGGCAAAACCAAATCAGAAATATGCTTAAAATCATTCAGCAAGAAATTATTCCTTTCTTCTATCATGTTCTTCTATCAATTACTATAATTCTAAAAAGATTAATGAGGGCAATATGATGATTTCTAAAAGAGTTCAAATAAAATCATATTCCCTTCAGAAATACACACAAATAAACAACTAATTGCTCTGCAATGAGATTAATGAAATAATAAAAATATGCAAAAGGGAGAGGTGGCACCCACAAGGATAGTTAACTCTTTCTTGGGAAGATCAGAGAAGGCTTCTGAAAAGAGATGGTACCTAATCTGGATTTTAAAGGAAGAATAGGAGGAACAGAAATAGGAATTCCACGCAAAGGTAATAGCATGTGTAAATGCAAAAAGGCAAGATTGGGCCAAATGACATGAGCACCAGGCTTAGAGGCAGAGTCTTAGTTAAACTTCTGGATTCTCATTTATAGTTATTACCACTGTATCAATTTCCTGTTACTACAGTAATACCACATAACAAGCAGCCATAAACATCAGTGGCATACAACAAAAAAATTTATATAGCTCACAAGTTTGCAAGGTTTGGCTGACCTAGTACAGGCTTACTTATGTATCTGGGGGCAGGTAGCTGTTGACTGGTCTGGGGTGGCTTTAATATTTGCTGGGGTGACCTGGCTCTACTCCACATGTCTCATCATCCAGCAGGTAAACCAGGCATGTCCTTCTCGTGGTGACAGCAGAGGGTTATAGCACAAGCAGAAAGGTACAAGCACTTTTCTGAGACTGTTCTAACACCATGTCTGCTAACATTCCAATGACCAAAGTAAGTCACCTGCTCAGGACCAGAGTCCAAGAGGGAGGGCACTCATGGTGAAATGGCAAAGGAAGTGAATCAAAGAGGGGAGAAGAATTGGAGCCATTAATACAATCAATAGACTGCACCCATTTAATCTCTCCAGAGTTTGGTTTCCTATTCTATAATGGAGAACACAACAATTCCTTCCTCCTGACACCCAGGATTGTTGGGAGGAAATGTATGGAAGGCTTTTTTGAAGTTCTTTAGCTGAAAATAAATAGACAAATACAAAAAAAACTTACTATAGAAATCTAAGAGATTGAGGTCACTCTGTTTGTGGCTTGCATGCCAGCTAACTCCGTACTTAGGCTTAAACTCCTATTTCATGTTCGTTAAAACAGTAGTCTCAAACAAGTTAGAACATTTTCCAGGCTGTAATCAGAAAAGGACATCTGAATACCAAATTCTGCCCCTTAGAGAGTGAGGTAAGCTCAAGAATATGCATGATGACAACTAAAATATCATCAACGGCTACTTCTGGAGGAGGCTGTAGAATCAGGAAGGAAAAAGAGCTACTATAATGTTCTATACTATAAAACTTCTGTTTGCATTTTACAGTGAGAATAGATTCATGTTCTGTTGTGGCATTAAGTAAATGAATGTTTTTTTCATAAAGTGAAACTAGTTAAGTTTTTCCATAATTTCCATTTCAACAGCTTAAACATTGATCTGGATATTCAAGGTTGTTTCTGTTCAATTTTCATCCTTAAATATTACTATTTAGTCATGCTTTATTTTTATAAATATGACTCATGTTATCTCAAAAGTCCAGGAAACTAGGTTCTGGTCCCAACTTTGCCATAATCAAGTCTTTGACCTTGGGCAAGTCATTTAACCCTGATCAACTCTATTTCTTCATCTGCAAATTAAGGATTATGAATTAAATGGTTCTAAGATCACCTTGGGTCTAACATTCTATAGTTCTCAGAAGAAATGGTCTATATTTTTAGATAAGCCCACTTATCTGAAAATTATGCTTCCGAATATGAACCCAAAAAAAGAGGAAGAGTTAATTCAGAGTTCAATAAGTGACCAAATTTTATAAATCAATATTTGTAGTTAAAAATATCTTACTACTTTTTAATGTACACTGATGTTAACAGATGATCTTAAAACAATCAAATAGCTTCCACTTACAATTACTTCTAAACTGATGAGATACATTTAACTTATCTTTTTAAACTCAGTGTAGATAATTAACACCATGAATTTTTGGTTCTGAGCAAACTGTTTTTTCTTTCCACTCTGGGCATAATCATTCATCAAACACTTAAAAGCATTTACTGCTACTATGTAGACACTAGAAAAAGTTCCTGGACCTGCTTTTTCAGTTTGCATCAAGCCAGTTTCTGCATATGAATTGTAAACTCCTCAATTCATGCTCCTAGTTTGTTTGTGAGAATTACTCAAGATAGTGGAATTAAGAACTTGCATTCAGGTTAAATTCTAGAGGCAGCACACAAGTTCAATTTGTTAAATGTGTATATGACATAGTTCCACTTAGCTATCTAATCTTGGTCAAATTGCTTAATCTTGCTGATCCTCATTTTTCTCAACCGCAAACTAAATGAATCATTGCATGTCATTTTTATTGCTGCATGAAAATTTTCTGAAATTTGCAAAAGGAGGAGAAAGAAAATGCCTGTTTAACTCAGCTGACTGCTACCCGCTGGTGCTTGGCTCACAAAGCAAAAACGCTACTTTAGTTGTGCTGCTCTTGTGATTCATTTAACAGGAGCAAGTGTGCTGAACAGAAGAGAAAGATAAGCAAACACCAGCTCACTCATAAACTGGGAGATGGTCTGAATGGAAAAGCTGGCAGCAAGGCTACAGGCAGGCTGCCCCGGAGGAGGGGGAGTGAGGAGATATCTTCTCCTGGATGCACATATTCAGGATAGATGCTTGAATCTTTGCGGGCCCCTCCATCATAATGGCTCAATCACTGATTCCCTGAGCACTCTAGAGCAAAGACAGATTGACTCTTCAGCCATGGCAAACAAAATTATTAAATACAGCCCAAGTCACCACCAAGGGCTAGCCTAAGGGAAAGTTAAAGCAAGAGGAAAGCATTTCTCTTCTTTCTGTTATTCAGTAGTTTGTCTTTCTGCTTGTTTGATGCTTTGCTTTAGCGGATCTCTAAGAGGCTGGTTTCCTGGGGTCGATGCTGTGGGATTACTGACCTTTAGGCTAAACCTCCTACTGGAGCTTTGCATCCAGCCCACCCTGAATGAAGGCCCAATTGGACATACTTTAATATTTAATTATTCTGTTATATAATTAAATAAAAACTGGCATTAAAACAAGTCCCTGTGCCATAAGGATTTGGGTAGAGTTGTGCCAAAAAGCTTACATCGCTAGACTGCAGGTAAATTTATAGCTGTTTTCATTCATTTGCATTTAATCAGCCCCGAATTGCTGAGTCTAGGTTCAGCAAGCACCTTACTGCCTGCTCAGTCTGCAGGGTACAGTACTGCTGGTGATGCGCAATGACTCAAGTGAGAAGTTTGAGTTCCACAGTCCACAGGTCATTTTTCACCTTGAAGTTTGGCTGGATAGCAAGTCAATTATATAAACAAAAAGACAGGGCTGTTCTGATGCCATGAGCTAAATGGAATCCTCCCATTTTCTATAAGAGGTGTCGGTTCTGGCCTCAGCTGACCTGGTTCAAACTTCAATTCTGTCACAGTGGAATTACATCTTTAGAGGAATTATGGTTCTAAAGTAATTGCACTGTGATCATAATTACCTTTGAAAAAACCATTAAGACAATTTTACCTGTATCTGGGTTCTAGAGTCAGCTGATAAGTGGGTATAGCAACAGCATGGGCTGAAGAGCCTGCGGAAAGTTATTTCAACTTTCTGAGCTTGCCCACAACCATGAACTAGAGCTATTAACAGAACCTATCTCATAGGGATATAGGAAGGCTGAAATGAGATTATGAGTATGGAGGGCCATGCATGTAATCAAAGCAACAGATAGCTACTAGTATTAAGAAGTTGTTAGGGACTAATTAAGCTCCCCCATTGGCCGTTGGGCTACATGTACAATGGCTGAACTCTTTCAGTTAGCCGCTTTACATATAAGGGAACTGAGTCTCACAGCAATTAAGGGAATAGCTGGTAAAGCCAAAAACTTTGTGCTATGTATAATGGTAGTCAAGAGCATAAGTAATGGAGCCACACAGACTGCCCAGTTCTGTCATTTACTGGCTCCATAAGCTTAGACAAGTTAGTTAGTTGCTCTGAGCCTCAGGCTGCTCACCTATAAAATGGATATAATGATAGAATCAACCTCATATGATTGTTGTAAGGACTATAAAAGTTAATATGTCCAAAGTATTTAAACAATGCCTGGCACAGGGTGAGCTACATCATCATCATCATTACCACCAATGCAATTATTATTATTCTATGTCTCTGTATTTGGAAACACCAGTAGTGTTACAGTACCCGTAGTGAAATAATTAATCTGGCATATAAGGGAGAAATGGACATAGCTCCAAAAGATCACACAGCATAAAATGGGATTTGAAGGGGATTTTGAATAAATTGGAATGGTCTCAGTGAACTGAAAAGGGTAGCCTGCTCCAGATGAATAGAATGACACATTAGACCAGGGTCAGAGAAGAAGCAAAACAAAGTGAATTTCGTCAAAGAAAGGGAACAGTCAACAAAGACAGAGATTGAACATTTGTAGCAGAATAGCGATAATTACCCTCTAGAAATCCTATAATATCTAGCTTTTAGACACTACAGAGACCATGATAATAGACCCTACCCTTGCATGACTACACATGAGACAGAGAAATACCAAGGACTTCCAAAGGCCTAGTAAATGAGTACCATAGTGCCATTTATGGATGTTGCTGAGCAAATTTAACTCAGGAAATTATTTTTTAGAGAGGGACATAAAGACTGGAAACTTGTGGTTTCATAAATAGTAGATGGGAAAGTGTTGTTGAACATAGCTTACTATAAAGAAGAAACAAAGAACAATTTTTCTTATCAGCCATACTCATTTGGGGAGGGGATTATACATTCAACAGGATTCTACTTGGGCCTGAGTTCAGGTTTTTCAAGCTCACCTTTGCATTATTTGTGTGACCTGGAGCAAGTCTCTTGTTCACCTTTTTCATCAGAGTGTAAGTCTCCTTATCGTATAGATCAGGAAGTAGTACAGTGGAATGTTTACATACAAAGTCTCTGCAGTCCGACTAAGTTCAGAAACTTCCTATATTGGCTGAGCAATCTTGGGCAAGTTATTTAAACACATACCTTACTTCTTATGTGAAAATTGGAGATGATAATAAATACCTCATAGGGTTGCTATGAGGCTTAAAATATACAATCCATGTAAAAGTTTTAGCACAATGCTGGACACATGGAAAGTTCTTAATAAATGCAAGATATATATATAAATGAATGGACTAAATGATCTCTAGCATTTCCTGCAGCTACTCATCTTTCCTGTAGTCTGGACTCCTTATTTTTACAGCCTCCCTGACTTTGATACCTCTCTTCAAGTTCAGTCCCTAGCCCCCACCTGTAACCCAAGCGAAGTGGAAAAAAGAAGCATTAAGATGGCCAGTGTGGCAGCAGAGATGTATGTGAAGATGTGGTGATGCCAGCAAGGGGAGGAAGGAGTGGGGAGGGCTCAGTCCTCCTATGGCCACTCCCAAGACAGCTAGGTATTGAACACAAGTATTGGACCCCCAGGGAGTCAAGGATGAATGTGCTTGTTTTGGGGAGCTTGGCCGATCCATCAAGCTTGTTTTAACCTTTTATGAACAGAACACCCACAATAACCAAAAATGATATTAGCTGTTATTTTTTTATTATTATCATTATTATTACATATTCAAATAGATAGATTTGTTGGGTGGAACACAAAGGCATCCTTCCTATACAGAAGATATTCTTCAAGAGAAGTGATTTCCTTGTCACTGGAGACATTCAAGTGGAGACTTAACAGGCAAATAATAGTGACATTATAAGTAAAGCCTTGCTACTTAACATCTGGTCCATGAACCACCTGGGAGCTTATTACAAATGCAGATTCTCAAGCTCCAACCTAGACCTAATGAGTCAGAATCTACATTTTGAAGAAATTCCAAGTAATATATTTAGCTTTGCTATCAAAGATTCAAGCATCAGTGAACAGAGTAGATGACTTTTAAAGCCCCTCCGAACTCTGAGACCACCCTCCATTATACAGTCCATAGGTTTTAACTGGACATTATATTGGCACGGGGATGAACTATGGTCCCAATACCTAGTATATCCCATTCCACTGATGAAATTAAGAATGGCCTTTTCCACCCACCTCCAAAGGACATTTTATCAGATCGAGTGACTACATTCCACTCATACTTAAGTAACAATCTCAGATAAATACAAATGTAGAGCTTAAATGAAAATACTCAATATTGAGATTGTTTTTGAATCTAAATCATCATATCTACCATGGACAGAGCAGCTTATTTCTTGAGTTTGCTTCCATCTTGTTTTGAGCCACTTCTCTGCTTTCTGCAAAATGTCTATCTGATTATTCTCCACACAGGTGCTCTGGGTAGAGTTCAGTATTCCATTAATACCGAACAATTCACATACAAATACGTGGTTTAACCTTAGATATTTCCGCAAGGCCTGAAGAGGCTGACACAAATATAAACAGAATTGGAAGAGCTGGTGAAATATTTAGCTGAAACTTTAAAGAAATTTTTCTCTCTCTGGAACTTCCTGGTGATGCTTGTATTGCAGCTCAACTGCTTTAGCTCTTTGTATACTTTTATCCTCCCTCCTGGATGCAGGCTTTCTGACATCCTTGGCTCTTTGAATTACACACCACATGGACACAAAGGGCAGACTATGCTAGTCCATCCAATTGTATCAATAGCTTCTTAGATCCCTTTTCGGACTCTATTATTCTGTGACTGCTCAGTAGCTCATGCTTTTTTTTGTACTGGAACTCACACATAGAAATAAAAAAGAACATACTGTTTTGAAAGAATTAAGATAAGAACTAAAGGAAAAAATTTAATGTTTAAAAGGAAAGAAAGACAACATGAAGTGCGACAAAAGTAGCTAATTTGTAATGTATCTAACCTAAGAGAATTTGTGTTAATAATGAAGACTTATTACACCAATACTTATCAAACATCTGCTCTGTACCAAGCACTGTGTTTGCTGCATGATGATGATGATGATGATGATGAGAATAATAGCAGCTAACATTTGTTGAGGACTTATGACTACACGAATGAGACAGGCATAGGCCCAACCCTCATGGAAGCTTATAAGCTCACAGGAAAAGTAGGCATTGAACAAATAATCCCAAATGTTAGTAACACAATATGAAATTGCAGGGTACAATGGGAGGGTGCTGCAGGTGGCCTAATCTAGTTTAGGGGTCAGTGAAGTATTCTCTGAGCAAGTGACACTTTATTTTTTTTAACTTTTTATTTTATACTGGAGTATAGTCAATTAACAATGTTGTGATAGTTTCAGGTGCACAGCAAAGTGACTCAGTTATACATACACATGTATCCATGCTCCCCCAGACTCCCCTCCCATCCAGGTTGCCATATAACATTAAGCTGAGTTCCCTGTGCTATACAGTAGGTCCTTGTTGGTTATCCTTATTACGTATAGCAGTGAGTACATGTCAATCCCAAACTCCTTAACTATCCCTTCCCTCTACCCTTCTCCAGGAAGTGACATTTTAGAGTTAGCTACACAAAGGGAAGTTAGGGTTGAGGAGATAGAGCATCCCAGGCAGAATGAAGGCTATGGGCAAGAGCTCTGATCAAGTAAAAAGTATATGTTGGAAGAACTGAGAGAACTGGCTAAAGCTTAGAGGCCAGGGGGAGAGTGCGGAGAAGAGGCTGGAGAGAAGAAGGCAGGAGAAGGATCATGCTGAGGCCACGTGAGGAATTTCGAGTTCATCCCAAGGTCTATGGGGAGCCATTGATAGGTATTAAGCAAGTGAGTGACATCATCAGTTTGGGGCTCTAAGAAGGTTACCCTGACTGAATTGGAGGGGAAGAGAGGGAATGTGCAGAGGGCAGAAACGATGGTGGCTTGGACTGCAGAAGTGGCAGTGTTTGTAATACATCTCCAGGTTAGAGTGGGGTTCCTGTCAGACTAACAAAATTCTTCCTCCCATAGAACCTAGTTATTTATGTTAATGTTGAAGGAACTTTCCATTCTCAAAACTGCTCCTTCACAGGCATGAGAGCCATGTCAGGGAGATGTGGGAGCCCATGGGCAAAAGGCAGCGGGAAAACATGAAAAGGAGATAACACAAAGGGCTAGGTAGTCCTCCTCTGGAATTCCGAGCTTTGATCTGCTGGTTCACAACTCCCTCCAGTGTCTTGGGAAGGAGTGCTGTATTGATGCACTCAGCAAAGAAAAGAGGTCCAGAGTTTGCCTAGAAATAGTTCATGGGCCATAAAGATAGTGTCACAGCATAATGTGAGAAAATGGACTTCTAAAAAGGATGATTTTCATGTGTAAGACAAAAGTATTCTAACTACTGACCTAAGACCCTTTTACCTTAAAAGGAGGGTTCGTTTCAAAAGCTTGAGTTGTAAGCTATATCATTAGTCCCTTTTGTGCTTAGTGGGATGACAAAGCTCTCATCTCCCTGTGGTTCAAAGAATCTGTCAGTCATTCATCAAGCATATTATTGAGCAACTACGTGGTAAAAGGCATTGGAATACAACAGTTAATTAAATGGTTTACATAGACTTCCAGTCCAGTGAAGAAGCTGAAAGTCTAGACATTAAACTATTACACAATTAAATTTTTAAAGTGCAACTGTAATAAGTTCTACAAAAGAAAGGTATGTGTGCTATGAGGGCTTAGGAAAGGAGCATCTGGCCTAGACAGCAAGTTAGGGACGTGATTACTGAGCTGAGAATAGAAGGATGAATAGAAGTTAAATGGGTGAAGAGAGGATAGAAGAATAGTGGTAAAATTAATTGATTTGACAAACATGTATAGAGCCCTTATCAAGGTGCCAAGCGTCATAATAGGTAACTGTGGTCCACAGATGAATGAAACCTGGTCTGCATGTTAGGGAAAAGAATAAGCTGAATCTTGCTAATGGCTAGCTATGAGAATTTGATTATTAATTTGCCCAAACCTCAGCATCTTAATATGTAAAATAAGAAAATAACATCTATCTTGCAGGATTATTGTGAGAATTCAAAATGTGCAAAGCCCTTAGCTCACTGCCTGTCACATAAGTAGCAAGTTTTGTAATGACCAGACCCAGTCAGTATGACATAGTGTCAGAAGCTCTGTTCATGGTGTTCAGAGCTCACTATTTTCCATCAGACTATCTGGGTTCAAATTCCAGATCCAACATTTACTAGCTCTATGACCTTGGGCAAATAACAAACTTTCTAGTCTTTAGTTTCTTTATCTGTAAAAGGAAGATAATAGAAATACCTCATAAGTTTCTTGGAAGGCTCAAAGGAGGTAGGCATGAAAAGTGTGAAAGATGGCTAAATAAGTACCTAGCCTACATATTCTGTATGTTCAAGGTGCTGTATCAGCACAGATAAATAAGCAGTAAATTATTTTTGGTTTTGTTCTTCCTGGATAGGAGGGTGAAGCTAGATAAGGCCAAAGACTTCATACAGAGAGTCTTGTTCTAGGCCTTAAAAAATGAATAGGTGTTGAACAAACAGAATGCTGATAAATTTGCCTTGCTCAAGCCATAGGGCTGCAGTTTGCTATTGTGAGAGCAGCCTAGGCCTAAGGCTTAAGGAGAATATTTTAAAAGACTAGTGAGTTCATTCTAATAAACATCTTCTCTCCATTTGCTGCCATGAGCTGGAAGGCAGGGTGATGTGGTCGGTAACAGCGTGGGCTTTGAAGTCAAACAGACATGGGTTCTAATCCAGTCCCTTCTACTTATAGCTGTGTGATCTTATTACTTTTATTACTTACTCTTACTTATTACTTACTATATTTCTCTGAGCTTCAGTTGATTAATCTTTAAAAAGGAAGTATTAATAGAGCCCTCTTCATAAAATTTTTATGAGGATTAATCAAGATTATGCAGGTAAACATATTTGGCACATAATATTCAATAAATGTTAGCTATTATTATTATTGATGCCTCATTAAGGTTATGCTGGCATAAAACATTAGAATTTGTTCAGTGTATGGAACACAAGGGTTTGCCATATCACCTGCTCAACAGTGGGATATCCAAAGAAATACCACAAACCAAGTGGTGAGTCCCTTTGTGGCAATGATTGCAGGTATTTACCTTTGTGGGCCCAGTAACTTTGAAAATTATACAAAGTTGCCCCCAAAAATTATTGAATAAATTAATGAGTTACTTATTTCACTGGTTGTAAAATAAAGGGTTTTTTTAACTTACAAACATGAGGCATGCTTCTATAAACAATCTATAAGTAAATAAATACACCTGTAGTTTCACCATCAATGGAACAACCATTGTTAATATCTTGATATATTTTTTCCAAGACGTGTGTGTGTGTGTGTGTGTGTGTGTGTGTACATATATGATACCTGTGGGGGGGTTCATAGCATTTAAAATAATTATATACATATTTAATTTTGATCAGACCATAACAAAGCTTTTTCTCAATTTGTCATATGAGCGTTTGCTTTGTTTTATTAAATAGGCTTCACAAACATGATTTATACATTAGATAACATTCTATAAGGATGTGGCATATAATTTATTTAACTACTGCCATATTGTTAGACCTTTGGTGTGTGTCAAAACTAATTAATCTTCAAATATAAGTTATTTGTTACCAAATTCAGTGATTTCTTAACCTGTAGGGGCTATAAACAACTTGAAAACCTAATTATTTAAAAAAATATGAAACTCTGTACTATCTTCCTTATAGAAGAAAATTACAAACACATATTTACATAAAATGTTGCCTAGAATTTCAGGAGACTTATAAACTCCATGAAGCCCATCAGTGAATTCCTGTCCCCAAGGCTTCAGTCAGAACCAATGATATCAAATATGTTAACACGAAGCAGAACAAAAAAGTTAAAGAACTTTAACATAACAATTGTGGAGAAGTATAATCTCTAATATACTGCTTACTACAGTACATTCGACTATTTTCATAATACAGCTCAATCCCAGTTCATTCTTATATTTTAAATAAGTCTAGATTCTATATTAACACTTCTGTACAACTTCCATGAACTATACTGCCTCATGTGCTGTATTCTTATTATCCTTAGTGACAGAAAGCTTCTACAGGACTCCCAGTACACTGCCTCTCCTCACTGTGAGGTCTTACATTCTAGAGAACTGTGCCATTACTGGATCTATTCCTGCTCCCCTCCTCCTCTGTTGCTCCTAATTGTCTTACATACCATTCCATTTGAGCAAATATACAGCATGACTGGTAACACAGTTATTTAAAGGAAAGAGATCATTTTGTAATTACACCAAAAACAAACTCAACAAACTTAAAATATACTGCAGCATAAAGACCAATAAACATAAAAGAGATGTATTCACTCTTTGGGGTCATGTATATTTCAATCTCAGGATGCAAGGTTTTTTGGTTTTTTTTGTTTTTTTTGTTTTTTTTTGCGGTATGTGGACCTCTCACTGTTGTGGCCTCTCCCGCTGCGGAGCACAGGCTCCGGATGCGCAGGCTCAGCGGCCATGGCTCACAGGCCCAGCCGCTCCGCGGCATGTGGGATCCTCCCGGACCAAGGGCACGAACCCGCGTCCCCTGCATCGGCAGGCGGACTCTCAACCACTGCGCCACCAGGGAAGCCCAGGATGCAAGCTTTTAACTTGGCCTTTGTGTAGTTCTAACTAAGGAAAGGCACAATCTTTAATTTATTATCTTAACTTTATGCTTTGTCTGATAAGCAATTTTTAATACCAAGTTTGATTCTATACACCGTTTTATAGTTTCTAAAGAATTCTGACAGGTTCTCAATATAAAGGAGAAAGCTGTTTTGTACTTTGTGTTTGTTGTTTCCATCTGTTTGCTTCTGAAGATAGAACAATTATTTATGTGAAGATAGAACAGTTACTTATGTGAAAGCTTGTATGAAAGAGCATGTACACATGGCACATGGAAATTTGTTTATGACTGTGTGCATTTGAAAAATCCTAAGTCATTATTAGAATCCAAAGAATGATGGAAAAGAAAATTTTGAAAACAACTCTAAGAATTTACATTAAAGACACTTCTTTTTCTGCCTCATAGCTACATCATCCCTCTCAAGGTTTCCGCTTTGGAACTGTCCGGGAAAGCAGTGCTGAAGATTATGTGAGGCAAAGCTTCCCAGAGATGCATGAGTATATGAGAAGATACAATGTACCAGCCACACCCGATGGAGTGGAGTATCTGAAGTGAGCGTCAACCTCTTGCATCCAAAAAGTTCTCAATGAAAAAGAAGTCTTGCTATTGATGTAGTGTTTGTCGGTTTTTTAAAATGATAGCTAAATATATCCATTGTGTGCGCAGTAATATCTCACACCATGTGAGATCCAGGAGGCAGTATGGAATAAGTGTGCATTTAATTATGTGACCTAGTTTACTAGTTCCTGCACAGTCCCAAGTTGGCTGTAGCTTTGATCAAAGTGCCAGTGCAGTCATTAGAGTAGCAGATGGTGGGGGAAGTAAATGTTGGTTCGACATCACTTGGGAAAACAATGGTGCTGAAATGATCAAACACTCAGGGAATGTGGCCAGAGGACAAAGTGCCCCAAAGCAACCCTTTCCTTCACAGTGAATCTCTAAGCATGTGGACTGTCTCCTCTTATCACAAGGAAGTGGACTTTATCTTAGAGCTTTCCTGTAGAAAGAAAATAAGATAAAAGGCAATGATTCCCATGCCTGCATCCTTCTCATTGGCATTTATGAGAAGCAATCAAGAGCAATCACATTACCATGGCAGATTATCAGAGCCTGTAATTCAGTGAAGCTGAATGCAAAAGAGGTTGGTGCAGTTATGGGTCTGCTCATCTAGTCTGCCTGGGAGAAGGGGATGAATGGCTCCTGATAAGCACCACAGCATGCAGGCAAGCAGTCCTCTCTCTCCTGCCTGATGGTCTCAGGACAATGACATACATTCAAACTCCAGTCCCTAGAATTGTGCAGCACCAGGAAACTGTTTTCTCTATTGTCAAACACAATAATATCCCCAAAGGACAACAAGACTTGGCACCTCAAACTTTTTTTTTTTTAACATCTTTATTGGGGTATAATTGCTTTACAATGGTGTGTTAGTTTCTGCTTTATAACAAAGTGAATCAGTTATACATATACATTATGTTCCCATATGTCTTCCCTCTTGCGTCTCCCTCCCTCCCACCCTCGCCATCCCACCCCTCCAGGCGGTCACAAAGCACCGAGCCAATATCCCTGTGCCATGCGGCTGCTTCCCACTAGCTATCTACCTTACTACGTTTGTTAGTGTGTATATGTCCATGACTCTCTCTCGCCCTGTCACAGCTCACCCTTCCCCCTCCCCATAATCTCAAGTCCGTTCTCCAGTAGGTCTGTGTCTTTATTCCTGTCTTACCCCTAGGTTCTTCATGACATTTCTTTTTCTTAAATTCCATATATATGTGTTAGCATACGGTATTTGTCTTTTTCTTTCTGACTTACTTCACTCTGTATGACAGACTCTAGGTCTATCCACCTCATTACAAATAGCTCAATTTCGTTTCTTTTATGGCTGAGTAATATTCCATTGTATATATGTGCCACATCTTCTTTATCCATTCATCCGATGATGGGCACTTAGGTTGTTTCCATCTCCGGGCTATTGTAAATAGAGCTGCAATGAACATTTTGGTACATGACTCTTTTTGAATTTTGGTTTTCTCAGGGTATATGCCCAGTAGTGGGATTGCTGGGTCATATGGTAGTTCTATTTGTAGTTTTTTAAGGAACCTCCATACTGTTCTCCATAGTGGCTGAACCAATTCACATTCCCACCAGCAGTGCAAGAGCGTTCCCTTTTCTCCACACCCTCTCCAGCATTTATTGTTTCTAGATTTTTTGATGATGGCCATTCTGACTGGTGTGAGATGATATCTCATTGTAGTTTTGATTTGCATTTCTCTAATGATTAATGATGTTGAGCATTCTTTCATGTGTTTGTTGGCAGTCTGTATATCTTCTTTGGAGAAATGTCTATTTAGGTCTTCGGCCCATTTTTGGATTGGGTTGTTTGTTTTTTTGTTATTGAGCTCCATGAGCTGCTTATAAATTTTGGAGATTAATCCTTTGTCAGTTGCTTCATTTGCAAATATTTTCTCCCATTCTGAGGGTTGTCTTTTGGTCTTGTTTATGGTTTCCTTTGCTGTGCAAAAGCTTTGAAGTTTCATTAGGTCCCATTTGTTTATTTTTGTTTTTATTTCCATTACTCTAGGAGGTGGGTCAGAAAGGATCTTGCTGTGATTTGTGTCATAGAGTGTTCTGCCTATGTTTTCCTCTAAGAGTTTGATAGTGTCTGGCCTTACATTTAGGTCTTTAATCCATTTTGAGCTTATTTTTGTGTATGGTGTTAGGGAGTGATCTAATCTCATACTTTTACATGTACCTGTCCAGTTTTCCCAGCACCACTTATTGAAGAGGCTGTCCTTTCTCCACTGTACATTCCTGCCACCTTTATCAAAGATAAGGTGTCCATATGTGCGTGGGTTTATCTCTAGGCTTTCTATCCTGTTCCATTGATCTATCTTTCTGTTTTTGTGCCAGTACCATACTGTCTTGATTACTGTAGCTTTGTAGTATAGTCTGAAGTCAGGGAGCCTGATTCCTCCAGCTCCTTTTTTCGTTCTCAGGATTGCTTTGGCTATTCGGGCTCTTTTGTGTTTCCATACAAATTGCGAAATTTTTTGTTCTAGTTCTGTGAAAAAGGCCAGTGGTAGTTTGATAGGGATTGCATTGAATCTGTAGATTGCTTTGGGTAGTAGAGTCATTTTCACAATGTTGATTCTTCCAATCCAAGAACATGGTATATCTCTCCATCTATGTGTATCATCTTTAATTTCTTTCATCAGTGTCTTATAATTTTCTGCATACAGGTCTTTTGTCTCCTTGGGTAGGTTTATTCCTAGATATTTTATTCTTTTTGTTGCAATGGTAAATGGGAGTGTTTTCTTGATTTCACTTTCAGATTTTTCATCATTAGTATATAGGAATGCCAGAGATTTCTGTTCATTAATTTTGTATCCTGCTACTTTACCAAATTCATTGATTAGCTCTAGTAGTTTTCTGGTAGCATCTCCTCAAACTTTTTTTTTAAGAAAGGGAAATAAATAATTTTATGGGACATAGGGGCTCAGTGTTTCTCAAGAGCTGTAGTAATCAGCCCCTAAAACAATTTTATGGACTAAGCTAGAGTCTAGAAAGGAAGCCTTGTGTTCTCAGATTTGCAGAGTTATATATAGTGTTGAAGCGCTATGAAATGGCACTTTCAATTTTGCAAGAACATTAAAACATTAGAGTCCCTCTCTGACACAGAGTTTAGCGTTCCTTTGCCTCCCAGCTCCTCCTCTTTATCCTCTCCTTTAGGGAAATTCATGGCTGAGAAAAAGAATAAGATGTCAGGGAGACAGCAATGGCTCCCCGCTAGATAGTAATGGCTGACAAACTGGGCACTTATGGCAGTGTGAAAGGGTGAGATAAGCCACTGCTGCAGTCTCCAGTTGCATTCCACTCAGGGTATTCACTTATTCTGGAGGCTTCATCTAGAAGGCCCAAGTGCTCAGAGTTGGCCCTTCTCTAGCCTGGGGAGAAATTGTTAGGTAGGAAAACAGGCACAGATGAAGGAGCTGAGTTCCAAAAGAAGCAACTTGTTCATGGAAATACAGCTAGCAAGTGGCAGGGTCAGGACTAGAACCAGGTCTCTAGAATCCAACCACTGCTGCAGGCTAGTCTGGAAACCAAAACCGGAAAGTAGGTCCTTGGTGTTCAGAAAACAGTC
The DNA here is from genome assembly GCF_951394435.1 of Stenella coeruleoalba. Classification (NCBI taxonomy): domain Eukaryota; kingdom Metazoa; phylum Chordata; class Mammalia; order Artiodactyla; family Delphinidae; genus Stenella; species Stenella coeruleoalba. The sequence goes on along the minus strand of NC_137153.1, from coordinate 92,529,872 downwards.
CATGTTTCAGCAGCATCCGTGTACCAGATAGCATTTGGGTGCATGTGAGAAATGCAAACTCTCAGGCCCTGTCCCAGAATCTGCATTTTAAAAAGCTCCCCAGGTGACTCATAGATTGAGGTGAAATTGGAACAGAGCTTATCATCAATGCCCTCTGCCTTCTTCTCTCTGGGCTTCTCTCAGATAAAGACTATGCTCTTAGCCACCACTCCAAACAACCAGTCTTCAAGTTACCCCCTGACATTCCAGTGCCCTGACCTGCAAGCACAACCCTTGGAGTCGCCTATAAAGACAGGTTCCTGTGTTAAACCTGTCCCTCCCCTCTCCCATCAGAATTCCCCTGGGCTTCATCCTACTCACTTAGGGCCCTGCTTTCGGAGGTAACAGTATTCCAATAAATTAATCCCTAATAAAGTATTAATTACTTTTAGTATGTTTATATGGTTTTTGTGGTATATGTGTTATTAAATGAATGCTCAAAAAGACAGCATGATTTTATAATGGGAGAAACAACTGTAGGCCATGGCCGTGCCAACTATAAGGATGATTCAACCAGTCTAGAAGGTCCTTATACCTGGATCAAACACTGCCACTTCCTCACCAGTGACTCAGGGCCCCATGGGAGTCTGTGAGCTAATTGCTTCTTGCCTTACTATGCAATAGAGACCTGCCATAGATAACTTCACTTTGCAATTCGAAATCATGAGGAGTTATTTAGGGATACCACTGAGATGGACCTCAGGAAATACTGGTTAGAAAAACTGAGCCCTAATTTTTTGTATTGTTATTGCTGCCACAAATATTTGCAGAGTATTAGTAAATGGTAACTTGTTCCTGTGTAGCTCACAAGGTACATTCTGGTCCTGTGAGAGTCAAGATTTGACTGGAGAAGCATCTTTCAGCTTGACTTTTATCTTACTGCCAGGATTCCGTTAAGGTTCCTCATCTTCAGCTTCCAGGAGACAGTTCTTATCCCCAGCCCTTTTAGAAGCTTCCCACAGCTCTGGACCTGGGAGGTGTTTTTCATTTTGGCTATAGTTAAACATAGGCCTCACTGTAACTTAAATTCAATAACCCTGGAAAAGGGATTTATTTTGAAGTGCCTATTTTACCTCCTAAAAGAGTAGAGAGAGGAAGCAATGGTCATTGGCACTAAGAAGGGATGTTGACCTACTTAATGTGTGTCCATGTGTGGCTCAGAAAAAGCCATCAAAAAGGTACTTGCTGCTCAATGATGAATCTTAGAGATGTCTAAAGGTGTCTTTCTCTTTTAGATTTTTGATGGGTCCTAGCCATGTTCTCCTCTGAGTTTAGAAGCTACTGCTATGTATTGAATTCCAACAGCCTCATTTTTGGCTCTAAGAGAGGAATGACTGGACCCAGATGGGATAGAGAAGAGTTGTTCTCTTTGCTAAGCTGTTTGGACAGCACTGAGGGTCAGAAAGCCTTTATTAAATGGATATATGTCCTATATCTTTCCAAAAAAAGTTTGAGGTAGCTGAAAACAAGAGTCATTGCATACACCTTAAACATTTCCCTTTGAAACTCATCTTCCCTTGCCACCTTTGTAAGTGGAGCTGAGCCAGTGCTGACTGCCTTCCTTGGGACCATCTCTGTGCCTATGTCCAAACACTGGGGAGAACACATGAAGGATGCACAAGGATGTCTGCTGGTACCTTGAGCCCAGCCTACAGCCGACTCACTGATATAGTCCAGAAACAACTGCCTTTAAATGATTTTTGCCTGAACTGCCTCCTGGGATGGGAGTGAAACATGAATCTCTGGAGATATATTAATAAATCAGATTACAAAGATCTATTACATATGCTTCCCATTCCATTTACTGAACACCAGTCTATGGACTTTAAAGAGACCTGAACTCCCTTTTCCCCAAGAGTGCTGGATCTCTTATTTGCACTTCCTTAATACGTACTCCCAAATATGAAATAACGCCTGATCTCTGAAGAATATGATAGTGATCATGACAGAAAGAATTAAAAATGTTCACACAATGATTAATGAGACCCCCAGCTCCAACACTTACTGGCTATGTAGACTGGATTAAGTTACTTTGACTCTTTGAGCCTGAATTTTTCCATCTGTTAAAATGGGATACTACCACCCCCCTCAAGGTTATTATAAGGGGTAAAATGTATGGAGAACAATAAATACAATGCTTACACAAAGAAGTCATTCAGTTATTGTAAGAGAAATGAACCTTGACTATTTACCTTCCCATTCAATTCATAGTCGCTCTGGTTTTGTTGTTGGATTTAGAAGTAATGAAAGAAACTGGTAGATGAATCCACTGGAAAGATGTCATGCTCTCTTATAAGAGTGTCTGCTTCCCCTGGTCTATTCTCTGCAGGTCAGTGAGATGTCAGCAAGGCAGAGCCAGCAGCTGCCCAGCTTGTACTGCCCTTATTGTCCAGGTTTCTGTTCCCTAAACAAAAGCTAGCTGTCAGCCTTAGTGTTTCCTGTCTATTAATGAATCATTTTTCACTTTTCTTCTCTTCGTCTTAAACATAGGAATGATCCAGAGAAACTAGATGCCTTCATCATGGACAAAGCCCTTCTGGATTATGAAGTGTCAGTAGATGCTGACTGCAAACTTCTAACTGTGGGGAAGCCATTTGCCATGGAAGGTATTAATCAGTCATTCTTGATTCACTTTTACTCAGAATGTGCTCAGTTTGCCAACCTAGCAAGTCACAAATGCCAATGTCAGAGGCAAAGAGCTATTCATCTTCCCTTGTTTTCATTTTCAGCTCTTAAGCACTCAGCTATTAAGTTGCTGAAGTTAGGTATTTATTTTCTACCTACTCCACAAACATATTGTTATCCAATTGTTAGAAAAACAAAAACCAAAATGCCATTGTTATCCAAACAATGTTGCTTTAGATATCTGGGAGTGGTGACAGTATAATAAATAGGGAGTCCAGTTTTAATTTAATCTGTATTTTCTAATGTCCAAATCCTGTAATGAATCTGATGCTAAAACTAGAATGATTGCATTACAACTGGAAGGACCCCAGTGTTGATTTAATCCAGTCTACTCAGTTTTATCCACAAGAAAACCCAGAGACATTTTACCACTTTCTCATAATCACACAATTAGATGTTAATATTGGAATTAGAATCCAAATCTCATGGTCCTTAAATAAATGTTTCCACTAGTTTAAAAATAAGTAGAAAAAAATCAACGTTTGTGGTTTAGTAACCTCTAAGAGTCCTAAAAAAAACCTTGTTTGGGACCTTGAGTTTGTCTTTCTTCCCACTGGCAGCAAATTTTTGCTTTCAATTTGGTCAACCAATCAATCAAACTTCAGGACCAAAGAAAGACTGCTTTGTCAGTAGCTCCTTGCATCCTGGACAACAGTTGATATATGGAGCTGGTAGTTTGAACCAGCAAATTTCACATCTCCCAGTTCCCAGCTTCCCTCCTCTGACAGTACATGCTGGTTCCCAAAACAAGCCATACTCACTTGTCAGAAAGCACTTTGACTTGAAACAATCCCACGGGGGTGCCCAAGTTCTATTTCCAGAAAACTATACTTTCCTATATGTAAATTAGTATATCGAGACTATTCAGATTCCAATTCCCCAACCACAGTTGGTCCCTGTCTCCCCTAAACACAACAGCAAATTTTTTACTTCAGTCTTCGTTTTTGTGATGAATGAGAATGTAACAGCTGATGCTGTTTCTTCAAGCCTTCTCCTAAGAGAAATCAATCCCCTCTCCAGGCAAAGCTACCTCCACCTGAACCAGGAATTGAACTCAGGAAGAGAGAGATTTAGTGGTAGGGATCTTCTATTAAGATGACAGTCTGACACAAGAGAGAGGAGATATGGGGATATATGTATACGTATAGCTGATTCACTATGTTATAAAGCAGAAACTAATACACCATTGTAAAGCAATTATACTCCAATAAAGATGTTTAAAAAAACATTACCATCGACCCAGCAATCCCACTACTGGGCATATACCCTGAGAAAACCATAATTCAAAAAGAGTCATGTGGGCTTCCCTGGTGGCACAGTGGTTGAGAGTCCGCCTGCCGATGCAGGGGACACGGGTTCGTGCCCCAGTCCGGGAAGATCCCACATGCCGCGGAGTGGCTGGGCCCATGAGCCATGGCCGCTGAGCCTGCGCATCCGGAACCTGTGCTCCGCAGTGGGAGAGGCCACAACAGTGAGAGGCCCACATTATCGCAAAAAAAAAACCCCAAAAAAACAAACAAAAAAAATGAGTCATGTACCAAAATGTTCATTGCAGCTCTATTTACAATAGCCAGGACATGGAAGCAACCTAAGTGTCCATCAACAGATAAAGAAGATGTGGCACATATATACAATGGAATATTACTCAGCCATAAAAAGAAACGAAATTGAGTTATTTGTAGTGAGGTGGTTGGACCTAGAGTCTGTCATACAGAGTGAAGTAAGTCAGAAAGAGAAAAACAAATACCGTATGCTAACACATATATATGGAATCTAAAAAAAAAAAAAGGTCATGAAGAACCTAGGAGTAAGATGGGAATAAAGACACAGACCTACTAGAGAATGGACTTGAGGATATGGGGAGGGGTAGGGTAAGCTGTGACAAAAGTGAGAGAGTGGCATGGACATATATACACTACCAAACATAAAACAGATAGCTAGTGGGGAGCAGCCGCATAGCACAGGGAGATCAGCTCTGTGCTTTGTGACCACCTAGAGGGGTGGGATAGGGAGGGTGGGGGGGAGGGAGATGCAAGAGGGAAGAGATATGGGAATATATGTATATGTATAACTGATTCACTTTGTTATAAAGCAGAAACTAACACACCATTGTAAAGCAATTATACTCCAATAAAGATGTTAAAAAAAAAAAAAGGATGACAGTCTGATGTAGCAGGCCACAAAAAGAAAAGCCAAAGAAGAACTAGAAAACCAAAGAACATTCATTATATAACCTCATTTTGATGTAACAATGGGAAAATTCCCATTTTTTGTGGCATCTAGGGATATGGAAGAGATGTTACTTTTTTTTTTCTGTCCTAGATGCACTGGGTAATTGAGGTCCCTTTTGCCAATAGCAGCTGTTAACAATGAATTATTTGTAGTGGGCAAAAGAATGAAGGACTCTAGTTTCCACCTTTGTCTTAGGGGCCAACTCTATCTTGTCAAAAGGCAGTGGTGAGATGGCTTGTTTGCCTCTGCTAGACCCCAGTGCCAGATGCCACACAATTAAATCCCCACTGGTTTCCTGTTTACATTTCCATCTGTGCTCCTGAGACTTGGTGTCTTGCAGTTCCCATCATCTCCAGATACCACATTGTTTTCAAAGGGGACAAATACAAAATGGTGCAAGGAAGTGCTCTCTCTGCAAGAGAGCAGAGAGACTACAGATTTGAATACAGAGAATGGTCTCATCATTGTTGGCTTATTCTAAAAAAACCATTGCAGGTTTATTCTGGGTGAGGTGCAAATCAGAAATTTTAATTCAATACTGCCTCTGTGAACAAGTTTACAACCTAAAAGCAGAACTTTGTAAAACACAAAGGGAGGACACGTATATTAAAAACAACATGATAGAGATACTAGTAAAAGTCTTGATTGCTGCTTTTAACAAAAAAGTTAATCTCATAGATTTTTATGGAATATTTCTCTCTTCATGAAATTTTTAAAAAATATTATATGCTTTCCTTTAGCAACATTTAGAATTTGTGAACTTATGAAAATGTGGACTTTATTATTAATTAATTAGACTTCATAGGCATAAATATATCATAAAAGCAATTTATGAACAATTTTTACCCATTTAGCTTACAGGAATGTTTCATATGTCTATCTGTATCCTGTCATAGGACCTAGTATAATGCAAAGCATATAACAGTTATGTAATAAATGATGTATTACGTATTATATAATCATTAGGTTGTATTTGAAATAAGTACCTAATTCACTTATTGTAGGTAATCAAAAGCACCCTGAAGGTCTGCATACACTTTCCAAAATGCTTAAATGACTTTGGGAACTTAGGAAAGAAAACGGAGTCCATTGATTCCTTCATGCTGAATATACATTCGCTCTCTGTAGTAACGACATTATATCAACTCGGTGTGACTACTGAATACCCCTCCCAACTTCACCATCCTGCATTTATTTAAGGCTTAAAGGTCAAGTGGGACAAATGAAAGATAATAGTCCACACTGAGTTTGAAACCTTTTTGTAAGTCTTCAGTGCAGCAAACCAAAACTATTAAGAATTCAAGAGCATGTGGAAAGTCTCTGGTCATATTAAAAACCATACACCAGGGACAAGAAGACATATTGTGTGCTCTGGAAAAAAAGAAAGTGTTGAGATAAATGAATACATGTCCCAAATTTATGCATTGGAGTTAGCTGACAGTAAAGGTCAAATGAGAAGAAAGAGTAATGGAACTGCACAGTACTGATTTGTGACCTTTCTGCTGAAGACTCTGCGTGTTTTTGAGTTTGTTCTGTTACTTGCTTTCCACTAATTATTTAATACAGTGTTTGGAGCACTAGCTCTGGAGTCTGAGTACTTGGGTTAGAATAGAGTTTCTGTTACTAACTGTGCTACACTGGGCAAGTCACTTAATCTGTTCTTTAGCTTCTTCATCTGCATAATGGGTTTGTGAATAGTACATCTATGACAGAGTTGTCGTGAAGAGTAAGTAAAATAATGTATGTTAAGCATGTACAAGCACACAGTAAGTGCCCAATAAATTATTATTATTATTCATTATATTGAATTAATAGATTGAGACCAAGTCATTATAAATTATCCTAGGATAGATAGCGTTCGTATATCTCAGCTTCTCACACATACTTCTCTCTCCACTTTGATGTGCTGGGGGTAAGGGAAACCCATTTTTAAAGTCTCCTTTAAGGTTAGGACTATTCCAATATGTTCTCAACCATTGCCCAGCAGTAGCTAAATACGGTATTCCAAGGCCAGACCGTAAAACGAAATTAATTTTTCTTCCTGAAGTCTTTTTAACCCTATCTAAGATCTTATTTTAAAAATATCTATTTTCCAACCACATTTCAGGAAGATTTTTGAAATCTATGAATTTCTAACTATACATTTGCTAGCCAAAATATATTTCCACCACTCTTAGCTGAGTAAAGCTGATTTACCCATGGGGAAAAGATCAGAATTCTATTCTGAAAATTGTTCTCTTGGGCTATTAAGCTGCATCCAATTTCAAGGGTGCCTGAAGCCTTCATCTCTAGGGTTGAAGGATTCCATTTTGCTTCATCTATCAATCACAAAATAGTCAACCTCGTCTTTATTGCAAAGCCACGTTTCTAATGATAATGAAAGCAACTCAGGCTGCTAAGTTGAGTCAGCAATTTAAAAATAAGAATTCTTTGACCAATGAACACAATCAAATTTGAAAAGCAGCTGATAAAGAGGACAAAAATGGTTTTACTATTTTATGTTTCTGAATAAAATTGATTTTTATGTCTTTTAACACGTACCTCTTCTAATTGCCACATAACTTTGTTTTTCTGTTTCTCCCCTTGTTCCATGTGCATAGTTTGTTTTAGTTAGATAATAATAATAATAATTTATGCCAATAATTATTAAAATATCAAGATTTAATATATGCATTAACATAGAAAATTTTAAAGAACAGGAATCTATTTTTAGTGGTCAATTACAAATTAACCTTGACATGATGGAATGGAGTGATTTAATATTTATTATCTCCTATGTAGCAATTTTTTATAAATGTCTCTGCAACTTCAACATAGCTTTTTCCCTATGGCAATTTTTATACTTTTGTTGTAGTGCCAAAATTCTATTCTTAGAATATTTAAATTTATCGTAAATATTAATTTCCAATTTAAACTTTCTTATCATGCATTTTGGTCTCATCTATCCAAAATACCACTATCAAGAATCACTCCAAGATGCCTTCTCTCATCCTTTCATCTGGTAGCAAACTCTCTCCTCATAACAACCGTTTTCTTCATCCTCTTCATTGCATCTTTGTCATTATATTTTATGTTTATTGAATTTATGACTCACCTCTCTTTTCTTCTCAAGCAAAGTTCTATAACATCCTACCATGCTGTGTAGTTATTTATGTATGCCTCATCTCCCCCGTGCCACCATGAGCTTCATATGGATAGACTTCGTGTCTAATTTAACTTGGTAAATTCCATAGCACTTGGCAGAGTGTCTGGGACAGAATAGCATTCAACCCCTATCTGTGGAATTAATGAATAGATGAATGCAATAAATGCTTATCAAATGAAAACAATTCTGCCATGATTACAGTAACCTGTGCTGGAATTACTGGCTTTAAGGGGATTTTTAGGAGAAACAATATAGTCAGGGAGGGTCCTTGCTAGTTAATTTCCTCATTTATGTACAATCATATACCAATTGGGGCTGTACTTACACTATATTTATACAACTTATTGAAAAGTTTATGACAAAATCTGCCCGTGAATAATATATATTTGTGTCTGTTGAATTCAAACCACCAGTTTAGATGATTGTAGTTTTTTACTGCATTGCCTGGTTTAGGGAGATTATATCAATATGATTGTAGTGATAGGGCCTGTTTGAAGGGGAGGAATAGGTCAAGTACTCCTTTGCCTTGGTCACATGCTATAGTGGATACAGTGGAGGGAGCATTGGTTTTAGACTCAAACAGACCTAATTTCAAATGCTAGCTTTGCCATCTATGAGCTGTGTGAACTTCGGCTGTATATTTATTCAATCTTTAAGTTTCTATTCTGCATGGGTTCACATAGGGGTTAGACACATGTGAAATGGTATCTGGCACACAGAAGGGCTCAGTATGTTCTAGTTCTCATTATTAGAATCCCAGAGTGATTTAACTGACCTACATGCCACACTCCAGTATGCAATCTTAGACTAGTGCATGATCTACAAAGTGGGGTAAGATAAGTAAAAAGTTTATTATAGAGCAGTACTTGGTGTATAGTAAGCCCTCTGTAAGTACTAGGAATTGTTGTTGTTGAAAATTATTGCCTCCAGGGGAAAATATATAAAATATTCAGCAAACCTGGCCTAATGATCCTGACCATCAACCCATACCCACCAGATAGTTCCAAGATCTTCTACTATTTGTTTGCATAAGTCCCAGTTCTTCTCCCTCAAGCTGGTACAAGCTGGGATGTCTCAGTTGTAATGAAATAATCATTATGCAGTGCATTGTTTAATATCTGTCTCCCTAAGAGAGTGTACACTCCGTGACAGCAGGGACCATATTTACCTTGCTCACTGCTAAATCCCAACCACTTAACACAGTGCCTATTCACTCATAAATATTCGTTGAATGGATGAATGAGTGAATGAATAAATGTGTGAATTAGTCAGTGAATATTATCATACACATGACTAGTATTGTGCCTGACATGTAAATAGGTACTGAATGAAAATCTGTGCAACTGAATTTGTCAATAGCATTCATTATAATAAAAGTTTCTAAAGAAAATCGGTTACTTCCTTATAGTTACCCATTACTTTAAAAAAATATTATTTCATGGTAGAATCAGCAGAAGAACAGACTGCCTGTGTAAAGTCTTTTATTGTCAGTCTTGCCTTTCAAACCAAAACTACTAGGCACAAAATAGGCACTCAAACTAGCTCTTTGAATGGAAAATTCTAATAATGCTCTTGACACTGTAATCATTTCCTTGACTTGCCATTGTTAAGGAACAAACAAAATTACCAGGGGGAGAAAAACATATAGCTCTTTAAAATGCAAAAATTTTTTCTGTATTACTTATTTCCTCTCTTTTATTAGTTATACACAAATCTCAAGCCCTATATTTTTTAAAAAAGGATTTGTGTACCTGTAATTTAAAAAAAGAACAAAAACTAATGTCCTTGGAAATAAATTGTAAGATGGAATCATTATAGCAAGTATTTGTTTCCATGAAGTATCTTTGGATTCTTGACAGCCTTTTGGTCTTTATATGTGAAAAAAGGAGCTAGCTATAGTTTCAGTTTGTCTTCCTCAGTCATCTTGAGGGCAATACATCTTTTTTCAACTATGCTATCCAATAGCTACAGACAAAATGTAGGTAATTAGCTCTTTCACGTGGCTCTTCAAAGAGATTAACAGTTTGGAAAGCAAGTAAAGCCCCATACTAAGTAAGGATACAGAGTCCAAGCTAATTAATAAAACTCTGACAACAATTACATCTTCTTTATGCTCCTCCTTCATCCTTTCCCCTTCCTCTCTTGCCTTGAATAACCATTGTCACAGATATTTGGTTTATCAATTCCTTGATTTTTTTCTGAATATACTTTTATCAAATACATATGAATTCTTAAAAATACAGTGTTTTGTTTTGAATGTTTTTACATTTACACAATGGATTCAGGCTATAATCTTCTGGGATTGATCTTTTTCATTCAGTGTTGCTAAGAGTCATCCATATTATTCCATGTTATTCTAGTTCATATGTTTCACACTATACAATATTCCATTGTGTAAACATTCCATGATTTATTTACCCATTCTCTTGTCAACATTTGGGTTGTTTCCAATTTTTGCTATTATGAACAATGCCTCTAAGAACATTCTTGTACATATGTCTTGGTGTGGTTATGGAGGAGTTCTTTAGGAATGTATTTAAAGTTGCTTGTCTTAGAGCTTATAAATCTTCAACTATACAAAGTAATAGCAAACGGTTTTCCAAAGTGGGTACATCAATTTTCATTCCCACAAGCAACGAGTAAGTGATCTTATTGATCTACATTTGTACCAACACTTGGTTTTATCAGACTCCCTTTTTTTGACAAGTTTTTGTTGATGTTTTAGTACTTATGCTATATTGTACATTCACATGGTCTCATTCTATTATTGAAAAATAAAAGTAAAAAAGTGTCATGCATGACCAGTGATAAGAGTATTTCATAAACCAGGGATTGTAATTCATCTAATTGTGTGTATTTAAGGTCCAGGGGAGGGGTTCTGGGAGAAGTAGATAGGGAATCCTAGCCCTGGTAAAGACCTCAAAGATGGCTTCAAAAGAATATCTTGAAGGGAAGGGCAGAAAGCCTTGGAATACAATGTGCCCCAGTACACAGTACACAGCTCATTCCTCTCCTTTCCAGACTCATCTCTTTTACTCAGAGAGGTAGCAGATACAAGGTAATCATACCTTGGACATTTTTTTAACATCTTTTTTGGAGTATAATTACTTTACAATGGTGTATTAGTTTCTGCTGTATCATAAAATGACTCAGCTATACGTATATATATCCCCATATCCCCTCCCTCTTGCGTCTCCCAACCACGCTCCCTATCTCACCCCTCTAGGTGGTCCCTAAGCACTGAGTTGATCTCCCTGTGCTATGTGGCTGCTTCCCACTAGCTATCTATTTTACGTTTGGTAGTGTATATGTGTCCATGCCACCCTCTCACTTCGTCCCAGCTTACCCTTCCCCCTTCCCATATACCTTGGACATTCTTGAGTCCTTTGAAGGAAAGATGGTGAAAGCTCACTATGCCCTTGTTACCAGGCCTGACAGCAATATCACGCAAGCGTGGTGGCAACATCTCAGGAACCTCTCAGGTGAAACACTCATCTGAGATTATATTTTCTCCTAGGATACGGCATTGGTCTCCCTCCCAACTCTCCTTTGACCTCCAATATATCCGAGCTAATCAGTCAATACAAGTCACATGGGTTTATGGATGTGCTACATGAGAAGTGGTACAAGGTGGTTCCCTGTGGCAAGAGAAGTTTCGCTGTCACTGAGGTAAGGGAAAAACTGCTGATAATGTTGATGCTTTGTACAGATTTACCTTGAAAAATATGAGGAAATGCTGTCATATGTGGCCAATAATCCAGGCTATTACATCTCCTAAGACTCACCATGGTATTTAGATTACTCCTAATTTCACTTGAAGGATGGCTATTCAATAGGAATTTTCCGTAAGACAGATTTGTCTTGGATTTAACTGTGATGCTATTTTGATGAGTAAATGTCTGAATTTCTATTTTTTGCCTATATGTTATATCCACAAGTGCAGAAGAAATGCTGTTCTGCATTACAGTAATAGTATCTGAGATTGACATTAACAGTGTTTGGTTTAACTGTTAATTGCTGGTCACAATGTGGACTTCAAAATATTCCCAGGATCTAACTTCCCAGTGGTCCAGTGATGAATCCCGCTTAGAGCAATAGATATTAACTTATAACTGGTAATTCTTAGATAATCCTAGATTTTTTAAACTGAAAACAACCAATTCCCTTCTTTTAGTGATGGAAAATTAATATCTAGAGATCCTGAGTGATTTGCCCAAGGCACACAAATAGTCAGAATCTACATCTTTTTATTGCAATGCTCTGCCTTTATGATGTAATTAGAAGGAAACCTGCAAAGTGAGCCAGAAATTGGCTGATTAAGATAGGAGACTAAAAGGTGTAACAAGAGCCACAGGCTCCAGTATTTAAAAGAGAAGCCAAATAAAGCAGTATGAGGTCTGCCTGACATTTAAAAAAAAAATCTAAAGCCAACAATAATGACTCCAAATAGCCTCTCTTCGCCAACAACTTTCACATTTGTATTTCAACACCAACTCTTCTTCTGGGCTCCAGAACCATATATCTACCTTCCTATTTGACATTTCCACTTGAATATCTTACAGGCATCTGACATTTAACTTGTCAGAACTGAACCCTGCTCTTCTCTCCTAAATCTGCTTTTCTCTCTGTGCATCACATCTTGGATAATGGCACCTCTGTCCATCGAGTATCTCATTCCAGAAACTGGCAGGGATCCTTAATGCCTCCCACATCTCACCTTCTGCATCCATCAACAAGCCATATCTTTTCCTCTACAAAATATGTCTCAAATATGCCCATTGTCATCTCCACTGTCATCACTCTAGTCCAAGCCATCATCCCTCACCTGGACCACTGCAAAAGTCTCCTAACTGGTCTCTCTGTTTTCATGCCTGCCGTTCTCCAATTTGTTTTCCATGTGGCAGATCACTCTCCTACTTAGAAGCCTGCGATGGCTTCCCATGTTAATTAGGGAACAATCTGAAATGCTGAACATGGCCTGCAATGCCCTGAGGGACTTGACCCTGCCTATTTCTTCAGCCTCATCTCATGCAACTTTCCTCCTGGCTCATTACACCCCACCACAATGGTCATTCCAGATGGAGATACACCAGTGGCTTTCCTGCCTTGAGGTCTTGGCACATGCTGTTGCATCCTCCTTCCCAGATACTCTTCCTCTTCCCACCCCCCCGACATTTACCTAGCTAATGCCTTCTCATTATAAACTCCCAGCTGAAATCTCCCTTCTTCAGAGCCTGCCCATAGTCCCTGATGCAACCTGAATCATATCTCCCTTTATAATCTCATATTATATCTTATTTAGAAGATGGTCATTGAGCAAAGATTTAAAGGAAGCAAAGAGGAAAATAAGAAATTAGGGAACTAGCATGCTCTGTTTCTTATCACATGACAAAAACTGTGTTAGGGTCATTAACTCATTGGTTCTCACTACAACCCTGTAAGGCAAGCATTTTTATATTTTTTTGGAGATATTTGCATGGCTTTTCCTAAAAGAAATAAAATTGGGCTTACACTGGTCAGCTGAATTAATTCAGCCAAGAAAATAAACAAACCAATTGCTTAAACTGTGCAAAGAAAGCAACAATCATTTCATGTGTCCTACCATTTGTTGTGACCATGGTTAACTCCAGCCAAAATCTCCAAGTGATTCAAAGTTGACAGCAAGACATTAGACAAGGCGAAGGGAGCCTCCTCGTCATGCCCCCAAAGCCAGCAATACAGAATAACTGGCACCTCCCTGATCACAAGCATACCTCTAGGCTGTGCCATTTCAGAGGACCATCAGACCAAGACATCAGCTGGATGGACTGACTCCCAGGGCAAGACTCTGAGGGTGCAGGGCTCTTCAGCTTCAGAACCTAACTCCACCTGGGCACATACAGGGGAACATACTTTTGGAGACTAACAAGCACTAACATAAATCTATTGATTCTAGTGTGAAAATATCTAACAGAAAGCATGATAAATTTGAAGACATACATTTCTGGACTTGCATCCTGGCTCTACCAATTAACAACTGAGTGACTTAACTGCTCTTAAGTCTGAATTTCTTCATCCATGAATGGATATGATAAAACCTGCCTTGTCATTTTGTTCTGAGAATAAGAGATCATTTATGGAGAGACCAAGTAAAAAACCTGACATAGTAAATAATAGAAATATTAATACTTCCTCTCCTTCCATCAGGAGAACTTCCTGGGGTTCACAGATATCTTCAGGTATCTTTCTGCAGCTTTATTTAGAAGGAAACCTTCCCAGAAATTCTCCAGTAGATTTCCTCATATTCATTGGTCAAAATTACATCATCTGTCCATGTCTAAAGCCAATCAGTGGTGAGGGGAATGAGATCACCATGACAGATTAGCCAGTCATGACTCATCCTCCAGAACTTATTAGCTGCTCCAGGGGCAGCTTCCCTTGAAATACATGGCCCCGTAGAGAATGGGGTTCTCTAAACGAAATGAAACGAAAGCAGGGTTCCCTTAGGAAGGAGACAGGAGAATGAATGCTAAATAGGCAACCAACCACCTCTTCTACACTCTCTCCCACCCCACCCACTTCTAGTCATCATTACAATGAGGTATTTGGATTTAATCACATGCAAGAGCCCTCCCACCTTTGATACAGTGATTACAGTCTTTCCTTTACATCATCCTGAGATTAGAATATTTAATATATTGACAGTATAGCATAATGGTTGAAAGCATGGGCTTTGGAAACAGTTCTAGGTTTGAACGCCACCACCCGTGTGATACAAGACATGTTACTTGTCCATTCTGAGCCTCAGCTTCTGCAAATTGGGGTGATAATGTCTACTTCATAGGATTGGGGTGAAAATTAAGGCAGATAATTAATGTTTATAAAATACTCAGCCTATATCCAAATATGATAACCACGAAGTAGCTCATATCCTTAAGGATGATGAGGTTTCAACTGTTCCAGGGCTGTATGGATTTATCAGTAATTTCAAACAAAACCAAATTAAGTGTGGACAAAAAAGAAGGCAGATTTTGAAAAACAAACAAATAATCAGCAAAAGCCACAAACTGTTCAGATGATATGTGCAAAACACACCACATATTTTTTCAACCATGGTTTTTAACGGGACAATTCAGGGGAGAGGCATTTGGGAAATTCTGGTTGTAGTGAGCTGGAAGCAACTGGATAAGAGGCTGATATCAGGATCAAGTTATGGTTGTTAAGACAACCCTGGCCCCATTTTCCAGGTCAGCTGAATTTGGAAGGGGGCAAGAGGTAGGAATGAGGAGAATGGAAGAGAGGTGTACCCTTAATTGGAACTTCAGAGACAAAAATAAAAATTATGATAACATCCATGTGTGTGTAGAGCTGGTGCCACCCCCAGCTTCAGGGAATGTTAAGAACATGTATGGAGCACTTCTCAGCAATGGTGGCCTGCACTACTGCATATTCTGGTCTGTGCAGTAACAATCTGCTTTGCAATGTTGCTCACCTGTGTGCATTTAAACGGAGTGCATATCCTTGTGCACTGACCGGCATGTTTGTCTTGAACAACCTAAGACAGAATTTCAGGATGTCACCCTCACAGAACCTAAAGATACAATGTAATTAAATGAAACCCATCTTCAGCTCATTGGCTGAGCTTAGTCTCCTCTGTAAAGGCCCTGTGCCTGCTGGATTTTCTATCATTCAGTCCATGAGTCTCTACCTGCTGTTTGGGTGGGGGGTTTAGCTTTCTCCCAGAAAAGGTCAGAAGAAGGAAGCATGCTTGTCAGTACTTTGCTTGCCATCCCTTTTGCCTCAAATGTCATACGTTGCTGGGCTATTAGTGTGAAGAAAGTAGGACTCGATTTGAAATCAGAGAAGCCATATTTGAAGCCTGCCTCTACCATCCACATGACTTGGGAAAAATCACTAACCCACCTCAGTCTCAGCTTCTTCATCTCTTCAGTAAGTTCTTGTGAAGAGTTAATAAAATGGTAGTTTAATGAACACATCCCTCCTCCTTCGTTCTCCCCAGGGGGAGGGGTGCAGAGCACAGCACAGCAGAAGCAGGTATGTTCTGGAGGGTACCTCTCCCAACAGGTGCTCTTGAGAAAGACACTCCTCTGACCTCCCATTTTCCAGGTACAGTCCTAGTCCATGTATGTTGTCACAAAGCAATTAAACAATTTCACTCTGAAAAAAATATCCTCATTTGCCTAATGAATAATACATGGTCACCTAGTAACATGACATGAAAGATGCTTTTTTCCACCTGTTTCTCACAGTTAGACATTAATACTTGGTCCCCTGTCAGAACCTTGATCTATTCACCTCCCATCTCTTGGCAACACCAGAGCTGTCTAGCTGCAATCTCTCTAGAGGATAAACTCATTTTTTTAAATTTTAGGGCTTTATCTGCTCCCAGAGTCACCTAGGATATTGCAGGTCCAATTCTGCAGGCCAGACTCCAGCAATTTTCAGAGAGGAATTTTAAACTGACCTCAGATGTTTCTTCACGATCCTCCTAGCATAGCTGTGCCTCTTCCCACAGTGGACTCGTGGATCGATTCCACAGGGGAACACATATGGCAGGCTTTAAATTGCCTTCATTTCCCTCTGACTCAGCAAAAAAAATGTAATTTTTTTTTTTTGAGTCACTGACTGAATTTAAGAGTTCCAGGGCAACAGTTTTGTGAAATCTGTTATTTACAAACCAGGAGAAGGAAGGCAGCAGATCACAGCTTAGGAAACTCCCAAAATTCTTCAAGGAATTATTAAGATATGTGATGATACCTCTTTTTGAAAGTCTCCTTTAAATACCGGGTTGAATAATGTGCCTTTTAACCAACTGGGAATAGTCAAGAAGGAAGAGGAAACAGTTTGGGCAGGGAATGGATAGCATACTCATACAGTCTAAGGAGAGTTTTCAAGAAACTCTTGGCAGAGGTATGGTTTAAGGAAACCAACAGAAATAGTGCAATCTCTCAGGGCAGGTAAAGTGAAGGAGCCATTACCACACCTTAGCTCAAAGGGAAAAATGGAGAAAGCCACTCCTAGAACCAGTACCCAGGGAGGCACAGGAGAGGGCATTCTAATAGGAGCTGCAGCCTTTGGTTAGGGACATAGCCATGCCACAGTGACCTGGCTGAGAGCCAGGAAGTAAATACCTGACCTTAGTCTCCTCTGGCCCTCCAATCTTCCACCACTGCCTTAAGCAAAGGAAGCCTGTCAATGGGGTCCATACAGGACCTCCCTAGGGCACAAAGCAGGATGGGAAGAGGTGAAAAGTGGATCTGGAAGGGCAAAAGAATGTCCAGAACAGCCCCTCATGGCAGATGAAGGTGGGGATGGGGCCAGCTGAAGGAAAGCACTGGCAGCCTGCCATCTATGAATGTGCAGCTTCTACAACTGCAGAGGTCCAACCGGCAGGGAGGGAGATCATGCCTTGCACTGATCAGGAAGAAGGGAGAAGGACAACCAGGCCACTGGAATGACCTTGGTCTTGGGAGTCACCCTTGCTCCATCATTACTGTGAGGAGGCAGTTTTATGTCCTCGGGAAAGTTACTGAATCTCTGTGAGCCTCAGTTGAGTCCATATCTTCCTGGGTTTTTACAAGGTTTTCTGCCTCTGAATCCATGGGTCTCCTTGTGTTGTCACTGCGTATTTAGGGAAACAAATACATACTAAGCAAGAAGTGGAACACCGTACTGGAGAGAGCTCTATTTCAGGAATCCAGAGACCTCGATTACATAGGGTAGGGAAAAGGAAAAGGAAATGTTGAAATAGTCTAAAAATAAATCACTAATCTTTTCAGTGTTCTTTTATTACTAAGGAAAGTGCACATTAAGAAACTGCCCCATTCCACCCATGACCTCACCTTCAACTTGACCCTCACCCCATCCCTGAACTTACTCAGTCCTTGATCTCACCCCATTCCTGGCACCTAACCCCAACCTGACCTTTAATTAATTCTTAATCTTACCCATCCTTGGCATTCCCCATTCCTGAACTCCATCCAGTAAGGGATGAGGCCATGGAACAGGGGTGGAGTGAAGATGTCTGTGAAGCTCATTATTAGGTCATTTTTTTAAGCTGAAGTGTAAATGGTCTGTTTTTAGGACCACGGTAGAGTTACAAATGCAAAAACAACCACGGTGTCAAAATACCCACATGTAAAAGGTACATCAAAACATCATGAACACAAATTACTTAACCTCTCTGAGTTTCCTCCTATGCAAAATGGAGAGAATATTTGATGATTCGCCTTGGTGTAAGGAACAGAGATAATGTACATAAAAGTGTCTGACATGTGGCAGGTGCTGAATGAATGTTAGTTACCATATTTGTCCTGACTCTGCCATGAACCAACTGAGTGACCTTCAGCACATCACTTAAGTTCTCTGAAGCCTGTTTCCTGCCCTTAAGATTGAGCCGAGCATCATGTCCAGCTTAAGAGAATGCTGTGGTTCTCAAGCAGGTGCGTTTAGAGGGATCCCAACCTAACCAGCTGAAGATCTGGATCCTGGGACACAGAGGAAGACAATGAACTGACTGGCCTCCAGTGTAAGCTCTCCATCCCTGACCACTGCCCCAGAGCACCAAAACGTGCATCTAGTGTGAAACCTATTAACATCTATTCACTGAGAAAATGGAACTTTCTCACAGCAGACCCATTCTTCCCTCTGTTAATTTTTTGCGGGAAGGAGTAATGGGTTAGTCAACTATACCCTGAATTCTGAAGAGATCACACAGTCCCATCAAGAAGCTTCAATGCCTGTCAATTTTCTTTGCAGTTTATTTTTAAAGACCCAAATGGAATGGTATGCGAGTGGGGGAGGGGGGAGTCTTAATGCAGTCCTTTTTTGCTCTTGACAACTAGGTCACATCTCAACAGCCTCCTGCACCTCTCTCATCCCTACTCCTTCCTTTTTCAATTTAAAACGTCACTGTCTGCTCTTCAACCTGATGAAAGTTATGGTGAGGCAGGGAGAGTTAATGACTGTAGATTGCTTTAAATTGAAAACCTGAGTAAGTCAAGAACCACCTTGACAGCTGAGTGCTTCCCTTGGACAAGCCTAAGTAATTAAGTTTAGTATTTAAGCCAAGCATAAGGTCAGATGGAACCTATCCAGGTAGCGCTTTCTGGAAACCTGAAGAAACACAAAGCTGTACCTATGTCCTTTTATGATGTGGAGTGGAATTGTGCATGAAGAAAGGGAGCCCAGTCTCAGAAAGGCCTCACCTTCTCTTACTCTGCTACCAGGACAAATTCACTCACTCATTCAGTCATTCATTCATTCATCTGTCAGCAAACATGTCTTGAATCCCTGTGTGCCAGCTCCAAGTCAGGTGCAGCCAATGCAGAGATGAATACAGAGCTCACAGGCAGGTAGAGACAGACTTGTGAAGAAAGCCCCTGGACCAGCGGTCCTTTCTGTCACCAGAGACCGGTTTCGTGGAAGACAGTTTTTCCACGGACTGGGGTGAGGGGGATGGTTCTGGCGATAATGTGAGCAATGGGGAGCGATGGGGAGCGGCAGATGAAGCTTCGCTGGCTCGCCTGCCGCTCACCACCTGCTATGCATCCTGGTTCCTAACAGGCCGCAGACCAGTACCAGTACCAGTCTGTGGCCTGGGGGTTGGGGACCCCTGCCCTAGACCACACCCCACAGGGGCAGCAGTAGAAGAAGAAGCAAGGTGGAACAGTGACACAGGCAAGCCCATGGTTCACTCACAGAAGAGCAAGTAGGAGTCAGAGAAGGCTTTCTGGAAGAGGAAAGCCCCTGTAGAGTGAAGAGCCCTCTGGTCAGAGCATGAGCAAGACACCAAGGCATGAAATTAAAAGCAATGCAATTTGGCCCCACCCTCCAGAGACACCGCACCAAACCACGCTGGATGCACAGGACTCCACATGCTTTTAGTGGTGCCTTCCTCAGGGATTCTAAAATTACAGGTGGCCACCTTCCCTGGCCCACTTGTTATGCAGCCACAGCTAGACCCAGGAATAAGTTATAGGTCTTTGACTTTTCCTGTGTTCTACCTTGGAGCCCACCATTATCTCCACGAGGGCAGGGACATCCTTTCTAGTATGGAAGGCAGTCTGGAATAATGGAAAGAATTTCAGTTTTGGAAGTGGACATCCTAGGGTTTGACTCCTGGCTCCATCACTGTGTCTGTGCAAGCCGTGAAACTTCTAAAACTTCACATCCTCACCCCAAAACTGGGGATAATAATAGTCTGCTTGTAAGTAATAAAATGTATTTAATGAGATAGTTTATGGAGAATACCTAGCTTAGCAAATGTTCCCCCCTCCTTCCCTGAGTATAGAGCTATGCACATAGAAGAAAAAATATTTGATAAATAATAAACACATGCAAAAAATTACTCCTGGACCCATCTCCAAAAAATCAGAAACACCTTATAATTCCAACATAAATGTTCTTTTATATTATATTACTTACATGTTCTAGAACTGAAGACTTTTGGGGGGAGGACTTGTGAAATACATGATTCTGGAATTTTCTGTTTTGCAATGGGCTAGATTAGCCAGCATGTACAGTATCATGTTATTCCTTTTGTCCAACTCAGCTTCTAGGTTGAGTGGGAAAACAGGAAGGTGGCTTATACAAACCATTAGCCTGAACTTAAAACAGATCTTTAAAGAAACAACAGTAACTACTTTCTTTAAATGTGGTCAATGGTATTTCAAAGTCCGGTGGCTGGGTGCACAAGCTGGAGACCTACAATTCTCTAGTCTTGTTTTCTCGTCACCCCATATCATCACAAAGCTAGGGCTGCTTCTCTGTTCCTCTCTGGTTACTATAAATGACAAAAGTTTTAATTCTGATACAGTGAAAACTAATTCTAGCAAGTGTCCTGCTTTACCCATGCTAATGAGCAATTAAACAGATAACATGGAATAAGGGTCTCCTCTTTTATATACCAGAGATGCTTGAGCATCCGTTATACCCATGATCGCATACTGTTAACAGTCCTTATTTTTCCCCTGGTTGAATTCAATGAACTCGTGAATATTTATGAAATATTATTTACTATGCAACTAAAAGGTGTGAACAGTGCTCAGACTGATTAGGACTATTGTGAGAGACAGTCTTCCTTCCACTTTTTTAGATTTCCATACACTGAAATCTGTGGGGGAATCACATGAAACGGGACTCCTCCCTAATTATTCCCAGTGCTAAACAATTAACTCTCCAGGCTCTGAAGAGTCCAGCTTGAAAAAAAAAAAAAAAAAAAGGAAGGAAATGTGTGAAGATCATCACCTAGTGGCTATAATGTGAAGTGTCACAAAATATCAGAAAACCATCTTTTTTATATCTCACAGATGGTATTAACCAAGTCTAAGAATATGAGAAATTGCCCCGACATTTCCTCCGAAGACACTTCCTCCCACGTGGCTGTGGGAGTTGGATAAGAAGCCAGTATCGTCAGGGGGTGCAGGGCGGGGAGCCCAGGAGCCCTTACACACACCATGTGAGCCCTTCATCACACAGTAGAGGTGGCTTCCTGCAACATCCAAGCACAGGGCTGGTCAGCCTGGGAAGCCAGTGCAGTCACATTTGGAGTCTCACCTTTGCTTCCTCCGTCTGTCCTTCTGTCCAGTAAGACACCGGGCCTAGTGTTATGGGTCTAATTGTACCCCCCAAAAAGATAGGTTTAAGTCCTAAGGAGCTAACCCCTTGATACCTCAGAATAGGGCCCGGTTTGAAAATAGGGTCATCAAAGATGAGATTAAACAGTCACACTGTAGTAGAGAGAGTCCCTAATCTAATGACTGCTGTCCCTATAGGAAGACAACTAGCATACAAAGACAGACACACAGGGAGAACACCATGTGACCACGAAGGCAGAGGGTGGATTTATGCAGCTTCAAGCCAAGGAATACCAAAGATTGCTGGCAAAGTATCAGAAACTAAGAATAAGCAAGGAAGGATTCCTCTACAGGTTTCAGAGGGAACATGGCCCTGCCAACATCCTGATTTCAAATTTCTAGTTTCCAGAACTGGGAGACAATAAATTTCTGTTGAAAGCACCATCCAATTTCTGCTACTTGTCATGGCAGCCCTAGCAAATGAATACACCTCACCTTTCACCTCTAGTGCCTCTTTCATCCTAGCTCAGGCTCTCATATTCGAGATAAACATGCATAGTTGTCATTGTTTGCTGGCCGCTCTCCCAACTGCCAGGCACTTACCCTGTTCAGCTCACCCTTAACAATGCCAGATTGATCTTTTTAGAATAAAATTCTGATTTGGTCACTCATCTGTGCTTTCCCTGTCATATGGAAAACAAGTGTCTTCAGCCAAACATTCAAAACTCCCCTTGATCTATTTCCTTCCAGCTAACCTCATATTTTGCTCAAGTATTTCAGCCGCATTAAACTAGTTGCTGGTATCTACGCCTACTCCCTTTCCTACTTCTATGATTATGGTATTTGTCACCCTTGTCTTCATCAGGATCAAACAATACTTCTTGGGGAAAAAAATCTTCCTCCATTTGTCCCCAGCAATAATTCTAGGAAGTTCTCAACAAGTTCTCAGTTCTCTGAATTCTTATAGCTCTTTGCCCTTACCTCTCTGATGACATCTTTCTTTTTCCATCTTGTGCTGTAATTAATCACAATCTCTAATGCCTCAGTTCACTCAGCAGTAGGTAAGCTTTCTGAGTAGGGACCATCTCTGAATGCCCTCAATGCTTTATATGTCAAAACATAATTGGATAAATGATGCCCTGTAAAGGAATGATTGAATAAATGTTGCCCTTTCTTCAGTGTCTAAGGCACGGTCAGATCATCTCTTCACTTCATCTAATACCATGCTCTCCCTTGACCTCCCTGTTCTGGCCACACTGGCCTTTAAGTTTGTCCTACTTGATATGCTCTTCCTGCCCCAGTGCCTCTGCACGTGGAAGTCCTTCTTCCTGGAACACGCATCCCTGCCTAAACATCCAGTTAACTTCTCCCTGAGATTTCAGCTCAATCATCACTTCCCCAATTAAAGTTCTGTTAATCTTTCTGACTGGATTAAGATTAAATTCCTATTGTGTTACTTCTCATCTCTGACACTCACCAAAGGTGCCCCTGTACATTTATGGGCATGATAATTTGGTTCATGTGCATCTTCCCTACAAACGGTAAGCTCCATGAGGACAGAGACAGCTGGGAAAGTATCTGCCTTAGGTCACTACCATATGCCTCTCATATTGCAGATGCTCAATAGATATTTGTGTAGAAAACAAATAAGTACTTAAGTATATTTGCATGTGTATATATACAAACAATCTACTAGAATTAGAATTTTCTAGACAAGTCTCCAATAGGCAATAATTGTTATATCTACCATATTTGTACCTACTATGTGCTACGCACTGAGTCTAATACTTTATGCATTTTATCTCATTTAATTCTGAAAACGATGCTATAAGTTAGCAATTGTATCCTTGTTTTACACATGAGCAAACAGTGGCTCAGACAAGTAACTCTGCCCAAGATCACGGAGTTGTTAAATAGCAAAACTATGATTGAAAAACCATATATTCCAAAGCTCATATTAAACACCATCCCAGAATTACAAAAGAAAATCAAGCATATTACTCTTGATTCTTTTGAATATACATGATAAACATAAAAGACTGAGCAAATAGTGATAACAACCTTAAAGCCATACCACTTACTAAACTGTAGACTTCTCAAGGGACTGTGTCTTGTTCACCACAGAAAATTCCATTACCTGGCAGAGGGCCTGGCACATAGTAGGTGCTCAATATATATGTGTTAAATGGATTGTTTTATTATTGAAGTAGAGTTGACTTATAACATTAGTCTCAGGTGTACAATATAGGGATTCAGTATTTTTATAGATCATACTCTGTATAAAGATATTATAAAATATTGCCCATATTTTCCCTGTGCTGTACATTACATCCTTAAATCTTACTCATTTTATACCTAGTAGTACCTCTAAATACCCTTATCTTCCCTTGACCCTCCCCCCACCTCTCTCCTCAATGGGAGCCAACTAGTTTGTTCTCTGTATCTGTGAGTCGGTTTCTGTATTATAATATTCATTCATTTTATTTTTTAGATTCCACATATAAGTGAAAACTGTATTTGTCTTTCTCACTCTGACTTATTTCGCTTAGCATAATACCCTTTAGGTCCATCCATGTTGTTGAAATATTTGTTAAATGGATTTAAACTTCAAACAAGGTTTGTCACATCCAAGGAAGATAAAACACATAGAGCCAAAGTCAAATTTCTGCTTTGGAGAAAGCAAATAAAGGAGTAGGAAAGGGAAAAGTAAGGAGACAAGGTGTAAAATCTCTTGAGCCCCTAATGTGCGCTGGTGTGCTCTTTTAGTTGTGTTGTTGTTTTTTTTTAAGTTTTAGATGTTATCCCACTTAAACCTATAATAACATTATATGACACTATTATAGTATTTTTGAGTTGCAGGTGAGAACTCTGATGCTCATGAATGCTTTTAAACTCACGGCAATGTGGTTCCACAGTCTACACAGGGGCTACCTCAGTACAAACAGATGTTAAAGATGGTGCCCAGCAAATCACAGAAAGGTGAGGGCTTCCAACTGTAAAGCTCCCAGAGTGTGTGAATTACTCAGAAACTTGTTCTGCTGAATAACTTGGAAGATGAAGCTTTATATGAGCCTCAATTCTCATTACTTCTGTTTCTATTTTATTTTCCAGTGTCAGTTGTATTTGCATGTAACCCCTCACAGTCCTTTTCCTGAAAACTCTTGAGGAAAAAAAAAAATGGCTTACTGAAATGGAAGTGGTGTCAGGATCCTGATTTCTTCCAAAACAATCAGCCAGTCCTTTTAATGTGCTTCCTGCAGTGAATGTCCAGCAATCCAAATCCCCCCACAGTGATTAATGGAAAGAGTGACAAATAGTGTTTTCCATGGAAATGACTAAGAATAATGGCTGGAGAAAACTGAAACAATGGCATTGAGTCCCATAATAATGCTGAACTACAAAGTTTATAAAATGTGGAACAATGGGGAACTCGACTTCACACTGACTAAAATTTCAGATCCAGCATCACATTACCTCCTCTACAAGGCAGGAGTAAAGCAATTCTGATTGTGCACCGTTTTATTTCAAAGAAGTGGTACCATCTTCCTGGTAATGTCTGTTTCACCATTAAATTAGCTAACTCTTGGGATGATATTTCTCCTTCTACATAATATTTCTATATGCAATCCCTCATCTCACTCTTAGAATATATAAAGCAGGTGATTATTATCACCACTTTACAGATGAGGACACTGAGGCTGGGACAGTAACAGCTCCTCTAAGAGCTCACAGCTCATGGGGCAGAGCAGGGACTGGAACCTGGTCTATTTAATTCCTATGCTCTCACCACTGCCCCTCGCTACCTCCTAATACCACACCGTATAGAGGAAGACACTTACTTAAGAGTTTCCACACTGATGACTCCTTCCTAAAGGACAACCATCAAGGCATTACTCAGGAGAAAACCAAGAGGACTCCATAAGAGTACGAGTGAGGTCCGTCACTGCATTCCTCAAGCCTGCGATGGAAAATCTGCCATCAGCCCTCAAAGAACAGTGCCCTGGAGGAGCTGAAGTTAATGCTGGCTAAGGGCTTAGAGCAGCGATTGGCATATTGTACACGGTACACAAGGAGTGTTCATTAAATGAATGCACATACACTTAAGTGCCCAGGCTGCCAAGTATTCTTTCTTTAAGCCTTCATCTCCACCAGCAGGGTAAATAGTAATAAAATTAGTAATAATAACAACAATAATAATGATTTATCATATTGGTTAGTAACAGTTTAATCCTCATACAACTGTTTAAAATATATTATTAGCCCTATTTTACAGATGGGGAAAACTGACATTAAGCAAATTCTCCAAGCTGTTTACTGCTATTAAGTGGACAGTTAAGATTTGATTGCCCTATTGTTACAGAACGCAAGTCCGTGTGCCCCATGCGCAGTGAGGCCAAACAATCCCAAAACACTGGAATTTGGAACAGAGAAAGGTTGATTACAGGGCCATGCAAGGAGACGGATGGCTCATACCTTGAAAACACCGAACTCCCAGAAAGCTTTCAGCAAAGCCCTTTTACAGGAAAGGTGAGGGAGGGGCGTGGTTAGTTGATGCAGACTTCTTGGTGTCAGATCCTTTGTTCTTGAGGTCATGATGTTCCCGTAAACCTCACCAAAACAAAGGTTATTCTCTGTTCTGACAAGAAAGGGAAGGGTAGGCATTTAGTTCTGTCTCCATGCCTCCTTGCGGCTTTTAACACTTAACAAATTCTGTAAGCAAAGCAACATCATTACCCCTCATTTTACAAGGTCCCAAGGCTCGACTTTCGCCCTCTGAGGCCCAGGCCCTGGCTAAGAGGAAGGGCTCCCTGCAGGGGCCGGTTACCCTGCCCGGGAGCGTTAGTCCAGCACTCAGTCTGGGTCCTCCCGCCAGTGCCCAGCCCGACTGAAGAGGCAGAGCTCAGCTGGCAGCATCCTCAGGGCCAGGTCCCCAGATCCTGCGCAGCCGTCATCACTGAGGGAGCCAAGCGCCCTGGACCAAGCCGGCCCTCAGGCTCCTCAGACCCCCCAGACGAGGGCCGGGTCCCACGGACGGTGACCCACGGTGACTGCCGCCGCCACTAGGTGGCGGAGGTGGGGATGGGGCAGAGGTTCGCTGCTGCCTCAAGGCCTGGGCCCGGCCAGTAGGGGGCCATGGCGAGGGCTCTGGAGCGCTGCAGGACACAGCCCTCAGCTTGTCCGCGGGGCCCCCGGCTCACCCACCAGCTCGAGGCCAGAGGGCCTGGAAGGGAGGGCCCCTGAGAGAAGACCGCGATTCGCCTCTCACCGCACTCTCTACCATGGGGACCACAGCGCGGCTGACTGTCTGCAAAGCAAGACCTCTAATCGCCAAAAGCTAACGGTCTCGCGGTCTCGAGGTCTCGCGGTCTCGAGGTCTCGCGCTAACCATCTCGGTCTCGCGCTAACAGCCGCCGCCCCGCCCCTATTATACTATTCTAAATTCTTTCCACGCTACCATGCTTCTTTAAGACCTAGTTAATTCAGTCAGGAATTAACTGTGTAGATCTAATGGTAAGGTATTCCATGGCTTTGTTGTGCCAGTTTCAGCATGGTTACCTATAGGCTGATATTTTGGCTGAACTAAAGCACAGAAAAGGTGGCCACCTTTTTTTAAATGAGAGAGGGTTTGGCCCCTTCAGTTTGATTTAGTGTCCTGGGAGTCCCCCAAGTCCCTCAGAGCTGCATTGTTCTTGAACCAAATGTATTTCGTATGCATTTGGAGTAACTGATGTCTTCCTAAAGGAAGAAGGAATATGGGAGGCAGGGGTGAGATTCATCTTCAACAAAAAAGGACAAATCCACTTTAAGCAACGAGGGAAAGACTGAGACAGCCTAGGGACCACTTTTACTCTGAAAATATGGCAGAGGCTTCTCAGGACACATTACAGCCATTCCCCAAATTGGTCTGCAGGACAGCCGCCAGGCACTAGCCCAACAAAGATAAAGACTGGGTATGAGAGGATGGATTTGAAGTATTGTAATAGGGTGACAGAGGCTATGGTCTTGGGACCTGTATCTTCTTGAAAAGGGCCCTGAATTCAGCATTGTGTATATTCCTCAAGAATGTGTTACTGCCTGTAGATGATCCATGTGAGAAATTTTGTGTAATATCTGGGTGGTCTCTTACAAAGACCCTGAACCCCATGTTCTGAAAAAGGTCATTGGCCACTGTACCAGAAGGATGTCAATCCTGGCTTTCCCTCCCAGAGAATTTAGGAAAAACAGTTGACCCTTGAACAATGCCAAGGGCTTAGGGGTGCCAACCCTCTGCTCAGTGGAAAATCCTTGTATAGTCAGCCCTGGGTATCCTTTCTCAGTATCCCCGGTTCTGTCTCAGAGCATTCAACTATCTGCTGACCTTGTAGTACTGTAGTATTTACTATTGAAAAGTATCTGCATATAAGTGGACCCACACAGTTGAAACCCATGTTGTTCAAGGGTCAGCTATTGATGTATACATGACATCAATGCTTTGATGTATTATCTCATCTAGTCCTTACACCAGGCCTGCAAATAAGCATCAAGAGCCCCTGCTTGCAGTTTACACAGTCATTCAACATATGTTAAGCACATACTGCATTTCAGACACTATGCTGGGGATACCGCGGTGATTAATACAGCTGCGGCCCCGCCCCCTTGGAGTTTAATTTCCAAGGGAAGAAGGAAAAGTGACACGAGAAGGTTTTTAAAAATGGCAGGAGAGATAAGGGTTAAGGTACCGAGAGAAGGAAGAAAGCAGGTATCCCTGCCCTTAGCCTGTCCCGGGCATTCCCCCTAGCTCCCCTCTCCTACTTATCTTCCTATCTTACCCCCCACCCCCGCAAACTCCCCCCTCCCACCCCCTCTTCTCCCCCTGCTCACCCACTCCCCCGCCTGGCTCCCAGAGCTGCCCATTTTCTTGCCTGGCCGTGCGAACGGGTAGGGAAGGGTGAGAGGAGACGGTGCGGGGGGGGGGGGGGGGGTCCCACGAGCCCGCCCCCCCTAGCCCCCCCACCCCACCTGGCGGCGTAACAGTCCTTCTCCAGCCCTGCGTGCGCCCACCGCCCCTGCTCCCTCCCCCGACCCAATGTCCAGACTGGCTCCACAATGGAAATGAGTCCAGTTACCCAGTAGAAATGTGCTGCCACTTTGACCAAGACGAAATTAAACGGCTGGGCAAGCGGTTTAAGAAGCTGGACTCGGACAGTTCGGGCGCTCTGAGCGTGGAGTTCATGTCCCTGCCGGAGCTACAGGAGAACCCATTGGCGCAGCGAGTGACAGTCGTCTTCGACACAGACGGCAATAGAGAGGTGGTGAAGAACCTAGGGGTAAGACGGGAATAAAGACATAGACCTACTAGAGAATGGACTTGAGGACACGGGGAGGAGGAAGGGTAAGCTGGGACGAAGTGAGAGAGTGGCATGGACATATATACACTACCAAACGTAAAATAGATAGCAGTGGGAAGCAGCCGCATAGCACAGGGAGATCAGCTCAGTGCTTTGTGACCACCTAGAGGGGTGGGACAGGGAGGGTGGGAGGGAGGGAGACGCAAGAGGGAAGAGATATGGGAACATATGTATATGTATAACTGATTCACTTTGTTATAAAGCAGAAACTAACACACCATTGTAAAGCAATTATACCCCAATAAAAATGTTAAATAAATAAATAAAAATAGAGAGGTGGACTTCGGGGAATTCATCCTGGGGACCTCCCAGTTCAGTGTCAAGGGAGACAAGGAGCAGAAGCTGAGGTTTGCTTTCAGCATCTACGACATGGACAAGACGGCTACACTTCCAGCAGGGAGCCCTTCCAGGTGCTGACGATGATGGTGGGGGACAACCTGAAAGACTGGCAGTTACAGCAGCTCGTGGACAAAACCATCATCGTCCTGGGCAAGGATCACGGTGGGAAAATATCCTTCCAGGAATTCAGTGCTGCGGTCGGAAGCCTGGAGAGCCACAAGAAGTTGCTGACAATTGTGAGAGCTTTTATAAGAGCACCACCCAACAACGACTTTTTCTTTCTTCTCAAAGATCAGCTCAAGAGGCCCAGCACCCGTCCCTCTGGCCTGCTGGGAAGTATTTCTCTTTGTGAAGCAACATTTTCTAACACCAACCTCTTGCCCACCTCAGTGTTATGTATTCTCCTGGGAATGCCCTAAGTCAGGGAGAACATAATGAAGGAGCATGGGGGGGGGGGGGAAGAAAAGGAAATGGCTTTTATGAACGTATTTTCTTCTTTGTTTTGATTCAGAGGCCAAACTATAAAGAGTGAAGAATAACTTTTAAAGTTCAAAAATAAGAAAATATACATCTTTTCCTTTACTTCTCATGGTTTCATATGTGGGGAAAAATTCCGAAAAGGTGTTAGGTGAACTGTTTTCATTTACTTGTGGTGTTCAGGCATCTTTTGACGGGTCGTTATCTACTTATTGTAGCAACAGGGATGAATATATTCCTCTTGGCTGAGCCTCTTTTAATCACCTCTCTCTGGGCAACAAAAACCCATCTTTCGCTTTTGAAAGCCACAGCCCACTCCCCATGGTACATCCAGAAATCCCCGAGCATGTCTTGAGGGTCAGGAATCCAGCTAGGCTCCTCCTATCTCATCGCTCCAGCTCCTGAACAGTTTCTTTTCAGAGCAGAAACTCAGGGCTCTTGTAAGAAATGCTAAGACTGGACTAAATGCCCAGTCTAACGATCAGTCTCCGTGAAGGTGGGTTTTAAGGGTTGGCTGCCCACTCCAGTGTTAAGTTCAGTTCATGGGGCTTCCGCTCAAACAGGGCAGAGAACTTCGTAGGAAGCTCTCTCACCTCCAATACTCAGCCCCGCTCCAGTTGGAGAGAATAGGCCACATTCAGAGTCATTCTTCCCACAAGCAGAGGCAGTGAAGATTCCAGCTGCAGTGGACTCTCCCTAGGATGCTGAAGCGGCGTTGCTCCTGGCACTCAAAAGATGCAGAGATGAGCAGGTACACCTCTGCAGCAGGGGTGGACGCTCTGTACACTAACAAAGCTTACTTCTTAAAATCAGACCTGGGCCTGGCAGGGAAGGCAAGAGCTCTCTCGTGGTGGGAAGCCTTTTCTCTAATGTAACAGTCAGCCCAGAGTCCCTCACACCCTAATAAACCTGCAGCCAAGGGGTGTGCTGGAGCCTGGTCATACTGGGTGAGAATCAAAGTGTGCACGTCCCTCCCCAACCCTGTGTTCAGTGATGTCATGTCGATCGCTTGAAATCAGCCATAGTGAGAGTAGTAAGTACCTCACAGAAAAAAGCAGAAAGTTTTAGTTGTTTTGCTTCTGCTTGTTTTGGAGAGCCAGTATACCAGTAAGTACACTGCTGCCTGCACCCTAGATGTTACCAGCTCTCTGTGGTCCCACTTACTACTGTCAGATCCTGGAGAACAAGCTGTCCTCAGAAGAGCTGGGACAGGACTGGTCCCAATGTCTGCCACTTTACATCAGGCCTGTTTCTCACAGTGGTCCAATCCCCGTAGAAGGTGCTTAAGGCTCTCAGAATACCAGGACAATGAGACGTACTCTCCCTACATGTACTAAGACAAGCGACAAAACCCAGGTGATTTTTCTCAGGACAAGAAAGATCTGTTTCAAGATTAATTATCCTTATATTTCGAAGAGGCTGGTAGCTAGTCTTCCCTGCCCCCATCCCCCCGCAAAAATAAAACCCAAAAGTGGGACAAGTAAATCCACAAATTGAATTACTGTCCGAGCACCCATCTACCAAGGCACCCTGCCATACTTTTTATTTAATAAATTACTTATGAACCACAAAGAATAGGTATCCAACCCCTTAACTTCCTGCGCAGTCCTAAAAAAAATGTATGAATGATCAGTAAATGCTCCCAATCCTGTAGTTATACGAGTCTTACCCCCATTTCAGGGTAACGTAGTTCAAAGACTCAGACTGGGTTTGGATGCAGTTACAACTGGGTTTTTATCACAGTCACTTCTTATTAGTTGTGCGAGCGCAAGCATGTTACTTAACCTCTTTGTGTCATTTCTCCTGATTAAAATGAAGATCCATCCCCAGGTTATTTTGAGGAATCAAGAAGATTAAACATGTAAAGTGCTAGAGCACAAAACTTTCATGCTACCCATGGCCTTCCCTTCCCCCTTTCGTCCTCTTCTACTAGATCAATATATAAGGGAGAAGGAGGCCTCTTGGTTCCTTTCCAACGCTTACTTAGTATTTAGCCACACCCACTCTCAGATTAGCTGGACATTTGTGTGATCCTACTCCAGAAAGGAAACAATGGAAATAATGTCAAGATCTTCCCCACCCCTGCATTTGCAGAGGGGATAACAGATGTCTTGACTGGAGAAAGTTTAAAAGAGTGAGACTCTCATTCTAGCCCAACCTATTTGACTTTGTGAAGGAAACCTTGCATGAGAAAAGTGAGCTTGTGTAATGCCAGGGAAGAGGATTTCTGAAAGAGAGACATTATTTGTATGCTCTGCAATGTGCACGTTAAAATATGGAAATTAAAAATTAGGACCGAGAGTTTGAAACATGTTGGATTACATGTTCAAATTTAACAAGAGGAGGAAAACTATTTCAGCTCCTAGAGTGGCTGGAATTCACAAGCTAATTGCTTGATCAGTCTACCTAATATAGTTACCCAAGTCTTTGTGGCAGTGACCTGGAACTGTGAGCCTGTTTCTAGCTTCAGCAACTAGAAAGATCTGACTGTATGAATATTTGGGAAGAGAGATCACATTTACTTCCAAATTAGAATGCTTTGATTCTTCTCTTTGTTAATTGCCAGTTGCCAACAAATCTAGTTCTGTACAGGTCCTCGGGGTAATAATAGTAGTTAACGCATATTGAACAGCTGTTCCAGGTCCTGTTACATTTGTTATATCATTTAATCATCATAACAACACTGTGGGGTGGGTGCTATCATCTCAGTTTTACAGATGATGCTATGGAGAGATCTAGAATCTTCTCCAAGTTATCCCAGCTGGTAAGTGGCAAAGTGAGGACTTGAACCAGGCTCTGTGACCCCAAATGCTGAGCTTTTTTCACCTCACTCCATTGCTTCCTATTTTTATGGTTTTTGTATTTACCTGCCTCAAATTATTCCTGATAGTCTTATTAATATAATCAAACCAAGCCTCAGGTTTTACAAAGAGGTGAATTTCTTGTCAAGGAGCAAGCAGCTTCTACCTCTTTGGTTCTATACAGTGCAAAAAATTAAAAATTAAAATTAAAAGTATTAGGCAAGGCAGTCTTACATCATCATCCACCTCCATCTCATCTTGAGAAATAAGTGACAGTATTTAGATTAAGCTGGTAACAGCAACCAATATGTTTTGAGGCTGTAGACATCAGTAACACTACGTTGTTGTGAATCATATATTAATGGATTGTGTCTGCTCTCTACCATATGTTGCAATCCCCAAACCACTAGACACTTCCTTTTTTTTTGAAACGTAGGAAAAAATATGGCCTTAGCATAGTTGGTTTATTCTCTAAATCTATCTTGCTTCGGAGGAATTCTCAAGGAAAAACCTTCAGGAATTTTTTTTATTACAAATTCCATTCTTCACTTATGCTTATTGATTCTCTCTGTTAGGATTTAAAGTGGTTCGTGAGTCTGGCTACTATGTTTTATCTATTTTGCATGCCTTGAAAAGGGAGAGGCTTAGATGTTTTTTAAGACAAGGTGGCACCATGATAAAGGAGTCAGGTCGCTAGACTGAGAATCGGAACTGGACCTCTCTCCTTTCGTACTGGCTGCCCTAGCTCTTCCACTGGCTGGTGACTGTGTAAATAGTGACAAACCATGTGTCAGCTTTAAAGCACTAGCTGATTCATAGTGAAAAACCATAACACTGAAGCGACATGAGCAGCAATAAAAGCTGTGTAGATAAAGGATACAATCTGACAGCTCTTAGACTAAATCTGACACACAAATAAGTTGTTTTGTTGTTAATTTTACATGGTGTTTGTTCTCACAATGTTTTGTGTATGTGTGTGTGCATGTGGCCAACATTTTTTTTAAAAATAGGATTTTAAGTAAAAATCAAAATTAGCATAAAGGAATGCAGACCACCCCGGGATGGGAGTGGTCTTTTACTAGCTAAGGTACCTCTGCAGCATGGGGCTGAAATCAAAAGTCTCAATAAAGACAAAGCAATATGTTCCACTCTTGTTAAAAAAGCTCAAGATGGACTGAAGTGTTCATTATTTTTCAGAAATAAAGCAATTGGTCATAAAACATCCCAACAACTGCTATTTCTAATGACTGAACAACAGAAGAGTTTCCAATAATCAAAACAAATAGAGCCATATAGAATTCAAACACCTGTATAATAAAATCTAACAAAACAAGGTAACAGGAAAACTTAAAAATTGAGACACATATGTAATGTGTTAGGAAAGGCGTTAATAGCTTTTTTCAGTAAAAATCCATGCCTTTTCTGAAATGCATAATTGGGCAAATCATATAAATATATAATACATACCTGGGGCAACAGGAAAAACAAACATGAAAAAGTAGCCAGAAAATTTGAATAAATACAAATCAGAATACCTAAAACAGGAAAAAATGATTAGTTGCAAAACAGGGTTGGAGAGGATGTGAGCATCCTGTGCAATGGGGCATCTTGGGAATCACTGGGAATGGTTTTCACACTCTTGAGGACCATTTCACACATCACAAGGCATCAGAACGGTTATATGATCTTACCTGGTAATCCCACCCATTGCAATATATATCTCAAAGAAAGGATCAAAAATGATTTTTTAAATGCTATATGCAAAAGATTTTTTATTGTGGCAATATTTATTATATATATAATAAGTAATATTAAATACCTGACAGTTTGGGAGTAAAGTCAATTACGATAAAATAATAGTTACTGATAATATAAAGCTATTAAAGTTAATAAATAAAATAACTGTATAAATCCATAAATTTTTAGATTAAGTTTTTTAAAAAGAATATTTGTTATATTAACATATAACAGAGTTTACAACTCTGGAAAATATATGTGCATATGGTTGTAGTTCAGAGGAGAAAATGAAGAATTGAAAGTATATAGTAAAAGGATAATGGTAATCACCTCAAATTTAATTTTTAGAAATATTTTTCTGAGTTATTTTATTAATAAATTAAGACTTTTCAAAAGACCGCACAGTGGAGATAATGTAGCACATTCAGCACCAGGTCCAAGGCTAAAAGATGGTTTCCCAAACCTAGAAGGGGCGGGGGCTCTGGGAGCACAAGGAACAGAAAGGGGGCATCTCCTCAGCAACCTGGGCTGTGCCATATTGAGGAGCTGTTAAGCAGATTCCAGGTTAGAAGAGACAGAGGTGCCACAGCCCCCAGGACCAGGGATGTGATGGGAAGTTCCTGCGGACCCTAATTTTACTGTCCATCTAGATTATTTTCTTATCCAAATGTGTGAGCACTGTTAACTTCACTCATGCAGTGTCTCCCTGGATTTTGCAAATCATTTTTTGTTTCTTTTGTTGAATGTAATCTTTCAGTCTTTCAGTCTTCATTGATGAGAAAGTTTCAGATTCTATGAGTGAATATTTTCTTTATCCCTTTTCATGATTGTTGTTACAATTTTTTAGAAATCCCACATGATTACATCGCACAATCTTACCCCATTGTCTCCACCCAGGCAAACTCTCTCCCGCGATAGCTGTCCTTGGTACCTCTGGAGCCCACACCTCATGCAGGTGGAGGTCTCCTTCTTCTGTGCCCGTCCTCCCACCCAGACAAAGGGCTATATGTACAGACACAATGAGTCTGCCAAATTTTATTGAGCTACTTTCTCTTCTGGGCAAAATAGTGGGGTGTTAAAAAAAAAAGGAAATCATGTCTTCAAAATTAGAAACAGCATTTGCTTGCTCCTCATCCTGCTTCCCAGTATCTAGGAGAGGAATTGAAAGCAACGATTACAGACTCTTTAGAGGATCAGAGAAAATGGGTAGCTGCTGTGGAGTGGGTGATGTGGAGTGGGGGCTAGGGAGGCTTAGATCATAAGATTTAACCAGTAACATCTGAGGCAAATGATGACTGAAATACTTTAACTGCATTCCTTGCTGGAGTTTCAGAACCTAGTCAGTTATCTAACCAGCTGTCAGATGTTTCAAGGGTCCACATCTGAGCAAGGTGCAAAGGAGGGTTTAGCAGCAACAAAATTGGCGGTCTTGGCCTCTACATGTCACTGATGATCTAGGCAGAGACCAATCAGAACCTTTGATAGTACAGGCATCACCCTTTATCTGAATCTAGTCTGTTCCTGGAAATATGTTGGCTGGTAAATTTCCAGATGGTAGGAGTCCTTTCTGTTATCTTGTATGAGATGAACAATAAAGCCTTCCCACCTCATCCAAAAAGCCCAAACAGTTTCCCTAAATATCACTAAAACATTCTTAGACATTTATTAGTGTTTAATATCTAATGCACAATGCATGGACTGTTATATATGACAATCCACCAATGATTTCTGCATAATATGAAGCATTTAAAACACCAGTTCTTCAATGCTTAATCAGTGGTTATTCATGTGTGCATAATACAGAGTATGCTTTCCCACCACAGTACAGTGGATATATATTAATGTAAATGAACAATAAAATAAAATGTTAAAGAAATATAACAAGTATAAATAACATTTAGCAAAATAAAATAAGCAAGCAAGACAATTTTTTGAGTGGTTACGTATTGATTAAAGAGTTAATGGAGTGAGATTGGATGGGCTAGAGTGAGCCTGTGAAGGACTAAGTGAAGCCATAAATGCCTGAGATTTGCCTGTGGCTAAATCCTGGGACAGTCTTCTCTCCTTGGCTCTTGAGACTCTAGACGTGTGTGGCTGTGAGCTATCAAATGGGATAAAGTAATGGGATGAAGAAAATAAAAAACTTAGGTCTGTTTGCATTTCTTTGCTTCCATTGATACAGCTCTTGACAACATGAGACTGGGCTGTGATTGCATTTCTGAATGTGATGTTTCTGCTCCTGTCACTTGCACCTGCAGTCATTATTTTGTCTGCATCACTTAAATTTATTTTAAAGATTGACATTGAATATTCATTGCTCCTCTTCTTCCTCTGACAAGTGATAAATGTCAAGTTGAGCAAGTTCCACTCTATCAGACAAAAAGTTTTCACTTGATAACGTGGGGCTGATGCACATATGTAATGCATAACACATTGAAGTAGTGTGGTCCTAGGGGAAGGACAGCCGAATTACAACTGCAGTGGTACATCTTATCACTGAGACCCAGACACAGTATAAACATTTTCATTGGTGCCCAAAGGCAGATTATAGTGTTTTCTATTCAGATGGTGAGTTCTGAATAAAATTTTTTGCAAGTTGTAACAGGGAATAGTCAGAGTTCAGACAGCAAGGGGCACCTGTGAATGGTGTTTGCTTGAAGGCAGTGCGGGCTTTGGCATCAGACAATCCTGGATCCATAGCCTGGCTTCCCCATTTATTAGCTTGTATCATCTTGGGTATGGTAGTTAATGAGCCTCAGTTTCCTCAAATGTAAAATAGGGATAATAATACTGAACTTACAATGTTATTATAAGATCATAATATGCATATATGGTGTCTGGCACACAGATGTCCAATTAAAAAAAACACAGCAACTACTTCTATTAGTCTGTTAGCATGTGGATGTAAACAACAGAAATTTAAAGAAAGAAATGTATAAAATAAACTGAATACAGCCTCTTTGTTATTGGGATAATAAGAGGAAAATGAGACTAATTACTGTTATGCACAAAAAAACAGAGGGAACATCATGCTTTTAAAAGCAGGACGATTCACTGTAAGTTAAATTTTTCTTCTTCATCTTGGCAGCACCTTATAAGAAAGCAACACCAGTCTGTTTAGTGTTTTGCTGAGTGTTTGATGCTGTTAGTGTTAAAGTCCAAAATTAATTTCCCCAGTGCATTCTTCGTCCACAGCAGTAGTAATTGAATCCTTCTGTAATAGCCGTACCCTGTACACATTACAACAGGCCCAGGCCAAGGGAGGTTTTCAAACACATTTGTGTATACTTTCTGGAGGTCAGGTTGGTCACCACTTGTACAGAGATGTCCCAGGAAAAGCCCTCGTACCCGAGTAGCCTTCAGGGTCTGATACACTTCTCACATTTCCTAGACCAGCATTTCTTGTTCCCTAAAGCTGGGCTTCCTCCCTCATTCTCAGGTGTCTGCTAGTTTTCCTGCCTGTGTCCCAGTCTCCTAAACCTGGTGCATATTCTGTGCCCCTGCTCACCTTTAGTCTTTTCTTCTTCAGGGATCCTAGCACCCATCTTTGGTCCAGAGCCACTGCCAGAAGTAGTGTCATGGAGGAAAAGAGATTCCATGACCCAGGCTCCCCCAAAGACTGAAATCTCCAAACTCTGCCTCTGAGTCTGGGCCCCCAGATAGACTTTCTGGCATACCACGGAGGTCTAGCCATGTCTGAGCCATCCCAAATGGCTGCTTCTCCAGGACTGGGGGTAGAGGTGGGGAGAATGAAAGAAAGGAAGACCCATCAAGAGGATGGGAGGATCACTCATGTCAGTCAAATGAGGTGGTTAAGAGTGTAGGCTCTGGAGCCAGACTACCTGGGTGTGAACTCCAGCTCTGACCTTTACTAGTTATGGGACCTTGGACAAGTCACTTCATTCTTTTGTTCCTAAGTTTCCTCACCTGTAAAATGGAGGTAGTAACAGTACCTCTCTCATAGGTCCTTAGGAAGATTAAGAAAATTGCTACATTGATAAAGAGCTCAGAACTGTGCCTTCCACATGTTAAGTGCTAAATAATTGTCGATGATGATGGTGACCAAAAGCCTCCAGCAAAGGAATGACACCTAGGCTCCTTAGCATTGGTTTGTGTGATCTTGGGTGAGGTGCTTAATCTAGGCTTGCCTAGTGCGGGCCTGTTTCTCCCTCAGGACACAGGCCTCCTGCACCCTACCCCTGAACACAGCTCTCTATTTCACAAGCCCCCAGATCACTGTGCTGGAAGTTCATGTCTTTGTTACATTCTTTGTTTCTGCTTCCCTCAGCTTCGAGTGCCACTTTCCCACCCGAGCCTCCACATTCTACCTCCCTTACTTTAAGTCTTATCTCATGAGCCAGCTTCTCTGCAAAACCCAGGAGGCGTGGATCAATTTATCATGGGGTATAAATGTTTGCTTCCTCCCCAGATTCAAGCTGATTGAAGGCAGGGAAACAACCCTCCTAACTTCACCCCCCAGTACTTGGGAGAGTGCCTGGCACATAGTAGGCACTCAAGGTATCAAATGTCTTTCTTTCTGCAGGACTGACTGGTCATCGATGTCGTAGACTGGATGATACGTATTTCATAAGGACTTCGTGTAAATCATTTAGCAAAGTGCCTGTCACAGGTGTTAAAGTTATTATATTTATGGCTGTTGTTGCTCTTTTGTTGTAGAGTAGAAAGAGCCCAGGCTTTGGAGCTACTAAACAAACATTGACTTATAGACCAGCTTTGTCACTTAAATGCTGCAGGAACTTCAGTTTCCTCAACTATAAATTGCAGTTATCATACCTATCTCGGCGCAAAAATAAAAAGTAAGCAATCAACAAATAGGTCCCTTCTCTTTCTCCTCTGTGGCTGTCTAATTTTGTGACCTGGCTCAATTCCCTTCACTTCTCTGGCCCAGGTTACTCATCTTGAAAATGAGGACATTCAACTAGATGATCTCCATGTTCCCTGGCAGATCTAAATGTCAAAATTATTGAACTCATCATCTTTTCCCCTTAAATCTACTCATTCTCTGTCCCTGAGAGAGGTTCTTTCCTTGATAACTATTTAATGTTTTGATATATTAAATTGTTTCAGTTTTCAGTCTCTCTCGATGTCTATCTCTCTGTGTCTCTCTTGAGACCATAGGGTAGTCCAGATGCAGGGCCTCTGCACGACTCCAGAAACCATTCATACAGTAGGACTGTATGTGAGTAGCACCCCGGGAATTGTGCCCTGCAGCAGCCCTCAGTCCTGGATGGATTCCCTTCACAGTGTAGTTTAGTGATGTCTGCGGAGCACGCAGAGGAACAGTCTCCAGCTTTCCTTGGGTCCAGCAAAAAAGAATCTGCATCTAAGAGTGAACAATCGTGGGACCAGATGAAGCATCACATTCATGGCCTTTCCTTTCCTGTTCTGCCACAGACTTTGCAAATGGGCATCAAACACTTCTCTGGACTCTTCGTGCTGCTGTGCGTTGGATTTGGTCTCTCCATCTTGACCACCATTGGTGAGCACATAGTGTACAGGCTGCTGCTCCCACGCATCAAGAACAAATCTAGGCTGCAATACTGGCTCCACACCAGTCAGGTGAGTGCCACAGGCATCTTCCTCCAATATTCCTAAACGTCCGAATTCCCAGTAATGGGAGAATCCGGGGCCCCAAGTCAGACTGACAAATGACAGGTTACCAAGAGAACCAGGGTTGTGTAGACACTCTCAATGTACAAGATGGAGTTCCCTCTATCCCATTAATTCACTTGCCCCTTAAATCAAGCTATCCCATAATGCTCGTGCCTTTCATATAACTGTCCACTGTTGCTCACAGTGGAAGGAATAGCATCCCTTTTAACCTGGCTTCTCTTAGTGACAGTCTGAAGAGATGGTGTGAAAGATTTGTTTCCTATAGACTCTTTTCTTGCCAAAATTGAAACCCATTAAATGAACTCGAAGTCCATTTCCCTTTAGATGAACCTACCAGCCCCTGTTCTCACTGCATTTCAATGGTCCAGAGCTTTGAAGTCCACTGGTGCCAAGGCCAAGCTCATAGGATCAAAGTTCCTTCATGTAATCCAGACACCTACACACTCACTTACAGACAGAACTGAAAATGTCAGGCAGACCACCATTCAAGCGTATTCCTTTGCACATCTCACCCTGATGGAAACTGGCACTGAGAGACAAAATGTACTCTGAAGGCTTCTTACCGATGAAGGAGCTCTAGCAAAGGCAGCAGTTCCCCCCGGCCCCCGCCCCCCAGCGCGTTGTCCAGCGAGGCCGGAGGAGCCATCCTGACCTCCCAACGACTCCCTCCTACTTCCCAGTGCACTATCTCAGCTCCTCAGTAGTGAGGCTGCCAGTTCTGCCACCTTTGCCCCCTGCATTGTTATGCGGACTCACTGCTTTGTTAACACAGTACTTTTTTTCTAGATAGGTCACTATCATTGGTTTGGTTACATGTGAACCCTGTTGTTCCTACTTTCATCCTAGGACCTAATTGGTCTCCTAAGGAGGACTCTGCAGACAACTGATCCTCTCCATTGTATGTTAGCATGATTAATTTAATTAATCAGGAGTTCTTACCTTCTTTGTTTTGGCTGTTAAGAAGTCAGACTTAAGTTTTTGACTCACCTTTAGCAATTGTGCCAGGCCCTTTGCCACGTGTTGGTTATGATAACTCTTCTTTATATCACATACCTTTTTACAACTCAGAGTATTTCTAAGCTTCCCATCAAATTACTTTTCTTTCCTCCAGGTAGAATAATAACTTATAATTAGAATTTTTGCTTTCTTGAGATTTGGGACTGAATATTGATCTTTTTTCCGTCATCATTGTTAAGTTGTTTAAAGAGGCCTAGGTTTGTAGTGAAGAGATTAAATCTCAGGGGGTACTTTGTCCCCTGGTTGCGTGTTTCTAACAGTCTCTGTGTGTGCATCTGTTCTTTCTGCCAGAGATTACATAGAGCACTAAACACATCATTCGTGGAGGAAAAGCGGCAGCGTTTCAAGACTAAGCGTGTGGAAAAGAGGTAAGAAGAGGCCGGTTCCAGGTGTCATTTATGTTTGTTAAAAGTTTAGAGATGTAACTGAGACTTCATGCTCAAAAGGGAAATTATGTATAATGAATCAAATCGGGACCAAGTTGTTGATAAACACCATCAGTAAAAATACGTGGTCTCAAATAGAAGTAGCACAGACAAAATAAAAAACATATCTGTACATAGATGGACACTGAAATGCAGTAGAGGCAATATATGTTGTGGTTTAAGTGCTGGTGTGATCTCTAAGGTCAAGCATCCGGATCCAAATACTGACTCTGACACTTACAATATGTGTGGTCTTGGGCGAGTCGCTATGCCCCAATTTCCTCACTCGTGAAAATTAGATAGAGTACCTACTTTCTAGAGATGCTATAAGAATTCAATGAGATAACACATCTAAAGCCCTGAAAACAAAGCTATTTTAGCTATTATTGTGTACAAAATACAAGTTAGACTTAATTCATAAGTACCACAGGCAGTTTCATGCAATATTGCCCCCTTTGGCATGTTTCCACTCCCCACTCCTTTCCAGCACTTCTAGGAATATTTGAAATATGCAACAGACGTGTTCTGTTTAACCCATTTCCCGGCACTGTTACTACAAACTCCCCAGAAAAGAGCATCTCATTAATAGGAAGCAACAAGCATTAAATGCATAGTTGACATTTGAAAATTGAAACTCTGCATCTTCCCCACATCCAGCCTGTGGAAGACTGTTGCCTCATTCATGGTGGCTAGAGATGTTAGAAGTATTTGGGTCTAGTACCTGGCTGGCCTCTGTTTCATGCTGCCTAAGACAGCCTCCTGGTTCTTTCTTATGTCCAGAGGCCTCGGTTTACAGCATTTCCTCCAAGCAACTCTGTCATCTATGGCAGATCCTCAGCTCCAAGCTTGGCTTTCTGGGTAATTTTAAAACCTGACACTCACACTTCTTATTCACAATAGAGGACAAGGAAAAGGGGGTGGAAAACATGATTCTTTTTCATTGTTTTTACCTCCTTGGGGACTGCTGCAGTCCCCTTCTCTGCAATTTGCATCAAGCTTGTCAGAATCATTTCCGTTATCTCTTAAAGCCTCTCTTTCCAGGCAGGGAGCACACCCCCCTCTCCCTCAGGGTCTGTGGTGCTCCTGTATCACACTGCGGCCCCATCAGCAACAAGCTGCCGACCAATCAGGTCACAGCTGTTCTATGTCGTGTTACATATTTTTGCTATAATTATTTTTAACATAAATTTTTAATGAGAGAGGAACACAAGAAGACATAGCAGCAAAGACACCATCTCATAATAACAAAGCATTTGTTTTCCAGCCATAATAGAAACAGGGAGCTTCCAGTGATCGCATTTCCAACTGTGAGATGACTCCTATTCGCATTTCTCTCACCTAAATTCAGAACCAAATGCATCTTTCACTCAGCTTATCCATTTTTGTTGGCAGATTCCCTTCTGAAATCCCTTATTTTGAGAAGGAGCTAAGGCAACACACCCTCATGGCTTATTGGGCCCATGTTTCCTGTGGTACCTCCCTACAACCCAACACCCACCTATAACCTTTCAAACGCAGTGAGTGTTTGAGGGCTCACAGCTGTCACAACTCTTCTGCATGGTCTAGTGGAGTATTGAACCTCAGCGTTACAAAATTGTCCTGTGAAAGCTTTTTAGTGTTAAATTCAGTTAACTCACTGGTTGCCTTACACTCTAAGGCTGAGGAAAGCTTGCAAACCACAATCAAAACACTCTAGAGGCCAACAATATAACACGTTCATTTCCTCCAATTAGACACCATATCTGCCATTCAACACCTATCACCTTGCATTCATAGGTGGCTCAGAGCCACATGTCAATCATCAGAGCACTTGAGATGCTGCCACCTAGAGTATGTCATGGAAGCCAGCTTTTGCTTATTCTTCTATATTATATTCCCAGATATATGTACAAAGCTCTGGAGAAAACCAGATTGGCTAATTCTATTTGCCTGATTTCTGAGGTTGCCTGGACATTCTAGGAAAATGTGTTGATGCCTAACTCCCAGGTTTTCCCCACTATG
This sequence comes from Stenella coeruleoalba, assembly GCF_951394435.1. Classification (NCBI taxonomy): domain Eukaryota; kingdom Metazoa; phylum Chordata; class Mammalia; order Artiodactyla; family Delphinidae; genus Stenella; species Stenella coeruleoalba. Next base: position 92,486,375 of record NC_137153.1, on the reverse strand, counting down.
AATCATTCCATGATCCTAGAGTTAGGTCCGTTGGCTCAAAAACTCTCTCCCTCTTTTTTTCTTTGGAAGAATATCTATGCAAATACCTTAATCTGCCACAACTTGACATCCCTCCCCTATGTTTCTTATTTATTGAGTGAATAAAATAATAGATAAATGAATGAATTACTAACATATGGGTTTGAGGAAAGGCCTGGGGAAATTATGGGCCATGGTATGAAAAGATTTTGCTCTTTTCTTTAAATCAGAGGAAAAAGGTAGATATTGCAAAAGACTATATATATAGTCCTTAGTTTATTCAACATGTGATTTCATGTAAATTTTGGTCTGTCCTTCACTCCACTGGGTTGCCAATACACCTCCTCTTTTCTCTTTCCTCTCACCTCAAGATATACAAAAATTGTAAACCATATATATATATATATATATACAAATAACACATGCCACAAACAAGATTGTTTTGAAATTATTCAAACTCAATAGTAAAAGATTTGAAGGAAGAATTAAAGGGAAATGTAAGGCTAGAAGGAAAATTATATCCACATCTTTGACCCAGTGTAAAGACAATGGAGCTGTAAGTGAGCTCATTATAGAACTTTTACCCAGCCCAGGGCACAGGAAAGCTGGGCTGTGGTACTCCCTGCTCATTTATATGGGCCTTAAACCATGAGAAATGTTAAAGAACTGCAGAGTGGTTTGGAATGTGTTTGTGTGTTTTAATGGCTCGGAGCACGTATCAATCAGTTTTTGCTGTGTGAGAAATCATCTCAGTTCATAATGTTTTAAACAACAGCTAGTTGCTTATGAATCTATGTGTCAGCTGTGCAGGCTACTGATTTGGGCCAAACTTGGCTGATCGTGGTCACATTTGCTCCTGTGTCTACAACCAGCTTGGAGAAAGGAGGGAGAAGCAGAGGGCTGGCTGGTCTAGGATGGCCTCAGCTGGTCAACCAGGAAGACTGGGGACTCTCTCCGATGGTCTGTTATCAACCACCCGACTAGTCTGGACTGGTTCCACTGTAGCAGTAGGGTTCTGAGAGAGGCAGTGGAAGTGTGCAAGACTTGGAACCACCACCTGCCACTTCTGCCACTTCCTATTGGCCAGAACAAGTCATGAGACCCGGCCAAATTCAAGGGGGAGGGAAAGAAGACTTTCCCCTGGAATCCCCCTTGATAAGGGTGAGTTGCTAAGTCACACTGCAGAGGGATATGGATGAAAGGAAGAACGAAGGATTAGGACCACTTTTGCAATGCACACAGGGCAAAATGAAACAGGATCACCCTAGTTAAGTCCTTGTGTTTTTGTTCTTATCCATGTAACTGAATCGACACTTAATTATCTCTCCCTTTTCCCCTCCCCTGCAGGTCCTTCCCTTCTCCTCCTGGTTAGTAAGAGTCCAGGAATAAATTCTTGATTCAGTTACATGGATGGGAACAAAGACACAAGGACTTAATAGAGTGTTTCTATTTTGTTTTGCCCTGTGGTAGATTGCAAAAGTGGTCATAATCCTCCTCTGCCTCCTCTTCCTCCTTCTCCTTCAACAAGGCTAGAAGAAATTAGCAGCCATGTGCTTAGGGCTCTAATCTGTTCTTATAGCAAGAAGCTCTTCTCATTGCATCTGTCAAAGTGTATTTCAGAAACCAGACCCCCTCTTCCTGTGCCTGGTCAGCAATAACTCTTTTGCTGTCTACAGCCATCTCAAGGATGGTGGTAGGTGGCTCGACACGAGCCTGAAAGAGGATCTATTTCGATTTGACTTTCATTATTCCAGCAAGAACTTGAGGCTCTCTTGGGTCTTTTTTTTTTTTTTTAAGCTTCAGACCTCAACTGTCATTCTCAACTCACAAAGTCATCCCTATACTGGGACACTTTGGGCTGAAACCTGCAGCTTGTATGCTTTTATTCTCCTCAAACTCAACTAGTAAACATCAGGGTTGTCCTGCGGGGCTAAGGATGAGTCATATTAGAGTACCTACCAGCAGGACCATGCTTAGAGTCCAGCAGCTGAATAAACAGAATCTCATTTCTACTGAAGCATCATCTTCATAGCCGTGAACTGTTTCAAGTCAGTGCGGCTTTCTGAGCCTCACTGGCAGGAAGAGAATAGAAAAGCATCTAAGGTTCTTCATAAAAGAACGTGCCATACCCTGGCCCATCAGCCCTCCAGGTGCAACACCCATTCCGGTTTCAGGACAGCATGAGACTTGATGAATCACTGAACATCAGTTGAAAAGAATTGCATTGGCTCCTTTTATTCCCCTGACACTCCAGCAGGCAGCCTGTCCATGGTTTTGTGACTCCATCTCTATCTGCGTACCCAGTTCCATATTACTCACAAGGAAGTAGCTAAAAGATGGGGAGAGCTGCAGAGTAGAAAGTCAATCTAAAGTGTCTCTTGGTTTCCTAGGTCCAATGTGGGACCCTGTCAGCTCACTGTGTGGAATACGTCCAATCTGAGTCATGACAATCGACGAAAATACATCTTCAGTGATGAGGGGGGACAAAACCAGCTGAGCCTCCGGACCCACCAAGACATCCCTCTCCCACCAAGAAGAAGAGAGCTTCCTGCCTCGCTGACCACCAATGGGAAAGCAGACTCCCTAAATGGGGCTCGGAACTCAGTGATGCAGGAGCTCTCAGAGCTGGAGAAGCAGATTCAGGTGATCCAGCAAGAGCTGCAGCTGGCTGTGAGCAGGAAAACGGAGCTGGAAGAGTACCAAAGGACAAATCGGACTTGTGAGCCCTAAGTGGCCACGCTGCTCTCTTTTCTCAGTTCCTGGCCTTCTTCTGAGCCCTTAAGACACTTTGTAATGCTCTTTTGTAACTACTGACCAAGGTGGGGGGAAGCTGAGGTCTGGGTCTTCTTAGAGGTCAAGTCTGCTCTCCCTAGCCTGCAAAGCAGCAGCCAGCCTTCTCAAGCTCATTCCTAGGTCTCCAGGGTAGGAGTCTTCCTCAGAGCAGGAATCTTACATTAGTCAGAAGTAAACACCGTGTGAGGGATCTGTGAATAACCAGACAACCCCAGCTCCTGTTAATCTTTTCACCTGGTGCCACAGTAACATTTCTGGTTTTTAGTCCTTTCTCTGCACTATCAACAAGAGATAAAATTGTTACTCATACCTGTGTCTTACTGGGTTGTTGGTTTTAATCTTAGTATAGAGCGGGATTATTCAGGGTTGTGACTTTTGCTATAACTCCCCAGTGTAGATTTGTTCCTACAGTCTGAATGGGGAGCCAGGGAAGAGCTAGAGAAACTTAGGACAGGAAGGTGGGTACTTAGAAAACTTAACTGAACTCATTCACATCATAGCAGGCCAAAGATTGATTGGATCAGGCAAGAGCCATGTTTTTGAAAGGGTCCTGGATCTCCAACATCATCCTGACTAACATTTGGTAGGAACATGTTTACACGCCACTATGAAAGGGAACAGGGATGTGGTGAGCAGAAAGAGCACAGGCAGAAGAGGCATTAAAATGTATACCATGGGCTTCCCTGGTGGCGCAGTGGTTGAGAGTCCGTCTGCCGATGCAGGGGACATGGGTTCGTGCCCCGGTCCGGGAAGATCCCACGTGCCGTGGAGCGGCTAGGCCCGTGAGCCATGGCCGCTGAGCCTGTGTGTCTGGAGCCTGTGTGTCCGGAGCCTGTGCTCTGCAACAGGAGAGGCCACAACAGTGAGAGGCCCGCGTACCGCAAAAAAAAAAAAAAAAAAAAAAAAATGTATACCATGCTTTTCAAACGAAAGCTCTGGGCCAGAAAAGCAATTTCGCTAAGGAATGAATAGGCCCGTACTTCTAATCTAATTAAGCATCTCCACTATAGTGTGTGCCTTTCAGAAAGGAAAGTGAGAAAAGCAAGGCAAGGATGTGGCCTTAGGATGAAACTGGGACATTCCTGCTAATTGCCTGCACAGGACATGTGAGCTGGCACTGTGAGTTAAGGGAAGGTGTTCTGCAATCCATATATTTGGCTATTTTCAGATCAGCAGTCACCTGTGTCTTAGCTATAGGAATCCCAGAAGTGAACTTCAAGCCTGTGAACACCACAAGCTTAAACATTCAGGAATGTGCCCTGTGCTTTTCATATCTATATGGATCACTAGCAAGTCAGTCTTGCAGCCTCACACCCCCTCATCTGTGAGAAACTGTGAACAGGCACTGGTCCCTCTGATTCTCCCCCAAACCCCATCTAATGCCCCCAAGAGATTGATATGAGTAAGCCGTTTCCCCTCTGCCTAGGCATCCCTTTTCCAGTGTGCAAAGGCTTGGACACGCAGAAAGGGAAAGGAATACGTGAACTATAGAACTTCAGTTCTCAGTCACCTAGGAACTCATTAGGATGCTGACTGCATGAGATGGGAAAGGGGGTGGATGTGGGCTCAGAAAACTGTTACCAACACTCCCAGGTGACTGACATGCGGCCTAAAAATTACTCTTCAAGAAACATTGTTCTAGAAATTTGTCTGCTCCAGGCATGGGGAGAATTGAGAAGAGCCTTTTTGAGAGTTTCTCAAAAGGCTTCAGCACACACCTGATGATTCACGGTCCACACAGCCACGCCCACCCCAGGACACCATGTAGGACTAGACTTCCTTGTCTATCAATTACTTGCTTTATCTTCTCAGTTGCTTATCATCTTTGCTCCACCCCAGTCAGTTTGAAGGCCTACAGAGTTCTCAGCACCGTGCCAAGCACTGTGCTCTGTAAGCTGCAGATCATTGGGAAGGCTCCTCAATCACAAAATTTCTTCCCCTACTTTTGGATGCAGTCCCTGCATTTCCACCAAGAGCTGCCCAGTCCCCCAAGGAAAGATAACACTTTAAGCTGCAATTAGATAAGACTCCAGCAATTAGCTGTCTGAGAAAACCCTGGGGTGGATACAGGCTTAGAGATTCTGATGAGGGAGGTGGACGGGTTCTAAAGTTAGACTTCATCAACCTCACAGATGAAACAGTTCAATAATGAGGGAACAGTGATCCCTGGAAACAGAAAGGACAGCTCTGCTTTGAAATGCCCATCCTCCCATGTTCTCACCCCAGACAAAAAAGTAGGTTTGCAACTGCCTTTGGAAGATTATGCCCCTTAGCCATCCCCACCCATCTGCAACAACTAAGGATGCTCTAGAGACTCTGCCATCATGCTCTGCACCCCTAACCTCTGCGCAGCCTGGAAGGCTGACGTATAGGTGTACCTCAACTCACGTAACAGCCATGCTCCTAATGCTGTACCTGGACATTTTTTATAACTCAGCTCAGATTCTGACTGTACTTGAGAAGTTGGCTATTTAAAGGAACCCAGAGGTGAATTCTTTTGTAAAGAATCCTTTTGTAATGCAATTAATTATCCCGTAATGTATTTGTTTTGTAAGTTTGGATTTTTGTATATCAGGTTTACCTTAAGCTTCTCTACTGAGGCATTCTGAGCAGTGGTGGTAACATGCCAGATCACCTGCCTATCCACAAACATGTAGATGACCAGGGCATGGCTCCTCGAATATCTTCTGAGGAACTACTTGGCCAAAACTGCGGCCAGGAGGTGGCCAGAAGCAGCAGGAGCTGAAAGCAGGCTTACTGCCGTCAGCATTGCTTGAAATGCCCCCATGTTCTGGACAAAGAAAAACAAAGCATAATCGCTTGTGTTGAAATGATGCAGTCTTCATGTTAAGTAGGAATGGTAATTGAACAGTGTTTTGCAATTTGTGAAACAGTGTGTTGTGTTTTGTAAAAAGATTTCATGAAATGGTGGGTCCTTTGAAAACCTTCTTTCCTGTTCTGCTCCACCTCTGTTCTCTCAACTCCCCTCAGGCTCAAGAAACACAAGGATCAGAGAAGTCTTCAGGTGGAGGGTGGTTTTCTGGTAAAGAAGGAGATAAGCGATACTATCTTGCCTCCTATTGTGGGCTTCTCTTCCATGAGATCAGGAAGACCTCCATTTTTTTTTTTATTATTTTTATTTTTGGCTGTGTTGGGTCTTCATTGCTGTGCGTGGGCTTTCTCTAGTTGCGGCGAGTGGGAGCTACCCTTCGTTGCGGTGCACCGGCTTGTCATTGTGGTGGCTTCTCTTGTTGTGGAGCACGGGCTCTAGGCGCACGGACTTCAGTAGTTGTGGCTCATGGGCTCAGTATTTGTGGCTCGTGGGCTCTAGAGCGCAGGCTCAGTAGTTGTGGCGCACGGGCTTAGTTGCTCCGCGGGATGTGGGATCTTCCTGGACCCGGGCTCGAACCCATGTCCCCTGCATTAGCAGGCGGATTCTTAACCACTGAGCCACAGTGCTGAAAAAAGACCTCCATTTTTTTCCAAGCTCTGATGCTAGGAAATGAGGTGCACGACAAGTCCACTATCACACTCCCCAACCCTGTTTTCCAAGGGGGAATTCCTGGCACAGGAAGCATATAATAAAGTAGGACTGGGCAAGTTGGAACAGATAGGGCTATTGGTTCATGTAAATAATGAAAATAAGGGCCCCAGAGTGTGGATGCCCAAGGTGGAGGAGCAGGGGGATCCCTCCAACAATTGAAGACAAGCTGGAAGAATGACTGGGACAGGCAAGTGAGAAGCCACAATCATTCGAGGTCTTTAAGGTGCCTGGAGGTGACTTTCCATTATCCACGGATCTTGCTGTTGCACAAACCTTATATGGGAGCTGCTGCTTCTGTGCCAACCAGATAAGCCGTAAGTGGAGCAGCTGCTGAGCAGGACAGAGCTATGTCATCTGGGCAGCAGACTTCTCAGTGATGGTGCTGGGTCTGTTAGAGCCTTGGAGCTAGTGACCACTTCCTCGGTATGGATAAAGACTTAAGGGGAAAGAAACCATTAGCCTCTCTTCCTCCCAACTCATATATTTGATAGGCAAACCAGAAAATCCATCCAGTCTTCAGAAGGAACTGCTTTCTAGTCATCAAATCCACTTCACTCTGCAGTGTTCACTTATTCCTTTCTTCACCCACCCACACCCATCTAATCCAGGATTCCCTCATTCTTTAAGTTTAGTTCCTAATCGTTTTATGAAAATAACGTACCTGTAAGTATTTTCTTAAGGTTTGTAAAGTGTTTGCATTGTGTCTTCACTTTAATGTGTTTGCAATTGCTCCGTTCCAGGAAGAACTGAAACGCTGTCTTGTGAGCATGAGGTGAACAGGCTGTTTTGCTCCAGCCACTTTTCTTGTACAACCACGTGATGGACTAGATGTCCTCAGGCCTTTTCCATTTTCAGTTTCTATGACTGTGGAATAAATGTTGAGATAAAAACTTCACTTCCAGGTGTACTGCTGGCATTGTCTTTGGGGACTCAAATGTTGACATGATACCAGCCCCTTCCTAACAGGAGACCCAGTGATGCTGTGACTTATGCTTACTTCTTTGGTATAGTCCAAAAGCGACACAAAACGTGCTGAGCAAACTCAGAGCCCTGGCATCATGCAGTTAAACTGAAATAGCTTCGTCTGAGACATTCTAGGAAAAGCCACACTATTGAGAGATCTCTAAAAAACTCTGCTCCAATCACCTCATTTAGTAATTCAACAAACATTTGTTAAAGAATTTATATTTATGTGCCAAGTGCTGGAGACCATCATAAGATGGGCATGGTCTTTAACCTCAAGGACCTTCTCGTCTGTCCTTTTCACAACCTGTAAACTGATACTACTATATATAATAGCTGACACTTATTGAGCACCTATTTTAGTAACTGTGATCTCATTTAATCTCCATTAAAATTCTGTGAGATTGGTACTCTAGACCTAGTCTAGAGTAGATAAGCTGGACCTCTAGTTTATAGATGGAAAGACTAAGGGTCAGGGAATTATGTGAGCTGCCCACAGTCCCACAGCTAATAAGAGTAGTGGCAGAGATTCATACGCAAGCAGTGCAATTCCAGAACAACCATACTATGTTGTCAGAATACTGATTTCCTTACAACTTCCCCTTTTTCCTCTAACCCTTCCCCTCTCTAGTCTTTCTGCCATACTGCCTCCTGCCCATGCCTCAGCCTGGTCCCCAGCTCCACAGAAAGCTCACGTGGTAACTGCACCTGCCATGGTCCACGGAACTCCACACTGCAGCCCTTGAGTAGCACAGAAATACTGTTTCAGGCATCTTTTTGCTTTCTAGTCCAACCAAGAACTGGTGCAAACACAGCTGCAAATCACTCAGCAGTCCTGCAGTCTCAGGCGTTTTGCAATTAGCTGCGGGAAAATTTGCTGTCATGAATCTGCTAGCTGGATGGATGCATTCTTCCCACACAATCTTTTGGCATATACCCAAATCAAATACTACAAAAATATAGACCTACTGTATAACCTAGTTCAACCACCAACTTACCAAAGTCTGTTGAGCATCATTAAGTCATTCATTTTTTAGATGCTTATTCTGAGCCAGGCATTGGGCTGGCTGCTGGAGATAGAAAGACATAAAGCAGATTCTGATCCCATGGAGCTCAGTCTAGTGGGGAGACACAAGCTGGGAAAAAAATGTGGCGTGTACTCTGATAAAGAAATGCACATCAGGTACTACGGGAGCAAAGAAGACACTTTTTCCTGTGTGTGTGTGTGTGTGTGTGTGTGTGTGTGTGTGTGTGTGTGTGTGTGTGTGTGTGTGTGTGTGTGTGTGTGTAGTGTGCAGTGGAGAAATCGAGTGGAGGGTAATAGGCATCCCAGGTTAAAAAAAAAAAACCAGCACGTGCAGTTCTGGAGTTGGGAAACTATGGCAATCAAGGCACTTAGGAACATCACATAGTACAATATGACAGAAACATAAAGCACAAGGTGGGTAGCAAGCTATCAGGCCTGGAAAGAGAAAAGCAGAGACAAGATCACTGTGCTAAATTGGATTTGTATCCCAAAGACTACAGGAACCATTCAAGGATTTTAAGCTGAAAATGGATTTGTGAAAAGATCGGGATCCTCACCACTAGGTGGACCTGGCTGTCATTCACATGCATTTGTTTGTAGGGCAGTGAGCAAATGAAGTTAACCTTTTGATGTTCTGGAATGACTTGGCTGTGGCATCATTTAACAGGGACAGGTGGACTTAGAGACAGACAGACACAGATAAACACACATGGCCTAGATTCCAAAGAAAATGTCAGTCTTGTTTTTCCTAGAAAGAAAATGTAGAAGAAAGAAAAATTGACCTCTCAATCTCTTTATTTGCAAAATGCTGTCTTGAGCATTTACTAGGTGTAAGCACTGGGCTAAATGTTTTGTTTATATTGTCTCAATTCATCCTCAAAACAATCCTACAAAGTATTTATTATTTTATAGATGAAGAATCTGAAACAGAGAGAGCTGAAGTAACTTGCTAAGCAGCTGGGCCATACTCACCCAAGTCTGACTTCATGAGAAATAGGTTTAGCATAGTGCCTGGAATCACAATAAGCACTCCACAAATGCATAAACGGGTTGGGTGAGCAAGGAGAAATCTAAGATCCTTTTGGTTCAATTCTACGCTAGAACAAAACGCTATGGGAACTCTCATTAAACAAGGGAATAAAACGTAGTCCTAGGGACTTCCCTGGTGGTGCAGTGGATAAGACTCCATGCTTCCAATGCAGGGGACCCGGGTTTGATTCCTGGTCAGGGAACTAGATCCCACATGTATGCCGCAACCAAGAACCCTCATGCCACAACTAAGACCCGACACAGCCAAATAAATAAATAAATAATATTTTTTTAAAAAAAAGAACAAACCAAGAAATCCCACTGTAAATTCATATGAGAATGCAATCGCTAGCAGAAACAGCCAAAGACCTTTGAAAAAGATCCCTAGAGTAGGTAAGAAGGTAAGAGCCGAGCCATGCAGTTAAGATATATGCCTTAGAGCACATCAACCCTGATTGTGGTCCAAATGGCCAAGATAATTTCCAAGGTAACAACTAAAGAAAAAAGAATAAGAGACCATCTCTACAAGACCTGAAATGTTAAAAAAAAAAAAAAAAAGAGAGAGAGACTCTAGTACTTCTACAATAATCTTTGAAACTGGCATTTATAGGCATTACTTTAAAGAAATCCTCAAAAAAATCTCTTATGGATCTAGGGCAGTGATTCTTAACTTTTTTGGTATTTGTTAAGTTTCAAAATTCCTTTAAGAAATTTTGATTCTTTAAGGATCTGAAAAAAGCTATGACCAATGTACACACACACAAACAAAATTTCATATACCATTTGTGGGTATTCCTGAAGCCCATTCATTGACCTCTTCTCTAATGAGAAGCCGGAGTGCACCAAGTCACCACCGTTTTTGGTCGTTATCTAAAAATGACTTTAAGAGCTCCTCCTGTATTGCCTGGACCTGAAGCTAGTTGGGACTAGGGGCTCCCTGCTCTCTCCAGCTAGAGGAACTTCCCCTAAATCCAGCTTCCCATTGGACTCCTGGTTCCTTCCACAACATTCCACAGGCTCCAGGGTCCCCTGATGCTGGGCAGCTGGCTTTCCTAGCCAAGTGTCATAAACAATTAATATCCAAACCCAAACCACTAGCTGCCCAAATAGTCTGTTTGCCCTCACAAGTTTCCTTATAAGACGAGAACAGTAAGGGGAAAGTGCCCTATTAATGAATGCAAAGGCACCGTGTACCCTGAAGCAGGGCCAGACCCCCTTATGGCTGTGTTTGTGTGTTGGGTAGGGGGGTGAGGGGATCGAGAGGCCCGTGACCTCTTTGATGACACTGTAAGGTTTCTCAGTTAGACTCATTTATTAACCCATTCCACATGACTCTGTAGAACCCATCACAAGTCCTTCCAATTACAGGTAGTGACCACAAAAGGACATGCAATTTGTCCTTACCCATTCTTCTAAGGACAGGTAGTGATCAAGAAGGGATCCATTTTACACAACCCCTTACCAGAGATATAGAAAACCTCCGGTTTTCTGGTTACTATAAATCTTATACCTCAAGAACTCTAAAACTAAAGTGCCAGGCAGTCTGATACCCTCTGGAAAACAAATCACAATCTCTTACCCCCATAGCGAACTATGAGAGAGAAATAAATAGTCAAATAAACCATTATATTTTAGGCATAATCACTCCGCAGAACAGATTCAATAAAACAACTGGGAGAAAAGTGCTTCAATTAATCAGAGAAATAAATACTTTAAACAGAGCTAGCCCCTTAATCTAAGTTGATTATTTCTGTTCAAGAGAATTCAATTCTAAAACAGCAGGTATAAAATCAACTAATACTGACAAATAGAAAAATTTCAAAGGAAAACATGAACACAAAAGCAAACTGAATCCTGCTTTAATTGAAGCTTGTGGAGTATAAAGTCCTACAGAAACATTACAGAGAATCTTCTGGAAAACAGGAGTGACGACAACCCCTGTGGAGAGGCATATGAGAGTAATTCATAGTTCACCAAGGCCTCCCTGTATCGAGACCCCAGGGTACCCAGAAGGTCTCTTCACCATCGCAGCCCTGTGCCCCATCCTCTCCAATCTTGATTTCATTATAAGATAAAAGGGGCTATAGTATTTGAAATTATTCTGGCCTCGAGAAATTTAAAGGCATCAATGAGTAGAACATTCAAAACTTAAGTAACTGTAACAAGGAGGCCAGCTGACCTTAACAAATTACTTGGCTAGTGAACAGGAAATGGATTGAATCATCCTGGACATAAATTTCATTAAGGCTTCAAACTATCCAGGAATAAGTAGCATGATGATACCATTTTATAATCCAAGTTTACAAAAAGTTTACTGCCCAAATCAAGTACTGTTTATGCCTGCAGACAGCTTATTTCTAAAAGATCACCGCCCACTGCAAGTAGCCATGTGTCTCTACTCTTGTTTCTTTCTCTGTGTCAAAAATACCAATTTGACTTCTTCAGGAGGAATGGACAATCCAAGATTATACAGTAAAAGCCTGAAGATGTTGAAAAGTCTAAAGGCAGGAAATACACAAAGCTGGTAGGGAAGACAAATAAAAGTTGTTTCTAATTCATTCTAAAACCCAAGACTTGCATTACCAGTCCTTTCCTCCCGAAGTCACCTAGGTATTAGTGAGGAGAACCCGCACGTAAAGTCTGTGAAGGAAAGGGAGTTGACGGACAAACTGCCCTGTGGGTGACAGTCAAGGAGAGAAGAGGTAGAGGTTTGATGGTTAATGACTAAGTGCCCGTCCAGCCTGCCCCTCTTCTTCTCTTGGCTTGGATCAACCAATGTAGATGCGATGGAAATCATTGGCACCAAAAGCAGCATTACACTTGGGACATTTGCGCTGGCGGGTGTCATAGCGGGTCTTCACACACTCAAAGCAGAAAACATGAAAACACTTGGTAAGTACAGCATCCTTTTTACGCATGTTGCAACACGGACAGGTCAGGCGTGCCTAGAAAAAAAAAGAAATCAGAGTCAGAGCAACCATAAAGGTTTAGGACCCAAATGGCTCTGATATATAAGCAAAAAATCCACTAAGCACTAAGACAGTAATAGCACCGCACGCCCCCACCACACACACATGATAAAGCATTCTCTGTTACCTTCAAGTAAAGGAGTTCAGTATTTATTATCCTAATCTGTTAGTAGGCCACTGTAGGCCAAAACAAAAAAACACACACAAATCACTGAGGCAGTTTTTCTAACCTTGTAATCCTTAATCTCCTCCATCAGAATCTCATCACATTTGGGTACATTGTCTGGTTTCTTTGTGGTCTCCAGCTTCCTTCGAAGTCTAGAGATGTCCTCCTGTGGTGGGATAGCATACCCATTACACACTCCCCCAGATCTGTCATTTTTGAGAAAAATTAATTGCTCCAACCTGAACTTTCTGTTGCAGAAAGAAAGGACTTTCTGTCCTTTCATGCCTAACTATATTTTAGGAATGTAGAGAATTGCAAATGACAAGCTATTTTCTTTTTTTTCGGAACAGGCAACCACAATCATATCACCAAACTTCAGTTGCATCTAACTACTGTCAGTTCAGTTCTGCGAAACTCCAGTCTAAGTTTAGAGGGATTAAATTTTAAAAAAAGAAAAAAAGATGAAAACTTGATAGGCCACCTTATTTTAAGGCAATTAGTTTTTAGGCTGAAGATAGATTGGATCAGAATTTACAGACTTATAGATAACTATAGAAAGGCAGCATGAGAAACAGCTGGCATGCAAAAAATAGAAAAAATTGTAGAAGAATTTAAAGAAGAACTTTAAAATTCTCTAGTGTTTTTTTTGCTGCTACTTCTTTACGATTTCACTAACTCATTCATTTAAATAAATAAGTATTTATTTCATGCCCATTAGGTGGCAGGCACCATGATAGGCTTCGGGGATAGTTTTCAGTGAAGAAAACAGACTCCATCTCTTCACTCAAGGAACTTACAGTTAAATAGGAAATGACATATTGATACGATAGACCAATGACTCTTTTGTAACATAGGTCATCTTAGAGCTCAGAAAATACCTAAAAGGCAAAAAGTGAAGAAAAAACAACTGACCTGGGCCCGTTTGAAATTGAACATATCTTTTTCTTTGGTGACACTGTTCTCCACAATCTCATCCTGAAAATCATGTAGCTTCTTCTGAGCCAACTCCAACTGTGCTTTGAGGTCATCTGCAAGCTGGGCTGCCTCCATTGCCTATGAGGGATGTATGAACAACATTAACTTATCACCACTTATTTCCAGTGAGACAAAATGTTACCAAGCCCAAGGAATAAAGTGAACCTGTAATTTTATCAGTGTTAAACTTATCTGTTCCTCTGAAGACTAACTGTCACTTTAGACCACAGAGTAATCGATCATACCTTGCGTTTATTCATCTCTAAGGCTTGGGTCCTAAGACCCAGCTCCTTCTCCCCTGTGCCAATGTTGCTTTGTAACAGATGTTCCTTCTCTTCCAGTTTCCTCACTACCTGTAACTGGGCATCAACCTTAGAAAAAGAAAATCACATTTTAACACAAACAGGAAGGAAAAACACAAAAAATTGACTAGGCTCTGTTAATCCACAGGCCCACAAAAGAGAATCTGTTAGAAAACTCGAACTATTACTGATTTTATCCATGAACCTTTCAAATTACATGCAAGACTATGGTAATTCTCTCATCCCAACGTTCAGATGTAATCAGGTAACCACTCTTACAGCTTCTCATGCAGCCTTACAGAAATTTCTAAGATACACAGCACGTGCACACAAAGACATACACATTTTTAACACAAAAGGGATAAATAGATGAATCCCTTAATGATATATTTAAACATTTTTCCTTATTAGCAGATCCACTTTTGTTTAAACAGCTGCAATGTACTCCTCTGTAGGGATGTATAATTTATTTACCAGTACCCAAATCATGTACCTTAGTTTTGGGGAGTTTTTCCTATTACAAAAAATGCCACAATAATCATTTTCTTTACTTGTATCTTCGTGTAGAAAGCACCCTATTTCAACAGGATTCTGGAAAGCTTTTTTCATTCTAGTTACCTGAGTCTTCAGAGTCAAAACCTGGTCTGCCAGCTCCTCCTTCTCTTCTTTCAGCAGCTTATGGATCTGATTGGACTTGATACGTTCTGACATGAGCTTGAAATTTGCATCATCCTTCTCCCTCAGCTGCTGCATCAAACGGATATTTTGCTCCTGCATGTCTTCAAAGGCCTGGCCTGTGACGTCCATCTCAGAGAGGAGAGCTTCTTCCTCCTAAAATAAGAAAGAAGAACCTTCATTTTAATGGAATCTTCTAACTCCAAAGAAATGCACACAGGAAACTAAACTTTCCTACTGTTGTTATGGAAATAACCTAGTGACAGAGAAGACGGTTTTAAGAAGCTTAGTTTTGTCACTAGGTTAGCCCTAGGAATCTGAAGCCATTGGCATTGATTGTTGGTCTGATGCTCATTAACTGGGCCGTATTTGAGGTCAGCTGAAGCAGACTAAAATTATACACACCATAATCTAGCAAACTGATCAAGTAGGAGTTGGTTAAGAAAATTTCTATCATAAAACCTCACGTTTTCTCATACTTTTCCACAATTATAATACTGACTTGAATCTACAGACTTTTCAACTCTGAAAACATCTGTTTCATAACAATCTGATAGGTGAAAAACTGAACGTAAAAATAGTTTTAATTTACATTTGTCTTATTATAAATTACAGAGCATCTTTTCATACGTTTAAGAGCCATTTGTTTTTCTATGAATTATTAATATCTTTCGTCTGTTCTTCTATTGGGCTTTTGAGTTTTCTTCCCTATCATTTTTTGGGGATTTTTTAATATATATTAGAAAGATAAGCCCTTTCATGATAAGAGTTAGAAATATTTTTTCCAGGTTTCTCATTTACTCTTTGGCTTTGCTGCCATGTAGAAGAGGTTTTGTGTGGTCTTTTGTATAAGTCAAAATTATCTATCTTATCTTTCATATTTTTTAGACTTTTACTAATAGTTAGAAAGGTCTTCTCCACTTCAAATTTAAAAAGAAATTTATCTGTTTTCTTCTGGTTCTTTTATGGATTTCTTTAACATTATATATATGTTCCATTTGGAAATTATCTTAGTGTAGAGTGTTCAAATATATCTCCAACTTTTTTCCAAAATTATTTTGTTTTTGCCCACCACATTTAATCGTCTTCCTTTTACTTGCTGATTTAAAACTATATCTTTTGCACATATTAAATACCCATGTGTACTATGGTTTATTTATGTACCTATATGGTTTTTCCAACCATTTTTGGTATCTTTATTATCGAAAGTTAATAAAATCCATTGGGACTTAAAAATAAAGAAATATAAGTTCCTTATGAGAAGGGGACAAGTCTCTATAGTTCTATGATCCAGAAACCACTACAGTTGACATATTGGTTATTTATTTGTAACCTATTTGCGGAACATGTTTTTCTTGGTTTCATGTATTTATAATCATAATGTGTATAAAATTTTATATCTTTTTATAAAATTTTATATTCATTACATCCCCTGATTGCAGATCAGCAGAGAAACGATACATCCCTCAAGAAACAGTTTTTGAATAACTGGCTATCCATCTGAAAATAGAAGTAAGTTTCCTTCCTCACAAATACACAAAACAAAGTAACTGAAGGATGAGAGACTTCAATGTAAAAACAAACATACAGGAGAAAAAAATATTAACCAAAAAAAAAGACTGGAATGACAGGGCAAATTTCACTGTCAATAACTTACTTATCAAGTAAAATTTACTTAAAAAGCTCATTAAATAAAGAAAGTATGCCCACCTGCTTGGCCATGGCCAGCTTCTTCTGCAGGTATTCTATCTGCTCCTCTACTGCCCGGATCTTCCTCAGGGCATCTTCATCAGCCATTTTCTTGTTCTCTTTTTTCTCCTTATCCTCCAGATCTTTGAGTCTTTGCCTTAAATCTTCCAACTATAGGAGGAAAGCAATCACACAAAAGAAAAACAAAAAAGCTATAATACAATTTCAAAAATCAATTAATACTGTGCACAGATGGAGGGCCCATAACACCAAAAGAACCTTTATAGGATTATGGAAGGAGACAAATGATACACTAGTGCACCACATCACAACCCTGCTTTAACATCACTCCATTCCAACATCACACGCTTCTGCAAGTGGCATTTTTTTTTTTTTTTTTTTTTTCGGAACGCGGGCCTCTCACTGCTGTGGCCTCTCCCTTTGCGGAGCACAGGCTCCGGACGCGCAGGCTCAGTGGCCATGGCTCATGGGCCCAGCCGCTCCACGGCATGTGGGATCTTCCTGGACCGGGGCACGAACCCGTGTCCCCTACATTGGCAGGCAGACTCTCAACCACTGCGCCACCAGGGAAGCCCTGCAAGCGGCATTTTTGAGGAGTGCAAATGTACTTTTCTTTAGAATAGCTCTCACTCTTTTTTTTCCTAGGCTCCCAATTTTAAAAGAATAAGGCATTCTTCCCAAAAGTAACCAGAAAAAGCAAATCAGTATGACAATTTATATGGCACAAAGGGGAACAAGAAGTTTGAAAAGGTTACTCCTATTCCCCGTAATTCTGATATACCTTACCACCTAGTGGAAAATCTGGAAGTCTCTATATTAGATGGTCTTTGAAAGGGAAGAAAATGTTGCTAAGTCTTAAATGCTAACTTTAAAGAAACTACAGCCTTCAGAAGTATGAAAGAGAATCCCACAAATGGAAGATTTTGACCAGAATGACAGGTAATGGCAGATTAGATTACCTCTCCCTTAGACTTCTTTTCAGCTGCCATTAGCTGAACCTTGTCTCTCTGTTCCTTTGGGGCAGAGCGGTACATATCTAGCAATAGTTTCATCTCCTTTTGGCTCTCCTGTGCCTTCCTATGATGAGGGTGGTAGAGGGGAATGGTGTAATGAGAAAACAAAGGGCATCAGAGCAAGGGAATTTTGAATTATGCAAAATATTTTACAACAGTTCTATTTTACACTTTATATAACACATCTAAAAGACAAAACTTTTGCACAGACTATCAAGAGATTTCTGGATACACTCAGAAAGTATAGAAAAGTAAGTTTGCAAAAAAGACTCATTTCTCCCGTCAGACCAAGTCCTCCAACATAGTTATAAAATAAACACTTATGGCACTTGTTAAATAGGCAAAGTTCTGGGGCGCCACTCGTAGAAACTGAGACTCTGTAGGTCTGGGATGGAGTCCAAGAATGTGCTTTAAGTAAGTCACCCAAATAATTCTGATACCGCACTTGGAGGAAAAAAAATTGCCTTAAAGAGAGCAAGAGGAAGAGAGAAAAAAAGGGAGAAAATTCAAAGTTTAAAATATACTGCTATTCCTAGATTTGACAATTGAGTGATTAACCATCGGCTAAAGGCTAAAACTTTATCTTACTAAATTTTCAAACCTCTTAATTATCCTTTTATATACCAAAGAAGTTCAAATGTTTTGAGCTCAGTAGTCCCTTAAATCCAAACACCAATAAAGGCTCAACCATGACAAACGGGGAGCAAAAAGGAACCGGTTCTATCAGAAAAGGTACGGCTGAGCAGGATGAGAAGCAGCGATATGTGAGATTACGGCAGTGTTTCTTGACTTAAAGGTCTGTCTTACCGTTTCAATGCCTGTAGGAGTAAACCTCCTAGAAATCTCTTAAAACGATCTGATATACACACAGACTACTTAATTGTCAGGCAAAGAGATCAATACTGTTCAAGTTATAGCGATACATATTCTACCTACTATAATTTAAATTATAATTAATGCCAACAATTTGCCCAAATCTAGTAAACAGCAGTATTTACTTCCAATAATTCTCATGAGTGTTACCTCAATCATGACATCCTTTTCCTTAATTTGGATTCATGAAGAATAAGGCTACAACAATGGGGTTTACTGAGACCTGATCACTGAACCAGAGTATACAATAGCCACACAGGCCACTGAAGTCGTACACTTGATCAAGAACTGAGACCACACTAATTGTACATTTAGTTACACCTGATACATTACAATTATTGAATAAGCGATGCCATCATTCAAACATTTCATGCACGATGTCCTAACCTTAGCTTTTGAGTCAGAAACAGTTACTCTAAACATTGCTCTTACTTGAGTTCGATCTTCAATTGTTTGATAATTTCTGCTTCCTTCTTCCTTCCATCATCATGTTTCCCTTTCTCTTTATCCTTAGCAGAATCTCTCTCTTTTTCTGACTCTTTTAGTTTCTGTTTCTCTCGTTCTCTCTCCTTTTCTTTCTCCCGCTCTCTTTCTCGCTCTCTCTCTTTTTCCCTCCTTTCTCGTTCTCGCTCTTCCTCATCGCGTTTGGACTTAATTTCGTTGACTTCTTCCTGAGATGCCTTCGATGCGGTGGACTGGGCAGACAAGTCCTCAGGATCTTGTTTTAGCTCTGCAGGCTCGTCCTTAGGGTCCTCAGTACTGGACTGAGACTGCAGGAGGGCACTCCCACTGCGCAGCCGTGTCTGGGAGGGCAGAGAAAGGAAAGCAGCACCCACACTTACGGTGACCACACCACTCTCCTCACCCCAAGACAGCTTTGCAAACTTAACAGAAAATAATACTTATTCTCCTGCTCCTGGTTACCTTGTTCAGGTCAGACTGGGCTTCTCTCAGTTTCCGCTTATACCTCAGGACCTCCCCCTTCAGCTGGTGGTTGTGATTCTGGAGGCTACTGATGAGGTGGCGCATCTCCCGGTTTATGGGGCCTTAAATACAGCAACAGCAATGCCAGGAAGAAGTGTGACAAGGGCAAAGGCACAAGGAGAGAAAGAGTAGAACACATGAGGGAACTCTGAGAAACAGGGAGAATTGACAAAAGGAAGATTCCTTCTCAGAAGATGAAAACAAAACTGGCCAATCTGAGTTAAAAAACAAGCACCCAGGCTGTAAACCAAAATGAATGACAGGATTTGATTTAAGGTTCGTTAGGACTTCTGAGCTCCGTAACAAACCCTGGTGACCACGCTGTGTCTTTCAAGGAATGCATGTGCAGCAGACGAACTACAGGGTGGAGCCAGAGTAACTGTACCTGCTTGTTCATTGGCAGCAAGGGTCTGCTCAAATTCTATCCTCAGCATTTCATACTCCTTGCGGACCTGGGCCAGTGTATCTTCTAGCTGGATCACTTCGGTCCTCAGCTTCTTATGAAGACTAACCTCATCTCGCTACACACAGAAAAAGGAACCAATCAAAAATTCTTATCAAAATGTGGACATGTCATCATATTCTATTACTGTTTCCTAAATTTGATCTATAAGGATCAAGATCCTTATCTACGTATATAGATCTTTGATCTATAAGGATCTAAGAAGAAAAAGAGAAAACATCAAGAAAAGAGGGATTACTCTGAAAAGTTCCAATTCAATCAATACTTAATGAGCACCAGACAGCTACAAAACACTCATCTGAGAACTAGCAGGAGACTCAAGAAATATAGGAAATGGCTCCTAACTGAGAATATTACAATCTGGTTGGAGAACTAAAGAAGAAAACAGTATATAAACAGTAAAGTAAGATATACTCAACTCTTTGGCAGACACACAGTAAAAGACAAACTACTATAAACATAACCTTAAAGGCAATGGAAAATACAGAAATGAACACATGAATGAAAGTTTCTGCCTTAAAAAAATTATTTACATATGCCATTATATGATATAATGGCTTGTAAGCAGTGATACAGCTTCTATACACTATTCTCCCCAATGCACATAAGACTCCAGCCATACTAAACTATTTTTTTTACATCTGCTGTTCTCACTGCTGGGAATGCCCTTCTCCTATTTTTATCTACCAGTAAACTTGTATTTATCCTTAAGAGTCATACTGCACTTTGGCAAGTGGAATCAGGACGGCTCCACAGTCAAATCAGATGTTCTGTCTCCTTTATCACTGCACCTTTTAGATATACTCTATTGCAACACACTGCATTCTACTGGATACTGTTCTCCCCACTAGACTCTAAGATCTCTCATGGCAGGATGCCCACCATCTAGCAGAGTAAAGACCTACAGCCACTCCATAAATGTTTTCTGAATGAATAAAAGATTGAGCATAAGAGAGTAAAATTATAAAATTTATGAGGGAGGAAGCTTATATACAGAAGACAAAGCTAGGCTGTTACCTCAATGAGCTCAACTTGGCGTTGGTGGGTACCCCTGGTGCCATGAAGTAGGGTCCGAGCCTCATCCAAGTGGGCTTTCAACTGCAGGCTCTCGTTGTACAGGACAGAGAACTGTGACTGCATGCAGCGATATTCTGGAGTCTCCTTGACCACTTCCTCCACAGCACTCCGCAATTCCACCTTAGGAGGGCCCAAAGAAAAGAAAAGTCAGAAGCAGAATCTAGGATGCTAGCCTGGAAATAAAATCTTAAACTCTCTGACGTCTTGTGCAACTGAGACAAACTTTATGAAATCTATCTACCTATTCCTCTAGTTACATAAAATCTATCCTAACTTAAATTAGACCCTCCAAGAGGTGGTACCTGGTACCTGTATTCTTCCACCCAAGGATTGTTTTAATTGATACATGTTTTACATTATGTGTCAACCTAGATCCAAGGACACTAGAAAAGCCCTATGAAATCTGTCAGATCTAGGGACAGAGAAGAGCACTAAGAAATTTGTCAGGATACTTATTTTAAGAACATAGTTGAGGACCCTAGCCACTAACTTGTTCTCTTTATTGACAGTCACAGAGAAAAGTATTTTTGTTATTGTATCAAAAATACTTATGGGGCTTCCCTGGTGGTGCAGTGGTTGAGAGTCTGCCTGCCAATGCAGAGGACACGGGTTCATGCCCCGGTCCAGGAAGATCCCACATGCCGCAGAGCGGCTGGGCCCGTGAGCCATGGCCTCTGAGCCTGCGCGTCCAGAGCCTGTGCTCCGCAACGGGAGAGGCCACAACAGTGAGAGGCCCGTGTACCGCAAAAAAAAAAAACAACAAAAAAACTTATGCTTCTCCTAAGTAACTGTTTACTTTAATTACCCAAACACAT
Source organism: Stenella coeruleoalba (assembly GCF_951394435.1). Lineage (NCBI taxonomy): Eukaryota > Metazoa > Chordata > Mammalia > Artiodactyla > Delphinidae > Stenella > Stenella coeruleoalba. The sequence goes on along the minus strand of NC_137153.1, from coordinate 92,464,979 downwards.
CAACTGATTCAACTCAGGTTGTTTTTGTTCTTTTTTTTTTTTTTCAGTTCAAACATCTTTATTCATATATTTACCTAGAAACAAATAAAATTATAAAAGATAGGTGGTTGTGACCGAAAGAGGGGTGGGAAGACTTTCGGAATCTACTTTCTTCCCCCCAAGAACCAGGGAGAGAAAATTCTAATGGGCAGGTTTGAAAACCAACAGGATCACTGACCATGTTTCTTTCTCTGCTTTGGCAGTTAGAAGCTGCAGAGGCAGATTCTGTGGCCCACATTTGGCAGTTACTGACATGGGAGTGGCCTACGTACTGTAGCTACATGCTTCTTGCATGTATCTTGTATACAAGCCCCATTTTTAAAACCCACTTTGGATCCTCACCCTAGTTCACCCTACTCCTCATTTTTTCTCAACAATTCTTAAGTTAGTGCCTTTGATTCAGCCAATGTATTTTTGTAGGTTGCTTTAAATTCTTTTCAGAAAAGGCAGGGTACCAATATTAAGTATATATATAACTAAATAAATGGATATAGCAACAAAACTTACATTTTTCTTTCCCGTAATAAATTATGACGGTTCACAACACATATGTGAGTTATCAGCAAAAAGTTTCATTTTACTGCCCCTCAGAGTTGTGTCTCCTACCTTCAGCTTTTCATTTTGCGTAGTGACCTCCTCAAAGTCTTGCCGAAGTTTCTCCAGCTCACAGTGACGGTTCTGAGCCAACTCTTTGTTCTCCTCAAGTTCTGCGTTCATTTCCTCAAACTGGAGAAAAGCAGGAAATAGCAAAATGAGAGTAAAGAAAAGGAATTTCTAAATCATTCCCATTCCTAAGCTTCCAGCTCCACTGATCCACTCTTCTAGCAAAACCCCACGTTGTCACTTGTGTACTTGTGAACACAATCCTAAGTACCTAACACAATACCTGACACCAGGTCAAAAAAACAAACCCTCGGGGAGTCGCGATTTTACCTTCCGGGCATTGATAGTGATTGTGCCGCCATAGAGACTGCTCCCTGCACCGTACACTTTATAACCTTTTGAATTCACCTATGGAGAAGACAAAGATTCTTCAGTGAGAGGCCCTAAAATTTTAGTCTGATAACCAAAGTACTTTCAAAGAAGTCCATTTTTTCTCCAAGTACTACTACCCAAGTCCATCCTTTCTGAGTAGACTCCTTAAAATGAATAGTCTTCAAACTATGAATAAAACAGCACTTGCCCGTTCTAGGACTTCTACTAAGTGTCGATTGAGTCGCTGTTCCCTCTTTCGAATTTTGTCAATATCCCACTGCAGGTCATCAATCATGGACTCCAGGACAGATACTCGTGACTCAGCTGTCTCCACTTTACTCTGCAACTTGGCGAACTACATCCCAAACACAGGTGTTCAGAAAAATACAGCAAAAAAAAGACCAGGTTAGAAAAGGAATGCCTTATATCCCAAATCCCACAAAATTAACCCATGCTTATGTGTCATTAAAGAAAAGGTTTAAGTAAAAGCTATTTCACCCTCTTCCCAACACATGAGTATAAAACTGAAATCACAAGTTTAACAGTTTGGGTAAGTCACAATCACGAAAACTGTAAAAGTCTATAAGAACTCTCACAAAGAAAAGACTACTTAAGATTCAATAATTTTTCTGCCTCTGAGAAGCACCATTTCCCTATATAGACCACAAACCCATCAGAAAATATGTTTTTTAAGAGACAAAAGATAACATCCTTGATTTTACCAGACAAATATTTTAGGAGATAAAAATTCAAATATTTATTTAGAAAAGACAGCTATCTTTACCCTCTACTTTCCCTTCCCATATTCCAACAAATGATAATCCAAAGAGAATGGAAGGAAAACTTCCATTCTCTTTTTCAAGCTGAGCCCAGGGCAATCTAGAATCAGATGCTATAAAGATACAAAAATCTATGTTGTTCTCTACTTATTTAGGAGATGTACATAGCTAATGCTATTTAATACTTTAATTATAAAACTGTTACATGTCCACATTAATCTACACATATCTTTTGTGTTGGTTTTAAAATATGGCCCCCAAATTCTTTGACAGTTCTCCCAAAAAATGGTGAGGTCACTGTCCCCTCCTCTTAAATCTGGGTCAACTTTGGTGACCCAGTGGAAATGATGCTACATAACTTCAAGGCTATGTCTGAAAGGCCATGCAGGTTCTGCCTGATATTCTTGAAACACTCATTCTCTGGAAGAAGTCAGCTGCCATGTAAGAAGTCCAACTACCCTGAAACTTCCATGTTGGAGAGGCGACACTCCAGTGGACAACTAAGATGAGCTCTTAGCTGACAGGCAGCGTCAACAGCCACCCATGAGTTGGGAGTTCCCTAGTGGCCCAGTGGTTAGGATTCAGTGCTTTCACTGCCGTGGCCCAGGTTCAATCCCTGGTCAAGGAACTGAGATCCCACAAGCCACGTGCCACGGCCAAAAAAACCCCAAAAAACAAGAGAAAACAAAAAAGAAAAAACAACCAGCCGTGAGAGCCGTCTTGGATATCAGCTCAGCTGAGCAGAGCAATATGTCTCTCCAACTTAGTAATGCTAAATGAGATTTGGGAAAGGGCTGGTAAAGGAAGACCTTTTCATCTTGGTAGCACCTAGCTTATGCCTTAAAACATGACAGAAAGTTATACTGATTTTTTTACTACACTCCAATTTCTTTATAAGCACCACTATACTCTAACCCCTTTGAAGGTTGATGAGAAGTATTAATAAACTTCCCAAATGATTCCCAGGCAACCAGCCCAGCATGCACCTTGGCACTGGAGTTTAGGAAAGAGGACATAATGAAGAACATAGGCTTTGAAGTTGAACAGACCTACATCCAAATCACAGTTCAATCACTTTCTGGCTACGTGCCCTCAGACCAGTCATCAGTTTCTTTGAATTTGTTTCCTTAGCAGTAAAATGAGAGTTATTTGACCATGAGAGATAATATTCGTAAAGTACTTAAGTGCTAGGCACTAAGTAAACGGTTAACTATTAACTTACCAATAAGCGTAAGAGTTGGGTGGCCAAGCTAAGGTAGGTCAAATTTCAGCAGAAGGCTTATCACCACATTGTCTCAATCATTTTATACAATAAACAAACACCCAAATCTTGACATAGTTTGGTCGTGGCACTATGTGTGTCCAAGTTTGGATTGAAAAGCCACATTCCTCAAGTTCATAGGTCATCATAAATGCAGTATTTCCTACTGCTCCATTCTCAGATAAATTTCTACCAACCTATTCCTCAGTAACACTGTACATGGTCTTTTATATTTGGAGTAATTTAATATTTGGGGGTTTGGTGTGTTGTTTTGCAAATCTCCATGATGGTAATTCTTCCTAAAAACTAAGATCCCAAAATGTCCACTTAAACAGAGGCAGAGTCAAGGAGAAACGTTCAATTATTTCCTTCCCTTAACCTTTACTCGGATTTTGATTTCTCAGAGCTGGTTGCTTTAACCTGCCCTGCATGCTCTTCAGTATAAAAACAGGCTTTCTAGAGTAAGATGATGTTTGAAGCACTTAGTATTCTGAGTCAATGTCTGCCACAGGCCACTGGAAACTGCCATCTCCTTTCCGGTCAAGTACCTCCTGAGACATGGTGCAATGCTTCTCCTGAAGGAGGTCTGTCAATTCTTGCAGCCTCATGTCCTCTTGTGCAAGGAAGGAATTCAGCTCCTGCACTGCTTCCTCCACTATCAGATTATCTGAGGGAGAAGAACTGTACTTTAGTTTAGTTAGCATCTGTGGTGTCAGATTTTACAACTGTGTATCCCACCAAAGCATTAACATGCTATCTCACTTTATTTTCCTGAAAATTTCAAGAAGTAGGCTGGTTTTTATTATCTTCACATGACACATTAAGAACCCAGGCTTGCGTAGAGGACTTAGTCCTTCGTTAAAGCACTTGCTTAAGGAAATTAGTCAACTTTGTGCTTCTGTAGAGGTAGACACAGAGGCAAGGTCACCTAACGCCCATCCCTTTCTATAAAATTAAAATGCCTTGAGAAAAGAAAAGGAGAGGTCCTATAACTTTATTCAGATAAGGCACAATCACCAAAAAAACCTGCATTTTAGAATTGTAGACAAGACAGAAGTATCTCTAATCAATGTCAGACTTAATAGCAATAAAATTCTATTTTCTAAGGCTGTCACAAATTCCTATTAGTCACTAACACCAACGTGAAGCATCTCTCTGTTGGGAAAGAAGGGAAGGGCAGGGCAGGGAGCAGTAATTTCCTTGTTCAAATGAGCACCTATAAAATCATGAAGAATAAAGATAAGAGCATAGAATTACTTATCATATTCTGGTATACTATGCCAGAGGCACTCCTGAGGCTCAAAAACCAAAGTGTGAAAAATAAAAAAATGGTCATGAAGAACCTAGGGGCAAGACGGGAATAAAGACACAGACCTACTAGAGAATGGACTTGAGGATATGGGGAGGGGGAAGGGTAAGCTGGGAAAGAGTGAGAGAGTGGCATGGACATATATACACTACCAAATGTAAAAGAGATAGCTAGTGGGAAGCAGCCACAAGCACAGGGAGATCAGCTCGGTGCTTTGTGACCACCTAGAGGGGTGGGATAGGGAGGGAGGGAGGGAGACGCAAGAGGTAAGAGATATGGGGACATATGTATATGTATAACTGATTCACTTTGTGATAAAGCAGAAACTAACACACCATTGTAAAGCAATTATACTCCAATAAAGATGTTAAAACAAACAAACAAAAAAAACCAAAGTGTGCAGTATTATTTACAAAGAAGGTAGTAAATCTACAGAACTTACCATACCAAATTAGTATGTTTAAAATCAGTCACAGATACTATAGCTGAAATCCAAATGTTAGTAAATGAAACCACATACTCTCGGGTTGTATACTGCCCCTAGAGACAGTTATCAGGAAATAAAATTGGCACCACTCTTAGAAACATAATACACGTTGGTCATGTGGTGGCTTTTATGGTTTTCAACCAAGATTACCCATCAGAATCACTTGTGGAACCTCTAAAATTAGATACCTAGGACCCATCCTATACCTACTAAATAAGAATAAACATGGGCAGGGCCAAAAAAGAGTATTCTCCAAAAACTCTCAAAATGATTCTGATTCATAACCCAAGCTAAGAACTAGGGGCTGAATTTTAGTCCTCTTAATATCTTAAAATATTGAGAATAAGGCCCAGAATACAGTAAGAGCTCAATAAATATTTAGTGAATTAATAAACAAGCTGATAAATGTAACTCTTTTGAATCAAGGACCAAATAAACATGAGGAAAAAAATGAACCGCCAAAAGTTACAGTTGATGCTACAATTCATACTTTATACACCTTTATCTCTTAGAACGTTCAGCTTATCAATGGCAATTGCCTTTTATGTTATAAATAATAGCTTAGCAGTTTGTAACTTGTAATGAATGTTTTTATTTTTTAACTTAAATCCTACCTTAAAATGCATGCCATCAAAAAGAATAATTTTAGGGCTTCCCCGGTGGCGCAGTGGTTGAGAGTCCACCCGCCGATGCAGGGGACACGGGTTTGTGCCCCGGTCCGGGAGGATCCCACATGCCGCGGAGCGGCTGGGCCTATGAGCCATGGCCGCTGAGCCTACACGTCCGGAGCCTGTGCTCCGTAACGGGAGAGGCCACAACAGTGAGAGGCCCGTGTACCACACAAAAAAAAAAAAAAAAAAAAAAAGAATAATTTTAAAGTACTGTTTAATGTGTTACTCATTTTAGTTCCTTTTTAAATACAGCAATTCCTTTACTTGATATTCATTTATAAAATCAAGTTTCATAACGACATAGCCTCTGCATATAGCATATTATCTGGTACACCATGCAGACTGTATAAACCATAATGCGTATGGTATATCCGTGTGGCATATTACTAATGTTTAATAATACCTTCTAACTATTCAAGTGGAGCCAAGGGAGAAAGGAGTAACATACAGCTCGGTTTACATTAGGTGACAGGGAAGATTTATAGCCATTCATTCACCATTATGTAAGCACCCACTAGACACCAGAAACAGTGCTAGAAAATGGAGAAACAAAGAAGAGTGAGGCAAGGCACTGCACCAAGAGACATAGCTGAGCTGGGAACACACAAGTAGATGCAATATATGAACACAAAAGCCTGGGAGGACACGAATAATATTGTTTACAATGGCTGTCTTTGGAAAGTAAGACGGAAGGACTTGTGTAGTGTACTTTATGTGATTTCTGATTTGTATATCTTAAAACAAGTATCTGTTATCCAAATAATAAAATACAGAAATACACAAACACCCTATTGGAAAAGCAAAGGAAACCTTTGCCCACAAAATATTCACAGGTCTTTAATATGCCTCTTCTTTTAATTCTATTGATAATTTAGCCCAAGTATCTTAAAAAACAAAACTACAGAGTAAGAAAATTCTTATTTTCCCAGCCAATGGTTCAACCTCCATTGCATCTGACATATTTCTTTCAGAAATGAAAGGTTAAACATCTTAATGACAATCAGAGAAATTAATATATTACAACTAGACCAGGATTATTATTTAAAGCATGAAATCAGGGCACTTAAGAAGATGCAATCTGGGGCTTCCCTGGTGGCGCAATGGTTGAGAGTCCGCCTGCCGATGCAGGGGACATGGGTTCGTGCCCTGGCCTGGGAGGATCCCACATGCCACGGAGCGGCTGGGCCCGTGAGCCATGGCCGCTGAGCCTGCGCGTCCGGAGCCTGTGCTCCGCCACGGGAGAGGCCACAGCAGTGAGAGGCCCGCGTACCGCAAAAAAAAAAAAAAACAAAAAACAAGAAGATGCAACCTGGACTTCCCTGGTGGTGCAGTGGTTAAGAATCTGCCTGCCAATGCAGGCGACGTGGGTTCGAGCCCTGTTCCGGGAAGATCCCACATGCCACGGAGTAACTAAGCCCGTGCACCACAACAACTGAGCCTGCACTCTAGAGCCCATGCGTCACAACTACTGAGCCTGCGTGCCACAACTACTAAAGCCCGTGCATCCAGGGCTTGTGCTCCGCAACAAGAGAAGCCACCACAATGAGAAGTCCACATACTGCAATGAAGAGTAGCCCCTGCTCGCCGCAACTAGAGAAAGCCCGCGCGCAGCAACGAAGACCCAACACGGCCAAAAATAAATAAATTCGAAAAAGAAGATGCAACCTAACTACACAAATACTTAAATACACTGAACAAATATAAGTTTTTGCATTAAATCTAATTAGTTAACATAAAATAATACTTTTATTTCAAATAGACACTTTTCCATCCCTATAATATTTTGTTTTATCTTTCTAAAATCTAACAATTCTAAAGCCTGAGTCAACTTTTTTGAAAATATTAGAGATAACAGAAAAACAAAAAACAAGGACATATTAAAACTGACTCCAAGAAATTTAATTAAAAATAAATATGTAGGGGCTTCCCTGGTGGCACAGTGGTTGAGAGTCGGCCTGCCGATGCAGGGGACACGGGTTTGTGCCCTGGTCCGGGAGGATCCGACATGCCGCGGAGCGGCTGGGCCCGTGAGCCATGGCCGCTGAGCCTGCGCGTCCGGAGCCTGTGCTCCGCAACGGGAGAGGCTACAACAGTGAGAGGCCCACGTACCGCAAAAAAAATAAATAAATAAATTTTAAAAAAAAAGATAAAAAATAAATAAATAAATAAATATGTAAGTCTGAAAACTACAAACTAGCATACAAAGGTGAGTTCCTATTTCTCCCCCTCTGCTTCCAGTCTCCTGGTTTTTGCCTCACCTCCACTGTTCAGCTTCCGTGATAAGAGCTCCACTTTTTCTTGCAGTTTATCATAGACGGTCACAATCTGCGACACAGCTCGGCGGGAGGACTCCACGCGCTCCTGCAGCTGAGATTCCATCTCTTCACTGGAACTGCTGGCCAAAGTAGCAAGGAAAGAGAAAGCTGGCTCTTGCCCTTCCCCTGAGGACACAGGGGGGAAAAAAGAAGCCCCTAATATTATAAAACTGGAAATATCAAAATCTATTTTTTCCCCTCAAATGGAGAGCCTCAAAGCGAAACTCTACTTCAAACACCCAGAAAGCATGAAGTGGCAAATCCGCCACCAACACTCACCTCTCTCTCGGTCATCTTTCCGTTCCTGATTGCTATCAGAGTCTGGTTCCGGCTCAGGCACAACAAGGGCTTTTCTTTCTGTGAGTAGGTCTCCCAAACCCTGCTCCAGATCATAACGTTTAAGGATGATACGGATGTTTTCATCAAACTGGAGGAGGGAAGGTACAGTTACGAAAATACAAAAGGAAACAACTTTGGAAATAAAGAGTCTGCTAAGGAGAACTACAATGCTCAGATAAAAACAAGCTAGCTACCTGACTCCAGTACCGGTTGACGATCAATAGTGAGGCATCATCGGTGGCCTGTCTTCGTTCCAGTTTTTCAATGTGCTCACGGAGTTCATCTTCAATGGCTTGCCGTTGATCCAGCATTTCTGCCAGTTTGCGATTTTTGGCTTGCAGTGTTCGAATGTCTAACTCCTCCTGCCCCAGGAAACCAGTCTTATTAATCTCCATAAAGAAATTAGACAAATCAGTGGTTAAACTCAACAGGGGCTAATATGTGCATTACTTAGTTCCTATGAAAAAAGATATTTATTAACAAAATCTTACAGCAAATAATGGGATAAGAAGTAGAAGCAGAAGAAATAAATAAAGGTAAAGGTCTGTGATGATGGGAGCAAAGAGTGACACACACATATACACTAGAACCTTGACTTCACCCAGCTCACTGTTCTAGTCACATGTACATCCACAAAATACTGCTACTGTGAGGCTCCACCATCCAGCTAGATCACCCTCTTCCCCAATCAATCAGCTATCTCCTAACCACTGCCCGTCATTTATTCAAGACTTTGACAACCAGGTCCTTCTGTATCCCAGTCCCCGTCAACACATCTGGTGACTTCAATATACATGTGGACATGTACCTGTGTGGACAAACCATCCAATCCTCTAGCATCTACACTGTCAGCATTTTGAATTCCTTAACTCCAATGATTACTTCCTTCACTGTGCTTCAGCCAGACATTTCAAAAGCCACATCCTAGACTTTTGTCATTATCTGGAACTGTGTCACATCTGAAATCTTAAATTCCAACTTTCCATTCTCTGAATAAAACCATCTTTCCAGATAGCTCATGCTCTTATCTCAATATACCAGTCTTCATCTGGATCTCCAAAATTTTGAACTTTCTCCTTTCTCCTCTGTCTCCACTATCTTCCATACCTTGACTATACCCTATAATACATTCCTTCAAACTCCTGCCTATCAGGCTCCTCAAGTTCTCTGCCTTTAATCTTTTTATTCTACCTCTGCGAACAAACCCCAATCTGAATTAATCCACGTATTAGACTATTCCATTCCTATACCCAGTATGCTGAGACTTCTAGATAAGGTCATTAAACCAGGGAGACTGGTGCCTTTATAAAATGAATTCTAACCTGAGCAGATCTTATCATTTGTCCGGAAATGTTTCTTTCTGGATCAAGTGATCTAGCTCCTATTCTACACTGAGGCAACGTCAAACTACCAAACCCTGTCTCCTCTCACATCACACTAAGTAGGTGACTTGGCCTCCGTTTTAAAGAGAAAACAGAAACCATCAGATGGAAAGTTCTTCAATTTCCTATCTCCTAAACCCATCCACACAACTCACCAACTTATGCCCATATTCTTAAAACCTCAACTTGTGCTGAGGATCCCATTCTCTTCTGTTTCTGCAAAAACGTCACTCCATCAGTAATTGTGTACCCCTCTCAGTATCTTTAACCTCTCTCTAAGAAAAGCTAGTGGGGGGATGGGGGGAAGGGAGAACTTCAGACAAAGAAACAGCATGTCGAAATGATTACATTTTTACTTTACTGAGAAATTAATGAATATTTTAAAGTAAGAACCATTTATTAGAGCACCAATTTCTTGTTTCACTTTTACTTTCCTCTCTTCCATTTGGTTAAACAGTCTCGATACACCAAAACTGTCAACAGCTTCCCAACTGTACCAGTTTATGAATACTATTAATAAACTATATCTTTAACCTGTTTTCTGAGCATCACCTTCCCCTTCTTTGCTCCACCTGAAACCTGGATAAGAACACTGTTTCCCTGCAGGCTTCTCCAGTGATGGCTGTTTCTCTCCCACATGCTTTGAAGCCCTGTGCCTGGAGGCAGGTGGGTGTCCTCCTTGCTCTCCACTGCCACTAAGCCATTATCCACTTTGCTCCCTAAAACCTCCTAGCTTTGCAGCTCATGCCATTGGTCTGGACCACCTGCCACCCTGCCTTGCTGCACTCAGCTATAAATGCCCAGGTCACTTCCCCACATTTCCTGAAGATTTAGCACCTGGCTTGTCATCACTCTCTCCAATACTACTCATGTTGTACTTCTTACTGATTTCAATTCCCATATAGATGATCGTTCCTGTATCTCAGATCCTGTATCCTGACCTCCTCTCCTCCAATGATCTTGTCCTTTACCTCCTTCAGTCACCAAACTCCCAGTTATTCCTATTCGTGGTCTTAGCTGTACCTGGATGTTCTCTATAAACTCAATTTCAAACAACCCATTCTCTACAGTTACCACCTGTTTTTCCAGCTCACTCTCTATAGTTTATCAACTCCAACAATTCTTCAACTCCTCCAGGATCTATTATACAATCCACTGGTCCTATACCTTCGTCCTGTACCTATGTCTTTCACTCCTCTCACTTCCTCACTTCCTTATCAAACATAAATTCCACGACCAGTCACACTGTTTTATAACCTTCTCCTCCCTTGCTCCATATTTGCCTGCTGAAAACCCCAATCCTGGTAACATCCAACTCTCCACCTACATCCATGAAGCTAAATGTGACTAGAAAAAATAAAGCACCATGCTGACTGGTCTCACTTTAAACTCATGCTCACAGACTCAGGTAGGTCCTCAGTGCTGCCCAGCAGCCCTACTCCCTCTCTCTAGTCCGTTCTCTCTTCAAGGTGACTACTTCCTACCTTCTCCTGTCTCTTCGCACCTCCAAAACTTCCTCCCCCATCCTCACTCTCAGATGAGTCTTGCTTCTGATTTCACTGAAAAAAAACAGAAGCAATCAGAAGAGCATGTCCACCTCCATCTCCCACAACCCTCACTACTGCCCTGCTTACATCTGAACCCACATCCCTTGCCTTCCTTCTTGTCGATAAACCATCCCTCTCCTAGTTAAGGCCCATTCTCCCACTTGTGCATCGTATTACATTCTTTCTTCTATTCAAGGACATCACACCAGTAACTGTCTTCTTTTTCTGCTACATCATCAACTTTACCCTCTCTAGCAAATCATTTCATCAATAAATAAAAATGCTGTAATATCTCCTACTTTAAAAAACAAATTAAGAAAACCTTCCCTCAACCCCACATTTCCCTCTGGCTAAGGCCCCATTTTCTTGGTTCTACTTTACATCAATACTCCTCCAAAGCAACACCTCTGCCCTCTTTTCCCTCCTCTCATATTCTCTTAAGTTCACTGCAGTCAGGCTGCCATTGCCGCCACTCCACCAACACAGTTCTTGTCAAGTCTCCAGTGAAATTTCTAAGGCTAAATCTAAGTCTCAGTCCTCCCCTTGCTCAACCCATCAGGAGCACCTGATCAACCTCTTCCTGAAACACTTTCTTCTTTTGACTTCCGGGACCCCACTCTCTCTTATTCTCCTCCTACTTCAATGGCCCCTCTTCAATTAGTCTCTTCTCATCTCCTTGACGTGAAGGGTTGCAGTGCTCCAGGGCCCTGTTCTCAGACTTCTTTATCTATGCTCATTCCTTATGGGAGAGCCTATAGTCTCATGGATTTAAATACCATTTAAAAAAATAATGATTATCAAATGTACAGCTTTAGCCCAGATCTCTCCACAGACTGCAGATCACCTCATCCAACTACCTATCCACTCACAGGCCTAATAAATACCTCAAACTTACATGTCCAGTTTCAAACTCATGATTCATCCCCCACAGCTCCCAGAAATCTGCTCCTCTCATACCCTTCCCTAGCTCAGTTAGTGAAAACTGCATACTTCCAAAATCCTGGGGTCATCGTGCCTCCTTCCTCTCATATACTTCACCCAGTCCACAAGCAAATATTGTCGACACCACCTCCACAGTGGCCCAAGCCACCGTGATCCCTCAAGATTACGGCAACAGCCTCCTACATGTAGCAGACACTTTTGCGCCCCATGCCACGATCTGTCAGCCTTCCAGACTTCAGCACACCTCCGGTGAACAGCTCCAGTCACCCTACCAGTGTCCCACTTCAAGCATACCTTGCAGTCTCAAAGTTTTTTGCTCCACAATCTCAGTTTGTTTACTACAGCAACCTCAAAGTGCAAAGGAGGAGTTGTTGCCTTCAAGGGCAACCTTCAGCCAACTGGGGCAGGGATCAGTGGATTCATGCACCAGCTCCCCACCCTTAGAGAGGGAGAGTGGGAGGGAGGAGAGGGAGAAGGAATGAGGAAACAATTTTGCTAACTGAACTCCTGCTTACAACCCTTGCTCCCCTACAGTCTATTCTCCAAACCTAAGTCAGAGTATGTTACTCCCCTGCTTAAAACCTTCCAGTAGCTCCTCACGGCCTTCTGGATAAAGTCCAAAATGGGATGTGTGTTCGGTGCTTCCCTTAGCACATGTAGTTATCCCTGTGAAGAGCACGTTTCCCACTCTATTATGACAGTCTGTTCCCTGCTCAGTGCCAAGCTACAAGCTGAAGTCCAGGGGCTGTCCTTAGGGTAAAGCACAGTGTCTGGCAAAAACAAATTCTCAACAAATATTTATTATTGAATGAATAAATGTCCTTGGGATGCATGACGTGAGACAGTGCCAAGACAAAAATCACCTCCTGGCAACAGGAGGCTGATGAACCCCAGACAACTTCAGAAATAATACTTATCAACAATTTACTCTGAACGTTCCTACTATTCTCTCTGATCCTCAATTTCAAAGAGTAGATGTGGTTTTGTAGGCTATACAAATGTGAAGCATTTTTACACCATATCACCATGGCTGAGCTCCAAAATACAGACTCCTGACCTATTATAGTGAGCTTCTGATGTCTAATGGACATATAACATTACTATAAGCTGTTGGTGTATAACAGTCTAATAAAACTGTCAACTCCATAACAGCAAGGACAATATCTATTTTATTCACCATTATAGCCACAATGTCTAGCCCAATAAAAACTATTAATAGTACATTACCATGTTAAAGGTAATATTCCTTAGCAGGAACTCTTTCATTTCATCCTCTCAAAAACCCAGTGAGTTAGGTACTATAATTACATTTTATAGACAAGAAAATAAGAAGACACTCTCTCGGTGATTTTCTACATTGCTTCTTAGTACCTGGCACCTAAGTTTTCAATGAATGAAAAATCAGTGTATAGCTCCCTCACTAAATACCTATAATGCTAAATACCTCATGCTGTATCAGGGACCAGAATCTTCAGAGAACATAAACGTACCTTTAAAAATAAAGATCAAATGTCAATATATTTCTTCTTCAGAAATGAGCAATGCATCATTTCATCTACTTCTGGCTGTTTCATTTCCCTCTTCTTTTCAAATCAATTTCCCTTACTCCAGAAGGCTTCCGTAAATTATTACTTTCAGGTTGCCACGGACAGAAGAAAAACACACTCTCACAGCATTGTTTCCACATACCGTTGAAGAGACACTCCCGAGCTTAATTGTTTCCACCGTGGTCCCTGAGTCTTCAACAGCTGCCTTCTTCTCCGGAGGCACAGATGTGCCAGGCTCTCCGGCTACTCTTTTATTTCCAATTCCTGACATCTTGGCACAAGATGATAGCTGTTTTCCTGGAGAGAAAAAAAAGACAGAAACTTAGGTAAGTTTTGCAAAGAGAACTAAAGAGGGTCCACCTATGATGTAAAAACTAGCAGTTTTTCTGGCCAGTCCTTTAACCTGGATCCATCAATTCCACACTCAGCAACATGATCCTTAAGTTTCTCTTGGAAAGAGAAAAATTGTGGAGTAAGAGTCACAGCTGAATTTACGGAACTACAAATTTCTAAATAGGATGCTGCTAAGAAATAAGCCAATGGGCAAAGGGTGAAGAGACCAAGAAAAATTTCAGGAATCTCATTTCCTGAAATGTCAACATCTGAAAAGTTCAGTTTGATTAGAAAAGAAGTTAATTCTATAGTGTTGGGAGAATCAGAGAGCTGAAAGAGACCTGGGAGATGTCTACTAAATTATTAATACTGGACAAGTCATTTATCATCTCTGAGCCTCAAGTTCCTAAACCAGAAATAACAACAATATAAGCTTCCTATGCTCCTTATAAGGAATAAGTAAGTACAGAAAGAATTCTGCATAATGCCTAGCATGAAGTATGCACTCAGAAATGCTAGCTCTCCTTTATATATTTGCAGTTTCTTCTCTATATCCAAACGCTCTCCCCACGAGTTTGTGCAACCCTGTGGAAGCTAGACCTGGGTGTGAATCCCAGTTCTAACTTTTAGGGAGCCATGCTGCCTTGGAAGAGTGAGTTCTCTATATGCACAATGCAAGAGAACAGATATTCTGTCTGCCCTACTTGCCTCCCAAGGTTTCGGAGCTCATAGGAGGCGGAATAGATGCTAAAGCACTTTACTACTTCCATCAACGAGACCACACATTACTCTGCTTCCAATTCAAGCTCCAGGAGAAGGGTATCGGTGGCAGCAACCAGAGTGGGACCTCGCCTGGAGAGAGAGGAGCAGGACAAGGGCCTCAATCCTACTCGAGAGGGGCCAAGGACCCCAGCCTCCGGATGGGCCAACTGCAGGCCCCGGAGAGGGAGGCCTGGGATCGGGAGAGGGTGGAGATCCCGGTGCCTGCAGAGTCCCTCCCACCCTTGTCAGAGATCTAACCTGGGTTCTTCCAACTTGCGCTGCCCGGGAGCAGAACTCTGCGCAGTTATTCACCAAGGTCCGCGTAGCACTCCCACCTCTCACCCCTTACCCGCAAGCGAAGACCAAGCGAGGCTCCCGGGAGGCGGGGCCAGGGAGAGGAAGAAGGGAAAGGAAAGAGGAAGTCGCTTCAACCTGGCGCAGTGGACCACAAGACCCAACCGGGCGGAAGTGACGCACTTCCAGGGCGCCCCGGCACAGAAGTAAGCGCCGTCTCTTTAGCAACGCTTGGGGACCCGGCGGCAGCTCAGATTTCCAGGTGTCCCGAGGCCTCGCTGACGCCGGAGAGGGTGCCCCTGCTTTTTTCCGTTTGTTGGCCATTGCTACTAAGACCTGCTTTTTCTACTGAGACGAAGTGCCTGTTTACTTAAAGTGCCTATTTTTTTGTTGCCTATTATTGGTTCTACCGAGACGCAATTGGTTCTCCTTAGACTGCCGATTGGCTGATGGCCCCGTCAATCTCCAGGGGAAAGAACTAGTTTTCAGACACCTGGGGAAAGTATTACTTCTAGCCCCTTCTTGCTGAAATGAAGGGTTCTGGAGAAAACCCAAGAGATTAGGTAGGTTTCGGAGCTTGTAGACTTTTCTTACAGGTAAATGTATAAAAGCTCTGTCTACGCATAAGAGTCACTCGGGGAGTTCTGTACCCTCTAGGGTAGGGCCTGAGCATCCACACTTTTTAAAAAAGCATTTCCCCAGCCCTCCCACACCCGCACGAGATTCTAATGTGCAAACGGGATTGACAGTTGCTTTTGTGCTTCTTTTGAAGCAGAAATTGAGCAGGGAAAAGATAAACGTAAATCAATAAGTAGTTTCTGATCTCAACATTAGCCTATTTTAAGCTAATTAAGCATTGATTTTTATAGTTAATAACAAACTGCTATTTCCCGCTCAATTAAACTAAATGTGTTTTAATGATAGGAAGGTAATCAATCTAATGTATTGATAAAAAGCTGTATGCCTCGCAGAGCTATGAAAAACTACCTAATAACGTCGGAACGTAAACAATGGGATACAAGTGTTCACTGTTCCCCACCTATCACACTTTGCCTAGCCTAGAAGGAAGTAACTGGCTCCAAATGGACTTTACGTTTTGTTAGGTGAAGCAGAAGCCTGAGAACCGTGTTTGGGGACCCACCACGGAAAAACATTGTATGAAATAATGACACTCTCTGACTTACCTCCGTTGGCTGCTCTGCTCTGCTCTTGGCAACCCTTGCTTCCACAGAGCCACTGAATGGCAAGCAATGATTCTAGCCCAACGTTTGTAAACTTGAGGTTCACAGGCTGTATGTGGCCAACAGGTATGCTTTGCTTATTTTGGACGGTATCGGCTGCCTTCTATGGTTAAAAACAAAAACTGACTTAGTTGCCAACATTTAAAATAAGATATTTTACATAAAAATCCAGATTACCAACTTCTCTTGAAAATGTTGAAGATCTAGTAACACTGGGTTTATATTCTTGCATGGCCACATTGCCTAGAATTGGGTTGTTCTTTTATTCCTGTTTGCTGTGATCACCACTATTCATTATCGATTCCCTGACACTAGTTGAATTTCATTTGAACATTATCACCTGTGTGTTGTATTGTGCTAAGTCAATCCCTGATACTAAGTGAACGTTGTTGATTGCCTACTCAGCATCCATTTCCCCTCTCACCTTCTTAATAGAACACAACCAGGATTTTATTCATATGATTAGTTATATCCATTTAGACCCCTTCATTCTATATGTCTTGAAAGAAGCTGACTTCACTTCCATCTCCAAGGATTGTCTTAATTTAAATAGTAAGTCCCATTCCTCAAGCCAAAGTCCTAGTCTAAACAGTGGATAGTTTAATCAGGGTGAATTGCTTGGAATACTAAGGCTGAAGCAGTTTACTTATCTTCTGAATTTCTTGTGAGGCCTGAAACTGTTGGAGCCTTCTTGCTACCTGGCTTGATAATGAAACCAACACAGAGATGAAAGAGAATCTCAGGGATGTTAAATAACAAAACTCTGAGTAAATATTAAAGATCTAATTAGCTTATTGAATGATTCGTGAATTGGGCAGCATCCCACTTAGCAAGTAGAGGGGAGCTCTGAAAGGCTATAGAAAGGGAGAGGTTTTTAAAGGTAAGACAAGGAAGGCAAAAACAAAACAAAACATAAATATTATTTCAGGCTTAGATTATCTATATGGGATGAAGGGGATCTATGTGCCAGGTTACCTCATCTTCCTTTTGGAGAATGGAAAGGATTACCTCCTCCATGGTACTGACTGGAAAATTCCACACTGACCAGTTAAGATTACATTCTTGGAGAAGGTTGTAACTGCAGTAAGGTCAGGTATTAAGTGTTCCTTTTAGCACAGGTGACTCCATTTTGGGCCTGTTATTTCTTTTTTAACAGGGAATAGGCACCAGATCAACTCAGCTAGGACACCCCTACTCCACCCACACTTCAGAGTGCTGGAGAAGATATTGAGAAGAAAGCAGACCTTTGTAGAACCTTTCAATTCTCACCATGTAGATAACCAGATTCTCCAGCTACTGGTGAGATCTATCTTTTCCAAAAGCCACAGTCATCTGACACCTTCCCAATAGCCTGTCCTGATCCAAAGAGATAGCCTAACCCTAGAGATTTGGGAAAATGGAATAGAAGAAATGGAGGATGGCAGAGACCTCTTTCATTGACCATGCTTCCAGTTTCTGATCAGCTACCACATGTTCACGATCGTAATCAAGAGAAAAAAAGAATAACCCTGGAAAAATAATTTTGGCCCTCACTACTAAATGGCAGAACGTTTGCTGTGCTATAAGAATACTTGCTATTTTATACCACTTGTCTTCGAAAGTTCTAATTGCTTGTATCAACAACATTATAATTTAAGTAATATGGTAATAGTCCTTTTTTTAAAGGAGCAAACAGAGTCATAAAGATTGCAAGTGATTTTTCCTAGTTGATGAATATTTCTCAAAGGACCCAAGTCTTAGACTTGCTGCCTGTCTTCGTTAAATATACAGTTCTGCACCAGGTGGCAGCAGGCAACATGCTTCCACCCCCAGTTCCTCTTGTAAAACTTTGCTTGCAGAGAGTACTGTACTTACATCAGGGTGGGGGTACAGAGCATAATTACAAAGGTGAGTTTTGGAATTTTCATTTCCAGCAGCACAGTATTTGTCACACTGGGCAAATATGAACTTAGGTTTTCATGGCCTGGAAGGGCAAGATGGGGCAGGAGACAAAGCCCAGGAACTATCAAGGTTGGGTGCCTATTACAGGCCCCTCCCCAAAAGAGTAAACTAGATATAACTCTTCTAACATCCAAGGGACTGAAAGAAAATTGTCTGTCTCAAACCTTCATATAAAGATTTTTGCTGATTGATCAGGAATTCCAGAAGGCACTCAGAAAGAATTTCAAAGAATGCAGAGGGGTGAAGGAAGGATACATAAAGGCCATGGGCAAAGCCAAATAGGAACAAGAGATTGTTCCTTATCAGAGTCTTCAGGAAATAGACTCTAAGATGGAGATTTGTGTGTGCAAGAGGTTTAATACCTAAGGGAAGTAAAGGAAGCAGGACTGGGGAGAAGGAGAAGTTGGACTGCGTTGCTTTCACAACAAAGGCCTCTACTGGTAGGATGGGTAGCTCTAGAACTGGGAAAGCCTTTCAGAGTTGCCCTGAATTGAGGCAAGGAGGCCAGGGCTTTATACCCCTACATCAGTCAGTCATTGGATGTGGATATTGGGTGGGGGCAGGGGGGAAGGGGGCAGGAGCTTGAATGAGGTGGCTTCCTTCAGCCAAGGGCGAACTCTGGAGGGGAACTCAACTCACTGCTGTCAACGTCCAACATTCCTAGCAGCTGGGGAAAATGAGTTCTTCAGTTCTAAAGAGGGGTGGGGAAGATGTTGGCAGCACACCATGGCATCCACTGGTTGAGCAAAGGATGGGGTAATCAGTGCTGGAGGTCCTAGAGCTGTGAGAGTTGAAAGAATGTCACTTTAGTCTTCTAAGAGACACAGAGGTTGGGGTCTCCCACTTGACTTCTGCAAGTCTTTCTGCAAAAGAAAGTGTGGTGTCTTTGCTGAAAAGTGGTCTAACTCCCAGCATATAGGTACTTCCTTGATCCCAGCAGATGATGCTTTGTGTGGAGATTATTATATTTTACTCTGAAATTATGGCTCTGTTTTTATTCCTGCAGAGATAAAAATGGAAGAAGAGCGCATTTCCCAACACTTCCAATAACCCAGTGCTATGGACTGAATTGTGCACCCCTCAAACTCCTAGTGTGATGGTATGTGTCCCCCAGTGTGATGGTATTTGGAGATGGGGCCTACGGCAGGAGCAGGGAATCAAAACCATCTGTAAACTTTACAAACAAAATTCCATTGAGATTTTGATATAATGCATTACATTTATAGACTAATTTAGGGAGAAATGAACATTTTCTAGTATTTATTCTTCTCAACCAGGAACATATCATATCTCTCCATTTTCTCAAGTCTTCCTTTATGTTTCAGTAAAATTTCATGGTTTTCTTCTTATAACTCTTTCACATTACTTATTAGGTTTATATCTAGGTAGTCCATAGGCTTTGCTACTATTGGGAATAAGACTTTTTAAATTATATTTTCCAATTGTTTATAAGTGCTGTATAGGACAGTGCTATATTACATATGTATACGTGTGTGTGCGTATGCATATATATATATATATACACACACACACACATATATATATGTATATATAGCTTTTGACTTATTATCTTACAAAACTCTCTTGTTGATTCTCTTGGATTCCTTTTCCTTTTTTTGGGTGGAGAACAGCCATATAATCTGCAAATAATAATCGTTGTCTTACTTCCTTTTCAATATGTATACTCCTTTTATCCCTTTTCTTATCTCATTATGTTTTAAAGAGAATGATGATACTGAAGATTCCCTCCCTCATGTTTTTCTTCCCCACCACATATATTTTCCCACCATGTTTGTTTTCAGTCCATGCCAATCACCTTACATACTGTCTTTCAGAAGTTGACAGCTGAATTTGCTTGTGTGATGTGACCCTCATTTATTAATCAACATGCCCCATCTGGGTCACCCATCTAAATCATATCTGTCTTTTAAGGCCCAATTCAAATCTCTGTTCCTTTGATTAAGACTTTCCAGATCATGTCCCAGACTCTTGCTGCCGAAACTCACCAACTCTGACAATGAAGGTAGTGTTAAAACTTGAAATGCAATGCAAGAAGGAGGCATCCCCTAAGGAAGGCTGGCTGGTTAGCATAAAGATATCTCTCCAGGTGGTATGTAGGTGAAGTCACCTTATTTCCTATTCTGGGGCAAACACAAAACTGATTAGAGTTTTAGGACCCCCAAAGGTGATCAGGGAGTAAAGAAAACACTCATCCAAACTTCTATGTAATGTTCTAACAAAAATGCCCTTTTGTTAATTATTTCAACAAGACAAGAATTTTCATTCTCTGGCTATTAATTTCTCTTCTTGTAGCTGGTGTGTGCTTGAAGCCACATTTATAGATAATCAGAAGGCTACTTTGTGAACCTGGAATGAAAACAAGCAGGATTAGATGTATTATTTTTACAGTACATATCAAGAATGGCTGGCTAAATAATGATACAGCTTCACAATGGAAAACATATCTAAATTTATAGTGCTAATATGAAACACCATGACAATATGAATAGTATGCTCTCATTTTCATGAAAAAAAATTAAACCATATTTATAATTAAAATTTAGTAAAAGAGTAGAACTTAAATGTTCTCACCACCCCCAAAAAAAATTTTTTTTATAATGCAATAATCATTATCCCAGCCCAGGGTAATTGTGCTTGCTTGTTCAGTTCAACCCCTCTAAGCACAAATTTGGGGCAGTCAGGTTTCCAGGCACAACTCCCTGTCCCCGCCCTTGGAGTTTATAGGAGGCTCAAGAGAACCCACATGGACAGAGGTCAGGCATCTTCCCCAATGCACAGTCAAGAGTTATGAGATGGATCATTGAACTCCAAAGAATCTATATCATACCATATTCACATTTTGGGTAGGATCTTAATTTCAGCAAAACAACATCATGTGTCACATCAAGTGTTGCTCAGGTGAAGCTTATTTGACTTTATTTATATTGAATTTGTAAACATGTTTTGGTTTTATAGCTTAAGCATAAGGCATTTATACCAAGATTACGTTGATATATTTTTACCAAACATTATAATAAAAATAATTTACGTAAGCACTAGGTGGTCCATGAGAAGCTTATTTTCCTTTAGACAGGAATCTGTACATCACTTAAGTTTGAAAAATACTATTTATTATTTAATTGTATATATACGTCTTGTGTGGTTCATGATTATTACTTATTTCTAGTCTTTTTCATTCTCTATCTTTTAAATTATTCTGAGACCAATAAAGGAGAATTGATATCAATATAACTGGAATAGTATATCAATTTAAATATTCATTGGTTCTAACAAACTACATGTATTAAGATGTTACTCACATTCATTTGGATATATTCAGTTATGAATTTCTGGGGCTTGAAGTCATGTGGCCAAACTTAGCTGAAAGGAGATTTTGTAGTAGTAGTATCAATATATGGCCAGGACCCCATGGATGTTTAGAATCTTGCCTTATTGGCACTCCTTCTCCACCTCAGAGGAAGAATAAGGCTGGCAACACTGATGACTAACTCCGTTACAGTTACTCCAGAGTTGTGAAGTTAGCCAAGACTCCCTCCAGCATCCCAGCGCTTGTAAAGTCCTCAAAGCTGTGTTCCTACTCCCGTCACCTCCGTGATACCTCAGCCAACTCTCTTCTCTCTTCTCCTTCTCAGAACATCAGGAAACACTCTGACCTTGCACATGCACATACTGACTATAGTGAATTTAAGCTGATGTGTTACCTGTCACAAGTGACTCATTCACATTTGCAGTTTGCTTGATCTTTACTGTGGGATGATGATAATATTTCCTGTTGGAGACATTTATAAAGCAGGAGACACATGATCTTATTTGGAGCAGGTGGGAGAGAGTTCAGATGACATCCCTTCCCTATTCTTCCTCCCAAGCATAGTCTGGTAGGTAACCTTTCCCCTTCATATGGATTAAGCTGTTATGCCTTACTTATTGAACTAAAACCTCTGTGAACAAAGAAAGAACAAAGGGTGTCACTTATCATCCAGTTATACAAAGGGTTAAGTCAAAACCCACTGCAGTTGCCCAACAACAGTGCACCCTGAAGGGAATCAAGATGAAAAAACAGGATGAAGCATTTTGTGCTTTGGAATGGGTCCCTAGATAGTTAAGATAGTTAAGATACGTATCTGAGGAAGAATTTCAAGCATCCCAGGTTCTTGCATCTTCCCATACACAGAAAAGCACTAAATTCATTAACTTGAGATATCTTTTCTTTGTGATTAGCAGTAATCTTTTACAAAGATATGTGCTTGACTACATGTATTTCCTAGCCCCCAAAATTTATATATATGCTGGCTCCTCCCCTACCTCTTTGGAGCCGTTCCTCAGAGCTGCTGCCCAGCCTCTCATCCTCAGCAAGTTCCCTCAGTAAAACTGAAACAACTTTTAGATTGTCTGTTTTTCTTTCAGTGGACAGTTTGGGTGATCATGAAGGGAACTGAGCAGATTCTCTCCTTCAACTGAGCTCTATGAGGATCCAGAGCCTTGGTACCAGCAAGGGCCCCTTGTACCCATCTACCTCCTCAGGGAGTCCAGACACCTGGGTATATCTCTCCTGGGTCTCAGACCTCCCATATTGGTTGATAATCCTGAGTTTTATCTGGTGGTTGATAAACTCCTTGCTGTAAGGAGTAGGGTTTCCTTGAACTTTAGGCTGTTCAGGAAAGAGGTACCCTCTTTGGTTTGTTGACCAGTGAGAGAATTCTCTTTGGTCTCTGCCATCTGAAAGGTATGCATATGGTGTACATTTGGCAGCCGATCAAATACACTGGGATTCCAGACAGTCTCTTTGGCCATGCCAGCTCTCAGGAAAATTTGTCATAAGGGGTCCCAGTCCACAAGGGACCCTTTGTCATTTCAGTCTTCATTGCATCCACCTGTACAACAAAGACCTTTTACTTTCCAGACTTTTTTTGAAGGGGAGTAAACTTTCTAGATCTTGTAAGGGCTACATCCTTTGCACTCTCTTGTGGGGACACCTCTTGTGTGTTGTTGATTTGAGTTGCTATTAAGATCCTCTAGATGAGGGATGCTTTAAATTGTAATAAACTTCTAAACTGGAAAATTTTTAGAGAGCTCTCATCATAAATAACTGTTTATTGGTACCTATGTTAAGACCAAATTAAAAGGTGGATACAAAGACAAAATGGCTAACCTTAGGAACTCCCTTATTTTAAACAAACAAAATGGTTTGGGAAGACTTATTGAAATTGTGATCTCACCTTCCCCTCAATGGGTCTTACATATGTTAATAAAAAGATTAAGTTAATGCTAATTAGATTAGTTAACAAGGGAATAAAAAGCTGAGAGGAAAGTCAAGAGACCCTTCCCAACAAAGTGGAAAATTTTAAAAGGACTTGTCCCAGCAGAATGGAAGTCTTTAGATGGCCATTAAGAAGTTGATGGGATTAAAACAAAGGTTGGAATACAGCACTGCCTAAAGTTGGATGAGCCAAAAGGACCCCCTTTGGTCCTCCAACATTAAAGGGCCCCAAACAATTGATGAAATAAAATTCTTATTTTCTGGCAAGACAAGAAAAAATTAAACAAAGAATTTTTCTTTGCCCATTTGGGCCTCCTTCCCCTTTAGTGTGTGTTGTGCATCTGTTTAACCAGACTTCCTGAGGAGATAACATTTCTTCTTAATTTCATCAAAGCTCACAATTCTTTAGGAGATAATTTTCCTTCTTAATCTTGTAAAGGGCTTGATGACCCATGACCCATTCCTTGCTTTGTACTTTCTTTCGATCTGGATTGTGTAAACTGTCAATAATACATCATTTAATGTACAACCCTCTGTCTCAAACACTTATGTAACTATGCTTTGAGCTTTCTGAGAACTGTTCTCAGGTTATAATCACCAATTTGGCTTGAATAAAATTTTCCATTTATTTTCTTAGATCAACTGATTAATTTTGTCGTTGTTGTTGATACAAGTCTACTGTTTCACTTTAGAAAAATTTAAAATGCTGGAAGATAAAATTACACTGAGAAACCTGACCAGCAATTGCTTGGAGCAACAGTTAGGCCAATTAATGAAGTTAAAGATTGACAAATAGGCCTGGGTCCCTTGGCTCCACCTCTCACCAGAGACCGCAGAGCCTTTACACGCAGGCTCAGCGGCCGTGGCTCACGGGCGCAGCCGCTCCGAAGCATGTGGGATCTTCCCGGACCGGGGCACGAACCCGTGTCCCCTGCATCAGCAGGCGGACTCTCAACCACTGCGCCACCAGGGAAGCCCCCCAGAGCCTTTTTATACAGGAATAGATAAAATTGCCAAGGGATGAAAAAGTTTCCGGGGCTCCTTGTGAGACCAAGACTTTGTTAATGGGGTCCTAATGGATGCTAAGGTTAAGGGGGTAAGAGTTAATAGAATTGAGATGAAGTTTATAAGAAAGTTGGTTTATTTGAATGGTTTTATATAAGACGGGTGCATCTCTTTTGGTTGATTATATTGTGGAGATAGACATTATGTCTCAACTGTTGAATGCTCTCCCCACCTGCTATGATAAAACAGGGCATATAAATCTGCCCCCCAGGCAATGTTAATTTAACATAATAAAGGGGAACCAGTAGGGTTACTGGAGCCCACACAGTATGAGGTAAAAACTGGGGCTAATATTCAGGGCTAATAAAAACAGTAATGGAGACTCTTTTGCCTCTAGGGTTAATTGGTCTGGGTTTGACTTGTGTCCCTTGGAAGAGGGCCTTTGTTGAATGCCTTGTGCAAACTTTTGAAAGCATGATACATTGAACCTTAGAGTTCCAGAACATGGAACTCTTTTGATTTCCAGTTTAGTGGGAAATCTTCTCATGGATATAAGGAAGCAAAAATTTTTTAAATATAGTTGTGTAATAGGGAAGAACCTTTGTAATCTATTACAAGTTAATCACTAAAGGGATGTTGCCTATAAGTTAAATTATACATAATGGAACATCTCTGGGAACCCTGCTTCCCAGGTAATGAGCATTAAGCTAAAATACCTTTGTTTAGTTCACAGGAAACATCCTGACCAGGCCCACCTGTGAATGACTGCAGGAAGGAAGAAATTAACACATCCCCTCTGGAAGCTGACCAGAAGCAGGAAATGTTTGACTTTACTGCCTCCCCTTTTAGTGTAAAAGAAGCCTGAATTCTAATTATGGCAAGATGGTTCTTTGGGACATGAGTCTACCATCTTCTTAGTCTACCAGTTTTCCAAATAATGTTGCTATTCTTTGCCTGAACATCTCGTCTCTCAACTGATTGGTCTGTCATGTGGTGAGCAGTATGAGCTTGGACTCGGTAAGATTTGGGCAAGTCAATCTTTTGATATCGTTTAGGCAGCACCCCAGTTCTTTGGGAAATTGAAAGCAACTGTCTTTGTCTTGCAAGTATTTGCAAGATCAGAAATATAAACACAGCCCAAAATGGCCTGAGACTGAGCCTAGTTAACTCAATCAGGTAGAACCTGAAATCTAAAGGGAGGAAAAAAAGGAGGGAAAGAAGCCTTTTTAAAAGTAAAAACTACTGGCACCCAGACATATTGTAATTATTCCATTTGTATGAAATATCCAGAATAGGCATATCCATAGAAAGCTCATTAGCAGTTGCCAGGGACTGAGTGGGAAATGGAAAGCAATTGCTAATGGATACAGGGTTTCTTCTTGGGGTGATAGAACTAGTGGTGATGATTGTACACCTCTGTGAAAAACCACTGAAATGTACACTTTAAAAGGGTGAATTTTATGGCATGTGAGTTATATCTCAATAAAAATTACAGGATTCATGAGAAAAAAGATGTTTTGTGTGTATATATATATATATATATATTTACAATGGAATACTACTCAGCTATAAAAAGATGAGATCTTGCCATCTGCTATGACATGGATAGACCTTGAGGATATTAGGCTAAGTGAAATAAATCAGACAGAGAACAACAAATACCGTATGATTTCACTCATATGTGGAATATTTAAAAAGTAATATAAAACCAAACCAAACAAAAACAAACTCATAGATAACGAGGCCAAAGTACTGGTCACCAGAGGGAGAGTGAAATGGGTAAAGGGGACCAACTGTATGGTGATGGATGGAAAGAAAACTTTTGGTGGTAGGTGCACTGTAAGTGTATACAAAAGTTGAAACATAATGTTGTACACATAAAACTTCTATTATGTTATAAACCAATGTTCAATTTTAAAAAATCTTTCTGAGGTCTTTAAAAAAATAAATTATGTTTGATGACATGTCTATGTAGTTTCTCCAAATCTTTTTGGTAATTTAAAACTTTAGAGTATTTCTAAAGTAAGCTAAATGATGGAAGTTTATTGAATATCCAGATCATTTCCAAATAAGATAGAATAATTAATTGTTGAGCATGTCTAAGTTAAGCATAGTTAATTAATTGTTGAGCATGTCTAAGTTTAACTACTTTTATCTTCTTATAAGATTAAGAAGCCAAAGATGTTTGGGTTTATCCCATAAACCCTTCTTATAAGATTAAGAAGCCAAAGATGTTTGGGTTTATCCCATATCCCTAGAGGTTGTGGAGTATGTTCATAAGTTTTCCAATCAGGAAATGCTAGTATGACAGTTCACAATTGCTTGCTTCTTGGTTTTCTCTAGAGATTAGGGGTTTTAAGAATACAATTAATACATATAATTGGGACTACTAAAATTAATAAGGAAAACATCTTCATATGCAGCAGAAAAAAAGAGTTTAAAGATCGTAAATGCATTTTGTTAAGGGAAAAGAAAGTAATTTTGTCCTAAGAGAAGTTAAAAAATAGAGAAAAGGGGAAAGCATGGGACAAAATCTGAAGGTAAAAAAGGAAGTTACAGGTTTGTGGAACAGAATCCCTGAGAAAAGAGTTTTGTATGTGATCAGGACTGGCTAACACTGGAATAAATTTAATTGAGTGAATAAGTTTTAATATTAAAAGTAAGCTGGTACAAAAGTAGAGTCTGGTTTTCTCTCTGTTAATAGGACAAAGTTTTCTTGCAGTATTGATCTGCTTTTGATAATAGATTGTAAAGTTTCTTTACCTTTTAAGTTCCCTTTCATAACTTTCTGTAGTTTACCTTTGAAATCTTTTAGTGTCACTTTGGTTAAATAATTGAGTATTGTTTCACAGTGACTGTGATTCTGTTTGACCAAGTGTTTCCAAGTGTTTTAAAACCTTTTGATATCTTTGACAAACCCCCCAAATCAATTCTGAATGAAGTCCTTTTGACCTCTAGCTAACTTTGGGGTGTTTCAGAGGTTCCCTGAAACATCTCAAAGAGAGGTATTAAACTAATGAGGCTTATTTTGGTATGTTGAATTATGTCGGAAGCATTGTCAAATGAGTGATGATAAATTTTCTTAGATTATATTGTATGGGCAAATATTATTAATATAAATGTTCTAGAAGTTATATGAAATTCCTAAAAATCAGATATGTGTTGGTATGTTGTCAGTCATAATTCTGGTTATTATCTTAAAATTTTGTATGTCACAGAAATATCAAAATTTCCTTTTCAATTGCGTTGTAGTCATGTCTTTAACCATGCCATTCAAAGTCTTTTGTCATTTACAGACAGTTATTGTTTTACTCTGATGTCTTTACAAAGATGAAACTCTTCAAGAAGATTAATAAAAAGGACTTTTTGACAAGAGCAGGTTTCTGATAACTTTTAGATAATACCACTGAACTGGGTAAGAAATTCCAGAACACTAATAGAAAAACTTTATGACTTCATAAACTGTTAACGGAAATCATGATCAACAAGAATTAGTTACAAAGGGCTGAATGATCATTTTTATGACTTTCTGTCTGAAATACTACTGTCTTTTAATCTTCCTTTTCCAGATATAAGGAAAATTTCCCGCTTAAGCTAACTATAACTTGGAGCAGTTTGGTAAATTACACCTTTGTAAGTAGAATTGAAACATTTGTCTTTTTCTCTGTAACATCTCTCCAGAATTTGAAATTATTAGTGAGTATACTTATTTTTATGGCAGTATAGTTATTTGCATAAGTTCAATAAAAATGTGTTCTTCTTATAACAGGACACAAATGGGAACATTGGTTATATTACCAAGGCTTTGACTGGAATGTCATGTTTGAGAATTACATAGAATCAGATATAACCAGACAGCTTTAAAGAACTAAGATGGACTTTATGGAGCCATTTCCTTAGGAAAAAAACAGTCTGATACCTTGCTTACAGAGTTCCCAGCAACCTTACCAGGTGACTAAGAAAGGTCACTTCCTGGCAGGTGTAAGAACCTAAAGATATTTTGGGGGCCTTGAGAAGAAAGGAATTCACCCAACTCTATAAGTATTACAGTCAAATCTCATGGTGAGTCCTTGGAATGACGTTCCTGGCTTCAGGAGTCTTTCAACAGTCAATCTGATATTCCTTATAAAAAGTTCTATTGAAGTAAATTTACAGAAGCCTACATGATCAATTGCCATTCTTGTTACACTTATGTAAATAATCAGGTCAAACTTACTGAAACCAAACTTATTTTGCAAATAAATTAGTCTTAATTTGTCTATGTTTGGTGGGAATTAAAGTAATTTTAGAGAAAAAAATATGTTTTAGTGGATATTAAGGTCTAGTGCTGTAATTGTATTTCAGGTTAGGTAATTACAGCCTGAACTCACTTCCTAGATGGCTCCTTATCGCTGTATTGCATTATAGCAAAGTTTAACTGAATTATTAAAAGGACATTATAAGTCTGTTTCTGAAGTTTATCAAAGAGAGAAATACCTTTGGATGAAGATCAGATACCCCATAACCTACAACCAGGAGATTATATATACTGGAAAAGACATCATTTAAAGGACTCTCTCCAGCATAGATGGGAAGGCCCTTATCATGTATTCTTTTTTTTTTTTTTTTTTTTTTTTTTTTTGCGGTACGTGGGCCTCTCACTGTTGTGGCCTCTCCTGTTGCGGAGCACAGGCTTCGGACGCGCAGGCCCAGTTGCCATGGCTCACGGGCCTAGCTGCTCCGTGGCACGTGGGATCTTCCCGAACCGGGGCACAAACCCGTGTCCCACTGCATCGGCAGGCGGACTCTCAACCACTGCGCCACCAGGGAAGCCCTCCCCTTCCCTTTTCATCTGTGAATGAGAAGGACATGCCTTGGGCATCCTAGTCCATTAATAGGGGGACCATAGAAGACCAATTGGATACCATAGCCAACTAGACCCTGTTGCTAGAGAACTCTCCCTTTACGAGCTTTCTCTGCTACTGCCCTCCAACTCAAAGCAACCAAAGAAATTGCCATGGGTTCCCCTTTAAGAATCTACGTGCCACATTCAGTAGAAGCACTTTTTAAAATATTGAAGTATAGTTGATTTACAATATTGTGTTAGTTAAAGGTGTACACCAAAGTGATTCAGTTATATATATATATATTTTTTTTCAGATTATTTTCCATTGTAGGTTATTACAAGATACTGAATAAAGTTCCCTGTGCTACACATTAAATGCTTGCCACTTATCAATTTTATGTACAGTAGTCAGTAGAAACACTTTTAAACTTTCACACACTCAACATCTTTCTGCTAGTAGATGCACATCTTAGGAGATTTTGTTACTGACCCCTTTGAGTCAGGTCCCAACAGGTGTTCTCCGGCCGGCAATTGAACAAGACCAAGGAAAGCTTGAATCTGATCAAAGAATGGAGGGTGTGAGCTTGTGCTCTAGAGCACAGACTCTCCCCCATCTCCACAAGCCATGGACAGAGCTGCTTTACTGGGTTCCCAACAGCGGGGCGGAAGTGGAGTCCTCACCTGTCCCGTGAAGCTGCTCTGCTCATGCTCCACTTCACAGCACGAGGAGCATCTCTGCACACCACCTGCCGCCGCCATCTTGAATTGAGTGTCGTGCGCAGCTGCTGCACATGGTCCTGAGCTGAAGTGTTGGGCAGCCATTTCTCACTCGGAACTGTGGTCTGAAGTGCTGGGTGTGAGGCCTCTACACGCAGCACCTTATGAGCAAGGGAAACTAGACTAAGCACAAAGGAAAAGAAAAAAAAGGTTAGATTTTATTTAATTACCCAGATTCTATTTTTACTTCCTGGGAATTGTTAATGGGCTTTGCTGATGACAAATCCTGCCTCCATTGCTAGTTCCGCTCCTCATTCTTGAGGGGCGCTGAGAGGCGCAGGTCTGTCTTCTGTAACTGCTTCCTGTTGAATTGGGATGTAGGTATAACCCCGGGGAGAGGAGCAGGACTTTTCCCCAACCACCTTTAGATGTGTTTGATTGTCGCCAGGGCTCAGCCCTAAGCATTTGTACCCCTGAGCAACCCCCTTTTGTCTAACCTTTTAGAGACAAAGAACACCAGACAATTTAAGATATATGGCCCAAATATTAGCAAGAGAATAATTGTCACATGTCATATTTTCCTAAGCATGAAGGTATCTAGGTCTTTTGCCTGTAGGCAAAAGTGTGCCCTCATGTGCAGGCTCACTGCCGTGGCCTGAATCTCTCTGGTTACACTTTTGTAGTTTTTTGAAAGAGAAGCTTCAGGTCAGAGAGGTTCACTCTCAAATAGTCAAGGGGGTCTGTTGCCCCAGGTTGTCTCTCTGGAGGTTGGGGCTCAGGGACCCTCTACACTTGAGTGTAATGTCCCCACAGAGTGATTCTCTGCTACTTCAGGAGAGAGTGGGTGTTTAGGATCACCAGGTGGGGTCCATTCCCCTTAGGAGTGAACTGACCTTGCAAGCTACCGGTTTCTCAGGTTTTTAGGTGCACCCAGTCTCCTGGCTTCAGCGGGTAGAGGGCCAATTCGGTGGATGTGGGCAGCATTTGGTTACCATGTTCCATGACAGCTTTCATGGGTTCTCCTACCTGGAGGGCATACTTGAGTTGTTCCATTTCAAGAGGGTTAAGGTGTCCCTTCTCTCAGTCTTGGGTCTACCATACATGAGTTCAAATGAACTTAACTTTAACTTATCCCTTGGGGCTGACTGCATGCCGAGCAGGGCAATCGGAAGCAACTTAATCCAATTTTCTTAAGTTTCCTAACATAGCTTGGCTAAGGCCCATCTCAAGGTCTGATTGGATCTCTCTACTTTCACTGGTGATTGGGGTCTCCAGGCTGAGTGCAAGATCCATTTTATGCCCAGGGCACTTGTCATCCCCTTTGTCACTTGAGACACAATTGCTGGACCACTATCACTTTGTAGGGATCCTAGGAGCCCAAACCTGGGGATTATTTCTTTTAGTAATGCCTTAGCCACCTCAGCTGTGGTTCCAGTTCTAGCAGAGAATGCTTCTTTCCACCCGGAAAATGTGTCTTGCTAGCACCAAAAGATAGCTGAAGTTGCCTGGTACTCTTGGCATGACAGTGAAATAAATCTGCCAGTCTTCTCCAGGATATGTCCCTCTGGTCTGAATTGGCCTTATCTAGGGGTCTCTGGGAGGTCTGGTTTTGGGGTTGTTCATTGTGCAGGTGAGGCATGTCTCAACTATCTGCCCGATTGTATTTTTCATGCCAGAAGTTATCATGACCCCAACTAACCAATTATATAAGAATTCCCTTCCATAGTGAGTTTCTTGATGATCCTCCCTGATGGCTTGACAAGCTGCAGTTTGGGGAAAGAAGTATTGCCCATGGTCATTAACTAGCCACCCAGGGCCTCCTAGATCTCTACTGAAGCCCCATTTGGGGGCTGTGTCTAATTCTTCCTTTGTATAGACTGGGGAGTAATTGGATGGATCTGGCCTCTTAGGTATGAGTGGTAATTGCCAAGTTAGTAGTTCTAGGGCCATCCTTTTGGCAGTTGCCTCTGCCTACTGTTTCCCGTTATTACCTCTGCATCCCCTTTTGGTGACCCCTACAGTGAATCACTGTCACTTTTTTAGGAAGCTGCACTGCTCCTAGGAGTCTCAATATGTTTAAGCCATGTTTCACCTGCTTATTCTCCACAATAAGCATAATTCTTTCCTTCCAAATAGCCCCAGGTGCGTGTAGGATGGCATACACATACCAAGAGTCTGTGTAAACTATTTAAAGTCTTCTCTGTCCTGAGCTCTAAGGCTTGGGTGAGGGCTATCAGCTCTGCCTTTTGGACAGAAGTCCCTGGGGGTAGGCTTCTTGCTTCTATGACTTAGGTGTGGGAGGTCACTGCATATCCCCCCAGCCCTTTTCCCTCCCTCATAACACTGCTCCCACCTGTGAACCATTCCTTTTTGGCGTTTGGGAGAGGCTCACTTCCTAGGTCGGGATGAATGGAAAAGATCATCTCTATGATTGCTATACAATCATGCTCCAGGGGCCCCATTTCTGTGCATAGCAGGGTGGAAGCATTTAGTGAGTGACAGATTTTTATGGTAGCCACTGGCTTGTCTAAAAACAGAGCCTGAACTTGAATCGACCTTTTGGGAGATAGGTATTTTGTTTCCTTCGAACTTACTAAGCCCTGAAACTGGTATGAAGTCCACATGGTGATTGGCTGACCAAATGTTAACTTTTCAACCGCCTTTAGCAAGGCTGTAGTAGCTGCTACTGCCTGTAGGCAAGGAGGCCATCCCTTAACATTTTGATCTAATTGTTTAGAGAAATAAGCAACCACCCGAGTAAGGGGTCCCAGTTTTTGAGCTAATACCCCAAGACCGATTCCCCTTCTCTCATTAATGTAGAGGTCAAAAGGTTTAGCTAAATCTGAAAGGGACGTAAGGGCCTGAAGTAATTGCTCTTTCAATTCTTGAAAGACTCTTTTGCGTTCTGAATTCCATTCAAAAAGATCATCATTCTTTCCTTTCAACTTTTCATGTAGAGGCCTAACTATTAGACCATAGTTAGGGATCCAGAATGCAGCAAAACCTGACCATCCCCAGGAAAAACCCCTAAGCTGTCTTCCAGTTTTAGAAAGAGTGAGGCTTCAAATGGCTTCTTTCCTTCCTGCGTAGGCTTCTCTGACCTTCCGTGAGAAAGAAGCCTAGGTGGGTCACCCTAGTTTGTGATATTTGAGCCTTGTTTGGGGGGCACGTTACATCCTTTATTGGCTAGGTGGTTCAGAGTGGTTACAGTATTCTTGTCAGAGGCCTCCTTAGTAGGGCTGGCATTGAGAATGTTGTCTACATACTGGAGGAGGGTAGGGAAGAGATCAAGAAGGTCCTCAGGGGGAGGGTCAAGAACTGGTATTACCTCAGTGGAGGAGAGCCCACATCCCCTTTGAAGGCCTTTGTTCTGATATAAGGCTATTTAAAAACTGGACATAGGGAATTTCATCCCATTTCTTTTTTTTTTTTTTACATTTTTTTGGCCACACCGCATGGCATGCAGAGCTTCCCAGACCAGGGATCAAACCCGTGCCTCCTGCAGTGGAAGCATGGAGGCTTAACCGATGGACCACCAGGGAAGTCCATCCCATTTCTTTTGTCTCTGGCATAGCAGGTGCAACTGTAAAATGGTGTTGTAATATAGGGACCCATTGACGGGCCAACTCTCCCCATCTCCCAGCCAGTATTGGGGCCAGGCTGTATTACATTGGAAGATTAAATGTTTTGCGGTCAGGGGGTGATACCCCAAAAACTTCCAGTTCTGTGGGGTACACCCTAACGGGCTATGGTTTAGTATGGTGGATGTTTTGTTCCTTATACCTTAGATGTTCTGTTTGGATTTGTTTCCAACTACCCACGGTCGGGGGCGGGGGGTTGGGGGGGCGGTTGGAGTGATTTGTTGGCAGACAAATACCACCATATTTGACCCAAATAAGGTTTATGGTTCAGGAAACTTGGAACCAGTACCAAACTGTTCATGGATTCCTCAAAAAACCAAAACAGGAGGTGTCAAATTGGCATGGATTCTGATATAACTGAGGGTCCCCCTTGAATTTATAATGATCCATGCTTGAGATAGTAAGTCCCTCCTCAGTTGGAATATCTCACAGGAGGTAAGACTGCCTCTGGGCCAGAGCAGCTTAGCCGCCTTAGTTCCTGACCGGCTTGGTCTGTTAGGGAGTGGCACGGCTGTCTGAGGCGGGGGTTTCTTTCCTCCTTTCAGCTGAAAAAGGAGGAGTTTTTGGACTTCTGAGTGAGGGCTAAAAGCAGGAGGGATTCCCATGGGGTACTTACCAGACCTCTGGGGCAACTGGCGTTCTGTGCTGGTACTGGGAGGAGAGCCCTAGAATCTTGGTCGATAAGGAATCCAAGGTTCACTTCACAAGCAGTTAGGGGAAGAGAGGTTGGGTGGTGGGTGTTTCCTTTCTCACCAGCAGCTCACAGGGCATCCTGATAGTGGGGTTTCTGGTCTTGCAAACAGCTTACAGGAGAAACTGACACTGACCAGAAGAGGTCAAGTCACTGGTCGAGTACCTACCGCAAGACCTTTTCCCACTCGGGCATCCCTGGTGTCCTTTCCTGAATTCGGATTGAGCATCCTCTTTCTGTTCTGTCAGGTGGTCCTCATTACTGGGCCTTTTACTGGTCTTGCCTCTTGGCACATGGGGCTGACCACTTTCCTTTACCAAACTGAAAGTGACTATGGAGAATGCTACTGTTGACCCCAGGAGGTCAGTGAGGAGGGCAGAAAGCCCTGGTGCAGCCAATATTGCCTAGTATAGGGGTCAAGAGGACAGCACTACAGGTAAGACAGCAGCCAAGACTGCGGTGGTTCCTTCTCATCCACAGGTCCCTTCTGTCCCTGTGTTACCAAACCAAACTTGGGTCCGCTCACTCACATGAAGTAAAGCCAATCTACTGACACCAGATTGTGGTGAAGGAAAGTGCAGCATTTTTTGTAGATACCATACAAGGGGTCCAGGGCAGCCAATACTCAAAACTCCCTGATGGGTTTCAGGTAAGCATTTTTAAAGGCAAGGTGTAGGAGGGAAGTCACAGGGTGTGTGATCAGTTCGTGCAAAATTCTCTGATTGATTGATGGTGAAGTAACAGGGCAGTGTCACAGGGGTTAACATTATCAATCCTTAGGCTCCAATAGGTCTGGGAGCTATGTGCTCATGGTCATCGAGTAGTTAACTTCCTCCATTTGGTGGAGGTTTTAACATCTGTAAAACAACTCAGGAAATGTGCATCAAATACTGTTATCTAGGTACTTCAGGGAGGAACTAAAGACTGCCATATGGCTGATCAACTGTTTACATTCTTACTATTTCTCCTAGCTCAACTGCTATTTTTGTCACTACATGTTCACATCCTTTCAATCATTAATTCTCCTAAATAGCTCCTATGTTATTGCTTTGTTAGATGCCATCTTACTGCCAAAACAATTAGCAATTATTAAGGTGCCTGGTCATTTAAAGTTTGATATTGATGAAGGTCATGGAAACCATCAGACCTATGAGGCAGCTAAAAGAGCTGCTCTCCCAAACTCTTCTTGTTTACTTATGATTTCCCCCATTGTGAATGACACTAGAGATTTGAAGGAGGTAATTAGATATGGGAACAGCATGCTACTGCTAAAGAAAAGCAAAAATGGAAAGATGCTAAATGCATCTATAATCCTGAGTCTAAGTTATGGGATAGGCTAGACATCGTCTGGCCCTATCCAATGTCACACAAGAAACAAATAATATTAAAATTGACACATGAAATGATACATTGAGGTACAGACAAAATGTTAGATTGGGGATGACAACAGTTTTGGAACCCTTCTCCCAGAGTTGCCTCTGAGTTATTTCAAAGGTGTCTTGTTTGCCCAAAACATAATCCAGGCAAGCTTGTACACACATCAGTGAGCCATTTCCCTTTACCCAAAGGCTCTTTCAAGTTATGGCAATTAGATTTTACTCAATTACCTCCTTCACAAGGCTGTAACTGTTTTGGTAATGGTTTGTATGTATTCTCATTGGGTGGAAGCTTTTCTTGTCAAAGGGCTAGTGCTCTTGCCATGGCCAAAATTCTATTGGAAAAAATAATTCCCATGTGAAGAATTCCACTGGAATTACCTAGTGATAGAGGAACCCATTTCGCTGGTCAAATTCTTAGTGCAGTCTGTGATACTTGGCCAATTCCACAACATTTCAGTTGTGCTTATCACCCTCTGTTCTGGGTTGGTTGAGAGGACAAATGGTATTATTAAAACACAATGCTAAATATGTAGAAATTTTTAGCCTCTCTAGATCACAATTTCTGCCCATTGTTTTAATGAATTTGATATCTATCTCAAGTATCTATGTGCTACTAAACATAAGGGTGTTGACCCATGTTTCTCATTTAAAGAAGGCTTCTGTCGCCCAGTGGACAGTGGAACCAACTGGAAATTTTAAACTCAAGTTGACCTGGAATTGAAGAAGATGACATCTGAATGAATAGCTTTCCCAAGACTGGACCAGGTCTGTATTTTTTTTTCAGAACAATTTGTTGATTTGCTATTGCCTTTCTAATTATTCTTCTAGGAGAATTTTCTATATATTATAAACACGTTACCATTTATAACCTGTATTCTTGTATTCTTTCTTATGGACCTCCTTGCACATAGTGAAGGCTTATGCTTGATATTTAATTTAAAGAGCATCTCACAAATGCTTTGGAAAACTGGACATGAAGCATTGTTGGATTGAAGTATTTGGACTGCTGTTTATCTTAATAGGTATTCTAATGGTTTTTGCCTTACTACACACAATAGGAATTCTCAGTTGGTGGTAAAACCCCATGAAATCAGAGGAACTTGCTGCCTTTATGACTTTTTTCCTGGTACTCATATACTGGCCAACATACTGAACCACCCCTCTTTAGATTCTCCTTATAATGACTTTTGTTGTTAGGAATAATTTTAACTCTTGGTTTGGCCTTTTATCTTCTCTTGTGACCCTCATTGCTGATAATGATGCTTTACTGCACTCTTTTGTTTCTACCCTGCAGAAACTTTCTGATTTTGCAAATCTTATTGACTGTTGGATTTGTGCTAGAGCAAACCACACTCATGATGCTCCAGAATTAGTGGATTGACCTCTGTCCTCAGGGGAATGGAAGGCCCTAACAAACAAAAATGTAGGGTTCTGTTTTGGTATCTTTGAAAGCAAGCACTCATCACCTTCCCTCTGGGAGACATGTCCTAGATATTACTACTTTCCATTGGGTTTCCACTGCTCATAAAGGAATACTTCTTACTCGAATCTGGATGTTGACTCATAATACTTCCCTATGTTTTGAAAATATAAATGGTACTGGTAAAACATTATATTACCTTCCATTGCATGTCTGTGCCTATACACTCGTATGATTCAGATGATCCTGAGTTCACTCCTCCTTGGAGTCTACATGACTAAAATGTAACTTCTCACAATGAATCCTTGTGGTAGCACAATGAAATCTATAACAGAACTGGATATTGGGACACGGAGGTACTCCCCCTTAATAGGACAATGTGGGGAATTTATCACAAATCTGTAAAATGGTGGGAAGTTAATTCCACCTACCTCTTCTCTGGAGACTCCCCAAATCTTAGGCAAAATTTTGATCCATAATAAACTCATTTATTACTCCAGGCATATAGAAATATAAGATGTTCTTACAGCCACTTACACAATTCCAGTCAACCAGATTATCATGTACTCAGTGAAGATGAATTTTTTTGACCATGAAATTTCTTCTTTTGAAACTGATAAAAGAATTTCAGTTCAAGAACCTACTTATTCTTTGTCCCTAGAAGGTTCTGGGCATTTTGTATGTGTAGCACAAATATTTACTCAACTTTTCCTACTAAATGGAAAGCGTGTTGTGGAATCATTGCTCTTGCCCTTGACATCACTGTTAGAAAGACCCTTCCCTCTACTGCTCACATACTAAACTTAAGGTCTTTCTCATATCGGTTAAAAAGATCTCGGAGAAGCTGAGAAGTTTATAATTTTGAATATATGCCAACTAATAACCCAATTGTAGACAGAAAGGGTTTGGTCATGCTTTTGCCAGGGCCTTCCTCCCTTGGTTTGGGGTAGAAAAAGCAATACACAATTATCCAAAGTTATGACCAACCCCTTCAATGCTTCTGTCTAAGCATTTGAATATCATGAAACTCAAACTGATAGCCTGGCAGAAGCTGTGCTACGAAATAGAAGGGCACTTAATATCTTGACAGTTCAACAGGAGGCACCTGTATATTACTAGGGGAAGAATGTTGCTTTATATCAGTCAGTCTGGCAAAGTAACACAAGAACTAAAGGTAATAAAAGGTAATATCAATCTGCTGGCTGAAATAGGATACACACCAAAACCTGAGGATTATCTAGATCTCTCTAGTTGGTTACCATCAGGAATAGGGTCATGGTTAAGAACAGTATTACAAACTGGATTATTATTGTTTATCTTAATAATATGCATTGTTATATTAACCAAATGCTTGCTAAAAATTATAACCTCTGTTGTAACTTGCTTAACTACCCAGGCTATGTTTGCACAGTTGACTATGTTAGATGTTCTTCATTGAGACAGACTTTATGAATCAGAAGATTTGGAAGAAATTATTGCTAATGCCTTCACAAGACCCTTCCCCCCCCCACAACTGAGGAACTAGATGGAACCGGAGCAGGTAATCAAACCACTCTGGCCGTGAGCAACTAATGGTGCTCTGTTGACATTTTGTCAGGAAAAATCATGAGCCAAAGGGGGAAATGTGGAAGGAGTTGTCAGTAATAACTCCACTTTGTACTTTAGGACTCCATTTTGTTAGACTGTGAATTGTGTTTACCCTGCTGGGAAAAAAATTATTTGCTCAGAAAGGAATCCCTAAGAATTGTGCAAAAATGTGCCTTAACTAATAACAAATGAGACATCATTGACAAGCCAATAAATTGTAACAGAAAAAAATATATATACATTCCAATCATATCTCTTGGCAAACAAATTATGTAAAACAAATACACTTTTCCATTTCCCTTTAAAATCCCTTGCTTTTTGTTCCCCAGATGGGACACTGTTCTGGTTACTGCTGGAATCTGTGCTACCCAAATTATGATCCTAAGATTCCTGAAACACAGGTTTCTTTGTTTTATAGCCTGCCTCTTTTTTCTCAGATGACACTAACAAACATTCTTCACTCAACAAAACTTTAGTCAGGCTCTTAAATCTTCTCCTAGGTCCATCTGTGCACTTCCCCTTAGGGGAGGAGGGGAGGATATTCTGCAGTGCTCATTTGGATATGGAGTTGGCTTGAGACCTCACTGCTCTTTTAAGAAGTGCCTAGATTTTTGGTCATTTCATTCATGATATGTGAATGAAATAAAAGTTACAAATTATGATAGATCACATCTTCAACTACCATTTAAATTAGCATTTATAATATACTTAGTGAATACTTAATGACTTCACAGTAAACACTAAGTTATCTTGCTCAGCTATCACCTAGTTATGTATAGGATCTTTTATTAAACCACTGTGGCCTATGAAATAAATGATTTTTGAGAGGTGAAGCTCAGCAATGATCTCTCTCAATGCATGAAAGCCCTTCATTAGTAATTACAGACACTTTTCAGGTATTTCCTTTATGATTCTCTTCTACTTTTGCACAGTTTTCTCTCCTACATGTTCTGTGCAATGTGTTAGAATTAAAGGGTAGAACCAGGAGTTTATAATCATTCATTTGTCATTCATTGTGGAGAAGAATTAAGGGAGGAATACAAGGGATGGGAGTGCTGGGGTGGGAATAGGGATATGCGAGATGATCAAGGACAGCAGGGAGCAAGCCACATGGAAATCTAGAGGAAGAATATTCTAAGCAGGGGGAACAGCAAGTGCAAAGGCCTTAAGGTGAGAGTGTGTTTGATGCATTGGAGGAACAGCAGGGCCTGTGTAGCAAGAGGACAGAAGGGGAGGGTGGTTGGATAGGAAGCCAGACAGGAGCCACCAGCCACATCCTGCAGGATCTTGCTGGCCATTGTAAGAACTTTGGCTTTTGTTATGAGTGAAATATACCCAACTCTGATCTGCCCCTAGAAATTATGTCTGGTGCTCTTCAGGAAAAGCATCAGAATCCATAATAGTACAGCCTGGGCCCTATACACAGAAAGCCAGCCACTGACTAACAAATACTTCAATTTATTAAGTGCTGTGCACGTCATCCAGAAGATGCCTTGGCAAATGAGGTCAGTACTAGGCTAGATGCTGTTACTATGTCCTGAGCCTCTGGATAAAAGTTAGGTACTCCACTCCTCTCTGGCAAAATCTAAAAGTAATGGAAGGAGCAAGAAGCTGCATAGTGTAGGGGAAGAATGGTTTTGGAGACTTGAAGCATCCGTAGACAAAAAGACCTAGATTTAAATCCAAACTCTGCCACTTACTAGCTGTGTAACTTATACAAACTCATAATCCCTCTGAGCCTCAGTTTTCTTCACTCGGAATGAAAATAGTAGCTTCCTTATAAGAGTGTTGTGAGCACTAAAATAATGTGAATTATGTGTTTTGCACAGTGCCAGCAAATAACCACTTCATTATTAAGTATTAAGCTAGGCTGACCAGCTCTGGCACTTGAACAAGATCATTCCTTTGGCCAAACCTCAATTTTTCCATCTGTAAGATGAGTATGACTATCTATCTGCCAAAATTAAGTGTTGAGGGTGCTTTGGACTCAAATGAACCACCAAAGCCACTTCTGGGAGAGACTGACAGGTGAGTGGAAAGAGCCACAGACCTACTTCCCATGCGTGGCTAGGTAATTTGATTAGAGCAAACCTTTCTGTTTGTTTGTTTTTAAATTCTGGCTTTTGGAGTGTTGCACTTGGCAAATTACCTTCTCAAATATTTTTTCCTCATTTACAAATTGGGGATGACAGTCTCTAATGTACAGAAGTAAAGTGAGGAATTTTCATACGGTATCTGGCATAATGCGGGGTACAGTGGGGATTAGGGGTGGAAGTGGTGTCCGCTATTATTTTTATTATTGGCAAAAACAAATCTAATGGACCTGAGGACACGGGGAGGCGGAAGGTTTAGCTGGGACGAAGTGAGAGAGTATCGTTGACATATATATACTACCAAGTGGGAAGCAGCCGCATAGCACAGGGAGATCAGCTCGGTGCTTTGTGACCACCTAAAGGGGTGGGATAGGGAGGGTGGGAGGGAGACGCCGAGGGAGGAGATATGGGGATATATGTAAATGTATAGCTGATTCACTTTGTTATACAGCAGAAACTAACACAACATTGTAAAGCAATTATACTCCAATAAAGATGTTAAATAAATAATAATAAAAAATAAGAATGCACATTAAAAAAAAACCCAAATCTCCTCCCACGATTAAGAGAACACGCTTGATGGCCAGCTGGGGCTGTGAACACTGCAGATACCTAATCCTTCCAGCATTTCAACTTCCTTTGCCCTGAGCCTGCTTTTCCCTTTATGCCCATCAGTTGGCGCCTTTTGCCGTCCTTTTTTCCCCAAGCTGGCTTCTGGGGGCTGCAGTCGCTCCCCAGCTCTCAGGTCACATGGCCTGCCAGAGCGAGGGGACTCCGCGCCGGAGCTGCGCCGCAGGAGGTGAGGTTTCCGCGCGCACCCGGCTGCGCCCGCTCTTCGGAGGCCTCAGGGTCCGGCGATGGCTCCTCCATGGGCATGGGCCAGATAGACGAGGCGACACCAGCAGCGGCCTTCAGCGTGCGCAGGGGACGGAGCTGACCGCCCCCACCGGGTAGGTTTCCGCTGCGCACGATCTGCTCAGCCCCCTTGGCATCATGACTGGAGCGCCCACCCCGGAGACGTCTCCAGAGCGAGGGAAAAAGAATTAGGGTTGCTGCAGCTGGCACGCGGAGAGCAATTGCAGGGTCTGGCGCAGCCTGGGAGGGCCTGCGACCCCGGCGGTGTTCTCTGGGCGGGCGGGCTTCGCTGCGGCCCCGCTCGTGGCGGTGGCTGCTTCCTGCCGGAGGACTGCGGGGACCCCAAAAGGGCGTCCCCCGCGCGGCCAGGGCCGGGATCTGCGCAGGGATGACAGTGTTGCAGCGAGCTTGCCTCCCTACCCCTTGTCCGCTTCCGTGGCGCCGCGAGGCCGACAGAAAGGCTGGAGCCGGGCGTGTGCGAGTCCAGGTAAGACCCAGCTCCTGCCCAGCGTGGTCCGGCCGAGCAGCCTAAGGGAGGATCGCCTAATGGCCGCCCGCTCGTGGCTGCCTCTGCCGCGTGTCGGCCCCTCGGGCCAGCCCCACGCACCGACACGCGCGCTGCTGCGGCGTTGGGTTTCTGCGGGCGACCTCGCAGCCCCTAGACCGAGGAAGGGCAACCGGGCAGAGAAGGCGTCCTTCCCATCTCCCGGAAAGACCGGACCGAGGGAGTCAACCCGGCGATTGAGACTGTTAGTTTCTTCCTACGGGTGGGGAAACAGACCCGAGCGCGGTGGGGACACCCCAAGGTCAGTGGCAGACACTAGATCCACTCTGGTCCTCCGCTGACATTCTCGTTCCATGAGGGATAGTTAGGACCACCCCGGCTCGGCTCGCCCTCTTCCTGGCCTCTGGGTGCGGGCGTTGCCAGTGCCGCACTGCGCTCGCAGTATTGGAGAGTGGGTGTAACCCCGGCATCCCCTGCTTGTCCCTTTTTCTACCCTAGGTGAGGGGACACAAGGGCGGATCCAATGATAATCTCACTATGCCGATCATTAGCAAAACCTGCGTGTGTGTGTGTGTGTGCGTGTGTGTGTGTGTGCGCGCGCGCGCGCGTGTGTGCGCGTTTCCCCTGCGTGCGTGTGTGTGTGTGTGTGTGTGTGTGTGTGTGTGTGCGCGCGCGTGTGTGCGCGTTTCCCCTAGAGAACTAAACCTCGTAAGGCGGACTGGCTTTTAGGTATGCATTTCTAGAGTGCACTGCACCAGGTATTTTAGGAGGTGAGAAGAGAAAACCATGTTTGTCTAACATTATTAAAATTAGAATTTTTTAAAAGGATAAGCTTATTACAAAACATTCAGGAAACAGAAAAATGTAAAGGAGAAACTAAAGATAACTTAAAACTTCATCTCCTAGATTGTTGAGATTTCCTAGATATATTAAAATTTTCTCTGCATACACATTTAATCCAGTAACGTGGGCAAAACATATTGTTTCAGTTTGTACGTCTGATTACCCAGGGGGAAGCAAATCTTTTTCCTCTATGTATTGGCCTTTTGCATTTGTGTGTGTGAATTGACTATTAATACTTTTGCCCCTTTTTCAGTTGGAGTGTCTTTCTGTTCCTGATTTTTAAGCGCTCTTTATATATTACACATTAAGTTAGTAATTCTGTTATCTATGTTGCACAGTCTTTACCAATTTACTTAATGTTTTTGTCAGTTTTTCATCTTTGGCCGTTCAGCTCTATTCTTCTTTTTTCTTTATGGTTTCTGCTAGAGTATTTTGCTGAGAAAGGCCTTTACTAACCCAAGTTTGTATATTCTCCTGTATTTTCTTCATGTACTTTTAAGCTTTGGTTTAAAATTTTTAATGTGTAATTTATTCTAGTTTAAGTTGTAAAGTGGAGAGCTAATTACTTTTCCTAAATGGTTAGCCAGTTGCTACAAAGCTATTAAGTTCATTTTTTACCCCTGATTTAGACTGCTACAATTATGGTATATTAAATTATTATATATTTATATCTGTTTGTAGATTTTTGCATGTGTCTATCAGTATATTTTCGTGCCAGTGCCATGTTATTTTAATTACTGAAGTTTTATAACAAGTTTAATATCATATTACCCAGTATCACCTTCCTGGCTTTTTAAAAAATCAGTTTTATTAAGGTATAGTTTCCATGCAGTAAAATGCACCATTTAAATGTATATTTTGATGAATTTTGTCAAATATAACGACCATCACAATAAAAAATTATGGAGCACTACATAAACTTAATGTCATCCTTGCACAGGGGCCATGCTAATCTTCAATATATCATTCCAGTTTTAGTATATGTCCCAGCAAAGCGAGCATTTCCTAGCAGTTTTTATTAGTACTAATTCCAGGTTATCTTTAGAATACTTTGGTCAAATTAACCAGCCTCCTCCTGTTCCACCAAAAGAAACAAATCATGTTTGGATTTCTATAGGATTTTTGATAATTAAGGTCCTGAGAGTAGAACCCCTGTGTGTGTCACGTTCACTATTCCAGTGCCTGGTACAAGACTCAGTATTTGTTGAATTAAACTTTTAACAATGATCATAAAAGTAATATATGCTCTTTGAGAAGTGTAGAGGGCAAAACAGGAAACCTCCATCCTGCATACCTTCATCTCTCCTTCACTAAATTATACTCCATGTTAAAAATAAAATGATCATACTATGTACACTTTTCTACAATTTGTGTTGACATAGTTTGCATTTTTCCCTTAGAGACTTTTTCAAACTGCCTGGTTCGATATAACGAATTACCATAAACTGGGTGCCTTAATCAGCAGAAACATTTATTTCTCACAGTTCTGGAGTCTGGAAGGCTGCGATCAGGGTACCAGCACAGTTGGGTTCTGATAAGGGGCCCTCTTCCTGGTTTATGGATGGCCACCTTCTTGATATGTTCTCACTGGCAGAGGAGAGAGAGGAAGCAAGCTCTCTTCTGTCTCTTATAGGGGCACTAATCCCAGCAAAAGAGTTCCACAAACATGACCTAAATATCTCCTAAATACCCCATCTCCAAATATCATCACCTTGGGGATTCGGATTTTGATATATGAATTTGGGGGGAACACAAACATTCAGTCCACAGCAGAGGTTTAGCTAAGACTTTTTAAATGTCAGTA
The DNA here is from genome assembly GCF_951394435.1 of Stenella coeruleoalba. Classification (NCBI taxonomy): domain Eukaryota; kingdom Metazoa; phylum Chordata; class Mammalia; order Artiodactyla; family Delphinidae; genus Stenella; species Stenella coeruleoalba. The sequence continues at coordinate 92,420,172 of NC_137153.1, read as the reverse complement.
TATTTAAACCTTTCATTTTCCTTTTAATGTCTCCATATCATCTCCATGTGTAATTATCTAAACATCTGTTCCCTATTGCTGGCCATTTCCTTTCCCTGTAGTTTGTCTATCCTTCTCCCTGCCCTGTCCTCTATTCCTCTCCGCCTCTTTCTGCCTCTCTTTCTTACTTACAAACAAAATTGCTGTGAACATTCCTTGTCTATGTTTGGTAGCATGTGTTGGCACTTCTGCAGGGTAGATTCCTAGAAGTAGAATTTCTGTGTCAAAGGAGATGCACATATAAAATTTTTGTAGATACCTTCCCAACTTTCCCTCCAAAGGTTCCACCAATTTATATGAAAGCGCCCATTTACTGTACTGGCCCACTCCCTCTTGAAGTAAATTGGATTGACATTATGTTAAATATAGAGATTAATTTTGGAGAAAGAGACCTCCATCTCTTCTTTCATTAGTGAGACTTCTCAGCTGGGAAAATGTTATTTGTATCCATTTATTACACTTTAGAATGTCCTTCAGTAGAATTTTATAGGTGTGTATATTCTGCATATTTAAAAAATTTATTGTAGATATTTTTGGTTTCTTTATATTTTCATTTTGACTGAGATATTTTATCCCATTGATTAATTTAGTAATTGTCTGATTAGCTGAAGGCAATCAGTGTATATATGTAGTGTGTATAACATTATATATTATTTTTGCATATTAATTCTGTTACTGAACACATTCTGAAAGTCTGTTACCATTTCTAATGGTTTTTCAGCTGATTTTCTTGGCTTCCCAATCCATGCAGAGACAATATTGCGTATTGGTTGAGAACATGAGTTCTGGAAACAGTCTACCTGGATTTCAAGTTTTGCTACCCATTTAAAGCTTTGTTAACCTAGGGTACAAGTTAATTGTGCCTTAATTTTTTTCAGGTATAAAATGGACTTAATAATAGTACTTCTCATAGGCTTCTTATAAGGATGAATGAGATGCTTAGAACAGTGCCCAGCACATAAGAAGTGCTCAGCAAGCACTTCCAAGTAAGTTGATCTCTGCACATTAAATTGGGAGTCTTTGATACTCCCAATTTTATAGCTGAGGAATTGAGACCCATAGAGGTCATTTATTTGCTTAACAAACATGAAACCTTTTCTATGTATAGAATACTGTGCTGGGTCTGTGAGGGGTATCAAAGGTAAATTAGACTGAATCCACTAATGAGGGATTTATAAGGCCAATTGGGTTGTAAATCAAGGGCCATGAAAAAAGCCATGTAAGGCAGCAGGTATCAGGAAAATAGCATAGGCTTTGAAATTTTTCCTGTGTTTGAATTTCCTGCTTTCAACATGGTAGCTTTTTTTTTTTTTCATTGAAATGAGATTAGTTCCATTACTATTTGAGAGTTGCTCTTTTGGTCACAAGAAATATACCTAAGAGTCCAGTACAGAACTTGGTTATGTAGTAGGAGCTTAATAAGTGGTAACTATAAATAGATACAGTCTAAAGTAGAAAGTGACAAATGACTGTCCTTGGATGAAAGTTCATGTAAAGGGCCTTAGCACTTGAGGAAAAAGAGACATTATTTCTGGTTGGGAGTGTTTACCTAAAACAAATAGACTGGCAATTATTTCTCCAGCAAAGATGGGTTTATTTGGGATAGCAGAGAAGTGCAATTCAGGGTCTGCAACCGTGGTGAGTCATGTGCAAGTCCCTGCACAGCAAGGGAAGGCGAGTGCTTTTATGGAGGGGAAAAGAAAGTTGGAGGGCAATAGTAAATAAACAGCCATGGCTTTTTGTTGCCTGAGTCCTTGCCAGGAAAGAAGAATCTTTTTCTTCTTCTTGGGCTCTGCTGTCATCACAGGACAAGAGAGCTCCCCTTTCTGGTCTCCACACTCTATTTAATTGAATTTTCTGTTTAATAATTTTTTACATTTCCTCCTTTTGATGAAGATCTTTCTCTGAAAGCACTGCTGATCAAGTGTCAGGTTTTCTACTTTCAGAGGCTTTTTGTCCCTCAATGTCAGGAAATAGCTTTCCTGGGTACAGTGTCTCATATCGGAGGGAATAGATTAGGAATCTATTGAGGTCACATGTAAGTAACAAGGAGGGGTAGGAGGGAGAACTCTCAGGCACTTTTCATAAAAAGTCTATATGTTATCAAGATCATAGACATTAGAGATTACTTGAAGTGTTGTCATTTTCAGTGATTTGGTAACAAACTTCCAACAGGCCTGGTCTGGATATCTTGAGAAAGCGGTCTCATCAGATGCTTCAGTTCTGGGAAATCTTTACTTTCAGGTCACCAGATGATGTGCAGGTCCATTCAGGGTTTTATGCTCTCTTTAGGTGTGTCACATGTATCCAAGAGTCTGTTCCTTGGAGTTTGGCAGCACAAGGGTCGGTTTACCTGATAGGGACATTTCCAGTGAGGTTGAAGAGAGAGTCTTTCTGGAGGTGACTTTTTCAATAGACAAAATCTCCAGGTTGCAAGACATGATGCTTAAGGTTTTCATCTCCCTAGAGTGCACTGTGAAAAGATTGCTTTACCGCACATGGATATTTTTAATACGAGCAATAGGCCTCTACACTATTGCAGTAGCTCTCCTTTTATCAGTTGTGAGTCAAAGGAAGCAGGAGCCGAGTTCATTGGGTGTCCTGGGACTGTCTCAAAGTGTAAGAGTTTTTGAGTTATAAAAGAAGTGGCTCTTACCCACTGGACCACCAGGGAAGTCCCTCCAATTGAATCTTAATGACCTTAGTGCATTTGACTAAACCAGAGGATTGAGGGTGGTAAGCACAGTGAAAGTGTAAAACTGGCCAAACAGTGCAGAATTGTCAAAGTACCTGACCAGTAAAATAGCTTCCTCAATCATTATGACGTTCAAGAGGAGTTCCCTAAGTAGGGATAATCTTTTCCCAAAAGACATTAGCCAGAGAAGAGGCAGCAGCCCGTCTGCAAGGGAAGGCTTCAGTTCAGTATGAAAATATACAGACCATGTCTCAAACATATTTATATCCACAAAATAGAGGAAGTTGTATGAAATCCATTTGCTAGACATCTAATCATCTGTTAGACAGTTTAAACTGTCCAGGAGCATTACGAACAGACTTCCTAGTACTTCCCACTTGTACTTCAACAAGTGGTACAGTGAGGTGCAGGCACTTTTTGTAGCCTTGTTAATGTTTCCCCACCAATACTGATTCATGAATGTTATCATTTTGTCAGTAGACCTATGGCTTAATGCATGTACAGTAGTGAGGAGTGGGAATTTCAGTGTCTCTGGTAGGATTGGGTTATTCTTTGGTCCTAACCAGAGATTTCTCTTTTTATCAAATCAACAGTTGTTGAATTTCTAAACTTGTTTTTCCTTTTCAGAAGCCAGTTGTTGGACTTCTCTAGCCAGTTTTTCTAAGTTACCATTTGGGGAGCCTTTGGACCATGATAGAGGTTTGGCTGCTGAGGGTTTCTTTAAGGGCAGCCTTTTTTTGTAGAAATGTCAGCAAGGTGATTTCCCTTAGCTTCCAGAGAGTCAAGTTTAGAACGCCTCAGAATCTTAATAGCTAACATGCCAGGTAAACGTATTGCACCCCAAAATTTCTAAACATAGGAGCCATTTTAAATTTTATTTCTGCTTGAAGTAAGGAAGCCACGTTTCTTCCACAACATTGCAAAACCATGAACTACTCTGAAAGTATATCTGCCATCAGTATAAATCTTTGGCAGCTTTGTTCTTGGCTAGAAGTACAAGCCCTTTTAAGAGCATATAATTCAGTTTGTTGGACTGAAGTAGCCATAGGTGAAGATGCTGCCTCAACAACATCAAAAGGAGTTGCAGTAGCATACACAGCACAATATTTGCCATTGTCACTTTTTAAATAAGAACCATCGGTGAACCACAAGACGTCAGTGTTACAAAAAGGATTTTCCTGCAGATCATCATCAGGGGTCAGGAGGTGATTTGTCAGTGGTAAGCGGTCGTGAGGGACTTCATCATTGATGTGGGGGGAGAAGAGTAGCAGGGTTAAGGTTATTACAGTGTAAAAGAGTTACGTGAGAAGCAGTTAACAAAAGGACTTTATAGGAGGTGAGGCGGCTAACTGAGAAATGTTGAGAGTGAGCACCAAGATTGTGGTTCCATTGTCAATTAGGACTGGAAGAGATTCATCCCCAATCTGGAGAAATGTTTCTCCAATTCTATTAAGTGGGAAGATTGGGAAGAGACCCTGTAGTCCTCGCCCCCAGCCCCATTGTTGAGAATTCAGAGGACATTGGAAAGACTGGTTAGAGGGCAGAGGTGCTGAAAATGCTTAAATTTGTAACAATCTCTTTTCTGATGTCCTGGCTGTTTGCAACTAAGCCAGGCCCTCAGGGAGTGGCTTGTAAAGTACTCAGTCAAACAGATAGCTAGTGGGGAGCAGCTGCGTAGCACAGGGAGATCAGCTGGGTGCCATGTGACCGCCTGGAGGGGTGGATAGGGAGGGTGGGAGGGAGGGAGACGCAAGAGGGAAGAGATGTGGGAACATATGTATATGTATAACTGATTCACTGTGTTATAAAGCAGAAACTAACACACCATTGTAAAGCAATTATACCCCAATAAAGATGTAAAAATAAATTAAAAAAAAAAAAACCCTACCGGGGTGGGCGGGTTTTGCCTTTTCCCTCAGCACTGAGCCCTGGGGCTTCAGCAATGGAGAGTGCTCACGTACCCAATAAGAGCAGCTTCCTTGCTAGTCCTGTTGGTCTTATGGATGTATTGCCGCATTGGTTTTCAGAGTTACGTGTTTGGGGGCCTGTCCCTCAGGTGGGAGTCTTAAAAGTTGGGGCTCTGGGTATACCCTTCACTCCTCAGGGAGCAGCTGGTTGTTGGGAGGTTGGTCCCAATTGTCTGGCACTGTGCCAGGGGTGGGGTTTATGGAAAGAGCATGTCTTAGCCTTTCCTGACTGTTTTGACATGGGTATTTTCTCATTTGCCTGATGTCACTCAGCTAGTTTCTGGATTTCTCTCAGAAGGAATTTCTCCTCATGTACATTCGATGTGTCCATGGGAGGAAGGAAGATAAGGAGGCTTCAATGTCACCATCTTGGTCTCTCCCTGAGTTTGCTTACTCTTCGCGCGCGCGCGCGTGTGTGTGTGTGTGTGTGTGTGTGTGTGTGTGTGCGATCTTGCCGCATATTCATACTTGCCTTGGAATAGGAAATAAACATTCAGTAAAAACATATAGGCAAAATACATTTTAACCATGCAACTGTTAACCTACAATCACTATGTATTGGGTTGACCAAAAAGTGCCTTCAGTTTTTAAGTAAAAATAAAAGACACATTTTTTGTTTTCACCAAGAACGTTATTGAACAACGTGTTCACTCTTTTGTTCCACTACCTTCTACCATTTGTCAGGCAACTTCATAATTCCATTTTCCCAAAACCTTTTATCTTTTTGAGCAAAGAACTGTTCTAGGTACCTTTTACAGTCTTCCAGGGAATTGAAATTTTTTCTCTTAAGAGAATTTTGTAGAGACCTAAATAAATGGAAATCCGAAGGTGCAATGTCTGATGAATACGGTGGATGAAACAGAACTTCCCAGCCAAGCTGTAACTGTTTTTGTCTAGCCTTCAAAGAAACATGCAGTCTTGCATTATCCTGATGGAAGATTATGTGTTGTCTGTTGACTAATTCTGGACACTTTTTGTCGAGTGCTGCTTTCAGTTGGTCTAACTGGGAGCAGTACTTGTTGGAATTAATCGTTTGGTTTTCCGGAAGGAGCTCATAATAGAGGACTCCCTTCCAATCCCACCATATACCCAACATCACCTTCTTTGGATGAAGACCAGCCTTTGGTGTGGTTGGTGGTGGTTCATTTCATCTGCCCCACGATCTGTTCCACATTATTGTACAGCATCCACTTTTCATCGCCCATCACAATTTGTTTTAAAAACGGAACGTTTCCCTTACATTTCAGTAGAGAATCACATGCGGAAATACGGTCAAGAAGGTTATTTTCACTTAACTTACATGAAAGCCAAACATCAAAGCGATTAACATAACCAAGCTGGTGCAAATGGTTTTCAACTCTTGATTAGGATATTTTGAGTATGTCGGCTATCACCTGCATGGTATAATGTTGATTGTTCTCAATGAATGTCTTGATTTGATCACTATCAACTTCAACTGGTCTACCCGACCGTGGAGCATCGTCCAGTGAGAAATCTCCAGCATTGAACTTCACAAACCACTTTTGACACGTTCCATCAGTCACAGTACATTCTCCATAAACTGCACTAACCTTTTTTTGCGTTTCAGCTGCGCTTTTACCTTTCTTGAAATAATAAAGCATAATATGCCGAAAATGTAGCTTTTTTTCTTCCACCTTCGGTATTAAAATGGCTACACAAAAATTCACCAATTTTGATAAGTCTTTTTTTAAATGCACACTGATATATGACAGCTGTCACATACAATCTAACATTGTTTCGAATGAAGTTAAAGACAAAATGCTACTAGACCCATCTTATGGAAAAAACCGAACGAACCTTTTGGCCAACCCAATACTTTATATTTTTGCACGTAGACCTAACATTGCAATTAAAAAAAAAAAAGTAAACCAGACTGAGACCCTTAGGAGGATTTTTTGCGGGGGAGGCAGATATATTTCAAAAAACAACATGAATTTTCTACAATTAAATACAGAAAATATACTGGTTTTCCCAAATGAATAATTTGATATGTTAACACTTCACCATAAAGAATGTATACCACCTGGATGGGATCCTAGCGTAGGAAAAGGACATTAGCTAAAAACTAAAGAAATCTAAATAAAGTGTGAACTAGTTAAAAAAAAATAGAATTAGTAGCCTCAAACTATAAGGCAGTTACTTTGTGAGTTTGCTTACTTTTAATGGGTACTTAGTATTCCATTCTTTGGAGGTACCATAGTTTATTTGACTCACTCGCAACTGATGGGCACTTGGCAATATTTTGCTCTTACAAATGATGCTACAAGTCATTTCTCACACATGAGAATATATATCTAGGAAAGAATGCTAGAAATGGAATTGCTGAGCATTAGTGTGTTTTGTTAGATATTTCTAAATTAATTCTACAGAGGTTGTGCCAATTTATACTCCCACTTTGCTAATGCAAAATACTTGAGTCCTTGTTTAGTAGGTCCTAAGATAACACAGGCCAGGGTTGGCCCCTCTAGGAGATTGTATTACAGGATGAGAAAAAGCTATCTATGTGAAGAGACAAGGAAGGTGTGGGAATAAGAATGTTCCAGGGTAAGGGAGTTGCATGAGCAAAGACCAGGAGATGAGCAAGAGCTTAGCATAGTTGATGTTCGAAAAGAAGGTCAGCATGTCTAGAGCTGCCCTGCTCACTGGCCGCATGTGGCTATTAAGCACTTAAAGTGTGGTTTGTCTGAATTGACATATGCTGTAAATGTAAGGTACACGCTGGATTTCAAAGACTTAGTATGGAAAAAAGAATGCAGAATACCTTATTAATATTTTTTATATTGGTTTCACGTTGAAATAATAGTTTTGATGTGTTGTAGTAAAATATATTATTAAAATTCATTTCATCTGTTTCTTTTTACTTTTTTATTGTGGCTGCTAGAAAATGTTAAATTACATATGTGGCTTGCATTATATTTCTATTGGACAGTGCTAGTCTAGAGCAGGGGTTGATAAACTATGGGCTGCAGGCCAGATTTGGTCTACAGCCTGTTTGTTTGTTTGTTTTCCTGCAGCCTGTTTTGATGTGGCTGGAGCACTAAAAAATAGATTTTACATTTTTTGAAAGAGTTAAAAAAAAGAAATAGTCTAAGAGGAATATGTGACAGAGACAGTGTGTAGCCCACAAAGTCTAAAATATTTACTATCTAGCCCTTTGCTAGTCTAGAACATACAGAGAAAAGAGGGCAGTAGAACAAGATGCCAGGGGAAGGCAGCGTCCAGATCATAAAGGGCCTTTTGTATCACGATACGATGTTTAGATTTTATTAAAAGAGCAATGGAAAGGTAAAGAAGGGTTTTAAGCAGGAGAGTGACATGATCAGATTTATATTCTTAAATGATAATTGTCTACGTGTGTGCATGTGTCACATTCTCGCTTTACCAAAAACTCACTAGAATAGGGTATTGAAGGAAGTTGGATGGTAGTTTTACACCAAACACTGAACTCTGCATTTCCACCATAATCGCATTGTCATCTTAGCACTTAATATGTGCCTGGCATTTTCTGAGCTGTGTGCCTTATCTTATTGACTGTATTTTGTTCCTTCTTTAAGTGGTTACAGCTCTCTTGGGTAATAGCAAGGGTAGGGAGAACAGTGTGAGCAGGAAGCCACCTAAATGACTCCATTCCCAAGATCAGCTAAGGTAGAGTGTGAGCTCAACCCAGTTTCAGCCCTTGGCTGCCACTGGAAGTGATGTGGAACTGGCGAGGCCATGGGGATGTGCAGACACATGATTTATTAACTCCATTGGCTTGAACATCACAGGGCGATGCAGCAAGTCTGCAGGTCTTTGGAAGTCCGCATAACAGCAAACCTGGGGTCTCATACTACTCAAACCTCTCCCTGCTTATTTCCCTCTTTAATACTATCCAGATCTCTTACTAGTACTGGGCTAGTCTCACCTCTGGGGTCCCACAATATAATCTGCTGCTGTTGCTGAAATGAGACTTATCTCTCTACTTCCTTAAGTTACTATGTCATCATGCCGTAGAGAGAAGTTTGGTATTCTACACAACTCTAATGGCAAGGTAGGCTAACTGCTGTAATAATAAGCAAGTCAAAAAATCATTAGTGGCTAGAAACAACGGTTTGTGTATTACTCACAACACAGCCCACTCTAGGTTGGGCGGGTGCTGGGAGGTGAGCTGTAGGAGGGACTTCTGTTCCAGGCAGTCATTCAAGGACCCAGGCTCCTGCCTTGTGGTGGCTCCTCCCTCCTCTAGATCCACCAAGGCTGTCCAGCCAGCAGATGGAGAAAGAGAGTCAAGAAGGCACATCTGCTCTCAACCACGTTGTTCCAGAAGTCATAACTGTCATGTTGCTCACATTTTACTGGCAAGCCCTAGTCACATGACCCCACCTGGAAGAAAGCAGGCTAGGAGATGTGGTCTTTCTGTGTGCCCAAGAAGGGGAGAATGTAAGAGAGCACTAGACTGCACCACAACAACCTTGTATGGTACCTGGGCAGTCCTTCTTCAAGATAGCTCACAAGCTAGGCCATTTCCTTCCCAATATGTGCAAACTTTATTATGCTTCTGAGGTAAGAGGTTTACCTTTTATTCTATAGACACCGTTTAGTTTGGCATTGACCTTAGTGGAGTTATACTGGCTTTGTCCTTTTAGTTCTGTTTTTGGGTGCAAGTCTGTTTTCCCTCAGATTATTAGACCTACTTACTCCTAAAATATTACTAAGCTTGTACATATAGGGAGATTTTATATTTTTATATATATATATATATATATATATATACTTTTTTTTTTTGGCTGTGCCGTGTGGCATGTGGGATCTTAATTCCCCAACCAGGGATCGAACCCGCACCCCCTGCAGTGGAAGCGCAGAGTCTTAACCACTGGACTGCCAGGGAAGTCCAGCTATGGATATATTTTAATGGCATTTTTATTCTGTATGATTTTGCTCTGTAACACATTTAATCTTCACAGTAACCCTGTGAGATAGGTATTATTATTACCTCCATTTTAGAGGTAAGGAATGCAAGCTGTGGAGCGGTGAAGTGACCTTTCACCGACTGGCTGAGCTGGTATTCACTCCAGCATGTGCCTCACCTCAGGCTTGTACTCTGAGAGATGATGTCACACTACATTCCTTCCTGGACCAGGCTTGCAGCAACTTTCTGTTTCATCTTCATCTCTGCTACCCTCTCCCTACCTCACTGAAACGCTGCTTATAGATCTTCCTTCAGATATTTCCTCCCCTCCCAAAGTCTGGGGCTCTAGAGTTCTCTTGAATATGGGGGAGAGATCCTTTCTCTCACTGGTTCCCATGGCAATTCTGTAAATTATAAAACGGAAGAACAATCAGGATTAAATTAACATGTAATTTTAAGTATAGTTGCATGAGGATAGAGAGATAGGAATGGAAGATCTTGATAAAGACATTTCAGGGAATCCTAAATAGTCCTTTTCTTGTTTGGGATGTACAAAAAAGTTTTCAGAAACTACTATGCACCGTTAGTCCACAAGTACTTACAATGTACTTACCTTGGAACTTACTTTAAATGCGTCTTTCCTTTGTGCCTTTCTTTTTTGCGTCTGTTTTAAGAACCTGTGGCTATGTAGCTGCTGAATTGAAGTAATGATTTTGCTAGCCTATCTGGTGACGTTCTGGGACACTGTAAACCTTAACTAAGCATCTGTAGGTGTGAAGACTTGGTTGGATGTACCAAGGTTTCATTACTCATAGAAATGATCAAAGAATCCCAGAGATCATTAACAGATACAACCAAAGAAGAGTATACTGGAGAAAATACTTAAGTCTCTAGTAGCTACGGAGCCTAGAATTAGAATTTCTGGTTTGACATGTGCTGAGTTCCATCCCTGGATTTTTTAAAGCCCTGTACCATTCTTTACTTTTCTCTCTTTAGGTTTGCCTTGCACTGATTTTGGCCTGAGGTCCAGGATGGTTTGTTCTTGGGACCAGACCTGACCAGAAGTCGACCTCATGAGCACTTCAAGCTCTCCAGCTGCCATGCTCCTCCGGAGGCTGAGGCGGCTCTCCTGGGGCAGCACTGCTGTCCAGCTCTTCATCTTAACGGTGGTGACCTTTGGTCTGCTGGCCCCCCTGGCCTGTCACCGGCTTCTGCATTCTTACTTCTACCTGCGCCACTGGCATCTGAACCAAATGAGCCAAGAGTTCCTGCAGCAAAGCTTGAAAGAGGGTGAAGCTGCCCTCCACTACTTTGAGGAGCTGCCCTCTGCCAATGGCTCGGTGCCCATTGTCTGGCAGGCCACTCCCCGCCCCTGGCTGGTCATCACCATCATCACTGTGGACAGGCAACCTGGCTTCCACTACGTCCTGCAGGTGGTGTCCCAGTTCCACCGGCTCCTTCAACAATGCGGCCCCCAGTGTGAGGGGCACCAACTCTTCCTGTGCAACGTGGAGCGGAGTGTGAGCCATTTCGATGCCAAGCTGCTGTCCAAGTACGTCCCTGTGGCCAACCGCTATGAGGGCACTGAAGATGACTACGGCGACGACCCTTCGACCAACTCGTTTGAGAAAGAGAAGCAGGACTACGTCTATTGCCTGGAATCCTCCCTGCAGACCTACAACCCAGACTACGTCCTGATGGTGGAAGACGACGCCGTTCCAGAAGAGCAGATCTTCCCAGTCTTGGAGCACCTTCTGCGGGCTCGTTTCTCCGAGCCGCACCTCAGAGATGCCCTTTATCTAAAGCTCTATCACCCCGAGAGGCTCCAGCACTACATCAACCCAGAGCCCATGAGGATCCTGGAGTGGGTCGGTGTCGGCATGTTGCTGGGGCCCTTACTAACCTGGATATACATGCGGTTTGCCAGCCGGCCGGGGTTTAGCTGGCCCGTCATGCTCTTCTTCTCCCTGTATAGCATGGGGCTGGTGGAGCTGGTGGGCCGGCACTATTTCCTGGAGCTGCGGCGGCTGAGTCCTTCCCTGTACAATGTGGTCCCTGCTTCACAGTGTTGCACCCCGGCCATGCTCTTCCCTGCCCCGGCGGCCCGGCGGACCCTCACCTACCTGTCCCAGGTGTACTGCCACAAGGGCTTCGGCAAGGACATGGCACTGTACTCACTGTTGAGGGCCAAGGGGGAGCGGGCCTATGTGGTGGAGCCCAATCTCGTGAAACACATCGGGCTCTTCTCCAGCCTTCGGTACAACTTTCACCCAAGTCTGCTCTAGCCTGCCAAGAAATGCCTTTCTGAAATTGGCCACTTCTTGGAGATTCAACTATTGAGCTCTTTATTTGGACACGGTTGCTTGCCGATATTTCATTGTTTTAGGGTTGCTAGGGATATAGACACTGGGATGGCTGAGGAACATACAAGTCCAGAACCTTGGCTTTGGTAACTCTCTGGCAGGAGCAAGCTGTTCACCGTGGGTCCAGACCTCTCGCCCTCCACACAGCCACACTGCCTCATGCAGTCTGACCCACCCAAAGAAGGGCATTTAAACACCACTTATATTCTCCAGTTGTTTTTCACTCTGCTTCACGACAGAGTTTGTGACTGCCAAAAATATTGTACACAGTGATATGACCAGTTTAGGATTTTAAGCGTAGAATTTGGTGAAAGGTGAGATTCTTTTGCAATGATTTCTTTCTCATTGGGAATAAGAATGGATGTATGTTTAGAATATATGTCCCAAGAGGCAGGACCACGTTGATAGATTCTATTTGTTTCCTTGACCTGGAGTAATAAAAGCCGCGCAGGGCCCGGCATCTTGGAGGCAGGTGACCCGGCTTTTGTTACCTGGCGTTTTCTTTTCCACACATCTGTAGTGCACTGATAATCAATGTTGTCTGTGAGAACTTTAAGGCACAGCAAGATCTGAAATCACCTTCTGGATCCTCAAAGTCAGATTGCTTATGTTTAGTAGTGATTTAATATTGAAGATTTCTATCATAATCTGATTCTTTGAAAGTTGGACATTGCAGAATGATATAGAATGGGTGAGCTTTTTACTAATAGCATATCCTTTTCCCTAACTTCGCTGGCTAATCATTCACCTTCACTTCTTTTTCTTCTATGTAGCATGATGTTATAGAAGAAAAAGCATGGACTGAAGTCAGAAGACCTGAATTTTTATTTCAGATCTCTGTTAGATCCCAGTGGTGTGAACTTGGGCAAGTCATAAGCACTCTGCATCTCAGGTTTGTCACCTGTAAAATGGGGACAGTGATATCTACTTTTTTACGTTGCCTTGAGGATTAAATGACAAAATGTATGTAGAACACTAGCAAGTGCTTATCTCACAGAGGGCACTTGGTGAATATTAGTTCTTCTCTCTCCTATAATAAGCATATGAAACTCAAGTGTATTTTGGATAAAGGTATTAATGATGTTATTTAAAGTATGATATGGGGCATAGGGCTGACACCTATGGAGCAGTTGTTCCAGACCAAACACTGCTAGGATAAAGGCTGACTTTTCCTTGTGACTTCGGAAGGATATGCAGCTCAGGATAAGAATTGTTCATTCAACTGGCAGTGATCTGAGACTCCTCTTGAGCTTATTCCAAGACTAGCATCTGAAAACTACTCTTCTCAAAAGTTACAAGTAAATTTCATTTGACAATACTTATCACACCAGTGGCCAACTGTCCCTTTGTGGGGATGGATGATTATATTAGAGTGCAAGCAGCTGTCCAGTTTGTTTCAGTGCCACATCTTCCCTTTGCTTTTAAGTTTCCACAGTGAGCTAACATCTTGGGATCTGCTCGAGAACACTGAGAGAGTAACAGGGGTTCATCACCACACTTTATAGATGAACAAACAGGCCCCGAAATATTAAAGGATTTCTTCAGGTTCACACAGCTGAACAGCAACAGAGAGGACTGGAATGTAGTAGATTTTCTGACTTCCAGCCCCTGTACTTTTTTCTTAACTGCATTCATTTTATAAATATCTATGTAGTCAAATTCTCTTTTGTGAAATCTGATTGTAACCTGGACTAAATAATGTCTCTGTAAGCTAAGGTGGTAAAACCTCACTGTGGTGTTGGTCTTGGGGAACAAACAGGTATCAATATGTGTTGTGTTATTATAGTGAGCTGTTATGTATCCCCCAGGAATGTACAAAGTGACTAGAGCTACTAGATTACTTATTGAGATGCTCAGATTCCACCCCTCCATCCCTCCTCTCCCAGTAACTGGTTCAGCCCCATGTTTGAGAATTGAACCACCCTCAGCCTAGAATTCATTTGAGTTTGTTGCATTAGTGATTGGATCTCCTCATGAAAAGTTTGTGTCCAATGACAAAACATGTAAACTGGCCAAGCCCTAGATCAGAATCATTGCTGGTTTCCATATCTGCTCTTTCTAATTCAGTTGTCTACCACACGCAGACATTCCTTCCCCTGACTCCTTCATTCTCGATGGCTAAAGTCATCTTTGCCTTGTCTTATTTCTCTACCTACACACTAAGACATCTTCCCCCGTTGATCTTAACTAGAGTCTGCCATCCTTGGACATTTTCTGCAGAAGCAAACATGCTACCACTTTTATCCCTACCCACTTTCTAGATCACCCTTCCTTTTGTCTCTCATTCCTAGAGTCCAAATTGTGTGTGTTGTCCTGGATTAGGACAGCTGACAGCTGTCTCTCATTTAATTAAAGCTGAAGTCTCTCATTTAATCCTAAGCAGAGGGCTAGGGGAGAACTGAAGTCCCCTTCCAATATCAAGGGACATAGTTTACCAGGAGGGTAAAGGCCTCTTAACAGTCCTGCATACTTTTCAGAAGTTAAATTATTGTCAGGCCTAAGAAGCCCTATTGTGACTGACTGTATTTGCATAGACTTATCAGTTCAAATAAATGCACCCATTTCACCAAGTCATCCTGAGAAAACTGGTCGTTCTCTTGTTTCTACAGATGAGTTTTTCTGATGTGGTGAATAGTATCGAACACACACACACACTCACGCTATTGTGGGGTGTGAGCCATTCAAAAGTATGGGCTGTTTGCTTAAAAATTCGTAAGTGAATCTTGTATTTCTTAAATGGAAGCATTTGAATTGTGCTTTCTTTTTTTTACAAAAAAAGTGGTGAGAATACTATAGTGCAACTGGAGAATACAAGTAGGATGAATATAATGATAGGATTAATTTATTTTACCTTGGATACAGTCCTCATTTGGGGGAATTTATTTAATTGGTAACTTAATTTAGGTAAAGAGGCATTCTCTTTGGATTTGATTACTGTGGGATTTTTATATACACTATGATGCATTGTGAATTACTGTAACACAATATAAAATTGGGTAATTTTAAGTCACATGATCCATTTGGATATTTTTATCCCAGCTACAATGAGTTTGCTGAGAAATGCTCATTAACTGGCACTGTTTTTTTTAGGTTGGATTTTGTTTGGAAAAAAACCCTGGAACTACATCAAAGATGATTGGAAATGTAATTTTAAAGTACTTAATATAACTGCAGTGGAGATGTGCTGTGGCTTCCAGGTCATTACAGTGCTTGGATTACAACATTGTTGTGAGTCATCACTCTGCAATGAATGGGGATTTGGGGGTTAAAATTTAACAAATTTTCTTGATCTTTTCCCTAAAAACCTATGCAGAAACATGGATGAGTGATTTAAAAAAAAAAGCATCTATGTTAATAATTTGGGGGTAAAAACAGATGAAAATATAAAGGCAAATGATGAATTTATCAAAAAGAAACAAGGACCAGATGGCATAGTATGTAGGAATGGATAGCTCAGAGAGATGGGGGAAGTAGACAAAGATGTAGAGTGAAGCAGAGAGTCTCACATTTGTCACCTTTTGTGTGTCCCAAACTCCCGTATGTAATAAATCCTTTATGTCTGCCCCACTGTCATGAAATCTTTATAGGACCAGCCTATGGAGAATACAAAGGAATGAAACAATGGATCGTCAGTGTTCTGGATAAATAATTCATCCCTTTGCTAGGACCTGGCTTCCTATTGCATTTAGAATAAAATACAAACCTCTACATTACCTCCCAGGCCAGATGTGACCTGCCCCTGCAAAACTTCATTTCTTAACCACTTCCATCCTTTTTCTCCAAGCTCTAGCCACACCTGCTGTCTTTAACTTCCTCAGACTTGTTACAGCAGTTCTTACTACAAAAGGAATTTTCACTGCTATTCTCTCTGTCTGGAATGCTTTTCTCTTAGCTGAATCTTTCCTGTAATATAGGTATCAATTAAATTTTAATTCCTCTTCCCCCAACAGACTTTCCGTCCCATCTAAAGCAGTCTTTCCCCTTCCCAACCACCAGGTCATCTATCACGTTATGCAGTTTGATTCCCTTCAAAGCTCTTATTACCTGAAATGTATTATTTTTGTTTTTTTCCTCTATTCTACACCTCCCCAGAATATAAGTTCCAGAATATCAGGGGTCTTCTAGGCTTCATTCACTGCTCTATCCCTAGAACCTAGAACAATACCTGAGACATAGTAGGAAATGAATGAGAGAGAGAGATGGTGGTAGTAGAGGGAGAAAGAAAGGAAGAAAGGAAGGGAGAAAAAGAGCAAAGGGATCCACAGTGGAACTGCCTCCAGAAAAAAAGACTACTGGAAGAAAAGAAATGGGACTAGGGAAGAAAATTAGAAAGAGAGGAACAAAGAGGGATCCAGGTAGTGAGGGCTGGTTATGATGTACAATTTTGACACCTGTAAAAAGAAGTTTTTTATGTGTTTTCCAGGCAAAGGGAGTGACAAATGCAAAAAGGAACTTTTTACACCACCACACAGCTACTTTTTTCTCTGTTGTTATTAGGGTTTTGTTTTCAGGTGTGTGTGTCGGGGTTGTGTGTGTTTTTGGTGGGGTGGGGGGGGGTCCCTGTGTGTTAGTCTAAGGGGAGGGCTGGGTTTTCTCCTTCAGGCTTCAACTGCTGCATCTTCTAGTATTACCAACGGGAATCATCTAGACGTGACCACCACTCTTGGTGGCTCCACAGCCTATCCTAGGACTTTTAGTCAAGAGGCTGGAAAGGGAATGAAGGAAAGATCACCACCTGGCACCAATGAACTCTTCTCAAGTTCTATCAGTAAGTGGAGAGATGGTTTAAGTCTTACCATGTAGCTCTGGGTGATAGCGGTGGGCTTTCCAAAACATTATGACTTAACACAAACCAAGAATAGAGAGGTAAACCTTCCCAGAGGATGGGAGGGACAGGAAACTCTTATAAGGATCATTTTTCTGGTGCATTACTTGTGTGTCCTTTAGGTTCTGTTAGCGTAGCTTTGTTTAAATGTGAGCAAGCTGAGTCCTCCGCAAAATTCATGCACTGGCCACATATTAGACAAAGAATGCACCCCCCCACCCCAATTTGTTTTTATCCAGAAAAAATGTAAACCCTGGCATTGCTGTGACTGAGGACCTAAAACTTTGGTTGCTTGTACAGGCCAGCAGCTCATACTTTTGAAACACAAGTCAAACCAGTGTTTGTAGATTTCTTTCTAGCAACATGTTTGGACAATTACTCTTGTCTTCAACCAAACCCCTTTCCAGCCCCAGTACATACAGGTCCAGAATCCATAACTAGCTGGGGTTCAGCAAAAGTAGCTTGGCTTCCATCTAGCTCCCCTCCAATGAGGTTTATGATAAAGGAGAGGTAGGATTACATCTTCTTCCTGCAATGTGCACAGGAAGCAATCATATTTTAAAAGTTATTAAAAAATAGTATGTATCTGTCACATTCCAAATTGTAGTTCATGTATTATTCTGCAAGGAACTACATCAAACAAATTAATCATAAGTAAATCTAAATTTAGCTGTTTATCCCCAACTTAATAAATGCCTAAATCATATTGGCAACATTCAGATAACTCAAGCTTTTTTTCTTTTTTAATCCAGCTGAACTATTAGCTGAAATGCCCCAATCTGCAGAAACACATTCCTGTATTTGAAACAGAAAAGGCTTTGAAGAGGTTAGAATCACATTATTTTTCATTTACCCGTTAACACCAAAGGAAGAAAAGAACTGTTTCAGCCAAATTAACACCTTATTGTCACACTTAAACGTTAGTCCTCACACTAAAGCAGACACACATTAAAACTCTGAATTGCAACTCGGGAGGCCTTTAAGACAAAGAATTTTTGTTTTGTAAAAGGCACCAGGTGTCATGTCTCACATATTAATTTACATTTGAGGTAACAAGGGACAGTGCTGAATGCTGCAGACACAAGGCTGAGTGAATAAGACATGGTTTCTTCCTTTCAGGACCCTGGCATCCAAGGGGGCAGCTAGTACAGGAAGGTGAGTCCTGGGTTGGTGGGTCACAGGATGCGGTCTGTAACTTACCCCAAAGTGCCAGGAGTCTAAGGTACCCCAACTTCCTCAACTCTTCTGCAACCACTTTTGCTGAGGAAAACATGGTCCACCAAAGAAGTCTCCAACTAACAAAAGAAATTTTTTACATAAACATTTATTTACAGGAAAAAATGAGAGGTGTGGGTGAAGGGGAATGAACTTGTCCCAGCTAGAGGAAGATAAGGGGGGTGAGTTAACTCCTGGAGAAGGTGCTGTCGGGAGAAGATATGTATCTTTTGCTGTAAGAGGAAGATCCAGAAAATTATCATTGAAGGGTTATTTCTTTTCCTTGCATTTCCGGAAAAACAAACCTCTTCATATCCTATTTTCTAATCCAAATTCATGTGACATCTTTTTCTGAAAGTGAATAAAATTGACTTCCAAAGAACTTTGCTTGCCCAGGGGTGACACACCTTGTTGCAGCACCTTGCCGTACCTCAAAAAAGAATCAAGAAAACCTCACTCCAAATGTCTTACTGTCCATCTCATCTTGCTGACAAAAGCGTGCTGATCCTCAAATGGAGAGAGGGCTGTGAGGGTCACAGTTGTCCTCACTCCTTTAAGGTGAAAACTGATGCTTTCCTGCCAGGTCATTGCCCTTGCCCAGGCTTGTGGCCTTCGGGTGTCTTGTGTAAAGTCTGTTCTTTCCAAGGCTTGTAGTCTCCACAGCTGACTGCAAGCTAGATCCAGTCTCCTGGAGCTTTCTGATGACTTCCTCAGGCACCACAAGTTGTGAGTGAGCGCCCTTCTTTGAACTATGAAGAATGTTTAACTGAGGGCCACAAATTTCTTCTGCTTGCCTTCATCAGTTTCCATATGGATCTGCAAGCCTGAAGACACTCATTCCTTTTAAAAATTATTATTTTCTATCAATTCACATTGAAACGGTATTGGCCAAAGTTGTCAGTCTGGCTCTAAGGCTAGCTGGTCAAGTTGCTGCTCCACAAACAGTGGAATATTTCTTAATTCACAGCCATTGTTCATAACTCTTCAACTACTCTAATCCTTACCTTCAAGGATTCCCACGTATGAATGAACTAAGCAGAATAACACAAAACAATAAGAGAAAGACCTGTGTTTTCAGCAAATGTAATTCTTAACTAGTTAGGAAGCATTCACTAATCATTTCTAACTATGTGCCAGTAAGTTAGGTTTACCTATGAAAATTCTGATTTCACATGCCAAAGAGCAGACATCTCAAACGAAAAGAAAACTATGCTGTTATCAATCTACTTCTCTAAAAGAGATGTTCAGAGTGCTTTTTTACATACATCAGGAGAGTGTGTTGTGAATTTTGCAGGTTGGTTTCAGCACGGGATGCTTGTAGCATTAGGATGCATTCAGCTGCAAATAACAGAATCCAGTCTCCCAGGGCCTTAGGCAATAATGATGTTTAATTTTCTCACCTAACAAGAAGTCTGGAGAAGGCAGTCTCGGCAGTGCAACGATGTCATCAAGGACCCAGACTCTGTCTGTCCTATTCTGCCATCTTTTGCCGCTTCATGGCTATTGCAGCTTCAAATATCAGGTCCTCACAGGGCTGCATTCAAAACAAGAATGAAAAGGCTGAGTCAAGTCCTTTCTTCTTGTGAAGTTCTGTGGTTTTTTTTCCAGGAAAACAATTTCAGGAAGCCTCCCAACAGACCTCTCCTTTTGTCTCATCTGCCAGATATGGGCCACAGGCCCATTCCTAGACCAATCAGAGGCAAAGGGAAATGGGAAAAGCCCAACCACAACTTATTCCCTTGTGGCTTGCGTGAGAAGCTTAGCTTGTGAGAAGCTTAGCTTCTCAGATTCCTAGAGGCCCATAAGATTGCATTTTCTTTCTGATATGATAGGGCATCTGAGCAACTGAATGTGAAACATCATGGGAACAAAATTGTTGTTGCTAGTTTCAAGGAAGTACAGATATTCAAACTCAAATTAGATATGAGGATTGACCAGTTGACAACGGAAAACTATGCTTTCTACCTATTGTTCAACTGTCCTGAATTATTGATTTGGGGCACATGAAGAGCTTTTTTTTTTCTCCCAAATTCACAGTTTTGTAAAGTGGTCACATGAATTCTGATGCACAGTGTGAACCATGTTGTAAATTTCTGAAATTCTTTGGCAGGCAAACCTTAATATGTCTGCATTTGAAAGTATTTTCCTGTATGTATTCAGTTTCAAGAGAAAACAATGAAATTGAAATCAAATTATGTTCACCCAGAGAACTCATAATCCCTGGAAGTTTAGAGGTGAGTCCAACATCTATCCTAGGGAGATCCCAAAATTTCCAGCGATAGGAAAAGTATCTGGCAGTTTACTCTTCAAGAAAGGAATAAGGATGAAGAGAAGAACTACAATCAGCTCTGCCAACTAGAATTGGAATTGCAAGCTCTCCCCAACAAAAGGTATCCCACAACTCAGTCAATTAATACCTAGGGACACCAGGTCTCACTAGACTGTGGACACAAATGAAGTCATGTTCATATCAAAGAATGCGGGCTTCCCTGGTGGCGCAGTGGTTGGGAGTCTGCCTGCCAGTGCAGGGGACGTGGGTTCGTGCCCCGGTCCGGGAGGATCCCACATGCCGCGGAGCGGTTGGGCCCGTGAGCCATGGCTGCTGAGCCCGCGCATCCGGAGCCTGTGCTCCGCAATGGGAGAGACCGCAACAGTGAGAGGCCTGCGTACCGCAAAAAAAAAAAGAATGCATAGTTTCCTTCATTGACACACTCTTCCCCACCCCCTAAAAGTCTCATTCAAATATTTCTGGGAATCTCCAGAGAGAACGCTTACATCTATGTTCTCTCATAGCAGTTTGCTAGCCACAATCATCACACAGCATCTACCATCTTGTCTTTCCTCTCCGATGGCTCCACATTGCCTAGTTACTCTAAAGTAACTCTAAAGGGCGTCTCTCTTGCCTCTGCTCATGATAATCATTTTGGGAACATCAATGCCTCTGCTAAGGTTACTATTTTTTAATGCATAACAAACTCAGTTCTCCAGGCTAGGCTAAACTAGCACAGCAAGAACAAAAGCCAGTGTCTCAGTCAGTGGCTTGCCATGACAAATGTTTATTTCTCACTGCCACAAAATCTAATAAAGAGTTGGGCACGCTTTAGGGCTATTTCACTTATAAGTGATGCTATACATGAAATAGTTGCCCTAAAGCGTGCCCAGATCTTTATTAGATTCTGTGGCAGTGTCCTGTAGTGGCCCCGTTGGGAGCAGGAAACCTCCCTGGTCAACCAAGCAGGCTTACAGGGATACTCACCAGATAAGGGGCTTAACGGCTCCTCACCAGCTCTTCTCTGCTTTAGACTGCACGTAGCCAGCGCCACGGGCCCACTCAACTGCAAGAGGCCTGAAAAGTGCAGAGAGGTCTTCCATATATATAAAGGCGAAGAGAACAGATTTTGGTGAATGCTAATAATATCTACTTTACAGGTAACTGCTGGGTTCTTGGAAAAAATGGAAACAATAACCCTTCTCCAACTCTGTGCTCTGTTTCGTCACCTGATCCTCAAATCGGTACTGCTTATGCCCAGAGTCCCCCAGACTTGCTCATGAGTAAGCTCTCTTGTTTAGTTCTAATCTCTCTTTCTATAGGAGTTTCAACAAGTCCAAGATTGGGGGAAAATGCTGTGCCATCTCTCATTCTCTCTGATTTTTTTTTTCTTTTTCCTGACAAATTCACATACACCCCCAGTTTTCTCCCATTCCTCCCTCAGACAGTGTCCGATTTGTTCACTACTGTTTCATAAAAGTCACAGCCCAGTGCCTGGAACTCAGAAATGTGTTGATGAGTGGATGAATGGATGGATGAATAGATGGATGGATGAACGATGGTTTCCTCTCTACCCACAGATGAAGCTCAAAGGGAGCCTGTTTCCACTTTCTATTTACCCTCTGAACTTCTCCTGTCACCTTGACCCTAGTTTTGGCCCTTCTATCTTAGATACTACTTTTGCCTCTTTTGGGCTCCATTTGGATTGGGACCTTGTTTAGGATTAATTATGGAAATGTCAGAGTTTCAGTTTAGGGGCTGAAATCCTACCACTCAAACCTCTTCAGTGATTCCTGACTGAGGAATGTGTGCATGAAAACAATAACCAAATGGAAAATAAAATACCTTTTTATTACCTGATAGGCACCCAATTGTCTCCCAGTGCAGAGATCTTTGTCAAGCCAAATCAGATTATGCTGTTTAGGTCTGGAATCCTAAAGAACCTTCCATTGTTTCCATCACTCAGGGATGATGGAAAGGTGTGGAACAGACCAGAGACAGTTTATGCAGAGCACATATGTAGAAGAAAGAATGGTCAGGCCCTGACCCAGTGAACTGAAATAGGGGACTGTAATCGCAAAAGAGGGAACATCAGCTTAGAGACTCCATTCTCTAGTTAAATGTGTTTAGTAATTACCCTGTGCTTTGAGCACTTGAGTAATTCTTCCTCCCTCAGAAAGAAGCTAGTCAGAAGGGTAGACAGAGGGTGTGGGAGCAGCAGAAATGCCCTCTCCCCTACAGGCCAAGGCGGAAATGGAAGGAGAGCTGGCTGAAAGTTGTCTATCTTCTCTTCCTCTCTTACATGACTAGCTCTTCTCTCCTCTTCACTTTAAATGTTATCTTCACTTCTGCCCTTGCCCAGGCCTTTCCGTACTTTACCCTGCTCACACCCATTCCACTCCATGACAAACTGTCTCCGATCTAGATCGGTGTCCTCACTCCACCTGCTTTCTAGAGAGACAAGGTCAAACTCTAGGCTTATTATTGCACTTTTGTATAAAATCATTTTTCAAAATACAAAACTTGCTATACATTAACACTGGCATATGGATAAACTTTCTTCTGTGTACACATGGATTTCTGATCAAGTGGCCCACTATTGAAAATTCTTGGCAATCTTACCACAAAGAATAGCCCATAGCTAGTTTCCTCTGCTGAACTAGGGTTCCCATCTACTTAACATATTTGCTATAAAATAACAAAACGTTCATCCATAATAATGAAAACAAAAATGGGGGAAAACAAGACTATGAAGGGTTGGCCATGATATAGACAGTGTGGGAGGAGAGCTTTGGATGGTGCGAAATCAATATTGCCCTGGCTAGCTTCTTTCTCTCAACTTCTCCCACTGTCTCCCAATTATATGCCATTATTTCCCCACTCACCTTTACTTTTGCAAGCTTGAATGAGTGTGAATAGTCTCTGGCTTTGCCATAAATATCAGCCGATTTGGATAGTTCTCTGTTAACACAGATCTTCTTTGTTTCCAACTAATAATGCTGTTTATCTAATAGTTCTGTCAACAAAATTTTAGAATAGACAAATAGAGTGTAAAATGCCTCAAAGCATTCTCATTACTGCAGAAACTTTACAAGGAAAAAAAACCTAAAGAGTTAAAAGACTTATAAGTAGTGGTACAGACACTCCACCACAGAAGATGGCAAATAAGCACACCAAAAGATGCTCAGCATTATTAGTCATTATGGAAATACAAATTAAAACCACAATGAGATACTGTCACACACCCAGTAGAATGGCTAAAAATTTCTTAAACTGACTATACCAAGTGTTGGTGAGGATGCAGAGCAACTAGACTCTCATATACTCCTGTTGGGAATATAAAATGGTACAGTCACTTTGAAAAACAAGTGGGAAGTTTCCTGAAAATTTAAATATACACATACCATTTGATCAGATCCAGCCATTCCACTCCAAGGTACTTATCCCAAGAAAAATGAAAAGATACATCTACATTAAGACCTGTACATGAATATTTACAGAGCTTTATTTGTCATAGTTAAAAACTGGAAACCACTCAAATGTCCATCAGCAGCAAATGGATAAATACAGTGAAGAATATCCATATCATGGAATACTACTCAGCAATGAAAAGGATGAATATGGGTGAATTTCAAAATACTTATGCTGAGTGAAAGAAGCCAGACCAAAACAAGAGTATATATTGAATGATACCATTTATGTAAAACTCTAGAAAATGCAGACTAATCTCTATAGTGACAGGAAGCAAATCAGTATTGCCTGGAGATGGGGTAGGGTGAGGTAGGGAGGAAAGGTTTATAAAGGTACATAAATAAACTTTTAGGGGTGATGGATATGATCAATATCTTGATTGCAGTGATGGTTTCATGGATGTATAGATATGTCAGGACATCAAATGTTATACTTCACAAATGTGCAGTTTATTATAAGTCAATTATATCTCAATAAAGTTGTTATTTTAAAAAGATGCTTAGTGGTTTGTACCAGCCAAAGATGAAAGAACTGGCTTGCATCTTTTCGTTATGTTTCAAACTGCTCTCTAAATGTTCCTTTTAGAGTGTAGGTCAGCAGAGAGGAGGGGTGGGTATTCTTGGTTACCTATCACCCCACAGTGCTTTTATCTGTTGGTGTGTACATAGTTTCTCTAAAGATTTATTTCAAAAAAGGCCATGTTTAAGAAAAAAATAAAAAAGTCTTTAAAATCTGCTGGATCATCTAATCTTAAATGCCTACTAGCTAAAACATTTTATGAATCTAAAGTTCTGTAAATATACTCTCTCTTTGACTTGAAGATGCCCTCAATTATAAAAGGCACACTAAATCTCTAGCTTTTAATGGCTTTTTAGGGAGAAAAAAAGTAAAAGCAATATATTAAAAGTACACTTATTATAAGATTCACTCCTGTTTCAAAAATATTAAAAGTATGACTTAGAGTACTCATTGTAGCACATGGTCCCCAGGTTGTAGAAAGGGATGTTTTGAGAACTAAAAGTGTTCGCATTAGTCAGGGTACAAAGTGTAACAAAGAGACCCCAAAATACAACAGCTTAAACTGCGTAGAAGTGTGTTTCGATCTCACTTAACACCCAGCAGGTAGGCAGTCCGGGACGGGCTTACTGGGTGTTTGACCTGTGCAGTTCCACGAGCCCCACACTCAGAAGGGCCCAGAGCTTGGTTTAATGTGCTGCTGTTGCAACCTTGAAATTCTTAATAATCTTATGTTTGAACTTGTGTTTTAAAAGCAAAGTCCCTTGGGACAATGGAACATGCATGTGAGCAGAGGAATACACAATACGTGTCTGTCATTCCTGCACTCTATTTGCATATCATGTTGGGAATGCTCCATGAGTGAAGAATTCCAGTGGACCCACAATGCATGGAAGTTCAGAGAAACTCAAAGTGAGTATAAGTGTGTTATGTTGATGACTAAGGAAGGGACTGAGGGAGGGCACTGACAGTCCTGGCAGTCCTGGGAGGCCATGCTCTCCATTTGAACTAGAACTTGCTTCTAATCCAGAAAGAAGACTGATATTCTAAGAAACACGAACAACTAAGGAATCTTATCACATCCTTTCTTACTTGTGTTACTTCCCTGTATTAACAAGCCACTTACACTGCAAATGATAACATAGAAAGAAAGGGAAACCTATAGTCTTTTTTTCCTTTCAATCTTTCCTTACTCAATATGTGTGTATGAAGAAGTGAAACAAAAACATTTGAGTTAGTTTTGTGCTGCATTTAAAATCTTCTGATGAGAATGAAATACATATACATGTAGGAACTACAACACACATCATGTAATTTTGGTGATTCTGCATATGAGTTAAATGCTCTTATATTTGCATTTATAGACTGGCATCGCACAATATAATGAATGGTAAAATTCATGTTAATGATCTAGGTTTTAAGTTTACTTAGAGCAACACTAAATAGCAACAAAAAAATACCATGAAAAATCAAAAGAAAGAGCATGGAGAGAAGAGAAAACTTTAAATTTTACTACCTTTAATGGCAATTTTCCTCTCCTTTTCGAACAAGAGGCCCTGC
Source organism: Stenella coeruleoalba (assembly GCF_951394435.1). Taxonomy (NCBI): domain Eukaryota; kingdom Metazoa; phylum Chordata; class Mammalia; order Artiodactyla; family Delphinidae; genus Stenella; species Stenella coeruleoalba. The sequence goes on along the minus strand of NC_137153.1, from coordinate 92,394,343 downwards.
AGTTTCATTTTGCAATGGGCCTCACAAATTGTAGCTGGCCCTGCTGCTATCTGCAAAATGTGACTTCCACTTGTGGGTTCAATTTGACTGCTTCAGCTTCTGTCATCCTCCAGCCAGTGAAGAGCTGGAGAAAGACCAAGGAATTGAAGAATTCCTTTATGGGCCCCCATCACTAAACTCAAATCCCATCGGCCAAAACTTAGTCACACAGCCACATCTAGCTTTGAGGCCGGCTGGGAACTATCTTTAGCCAAGCAGCTATATACTCAGCTAAAATGCTTTTACTTTAGAAGGGGAAAATAGGTATTGGGAACAACATGCAGTTGGCCACAGTATTCATTCAATTGGATCTAGTATTTCCAGTCCTAGGAATTTAGCTTAAGAAAATAACAGAAATGTAGAAAAAGTTTTAAGTATAAGGATACTCACTGCATCTCTTTTTATAATTACAGAAAATAAATTAGAAACAACCTGCATTTCCAAAACAGAAATTGGTTAAACAAATAAATGCATACCTATATTCTGGAAAATTATAGACCCATTAAGATTATGTTCTCAAAGAATATTCATTGGTATAGGAAAATGCTCAAGACGTAATGGTACATGAGAAAAGCCGAATGTAAAACTCTGCATATAATACCTTTTAGAAGCACTTTTTCAGCTAAATGGGTATGTCTGGGTTTATCACAGGGATCAAGGGAACAAGACTACAGCCCTCAAAGAGTAAATTTCTCAGAGCATATATTTGAACTACAGCCCTGCAGGATCAGAAACTAGATTTTGTTTACAGACTCAGAACAGATTTGTCTCTCAGAATGAGACATTTTAACCAGAATCATAACATAAATACATACATCATGAAGGCAAGTTTATTCATTTATGAGGACATATAATAATGACATGAACTGCATATATATATTATATATATATATATAATGTGTATACTATATGTATATTATATATATGCAGTGCCCCTCCTCAGTCCCATACTAAGTGCCAGTGCCCTCCCTGGGGGCAATATAGTATAAAATACTGTATCATTATATTCAATGATACTACAACACAGCCAAACAAATTTCAGTCCAGTAACAAAGTCAAGTACTTATTCTTAAAGAATTCTCCATGAGGATTTTTCGAGAAAAGCAGCCAGAGTGTGAAAACAACCACATTTTTCAGAGGACTCTAAATGTCTTTCTGTAAAGAATTCTCCATGAGGATTTTTCGAGAAAAGCAGCCAGAGTGTGAAAACAACCACATTTTTCAGAGGACTCTAAATGTCTTTCTGTAAAGGATTACTGAGAAACAGAGGCATAGAGCCCATATGTCCTTCAGCCATTTTCAAGAGTCCTATAGCTGATGATCAGGAACAAAATTTTGACTTCCATTTCCTGTTGGGAAGAAATGTGGAGGGGCACAAGAAACATGAAGGGGGATGGAGAAGATTCTATCTGGAGAGGTGTGTCAGGAGAGCTTTGGACGAGAGTGGAGATGGAGAGTTTGCGATAGTGACTCTGAAACTCATGGGATATAAGATAAAAACAAAAGGAGATTTAAATAAGTGTTGCTGTAGTTATAAGCTTGACTTTCATTAATGTTCCTTGAGAAATATGAATAAATCTGAATTACTTTTTAATTGCTTTTGGTTATGTGACCTTGAAGGGACCCTGGAGTAATATTGCAGGGATACACAAAATACAAAAGTAATTAATGATTTTAAAATCTACATTATATCAACAGGTAAAAAAATCATTTAAAAAAAGACACCAGACTTTGATAATATTCAACATTTGTTTTTATTTTTTGAAAAATGAGAAGATTTAATATATGTATCCATTGAAGAAAAATTCTTAAGTAGGTACTCTTAAGATATTGTCTTCCAACTGTGCCCATGTGTTTCCACAAATATTGAGAAAATTTTGAGGAACTATGTACCTTTGCACTTTAAATTAACATATACAATTTCCAACTAAATTTAAAGAGTTCCAAATGACGTAATATCCAATGTTTTACTATCGGTCACTATTTTAAATACATACAAATATTACAGTGATTAAATATTCACTATCATCCTTTAAAGAAAAACACACATAGTAGTTCAGAACATGTATATTGTCCTTTTCCACTTCCCTCACAGAATTCTATCTAAATAGAATTATATACAATATATTTCTAGGCTTGAAAGTCATATTGATCACTATATCATACTTCTCTGCAACAAACTAAAAAAACTTGCTTAGTTTTCTGTAACCATAAAGCTTAAGTCTACCTGCCCAATACTGTAGCCACTAGTCATATGTGGCACTCGAAATGAGACTAGATTAACTAAAAACCTAACTTTTAATTATATTTAAGTTTTAAAATTTAAATTTAAAAAGTTTTTTTAATTTTCCCATAGAGATCTTACCTATTTGTTAGGCTTATTTCTAACTATTTTATGTGTTTGATGCTTTTGAAAATTATTTTATAAAAGATACATTTTCTGTTTGCAATGTAAGGATAATTGATCTTCATATACTGATTTTGTATCCTATAACTTTGCTAAACTATGATTAATTCTAATAATTATTCCATTCAGGTAGACAATCTTATCACCTACAAATAATGAATAATTTTGTTTCTTCATTTCTAAACTTTATACTTTCTATTCTCTTTCTTGTCTTAATTCATTTAATTCATTGGCTAGGATAATGTTGAACAGAAGTAGTGATATTGGGTACCCTTGTTTTATTCCTTATCCTAAACAATATGCTTCTAATATTTCACCATTAACTAGGATGCTTGCTACAGGTTTTTCATAGATCCTTTTATTAGATTAAGGACAGTTCCTTCTGTTGATAACAAGCCTTGAATCATGAGTTTTTTCTTTTCACTACGAGATGATTATTTTCCCCCTGTAATCTGATAATACCATTACTTATATTATTTTATCTTCTCATGATAAAGTACGTTTGCAACCCTGAGATAAATCCACGTCGTGGTCACTTTTACGATTTATTGTATTCAATTGGCTAAGATATTCTTTAGAATTTTTCCATCTATGTTCACTAAAGAGATTGGCTGTAATTTTTCTCTTTCATACCATCTTTTCAAGTTTTACTTTCAGGTTCTTGTGAGTCTCATAAATATGTTGGGGAGTGTCCCCTTTTTCTGCACGCTGGAATATTATTGAGTAAAATCAGAAGCATTTGTTCTATGGTTAAAACAAACCAATAAAACTGTGGCCATACAATTTTTTCCTTGTGGTAAGAGCAATTCAGGTTTCTATTTCTTTAATGGTTATTCTATTTCTTCTTGAGTCAATTTTGTTAGTTATATTATTCCAGTAATTGTCCATTTTAGTTAGGTTTTCAAATATGTGGGCAACAAATTTCTTGATATCCTTGTTGCCTTTTTAAAGCCCTTTTTAAAATTCTTAACGTTGATGAAGACAAGAAGAAGGCAAAATAAATAATCTTGGCAGAGGGTTTGTCAACTTTTACCTTGTTTCATTTGTTTCTACTCATATCCTATCTTTAGATTTATTCTGTTTTTTGAACTTAAGTAGCATGCATAGCTCAATTTTCAGTCTTTCTGCTATTCTAATAGAAGTACTTAAGGCCAAAAAAAAAAACAAGCGCTACTTTAGCTGCATCCCAAAATCTTTAATACAAATTATTTTCATTATTTAATTCCAAATATTTTCTAATTTCCATTATGATTTTTTTCTTTGGCCTATGGATTAATCAGAAATATGTTTATTTCCATACACATGGATTTTTTTCTAGTTTTTTTTTTTTTTTTTTTTTTTTTTTTTTTTTGCAGTACGCGGGCCTCTCACCGCCGCGGCCCCTCCCGTTGCGGAGCACAGGCTCCGCATGCGCAGGCTCAGCGGCCATGGGTCACGGGCCTAGCCTCTCCGCAGCATGTGGGATCTTCCCGGACCGGGCCACGAACCCGTGTCCCCTGCATCGGCAGGCGGACTCTCAACCACTGCGCCACCAGGGAAGCCCTCTAGTTATTTTTGATACTAATTTATAATTTACTCATATTAAGGTTTATATAACATAGTAAGCCTCTGGAATTTCCTAAGACATGTTTTATGGCCTGGGATGTGGTCCATTTTTGTAAACGTTCTAAACGTCCTTAAAAATAATGTATGTTCTGCAGTTATTAGATGCAGTGCTCTATTAGGTCAAACTTGTTAATTATGCTGTTCAAACTTTTACATCCTTAAAAAACTACTAAGAAAAGTGTAAATAAAATTTCCCCATGGTCCTAGGATTCATCTGTTTGTCCATATAGCTGCTTTTTTCTTGTAGATTGAGGTTCTATTATTAGTTGCATTAATTATAAGATAAAAATTACTTGTTCCTGGTAAATACATCCTTTTATCATTATGTAGTAAGCCTCTCTATTAATGCTTTTTGCCTTAAAGACTACTTCAAACTTAATATAGTTACATCAGTTATTTGCCTGCCATAACTTTTTTCATTCTTTTACTTTGAACTTTTATGACTCTACATTTTAGCTGTGTTGCTTAAACAGAATATATTGATATTTTAAAAAACCTAGTATAAGGATATATTCATCAGAGACCTTAATCTATTTACATTTATCACAATTGAGGTTTTTGTATTTATTTCTACTATGTTATTTTGCACTATCTCTTCCTTTTTTTGTTTCTCTTTCTGTCCTTTCGTACCTTCTTTTGGATAGAATACATCTTTTCCCCTTCATTCTTGAAGCATTTTTTCACTGAGTATTAGCAGTTATTTTCTTTTATCTCGTTGATAACATTTCACTTTCTTCTGGCTTCTGCTGTTGCTGTTGAGATGTCAGCTGTAAGTCTGACTGTGGTTCCTTTGAAAGTTATGTTTTCTCTGGTTGCTTTTAAGATTTTTCTCCTTTTTGTTGTTTTACAGTTTTACTATAAATCATTTAGATGTACTTTCTGAAAAATATTTGTCCTGCTTGGAATTCACTGGGTTTCTTAAATCTGTGAATCGATGGTTCACCAGTTTGGAAATTTTTCAGCCATACTCTTTTCAAATACTACTTCTGCCTCATTTTTTCTCTCCTTCTGCTAATCTATTTATATGTAGGGTAGAACTTCTCACTGATTCCCTATGTCTTTAACACACTCCTATATATTTTTATTCTCTTTCTCTCTCTCTGCTTTGTGCTAGATATCTCTACTGACCATTAAATCCAGTTCATTAATTTCCATTCTCTCCTCATCTATGCCTAACCTGCTATTAAACTTATCCATCAAGTTCCTGATTTCAGTTATGTTTTTCAGTTCACTTGTCTGCTTATATTTTAAGGTGTGTTAGATACTGTATTTGAAAGCTAATGTGTAGAAATAACTTGGGGCCTAAAACAAAGTTATCTTCTTTCAGGAAACGAATTAAAAATTTTTTTTAAATTTAATTTTATTTATTTTTTTATACAGCAGGTTCTTATTAGTTATCAATTTTATACACATCAGTGTATACATGTCAATCCCAATTGCCCAATTCATCACACCACCATCCCCAACCCCCCATGGCTTTCCCCCCTTGGTGTCCATATGTTTGTTCTCTACATCTGTGTCTCAACTTCTGCCCTGCAAACTGGTTCATCTGTACCATTTTCCTAGGTTCCACATACATGCGTTAATATATGATATTTGTTTTTCTCTTTCTGACTTACTTCACCCTGTATGACAGTCTCTAGATCCATCCATGTCTCAACAAATGACCCAATTTCATTCCTTTTTATGCCTGAGTAATATTCCATTGTATATATGTACCACATCTTCTTTATGCATTCGTCTGTCAATGGGCATTTCAGTTGCTTCCATGACCTGGCTATTCTAAATAGTGCTGCAATGAACATTGGGGTGCATGTGTCTTTTTGAAGTATGGTTTTCTGTGGGTATATGCTCAGTAGTGGGATTGCTGGGTCATATGGTAATTCTATTTTTAGTTTTTTAAGGAACCTCCATACCGTTCTCCATAGTGGCTGTATCAATTTACATTCCCACCAACAGTGCAAGAGGGTTCCCTTTTCTCCACACCCTCTCCAGCATTTGTTGTTTGTGGATTTTCTGATGATGCCCATTCTAACTGGTGTGAGGTGATAGCTCATTGTAGTTTTGATTTACATTTCTCTAATAATTAGTGATGTTGAGAAGTTTTTCATGTGCTTCTTGGCCATCTGTATGTGTTCTTTGGAGAAATGTCTGTTTAGGTCTTCTGCCCATTTTTGGATTGGGTTGTTTGTTTCTTTAATATTGAGATGCATGAGCTGTTTATACATTTCGGAGATTAATCCTTTGTCCATTGATTCATTGGAAATATTTTCTCCCATTCTGAGGGTTGTCTTTTCGTCTTGTTTATGGTTTCATTTGCTGTGCAAAAGCTTTTAAGTTTCATTAGGTCCCATTTGTTTATTTTTGTTATGACTTCCATTACTCTAGGAGGTAGATCAAAAAAAGATCTTGCTGTGATGTATGTCAAAGAGTGTTCTTCCTATGTTTTACTCTAAGATTTTTATACTGTCTGGTCTTACATTTAGGTCTCTTATCCATTTTGAGTTTATTTTTGTGTCTAGTGTTAGGGAGTGTTCTAATTTCATTCTTTTACATGTAGCTGTCCAGTTTTCCCAGCACCACTTATTGAAGAGACTGTCTTTTCTCCATTGTATATCCTTGCCTCCTTTGTCATAGATTAGTTGACCATAGGTGCGTGGGTTTATCTCTGGCTTTCTATCTTGTTCCATTGATCTATGTTTCTATTTTTGTGCCAGTACCATATTGTTTGATTACTGTAGCTTTGTAGTATAGTCTGAAGTCAGGGAGTCTGATTCCTCCAGCTCCGTTTCTTTCCCTCAAGACTGCTTGGCTCTTCAGGGTCTTTTGTGTCTCCATACAAATTTTAAGATTTTTTTGTTCTAGTTCCATAAAATATACCATCGGTAATTTGATAGGGATTGCACTGAATCTGTAGATTGCTTTCGGTAGTATAGTCATTTTCACAATATTGATTCTTCCAATCCAAGAACATGGTATATCTCTCCATATGTTGGTATCATCTTTAATTTCTTTCATCAGTGTCTTATAGTTTTCTGCATACAGGTCTTTGGTCTCCCTAGGTAGGTTTATTCCTAGGTATTTTATTCTTTTTGTTGCAGTGGTAAATGGGAGTGTTTCCTTAATTTATCTTTCAGATTTTTTATCATTAGTGTATAGGAATGCAAGAGATTTCTGTGCATTAATTTTGTATCCTTCAACTTTACCAAATTCATTGATTAGCTCTAGTAGTTTTCTGGTGACATCTTTAGGATTCTCTATGTATAGTATCATGTCATCTGCAAACAGTGACAGTTTTACTTCTTCTTTTCCAATTTGAATTCCTTTTATTTCTTTTTCTTCTCTGATTTCCATGGCTAGGACTTCCAAAACTATGTTGAATAATAGTGGTGAGAGTGGACATCCGTGTCTTGTTCCTGATCTTAGAGGAAATGCTTTCAGTTTTTCACCATTGAGAATGATGTTTGCTGTGGGTTTGTCGTATATGGCCTTTATTGTGTTTAGGAAGGTTCCTTCTATGCCCACTTTCTGGAGAGTTTTTATCATAAATGGGTGTTGAATTTTGTCAAAAGCTTTTTCTGCATCTATTGAGATGATCATATGGTTTTTCTCCTTCAAATTGTTAATATGGTGTATCACATTGATTGATTTGCATATATTGAAGAATCCTTGCATCCCTGGGATAAATCCCACTTGATCATGGTGTATGATCCTTTTAATGTGTTGTTGGATTCTTTTTGCTAGTATTTTGTTGAGGAGTTTTTCATCTATTTTCATCAGTGATATTGGTCTGTAATTTTCTTTTTTTGTAGTATCTTTGTCTGGTTTTGGTATCAGGGTGATGGTGGCCTCATAGAATGAGTTTGGGAGTGTTTCTTCCTCTGGAATTTTTTGGAAGAGTTTGAGAAGGATGGGTGTTAGCTCTTCTCTAGATGTTTGATAGAATTCACCTGTGAAGCCATCTGGTCCTGGACTTTTGTTTGTTGGAAGATTTTTAAGTACAGTTTCAATTTCATTACTTGTGATTGGTCTGTTCATATTTTCTATTTCTTCCTGGTTCAGTCTTGGAAGGTTATACCTTTCTAAGAATTTGTCCATTTCTTCCAGGTTGTCCATTTTATTGGCATAGAGTTGCTGGTAGTAATCTCTCAGGATACTTTGTATTTCTGCGGTGTCTGTTGTAACTTCTCCTTTTTCATTTCTAATTTTATTGATTTGAGTCCTCTCCCTCTCCCTCTTTTTCTTTTTTTTTCTTTTTTTTTTCCTGCGGTATGCAGGCCTCTCACTGTTGTGGCCTCTCCCGTTGCGGAGCACAGGCTCCAGATGCACAGGCTCAGCAGCCGTGGCTCACAGGCCCAGCCACTCCGCGGCATGTGGGACCCTCCCGGACCGGGGCATGAACCTGTGTCCCCTGCATCGGCGCCACCAGGGAAGCCCCCCCTCTTTCTCTTGATGAGTCTGGCTAATGGTTTATCAATTTTGTTTATCTTCTTAAAAAACCAGCTTTTAGTTTTATTGATCTTTGCTATTGTTTTCTTTGTTTCTATTTCATTTATTTTTGCTCTGATCTTTATGATTTCTTTGCTTCTACTAACTTTGGGTTTTGTTTGTTTTTCTTTCTGTAGTTCCTTTAGGCATAAGTTTTGAGTGTTTATTTGAGATTTTTCTTGTTTCTTGAGGTAGGCTTGTATAGCTATAAACTTCCCTCTTAGAACTGCTTTTGCTGCATCCCATAGGTTTTGGATCATCGTGTTTTCATTGTCATTTGACTCTAGGTATTTTTTGATTTCCTCTTTGATTCTTTCAGTGATCTCTTGGTTATTTAGTAATGTATGTTTAACCTCCATGTGTTTGTGTTTGTTTCCCTGTGATTGATTTCTAATTTCATAGCATTGTGGTCAGAAAAGATGCTTGATATGATTTCAATTTTCTTAAATTTACTGAGGCTTGATTTGTGACCCAAGACGTGATCTATCCTGGAGAATGTTCTGTGCACACTTGAGAAGAAAGTGTAATCTGTTTTTGGATGGAATGTCCTATAAATATCAAATAAATCTATCTGGTCTATTGTGTCATTTAAAGCTTCTGTTTCCTTATTTATTTTTATTTTGGGTGATCTGTCCATTGGTGTAAGTGAGGTGTTAAAGTCCTCCACTATTACTGTGTTACTGTTGATTTCCTCCTTTGTAGCTGTTAGCAGTTGTCTTATGTATTGTGGTGCTCCTATGTTGGGTGCATATATACTTATAATTGTTATATCTTCTTCTTGGATTGATCCCTTGATCATTACGTAGTGTCCTTCCTTGTCTCTTGTAACATTCTTTATTTTAAAGTCTATTTTATCTGATATGAGTATTGCTACTCCAGCTTTCTTTTGATTTCCATTTGCATGGAATATCTTTTTCCATCCCCTCACTTTCAGTCTATATGTGTCCCTAGGTCTGAAGTGGGTCTCTTGTAGATAGCATATATATGGGTCTTGTTTTTGTATCCATTCAGCAATCCTGTGTGTTTTGGTTGGAGCATATAATCCATTCACGTTTAAGGTAATTATCGATATGTACGTTCCTATGACCATTTTCTTAATTGTTTTGGGTTTGTTTTTGTAGGTCTTTTTCTTCTCTTGTGTTTCCCACTTAGAGAAGTTCCTTTAGCATTTGTTGCAGAGCTGGTTTGGTGGTGCTGAATTCTCTTAGCTTTTGCTTGTCTGTAAAGCTTTTCATTTCTCCACCGAATCTGAATGAGATCCTTGCCAGCTAGAGTAATCTTGGTTGTAGGTTCTTCCCTTTCATCATTTTAAGTATATCATGCCACTCCCTTCTGGCTTGTAGAGTTTCTGCTGAGAAATCAGCTGTTAACCTCATGGGAGTTCCCTTGTATGTTATTTTTCGTTTTTCCCTTTCAATAATTTTTCTTTGTCTTTAACTTTTGCCAATTTGATTACTATGTGTCTCGGCGTGTTTCTCCTTGGATTTATCCTGTATGGGACTCACTACGCTTCCTGGACTTGGGTGGCTATTTCCTTTCCCACGTTAGGGAAGTTTTCAACTATAATCTCTTCAAATATTTTCTCGGGTCCTTTCTCTTTTTCTTCTCCTTCTGGGACCCCTATAACGCGAATGTTGTTGCGGTTAATGTTGTCCCAGAGGTCTCTTAGGCTGTCTTAATTTCTTTTCATTCTTTTTTCTTTATTCTGTTCTGCAGCAGTGAATTCCACCATTCTGTCTTCCAGGTCACTTATCCGTTCTTCTGCCTCAGTTATTCTGGTATTGATTCCTTCTAGTGTAGTTTTCATTTCAGTTATTGGATTGTTCATCTCTGTTTGTTTGTTCTTTAATTTTCTAGGTCTTTGTTAAACATTTCTTGCATCTTCTCGATCTTTGCCTCCATTGTTTTTCCGAGGTCCTGGATCATCTTCACTATCATTATTCTGAATTCTTTTTCTGGAAGGTTGCCTATCTCTACTTCATTTAGTTGTTTTTCTGGGGTTTTATCTTGTTCCTTCATCTGGTATGTAGCCCTCTGCCTTTTCATCTTGTCTATCTTTCTGTGAATGTGGTTTTTGTTTCACAGGCTGCAGGATTGTAGTTCTTCTTGCTTCTGCTGTCTGCCCTCTCCAGGAAAGGATTTTTAATTTCCTTTTATCAGACGGTGTGGGCGGGGTTGCAGAGGCAGTTCAAAGCTATATCTTACTTGTACAAACAGCTTTTCCATTTCCTTTGTTAATGTCTTATTAAGTAATTGATTGCATGTACATTCCATTACTCTCCTATTACTCACAAGTGCTTGCATAGCTTCCTTTTCTTTTGGAAGTGTGAGAAGATGATACATATCTATATCCTTATCTATGTTTATATCTATATCCAGGGAGCTCTCCCAGCTTCTCTTCTTTACTTGCAGTATACTGCTGTGGTCACACATTGTATCATACTTCTAAGGTTAATTCAGCTGACTGTACTGGCACCTAGAATTATGGTTACTGATGAACTATACTTTTTAGTAAGCTGCCTGGATACATGTGGTTTATATGATTACTCATCCTCTTTTCTTGCACATCCATCTGATATTTGATCAGGAAAACAGTTCCTGCTCTGGGAAGGTCACATACGTTAGATTCCAAGGCCAAATACTCAGGTGGTTCTGCTTTCTGATGTCCTGCAAGTGCTGGCGCTTTCGGCCTCTGGACTCTAACTCTGCTTACTGGGCCGCTGCCTGGGCCACGGCATCCTCATGTGCTGTGTAGTGGCCTCTCGGCCTGCTTAGAGCGGGCTCCGGGGACAGGCAAATTGTCAGCACATTCCCTTCAGAATCCCTGGGCACTTCGCTCCTTCTCACTGCTGCTGCGCCCCAGCTCCGCCAGGCCCAGCGACAGCCTCTGCCATCACAAGATTGCAACCTGGCCGGACAGGGTCTCTGCCTCGACCCCGCACCCCATGCCCAGCTGGGGCAGAGTTGCCTCCGACAATCAGACCCAGCACCTCCTGCAGCGCCCCGCGGCCTCTGGCCAGCCAAAGCATCTGCTTCAATGTTTTCTTTTTCTTTCTTTCTTATTTAATGTGAATGAAGATAGATAATTTTCTAAAAGAACAAATATCTCATGTCTCAAACTAAAAAGCAATATTACACTTAAGGAAACCCTGATAACATTATCATGAAAAAAATAAGCACACTATTATCACAAAATTTTAGCCTTTTTTTGTAAGTCACAACCAATGTATAAGTAAGAAGGGATTGAAAAGGATGATAATTGTTCATTATTTCTACCTGATATCATTTGTCTTAGATTAAACTTTTTTTCCAATGGAAGATAATCAACTGAAAAACAATTAGAACTAGTTATGGATGTCAAAAAGGAGGTGAGTTACTAAAGAAAACTTTTCTATAATATATAGATTTCTAACAGCATTTATAAGTTAAAATAGAATGAAAAATGTTCCACTTATCATAGAAACAACAGCATCAACCAAAGTTCCTAGGATAAACTGAACAAGAAATGCAAAGGGCTAATTAGCAAAAGAACTATAAAAATTTAGTGAATTACAAAAATTAAGGTGTAAATGGAGTGGCATATTATTTTTCTTGATGGTAAACTTTAATAACACATCAATTACTTCCTTATTTGTTTATAAGTTTAGTATAATTTCAATCAGAATGCCAGATTGAGAATTTCATGAAACCAGTCTGAAGTTTGTTTGGAAAATTAAAATGTAAGAAGAGCCAAGAAATCTTTGAAGATTGTAGGGACATATTTTTTTAGATATTTAAATGTATCATAAAGCTACAATAAAAGTGTTGGGTAGTACAAGGATAAACAAAAATGCATCAATGGAAAAATAGAAAGCAATACATTTGTGTGTGTGTGTGTTCATGCTATGCATGCATCTACAATTTATGTATTAATCAATATTTTATGGGCAGCATTTCAAAAGAATGCTGAATTGTTTTAGAAGGAGTATTGAGATAACTGATTAATGTAGCAGAACTCTGCATTATGGCTGTGCAACATCTTTTGAATATCCTCCTGACATTCTAATTATGTCTCACTGTGTAAGCAAGTCTTGCTTTCCCAAGAGAATCCATAAACCAGGCATATGACTTAGAGTCTATATCTCCCCCCACCATCGACATCTGATGTGGAAGGGAGCCATGTAGGGGGCATAGTCAGAGAGACTCGTCTGTCAAGTGTGGTGTCAAAAGTGTTTGCTCCTTTGGAGCAGCCATGTCAGATTTGCAAGTGTCCCACTGAATCAGTTTTATTTTTTTTAAGTTTTTTTTTTTTTTTTTTTTTTACTGGAACTATCCTGTGGTGTGGTCAGGTATTTCTTCTGGATATGTAGACCATGCCTGTCTTGTTCTTGGCTGTATAGCCTACGAAGTCTAGTTCTCTGGCTCTCTCAGAAGTCTGTGAATTACCCAAAATCCATATGTTGAAATCCTAACCCTCAGTGTGATGGTCTTAGGAGGTGGGGGCCCTGGGACGTGATTAGGTCATAGGGGTGGAGCCTTCATGAATAGGATTAGTGATCTTATAAGAGACAGGAGAGAGCCTGTTTCCTCTCTCTCCTCCCTGCCATGTCAGAATGCAATGAGAAGATAGTCATCTGCAAACCAGGAAGTGAGTCCTCATCAGAACCTGAACCTGCCTGGATATACCTCGATCTTGGACTTCTCAGCCTCTAGAACTGTGAGAAAAATGTTTGTTGTTGTTTAAGCCACTCAATCTATGCTATTTGTTATAGCAACCCAAGCTAAGACAAGTAGAGTCTGTTATTTGCAATTTAAGAACATGCACGACTTTCAATTTACTATTTGGGGAAAAAACACATTTACATTCCTGCCTCATACCATTCACAAAAATAAAATACATCTGGATTAGACCAAAATATTAAAAACCAAAATAAAATAAAAAACAAACATATACTAAAATGCCAAAAACAAAAGCCCAGAGATAAACCTGAAAAGAAGTAGTCAAACTAATTACAATTAACTAAATAACCACAGTGGTCCACCACTTGGTATGGGTAGATCAAAAATGTGTCTCTGAATGAACCAGCAGGCAAAGAGAAATGGAAACCTGGCCAGTTAGGCAATTTCACAACATTATAAGATAAAATTAAACTGGTTGCTCAGGAGAAGAACTAAGTATTCTTAGTTCTCAGATCAGACAAGAATTTCTGTCTGAGCACTTCATAATGAAAACAGTCTGTGATGGTATTTTATTGGACAATGACCAGGGAGTGAGTTGCACACAACTATTTTTTTTAACATTTTTATTATTCCATGGACTTTATTGACTGATTTCAATCAAGGTAGAAATATCTCTGGTCTGAGTTAGCCTATCCCCACAGGAATGAATTGTTAGAAAAAAGAAGGCAAGAAAAAGCAACAAAAATAATGATATAAACAGTGAATAGAACAGAAAAACTTTTGAATTATGATAATTTAAAGTAAGAAAGGTGACCAAATGCAACAATAATGAACATAAGGTAAGGGATATTTGAGTTGGAAGAAAAATAAAAATCAATATAGGTAAACATTTTGTAGATTATAGGCTTAAAAAAAAGGGAGAATAAGAAAAACCACACCAAAGTGAAAGAGACAAGACATATTAACTGAAGACTATTAGCAAGGAGAGAAAGGAATATAAAGAGTGAAAAATGTTTAAGAAAAAGGAAGAAATCCTGTAATTTGTGACAACATGGATGAACCTGGAGGGCATTATGCTAAGTGAAATAAGCCAGGCAGAAAAAGACAAATACCTCTGGTATCACTTATACGTGGAATCTTTTTTTTTTTTTTTACATCTTTATTGGAGTATAATTGCTTTACAATGGTGTGTTAGTTTCTGCTTTATAACAAAGTGAATCAGTTATACATATACATATGTTCCCATATCTCTTCCCTCTTGTGTCTCCCTCCCTCCCACCCTCCCTATCCCACTCCTCCAGGCGGTCACAAAGCACCGAGCTGATCTCCCTGTGCTATGCGGCTGCTTCCCACTAGCTATCTACCTTACGTTTGGTAGTGTATGTATGTCCATGCCTCTCTCTCGCTTTGTCACAGCTTACCCTTCCCCCTCCCGATATCCTCAAGTCCATTCTCTAGTAGGTCTCTGTCTTTATTCCTGTCTTACCCCTAGGTTCTTCATGACATTTTTTCTTCTTAAATTCCATATATATGTGTTAGCATACGGTATTTGTCTTTCTCTTTCTGACTTACTTCACGCTGTATGACAGACTCTAGGTCTATCCACCTCATTACAAATAGCTCAATTTTGTTTCTTTTTATGGCTGAGTAATATTCCATTGTATATATGTGCTACATCTTCTTTATCCATTCATCCAATGATGGACACTTAGGTTGTTTCCATCTCCGGGCTATTGTAAATAGAGCTGCAATGAACATTTTGGTACATGACTCTTTTTGAATTATGGTTTTCTCAGGGTATATGCCCAGTAGTGGGATTGCTGGGTCATATGGTAGTTCTACTTGTAGTTTTTTAAGGAACCTCCATACTGTTCTCCACAGTGGCTGTATCAATTTACATTCCCACCAACAGTGCAAGAGGGTTCCCTTTTCTCCACACCCTCTCCAGCATTTATTGTTTCTAGATTTTTTGATGATGGCCATTCTGACTGGTGTGAGATGATATCTTATTGTAGTTTTGATTTGCATTTCTCTAATGATTAATGAAGTTGAGCATTCTTTCATTAGTTTGTTAGCAGTCTGTATATCTTCTTTGGAGGAATGTCTATTTAGATCTTCTGCCCATTTTTGGATTGGGTTGTTTGTTTTTTTGTTATTGAGCTGCATGAGCTGCTTATAAATTCTGGAGATTAATCCTTTGTCAGTTGCTTCATTTGAAAATATTTTCTCCCATTCTGAGGGTTGTCTTTTGGTCTTGTTTATGGTTTCCTTTGCTGTGCAAAAGCTTTGAAGTTTCATAAGGTCCCATTTGTTTATTTTTGTTTTTATTTCCATTTCTCTAAGAGGTGGGTCAGAAAGGATCTTGCTGTGATTTATGTCATAGAGCGTTCTGCCTATGTTTTCCTCTAAGAGTTTTATAGTGTTTGGCCTTACATTTAGGTCTTTAATCCATTTTGAGCTTATTTTTGTGTATGGTGTTAGGGAGTGATCTAATCTCATACTTTTACATGTACCTGTCCAGTTTTCCCAGCACCACTTATTGAAAAGGCTGTCCTTTCTCCACTGTACATTCCTGCCTCCTTTATCAAAGATAAGGTGACTATATGTGCGTGGGTTTATCTCTGGGCACACAACTATTTTTGATGATGGCCCTCAAGCAAGTCAGATGGTCTCACACTGAAAGCACACTAGTGCTATTTACCCAGAACAATTCCAGCAGCAAAGATGTAGGACTGGGTATGCAATGTGCCCATTCTCTGTACCTCTGATATCATCAAACTGATGGACTACATATTCTTCAAAGAATCCCTTCCTAATATTTCTTTCAGGTGATCTTTTGATAAATAATCAGGGGACTGGAGCCCAAGTTTATACTCCTTTTTTGTGGGATAAAGATCTCTCTGTATATATAAACAATCAAGGTAGGTGTGGGACACAGCCTCTCAGAGGCCACGAGAGATCCAGGCTACTTCTGTAATTTTAAACTTCCAGTAAATATATTGAAAATGAAGAAATGGCAAAGCCAGAGTTACCAAATCTGTTGTATAATTTGAATGCATACATTTAGTAAATTAATGTTTTGAACACGTACACAAAGAAATAACTGTGTGTCTAACTCATTTGGCAATAACATCTAAAGGGAATCTGAGGTCTTTCTTGAATGTGAAGCTCAGCCCCTCCTGGCCTCTGGCACTGGTCCTGGTGAAAGTTGAGGAATCTGTTGGGATGAGCCTAAATAGGAGACCAGACTTTCCTCAGCAGAGAACCACAGGTGTGGAAGCCAATACAAAAATTGTTTTATTCATGTTAAATGGGTGCCTGAAATGCCAAAAAACGTGCAGTCTGTACGTTAATGGCCACATAGTTCTAACTTTGGCTAGACTCCCTCCTTGGCCAAGAGAAAAATCTCCTTGATACATACCTAAATTAAAACAATGCTATTCCTGGCTTTCACAGGCAAACATGGAGAAAGGTCACTCCTGTGTGGGCTGGATTTTTACAACCCAGTTTAAAGGAGGTGGAAGTCTATAAAAAAATAACCTAAGGGGCTTCCCTGGTGGCGCAGTGGTTGAGAGTCCGCCTGCCGATGCAGGGCACACGGGTTCGTGCCCCGGTCCGGGAAGATCCCACATGCCGCAGAGCAGCTGGGCCCGTGAGCCATGGCCGCTGAGCCTGCGCGTCCGGAGCCTGTGCTCCGCAACGGGAGAGGCCACAGCAGTGAGAGGCCCGCGTACCGCAAAAAAAATAAAAATAAAAAATAACCTAAGGTTCAGAATTGTCCATTTCTTCCCTTGCCTTTCTTCCTGGCAGGATTAGCTAAACAGGGCCACCATCTGTCCTGGTCATGCCTAGCTCAAGAAAATGAAATTACATCATCTGGTATAAAGGAATACTTGTCCTTTGCTAATTCTCCTCTGGTGTTTTCTGGTTCTGTTTCACTCTCAGTCACAAAGAAGAAGGGCGGTGGGCGGGAGGAAACAGGCCCACGGAAGGGTTGCCCGTCCTCGCAGCCTGTCGCCCACCTTGGCTCCGCGCCAACAACACGCACCGGAAGTTCTGTGTCAGAGCGGGAAACTTGCCACAGACCCACCTCCGGTGAGTGCATCCGCATTTCCGGTTTTCCCTCGGAGAGAGTACGTTCGTTTTAACTCGCTGGGTAGAAGCTTGCCGCTCTTGTGGCCCGCGCTGCACAACCTTGGAGTATCCTGAAATGAGAAACGAAAATTGTGACGTAACATCAAAAGCGCCATTTAAGGAAGGGGGAACATGATAGGGGAAGTCTCGGGGTTTCGGAGCGCGCAGTCACTAGCACAGGAGACGGCCCTGTCGATAGCCGAGCAAGTGGATTTGTTTGGAGATACGAAGGTGTCGAGGTGAGCTCGGGGGCGGGGGGGGGGGCGGGGGTGCTGCCTCATCTGGTAGAGTAAGAACAATTCAGACTTCCAAGGGGCGAACTGTAAGGGAAGAAATGAGGGGGAGCAATGCGGGCGGAGAGGAATGGAAACTGCAGCATCTGACCTCTGGTGGGAGTTTCAGAGGACTTGGGATTAGGGGTGACTCATGCTCAATTTAAATTGTCCCGTGGCCGCCGTGTAATTACCCTTCCTCTCTGCAAACCTTTAGGTATGTCTGCTGTTAAATGAGTTAAGCAAGGAGGCCATGAGACAGAGCTGGCTCTAATGCCGTAGCACGTGTGTAAGCAAGCCAGAATCTAAACCTGTAAGTGCCTCAAGGTTAGGAAATCGAAACCTAAGGACAACCAGTCACAACCAACCAACTAGGCTTTAAGCTATAGGCAGTCAATAAATTCCTTACTTGGCTTCCACAGTTTCTCTATAAAAGTTTTCCCCCAGCTCCCTTCTGCAGGGCGCTTCTAACCACCTGGCATTGCTCAGATAAATTCTTAAATTTTTAATCTTCCTCAGTTTATCTTTTAACACTACCGAAGGGCTTTGTGCAAGTGAACTTTTTGCCTGTTTTTGCCTTTTTATGGAAGTCTAATGAAGGAGTGGAGCTCCCCGTCTAGGTCACCAAGGCTTGGACAGGGCTGGTGCACTGGGGCTGGAGGGATGATCCGTATGCTTGACTGAACTGTTAGTGAAAGGAGAAGCTCTGAGCCAGCGTGAGCTTCATAAATTCCCAGAGCCCCCTTGGGAAATTACCTCGAATTGGGGGAAGGCATTGGGCTTTCTGTGGGTTATAGAATGGAGGTTTGAGCCAACTGTATGTGGATCTAAAAAGGCAAGGAGAGCAGAGCTGAGATCTCAGTTATATATACTTATTTGTGGTCTTCCCTACTCTTTCCTACTAGACCCAAAAGGGACCTTCAGTTTTGCAGAACTGCTATAGGCAGCTAACCTCATAGGTCTGGGCTGGATGTGGGAGAAGTTATGAGGGAAAGGACCCTAGAGACATGCCTTTGTGGGTGGGGGAGAGGAGAAGACATGGAAGAAAATGACTGGCAAGTTTACCTGCACACATGGGAGCAAGAGCTCTAGCAAGAGGTAACTCTTGTTTTCTCTGACTGTTGCATTCTAGAATATAATTATTTTTAATAAGTGACTGCCTTTTCTCTTCCCAGTTTTCTAAGTGACAGTTTTTACATTCCTCCCTGGGATGAAAGGTCTCTGTTCTCACTTGGCAAATGGCCAGAGGGGGGCCAAAAAAATGAGAGGGAGAAGAGGGTAGGCCTCGGGCAGGAAGCAGATTAAAAAAGGGTGAATGCTCCCCTTATCCCCCACTACAGGGGAGCCAGGGCATCTGCTGCCTGGTCACGACCATTCGGCATGCAGCCTCCTCTACTGGGGTGCCGGTGATTGGATGAGGACCTCTCTAGGCTCTCTGCCACAGAGATAATTTGTTCCAGCCTATCATTTACACCTCCATCTGGCAGCCCAGCAGGACCTAGCATGCCTAGGAGTCAGCTGTGCCACAGAGGACAGGCGTTCAGTGGCCATGGGGCAGGCCAGTCATGCATCGTGAATGGTACGGCACAGGGGTGCTAATGACGTCAGCTTGTCTGCCTGCCTGGCAGGGTGACGCTTCCTGCCACTCAATCTGCTTCTAACCCCGGAAGCCTGGGTGCATGGCCTTCTCTCTTTATTCATCTCGTCTCCTTCATTCCCCTTTATGTTTTCCACAAATAATGTTGCCATTTTCTTCAGTGTCCTCAAACCTGTTTCAACCTCTCTTCATCTCTTTCGGTGGGTAAGTCATATTTTTCTCTGGTTCACATACTGGGTGAAAAATGCTGTTCCCCATCCACAGCGCTCCACCACCTTCTAAGGGGGAAGGTACCTCTTCTTGGGTATAGGTATGCAACTTTTTTTTTTTTTTTTTTAAAAGAAGATGTTGCGGGTAGGAGTTTATTAATTAATTAATTTATTTTTGCTGTGTTGCGTCTTCGTTTCTGTGCGAGGGCTTCCTCTAGTTGTGGCAAGCGGGGGCCACTCTTCATCGCGGTGCGCGGGCCTCTCACTATGGCGGCCTCTCTTGTTGCGGAGCACAGGCTCCAGACGCGCAGGCTCAGTAGTTGTGGCACACGGGCCCAGTTGCTCCGCGGCATGTGGGATCCTCCCAGACCAGGGCTCGAACCCGTGTCCCCTGCATTAGCAGGCAGATTCTCAACCACTGTGCCACCAGGGAAGCCCGGTATGCAACTTTTGAGATGCACTCAGCATCCAGCTTAATTTTTCTGCATATTAAATGGAGAAAGCTTTTGAGAGTAGGATCCAGGATGAAGGCACAGGAGATGATGAGGTTGGGTGCTGTGGAAGCAAAAATTTTGGAACAACTCCTCTTTGGTAACAGAAAGAGAGAAGGGAATTTGGAGAATGTGGAGAGGAGAAAAGAATGATGATGATGTAGGCAGTACAAGAGTTGCTGTTTATCCAGTACTTTATTTTTGCCAGTCATTATACTTAACTCTTTTTGTTCATTATTCAGTCCAATCCTCCAACAAAATGTTAAGTTTTATTATTATTCTTTTTCTGCTGAGGAAACTGAGGCTCAACAAAGTTAGAGAACTTGCCCAAAGTAACACAGCCAGGAAGCTCTGAGCTGGAATTGGGAGCAAGTTCTAGCTGGCTTCAAAGTCCAAATCCTTTATGACTAAATTGTATTGATTCGCCAAAAAAATTTATGGCTGGACCTTCAGAAAGGCAGAAAGTTGAGCTTGTAGGTGACTGGATTAATTACCTGGGAGGCTGAATGACCCTGTTCCTCCTTTTGTGAGAGGGTAGGTGACACTGAGGTGGTCACTCAGCAATTGACTGGCCTGCCATCTGCTTATACTGGTTGGCTGCCTGCCCCTCAGTGTCTGGGCCTTTAGTCCAGCTTTCCAGGGAAGTGTACTTCTGGATCTGGTCAGCCTGGCACTCTTCATTCCTAAAGAGTGCTGAGGTGTAATAAACCCAAAGAGCAGGGGAATAAGAGACAAGGAGTTAGAACCAACCAGTTTCTTTCATACATTTTGAGTAATTCTAGTCAATAAATAGCCCATTTCAACAGTACTTCCCCAAAGAAAACTTTTTATGGTCTAATTTAAGTTTCTTATATTGTTGTTTAAAACCATTTCCATTGTTTTGGGACAACTGTGTATGTAAAAAACATGCAGTTTGGGGGGAAAAGACCACAGAATATCGCAGCTAGAAGGGACCCCCGCCTTCACTATGCAGATGATGAGTTCAAGGTCCCAGGCTGGCTTCAGAGTCACAGATCTGTATTTCAGTCCCTGCCCTGCTGCTTACTAATGGTGAAATATCTCGTCAGCCAGAGATAGGATCAACTCCCTCCTCTCCAAAACGGTACCTACCCTGGTGATGGATGTAGTGGGGATTAAATGAAGCTTTCTTCCTGAGGTGCCTAGAAAAGGCCCTGTAAGAAGTAACCGCTCAACAAATGGCAGTGCCCTTCCTTGGGCCATGTCATCCAGCTATTCAGGGTAGAGCTAAGGCCAGGACCTTGTTTTCTGATTCTCCAACGTGTGTGTGTGTGTGTGTGTGTGTGTGTGTGTGTGTGTGTGTGTGTGTGTGTGTGTGTGTGTGTGTGTGTGTGTACATGCTGCAGAGCAGTGTAATGTCTGCTTCCATGAAGTAACATGGTTTATTACACTTTGTAATTCTATAGCAATCATTTAGATGATATTGTTCCATCAGAGCAACAACGTGGTAGAGTTAGACAGGAATGGTATCACTAGGTCCACTTTACACATCAGAAAAGGGAGACTGGGAGAAGGCAGTTTCCTTCAGTCCCATGGCTAGTCAGGGGTACAACTAGACCACCAGGCAGTTTCACCAAAGAGATAAGGAAGAGTGAAAGAAATGTTATGCTGGAGGTCATAAATGACATAAGTACCTGACAGTCCTGATTAGATAGTGAGAGAAAAAATGGACTTTGAGATGATTGAGCAAAAGACCAAGAGAAAACACTGACAAAGCAGTAAACAACCCACCATGAGGGACTAGGGGAAAATGACAGTGGTGGCCACAGCTGACAACAGTGTAACTCTTTCCTGTCAGATAAGTACTGCTCTCTCAGCAATTCTGAAATTCTCCAGCCCATTCTTTCCAATTCACTCTGCCTCTGCAGCATCCTAACTGCACATACACATTTCCTCAGGCAAGGAAAACCTCAAGTTCTTTATCACATTTCAAGTTTCAGTTTTCTCTCTAGTCTCAAGGGGGTGGTATTCTAAACCCTAGAGTTTGGATAACTTTAAAGTTACTTACCTGAGATACATAAGCATACACAGGCACTCTAGTCTTCCTAGAATACACGGAATTCAGACTTCACAGTGATATAGAAAAAAATCACCATGAGGCAATGCAGGTGATCCCTGACTCTTCCATCCCCATGTCTGCTGCACCCAGATGGCTCTTGCCCCTGGGCTTCATTCTGATGCTTTAAATTTACACCCTCAGATTCTGAGCTTTTAAAAAACCTACCACATTTCTCTTACAAACTAACATTTAATACTCTGTGAATATACCAAATATCATTGGATTGTACACTTTAAATAGGTGAATTGTATAGTATGTGACTTCTTCTTCAGTCAAGCTGCTAAATTAATAAAGGGACCATAAAAGAATTGAAAGCACAGTCTTGAAGAGATAAGTGTACACCCATGTTTATAGCAGCATTATACACAAGAGCCAAAAGGTGGAAGCAGCCCAAGTGTCCACAGACCAATGAAGAGATAGGCAGAATGTGATATCTATATCTCTATCTCTATATCCTATAAATGTGATATATATATATATGATATGTATACACACACACTGGAATATTATGCAGCCTTTAAAAAGAAGGAAAATCTGACATGTGGTGCAACATGGATGAAACTTGAGGGTATTATGCTAAGTGAATAAGCCAGTCACAGAAATACAAAACTGTATCATTCCACTTACATGAGATACGTAGAGAAGTCAAATTCAGAGAGAAAGTAGAA
Source organism: Stenella coeruleoalba (assembly GCF_951394435.1). Lineage (NCBI taxonomy): Eukaryota > Metazoa > Chordata > Mammalia > Artiodactyla > Delphinidae > Stenella > Stenella coeruleoalba. The sequence goes on along the minus strand of NC_137153.1, from coordinate 92,371,697 downwards.
AGATAGTCTCCAGGGGCTGGTAGAGGGGGAAGTGGAGAGTTGTTGTCTAATGGATATAAGGTGTTAGTTTTGCAATATGGAAAGTGTTCTGGAGATTGGTTGCACAACAGTGTAAATGTAATGAACACTACTGAACACTTAAAAATGGTTAAGGTGGTACATTATATATTATGTGTATTTTACCACAATTTTTTTTAGAAGGGAAGAGGGGGCCGTGGTTCATGTGTACCATTTCAGGGGAGCTGCAGCCTGGATGTCTGTGAAATTCCAAATAAACAGTGATAGAAGAGCTTTCAGAACCTAGTATAGTTTTAGAAAAAAGTAATGGTCATATTCTACCTCTTAATTATTTCAAAGTTCTCTGGGATAAGAATTATAAGACAGTTACTCCAGACTTTTCTGAGATTGATGAGAAAGCATTCATATATTTATTGATTCATTTATTCACAAAAATTGATTGTGTGACTACTGTGCTTTAGGCATGGTGCCGGATGCTGGGGAGACCCCCGTAGGTTCTATAGTCTGATGGGCTGAATCAGTTGATATGGAAGATGACCTAGACTTGTAAAAATCCAGACTATCTAGACTTTTCAGTCATGTATCTCATAGAGTCTTCCATGAACACTGCAATAACAACCACTGCCACAACTGTCTCTTGATACTTTCATGTACATTCTCTTACTTGGTTTGGTTTAATTTGATTCTGACCTCAACCCTCTCCTCCCATCTCTTATAAGTTTCTTGAGAACAGGCCAGTCTTATTCATCTTCTATTCTCTACAAAAGGTCCCTGTAGCTAACAAAGTGCCGTACACACAGAACCTCAATAACAATTTTGTGAAATATGCTGAGATAACAACTAGCCCTACCTCTGTGACCCAGATAGTGACTGCTGGTTTCAGGGTCCTGAAACCATCCCAGCCACCAAAGCAGGTTGCAATACAGTAAGAAAATGTCTGTCCCACAAATTAGAAATGATGTTTTTAAATGTCATGTTGATCCATCCATGGTTCTTCCTTGCATTGTGTAGATGTAGCCCGTTTTTATGAAAGTTCTTTGTCTATAATGTTACTAATACTACAGTGAGTATAACTCTATGAAACATGAGATTTATTTGCAGGTGCAAGTTTGTGGACTCAGACCTCATACTGTGCATGAATACATTTAACTCATGTAAAAATCATATTCAAATTGGAAGTATCTAGAGTGGGGCAGACAGTGGAGAATAAATGAGGCAGTTGTTGGAGGTTTTGAAAGTAATGATCCTGAATGATACCATCTTATTATTGCCTGTGAGAAGAGTCTGCATTCGGAGGCCTCTAAATCAGAATTATACGTTCAGATCCAGTTATTTAATGACATAACTGTACTAAATCCCTAGTCCTGTGTTGTTTCATTCACCTTCTTAATCAATTTCTGATGGAGGCATTACTAGCCCATTTTACAGATGGTGAAACTGAGGACTAAAGAGGTTGGGAGATTCCACAATGTTTCACAGCCTCCAAGTCCACATATCATGATATATCAATTTTGAACATTTTACTGAGTTAAGAGACTTAAAAAACTGCAAGCAGGGCTTCCCTGGTGGCGCAGTGGTTGGGAGTCCGCCTGCCGATGCAGGGGACACGGGTTCATGCCCTGGTCCGGGAGGATCCCACATGCTGCGGAGCGGCTAGGGCCCGTAAGCCGTGGCTGCTGAGCCTGCGCGTCCGGAGCCTGTGCTCCGCAGTGGGATAGGCCACAACAGTGAGAGACCCGCATACCGCAAAAAAAAACAAAAACAAAAAAAAACTGCAAGCACTCTGTGTTCCTCAGGAGTTGCTGTTTCTCTAAGGTCCATTAAGCCTTATCCTTGCTTTACTGAACTTTGATTTTCAGCTGCACATTTGGCCTGGAAGTGGCCAAATGGTGATGCCATGGGAGCAGCAGCAGGCGGCACCACTCAGGGACAGGTGTACTTATGCTCCTCGGACATGCCTGGCCAGTCTGCTGTTCACGTGCAACGATGCTCAGCAGATCAGGGCCCTCTAGGTCTGCTGATGCAAGTCATTCTTCCCTGATTAATATAATTTTAACGTCCAAGGTTATAAGCTGCTGGGAGGTGGAGAGGGAAAGAACTAATCTCTGCAGTCTGAGGTCACCAAAACGTAAGCAGCTCTGCTTTAGACCACTGACCTGCAGTGAAACAGGCACTCCCTCTACCTGTCCTGTGACTCTAGGCGAGTTTACTTGACCTCTCTGAACCAAAGTTTCCTTATCCAGAAAGTGGGGCTAATAAACCTTTCCTCAGAGAGGTGCTAAGATGAGAGATCATATATAAAAAGAACCAGGTGCATCATAGAACTTCAAAGAAGAGCTATTATTATTGTTGTCATTGTTGTAACAAGAATAATTAGTACTAGTAGCCTAAGGAAAATTATTTCTACCATACATTTCTCAGCAGGTAAAATGTTTCAGTTATGGTTCTGACCACCCCAGCTCTGGCCCCCAACAATGATCACTAACCCCAGTCTCCATTCTTTCATCAGCATCCTCCTCTTATTCCTCCTTTCTCCTTTAACAAAAATCAAATTTGATGAGATCTCACATGTCCCCAGATCAATCATCTTGGTCTGATGAATCAAGCACCAGGTGGAGATGGGGAAACCAAAAAGTGTGCCTTGGGGAGGCAGGTGGAGTCAAGAGAGCTGACGGGAACCTCAGCTGGTCTAACGCTCGGTTACGCTTAGGACAGGCCTTGGCCAAACTTCCCCAGACAAATGAGCCTCAGTTTTGTGCTCCAAACATTTCAATTTCCTTCAATAATCACCTTCAATGTCTAACACTCTCCACTTATAGAAGCTGTCTGAGCTTCAGCTCTATTTAGACAACCCAGCTCCCTGCTTCTTTTTCCTTCATTTCATTGATATTTCACTCATTGTAGTGTTACACTTTATACCATAGAGCACTTTGGTTTTTTAGAGTCTTTTCTCCTATTTTATGAGTTATTCCAAAGGAATGTGTTCCTGAGAATGTATACTTTCCTGTGATCATGGTCATTCCATTATTCTTAGATTCCTCCACTACTTTTATTTGATTATTTGCTTCAGGAAGCATACACTATTTTTATTTGCCTTTTCTTGAATTAGATTTTGGTTTAATGCTCAGAGAAAAAACCCTGTAGAATGAACTTGTACCTAGACAGTGCTGTAACTAGGGGAGCTGATGGCTTGCATCAGTCACTTTAAGTTTTATTCTAGTTTTTACCACCTTTAAAGACAAAAATGTACAGGTTGAGAGAGAATGAGAATAGAGTAAAAGATATTGTGTTCTGACATTAAAAACATCAGGGAGCCCAGCTTGGTTTGGGGGAACTGGGAAGGATCTTTGAATGCCTCCTATATGCAGATCTTTGAATGCCTCCTATATGCAGGTACTTTATAAATTCACTTAATGCTCTTGTGAAATTCAGATCCCACTTTAGAGAGGAGGAAACTCAGGCTCAGAGAAGTGAAAAAAACTTGACCAAGGTAATGTGTGTAGTAAGTGCTGGAGCTAAGCTAACGTACTTCCCAGTTCTCCTTGGTGGACTCCAGAGCCCAGTCCCCCACTCACTGCATTACCGATCCTAATCCTCTGTGTCTCCGTTTCCTCACCTGTAAAATGAAGAGTCTGGATTGAGAACTACAAGGTCTCCAGGTGTCCCTTACAGCTTTAACATTCTGTGAGTACAGAGAGTGTGTGAGCATGATTAGAAGGATTGGCTGTTTATGAGCCAATCAGAGTTATTGGTTAAACACCTCTCTACCAGGCCAAGGTGGGAAGGGGAGGGTAAAAGTTAAAAAACAAAACAAACAAAAAAAACCCTTGGGTGAGAAGTCTATAAAAACTGTGTGTTCCTGAAGATTCCTCCTGTTTGGCAGCTGCTGCCTCATCCACAGCTTCTGATAGTTCTAAGAGGACTCTCCTCTCTCAGACTGTAAGTAAAAGAACTTCCTTTGTCTCTCAGGACTGCACCAGGGAGTCAGGGGTTAATGATAGCGCTAAGCCTGGCGAGGGGAAAGTTTGTTTGCTTTTGTTTTCAGGAAAAATGTGATGGTGGCTGAAAACGTGGTGATCTGCTGAAATGATTGTTTTTCTCCCTACCTCCCCTGGCTCTTTGAGTGGTGGCAAATGCTCAGGATTGATGCCAGCTACCAGTGTTACCTGTAGGAGGGCTCTTCTGAGGCTTTGGCGAAGGAAAAACATCTTGAATACTCCTGTTTGGTTGGGTTCTACTCAGTGTTTGAGATTCCTGTCCATTTCTACTCCCTCCATAACAACTGCTTATTCCGATGATTTATTTACTATCTATCGCCTTATGTCATTTTCTTCATTCTCTTCCCACACCTACTAGTACTAGCACTGAAGTTTCTTTGTCACAGAAATGAACTCTTGGCCTGTTTTGCCCTTCGTCTTCACCCACTGCTCAAATGAGAAAATGGAACAGGCATCACAGAGTATAGTCGTCCTTTGATTATGAATTGTCAAAACTTTCCCTTGTTTGATACTTTCTGTAACATTTCCTACTCTGAAGATCCTACAGCTTCAGATATTTGGAATCAAAAGCTGCTGATGTATTTTGGTACATTTGTTCTACTATCTGAAGAATAGGTGAGGATATGTTGCCTTTTAAAATAAACTTCTCTTTACATAGTTACCTAGGGTTCCGTTAGCTAATGTGGATCCAGCAGGGACTCTAGCGCTGCTGCCACCATCACTTTAGCCAAGGCTCATCTGCAGACAACCCAGGCCCAGACTAGACCTGAGGTGCTGGGGCAGGGAATGGAGTGTAGTTGCTGTAAACCTAGGAGTTCCTTTGGCTTAGGTGCCAATTTAGAGGAAAGAGCAACACTCAGGTCTCTTTCTGAGCTGCTCCATGTGTGTTCAAAGGCTCCAAGGATCAGGCTGTTCTGGAGCATCTCACTGTACTTACCACTGTGGCATCAGATATGTAACGAAGCTGTGGGCATCTTCCTGCATCTGTCTATAAAAAAGTGCTGCATGCAGTGCCTGACAATCATGGGCTTTCAGTGAATAAGCCCTTCATGTATGTCTTCTTGAAAATCCATCTGCCTTGTACATGGAGAAGCAAATGGATTTTCTACTCCCTTATATTTCTCCAGGAGTTAAATATTGGTATTTTACAAATTATTATATTTTCACAGAACCTCTTCAAAGAAGGCAGAAAGAATTATACTATAGGATTTCATCTGTTATTCTGCTAAAGAAGGATTAGGAAAAGAATTCCGAGTCATAAGCCAGTAGCATGTGATTTACAGTCCTGAAACATCACAACTTAGACGGGGCATCAGACATATTCTTCCTGGGCCTCAATTTCTTCATCTCTAAAGTTAGCAGGGTTGATACAGATATCTCTGAGATCACTTGTAGCTCTGTTTTTCTGTGGTTGCCCTCTATTCATATATGTTTGTACTCACAACCTTCTCCCAGATTTGCATATATATCAATATTACCTGTTAATATATTATGTAAAGTAAATAATGTAATATATAAACTTACTGATAAATCAAACGTTACAAAAAATCCATAAAGTGAACTGTGAGTCACCCCACCCTGTTTCATTCCCCAGGAGTAACCTCAGTGTGGTTATTATCTGCTTATATAGACCCATGAACAGTATGTGTGTATACCATTTTTTTAATTAGAAAAAGGGTGATATTATGCATTGCATACTTTTCTGAAACTTGCTTTATTTTTTTACTTAATCATATAATGCGAACAACTTCCTGTCACACTTTTTAAAAAGTTGGCTTGAGACCTCAGTAAGCAGAGGCTTAGGGGCACAGAAATCATTCTCTGTCATTGCCCACTTCCAGCTGGCCTCCTCTCTTCCAGTGGTGAACAGTGGCCTGTGACCCTGTTTTATGATTAACAGGAAAGCAGCATTTGTGCTGATGTGGTACAGAACTTTAATCCCTCTGTAGAAGTTTAACTTCTCATAAACAGTATTTGTTCAATTTGACCTTTTCTCTGTTTTTCTTTTCTGGTTGAGTCAGCACACTCAGACTGAAGAAAATAGCTTGGTAGTAAACAGAAATATGGAAGTCCCTTAGGCAATTAATTTTTTAAATTAAAAAAGAGAGAAATACTGATACCTGACATTTTCATAATGCATTATAAAGCCTCTTCATGTTTATCATGTGATTCAATAAATATATTCTGAGCAACTACAATGAGCAGGGTGCTCACAGGTTGCATGTGATCCATTTGGCAGTGAGACAACCAGAGCAGATATTATAGCCATTTAATCCATAGTAAGCTAAGACTCAGAGAAGTTACCACCTTGCCCATGGTCCCGGTGAAGAGGAGGCAGAGCTGGTCCTTGAGCCCAGGTCTGTCTGATCTACTTCCATGTGAACGTGTCAGATATTTATGAATTGGTAATGTGATGTGGGGGTAATGATCCACAGCCCAATGATTTTGGGTACTCTGGGGGTGTCATCAAGGACATTAGAGTCATCCAAAGGCCAATTCCTTTCACCAGTCTCACTCTTTACTTGAAAGAGGGAGTACTAGTACTACCTTTTATCCCAGCTTTGTGCCTTATTAGCTATTTGTCCTTGGGCAAATAATTAAACTGCCTTATATTCTTTCCTTATCTATTATATGGCAGAGGGTGGGAGAAGGGGGAAGTCTGACTACCTTTTGAGATTATTGTGAGGAATAAATTTTATAGTGCATGTAAAGCGATTAGCAGAGTGCTTGGCAATAAATGATCATTTGCTATTATTGGGCTATGTTTTCCTTTTGTTTCATTAAGGAAACATCATTATTTTTTTGGTAGTTGTCAATTCCTTTGTGCAGATATCTAAACTGAGAGAAAATTTGTACTTTGGCCTGAAGGTTACCAACCTCAGGTTGGCTTTTATCTGCCATGAAGATCTGGTAGCCAGGTCCAAAGCTAACAGTCCCTGACTACAATTTAGAAATTAATATATAAACAGAAGAAATACTATCTTCAGTTGGCTGGGATGTGAAGGGCCTTGGAAAATCATCTTTAGAAATCATTGCCCACTAACCTGTCCTGGTGCCCCAATGACAGCATCGTGGTTCCATTCCTTGGGGTTAAGTATTGAAGTGAGAGTAGCCACAGTAAGAGCGCCATTAGTTATACCGTCTCAGGAATTAGTTCAGTAGCCATTGACTTCTCATATCAAGGGACAGAGTTCTGAGAGCCTACCTTGAAGGGATACAGAAAATGTGAAGAAATCAATTTGCCATGAGAAGGAGAACTGGGTGGGGGACTCTGCCTCATCCTAGCTGGGACCTTGGACAAGTCAGTTAACTTCTCGGAATCTTAGCTTGTTCATTAATTAATGAAGATAATACCTGTCCTGGTTACCTCATTGTCGAATGGATCAAAAGAGAACTGAGGTGTCCCTTGGCTTCCAGAAAGTAGAAAGCAGACACAGGGCATCTACCCTGTGTATGAGTGTATGAGGGGAGAGGAGACTGGGGAAAGGAGGAGGCCACAGGGTTGGATAGGAAATCGCTCAAGATAATCTTTACTACCATTTTTATTCTTTGATAATCCAACCTATGCAAAACCATTCTTTCTACATCCAAGATAAGAGTCCTGTGAGCTTGCATCTTCAAGACTAGCCCAAAGTGGCGGCCGAACACGAGCAATGATCCCCTTCAAATGACCACTACTAAGAACTTGCTTGGATAGGGGATCTTTGAGCCAGTCTCTCCTTGCTAAAGCAGTGAAGCTGCGAATTACTGGAGCAGGAATCAACATATGATGTCAGCATCCTTAGAGCTAACGGGAATCTCCAGCCTAGAAATGCTTAGGGAAAATCCTCTGCATCTGCCCCAAACGGTCTCATAGGTGGTTGAATATAAGAAAAAGGAGACACACCCCACCCTCTATGTCTCAAAGTTGAAGGGAGGTTAAATTCAAGGGCAAATAGTGGTTTCTCCTCTCAAGCTTGCTGCCTAGAGAATACTCTGGGGGGACTACAGGCTAACAGAGCAAAGTGAGGAATGGCCGCAGAGGCTGAAAGCCTCACTGTCCTGGCCTCAAGCCATCCAACCCCTGATGGTACCAGGAATCCATAGAATAAAGAGATAGTCAATTACTGCCATGCCCTCTATTTGTCAGATTTAAGTGGATACTCATTAGCTGGTTCGGTCTCAGGATCAGTGATCCCAAAAGTTTCCTGAAAGGCATTCTTTTCAGGATCACCATGAAATTTGTCATCCCACCGTCATCCATTATGGCTAATCGCAGCTACTTAGGCTTAAGGGGGAAAAACCCAAAACAGAACAGACCTCATTTATTTAGCTAGTTGTGGAAATGGACCAGAAATGTCAGAGGGGCCTGTGGAGCTCTTCTGCACACCTGCTGTCTTGGTCATGAGTCCATTTGAGCGACCCACAGTTCTGTTCACAGCTAACTCTCCTGCACTCTTTTCCAGACCTGTCACCATGGCCTACCAATTTCCGGCCCTCACTTCAGAACAGAAGAAGGAGCTCTCAGAAATTGCCCAGTGCATTGTTGCCAGTGGGAAGGGGATCCTGGCTGCAGATGAGTCTGTAGGTGAGTGCAAGAAACATCACACAACAACCATACTCTTGATTCTACACTTAGCAAAGGCAACTTGATAATCATATTCTCTTTCCTCTCAGAGGAAGTAAAGGTTTATATGCACAGGAGTGGGAGCAGAAGACTCAGTAAGCATAGACCTTTTGAGTCTTGTCATTCCAGAAGGCACATTTCTGAACACCAAGCAAACAGGCTCAAGCCCTCCATTTTAAGACCCCCTTGCCAGGGATCATTTGAATCCAAGCTGTAGCGAGGCCAGGAACTCAGTAAGCAGGATGAGACCTCTGCCGCTAATGACAAGTCAGTGTAAAGTCAGCCAAGGAAGGGCACTGAGAGCAGGGAAACGTCCACATCAGGAACAGGGCAGCGCTTGTGACTGAGAGCAGCTCAGGATGGCACATGGGAGAGCTGCGGTGGCCTGCATGGCCCACCATAAAATTATGGAAGCCAGAGAGGTCAACAGCCTGCCCTACCCCTCCTTCCACTGTCTGTATATCCAGTCAGATCAGGGCTGGACCAGAGAGGCCTGAGGGCCGTGCAGCCCCACTTGGACCCTATGGTGGCTTCCACCCTGACCCTGACACGACCAGACCATGCACTTCCTCATCAGCATCCTGACAGCAACAACAGTCTTTCCCTGGGGAGACAGAAAACGAGGCAGGAGCTCTGATGATCTGAATAAAAAAGACAGTGTTGCTGTCCATCCTGGTGAGGGTCACTAGTTGGCATGGAGGAGGACGGCAGGGGAGCCCCTGGCTTGCTCCTTATGCTGCCTTTACTCACCCACATAGGCACCATGGGGAGCCGCCTGCAGAGGATCAAGGTGGAGAACACTGAAGAGAACCGCCGGCAGTTCCGCGAAATCCTCTTCACCGTGGATGATTCTATCAGCCAGAGCATTGGGGGCGTGATCCTTTTCCATGAGACCCTCTACCAGAAGGACAGCCAAGGAAGGCTGTTCAGAGACATCCTCAAGGAAAAAGGGATCGTGGTGGGAATCAAGGTGAATGCATCTCGCTCCCACCTCACCACAGGCCCACTCCCAACACAGTGGCTGAGTCACGGCCAACACGAGGACCACTCTCATCATCTAATTGCTCTTCTCACTCCTTTCCATCATCACCTTCCCACTGAAAACCAGATCCTCTTCTAGACCTTTCCAGTACCCTCTTCCTTCAACCATTTTTCTACGAGGTACTTAATCTCTTTGTGTCTCAATTTTTTCATTTCTAAAGTGGGAATAATAGTACCTTCCTCATCAGGTTCTTATAAGGATGAAATGAGTTTGTAAAACAGTTCCTGTCACACCCTTATTATTTAGTTCATGATAGCTGTTATTGTTAAAACACTTACTGTTCTATTGTAACTGGGTCTTCCAAAACTACGTGAACTTCTCGAGTGATCATTAGTATTTGTCAAGTGCTTACAACTCCAAGCACTCATTTACTCCTCCTCACAACCTCTGGAGGTAAACTCAGTTATTATCCCTATTTTAGAGATGAGGATAGAAAACAGAATTACAACTAGTGTAATTTGCCCACAGCAAGGCAAAATTGGAGCCAGTTCAGGCCCAGACTGTCTACCTCTTGGGCTCATGACCTTAGCCTCTGTTATGCTGAGAGTAGAGGCTGCATCCTTATTCTTCTTATCTCCTGTAATAGCATAGGGCTTGGCATGTGCAGTGCTCAATAAATGTCTCTTGAATAAATGAATGAATAATTTAAAGGAAGTGGCTCTTACATGGCACCTCTGCATCCCAGGTACTAAGAGATTACTTCTTACTTTCCAAGCTCCAGCCCTGTGCTTTCTGTACTTTCCCTCCTCTTAGGGTTGACAGTCTTACATTGTTCTTTCCAGGTAACTTCCCTTCTGCTATGGACTGAGTTGTGTCCCCTGAATGCCTAATATACAATACCTTCCTAATTCAACTCCTTGGTTTGTGAAAGATGAGAATCTAGCACCAGAGGCTCTGCTTGTGTTTTACTGAGATACCTGACACCTGCTAATAACTTGTTAATTATTTATATTCACAGTTAGACCAAGGAGGTGCTCCCCTTGCAGGAACAAACAAGGAAACCACCATTCAAGGTAAGGACATTGCCCACTGATATGAATCATGCCAGTGTATGCCAGAAATGAAGGAAGCAAAGAAGTGATTGAGGGAAAACAAAATATGAATTATCACACTGGTTTTAGAGCCACACACCTGTTCTTCAGCCCCAGCTCCTCTATTTAGTAACTGTGTGCCCTCAGGCTAGTCACTTAAATGTTCTGAGTCTCAGTTAAAATGGGATAACAATATCTACTTTGCAGAATAGTTGTGGGGATTAAATTAGACAATGCACATAGAGTGCTTATCACAGTGTCTTGCACAGAGAAGATATTTTATACTTGGGAATATTATTTTAGAAAAATCTAGCATCAGTAGAGAGGAAAGAGTCCAAGCTGTGGGATCAGACACACTTGGGTTTGAATGCTGCTTCCGTTACTTACTGCTTATATAATTTTGCAAGGTACATCACTGCCCAAGTAGACAAGTATGAACCATAGCATTGGATTATCTAAGCAGAATTTGAATCCCAGCTCTGTCAAACTTGGTGAAGTTACTTTACCTCTCAGAGCCTCAGTTTCCAAATCTGCAAAATGAATATACAACTGTGAAGGTTGTGTAATATGACTATTAGGTCATAACAGTATAACAGCTATTAGGTTTGTTATGATTATTAAATGAGATAAGGTGTGCAAAATGCCTAGAATCATGCCTTGGAGCAAAGTAAGTACTAAATAACTATTAGTTCCCTTTATTCTTCTTATCCAATATGTATTATATATCAAAACCATATTTATTAACCCAGGTCTTTTGGCTCAGTACTGGGATGTTCATTTCTTTGCTGGATGTAATATTTCTTTGCCTGGATGTCTTGGGTCCTCAAGCTGTATGACTGAAAGCTAAGCCAAGGGTGAACTTCACTTTATCAGCAGCCCCAGCGGTCAGGGGTGCAAAGAAGCCTTTCTCTCTCGTGACTTGCAGGGCTTGATGGCCTTTCTCAACGCTGTGCTCAGTATAAGAAAGATGGTGCTAACTTTGGGAAGTGGCGTGCTGTGCTGAAGATTGACAACCAGTGTCCATCCCACCTTGCTATCCAGGAAAATGCCAACACCCTGGCCCGCTATGCCAGCATCTGTCAGCAGGTGCTTTTCCTTCCCTTTGGGCTAAAATACAGGAAGCGAAAGCTTTCTTCAAAGCCCATCTTCCTAATTTTACTGTAACCACGCATGATCCCCCTCCTTTTCTCTCACCAGTATATCCTGATGGCATTTTTCACTGCTTTTACTAGGTGTAGTAGGGTAAGATTTGGTTCCACAAGTCAACTATGAGTCCAAAAGGCAAATACCATCAAGTGTAGCCCTCTACCAAAGCACTGTAAACTGAGTCTTAAAAGCATAGGCTCTTGAGGGCAGGGCATCTGCTTGTCTATGCTCCACCGCGTCCAAGGACATGATCCTCTTAAGTCCCCAGCTCAAGGGTGACAGCTTTGATCTGGTTCCAATTCATATAATTTCTTGGAGGATGGTAGCTTGATGCTAAAGTTTCCAACATATGTTGAAGTGTCTCTGGGATCCAGGTTAAGCCTGATTTGCTTGTGCAGGTGCTATGCTGAGGTTACCTGAGTTCTGGGTACTTGGAGCTTCCCAGTCAGAATTGTAAACTCTGCTTGAATTCCTTAGTTAATTCATACGAGAGGCATCTTTATTGGTGATTTAAGCTTGACAGCCCTAAAAGGGTGACAGCTAGGTTCTGATTTAGCTAGATTAGTCTCTAGAATAAGATATAGAAATTAAGAAAATAAATTGAATTTATTTTACCCCATTTCCAGGAAAACTTTTTTTCCCTCACTGTTCTTTTTTGGCTAAGCCACAAATGCTTACTAGACATCCCATTAAATTTCATTGCCTTTAAGTCACCTATATGTATATCTCCATAAGAGGGTCAACCTTGTACCAATTACAACTGTTAAATATCTTCTTAAAGAAAGGATCCTAGTGAACAGAGCTTCATTCTGTCCGCTCCATTTTCCTTTTTAGAATGGGCTAGTACCCATTGTTGAACCAGAGGTAATTGCTGATGGAGACCATGACATGGAACATTGCCAGTATGTTACTGAGAAGGTAAGTCTTATATATAAAGGTCCCAATGCCAGTTGAAAAATCTGTTTTAAACAACCGTTGTTACTTAACATATATCAGCTGTTATATATGAGGTATTCTACAGTTAGAATCATTGTGTAGCATTGAGAAGGTAAAGAGGTATTATCAAACCTTGTACTTTTTTGGGCACATGGTACACTCCTTATGAAAAAGCACAGGAACTGCATTACCAAGATTAGGGTTTGAGCATCCATGGTCCCGGCTGTGGGACCTGGGGCAAGTCATACTACCTTTTTGGACCTCAGTTCCATTATGTTTAAACTAAGAAACTTTAAAATAAGCTGAGGCTCCCATGAGAAAATATAATTAGAAAGTAATTTTTTCACATGTTACTTTAAATTAGCCACAATATATCTGTAAGAGAGTAAGAGAGTCCTCAGTTTCTCTTCTTGCAAAATGAGGTGGACTGAAATGAGATCTGAAAGCACTTCTGTCTCTAAAATGTTTATTTTTATGATCACTCAGCTTCTATGGGGATGGAGAATGGAGGCCAGTTTACATGTCCCCAACTAACTAAATTAAGGCAGGTTTAACTGACCAAAGGGAGTAATGGGAAGGAAGGAGTGAAGGGCCTCTAGGAAGCAGAGCCATGCTGGTAGTCCATGCGGTGAGCAGTTAGGGGAGGGGCAGCAGGGACAGGCCAACTTGGCTGTGCTCAATGGCTATGGTTTGCAGGCATCACCCTGACTGAGCCTAGGGGCTGGTTGGGAAGCTTTGGCCAAGTAACGTATGGGAATTCCTTCATCCTGCGTCCCTGCAGTGTAGAAGTGTCAAGGTCAGGTAACTCTACGGCTGGTTCTAGGTTTCACCTATTTGGGCCTCTTGTCCTTCAGGTCCTGGCTGCTGTCTACAAGGCCCTGAATGACCATCATGTTTACTTGGAGGGCACCCTGTTGAAGCCCAACATGGTGACTGCTGGACATGCCTCCACCAAGAAGTATACTCCAGAGCAGGTGGCAATGGCCACTGTCACAGCTCTCTACCGTACTGTTCCTGCAGCTGTTCCTGGTAAGGTTTTCTTTCTTCTCTGACTTGAGGTCTTAGTCCTTATTCTTTGAAGGAGTGCCATAAGCATTTGCATTTGTCCAGGAGTAGTCTGCTTCTAGCCATGAAATAGACCTCTGATATCTCACATGCAGCCAGCACTTCCCTCTTGAACTCCGTGATACCGCCTATGCTGAGTCTGTCCAAATGCACACAATCCATTGATTTCCTCAACATTTCACTGCCCTCTTATTTACTAAAGCCCTTCTCTCCTTAGTCCAACTAGCTTCAACAAAGGCAAACTAATTTCTCCAACCTAGTCCCATGCAAATCAATTGGAGGAAAGATTGAGACATTACATTTTTTTCAGGCTCCTTCCTTGCTTTTTCAAGCAGGGTACATACTGGGACTAGTGGAGTGGAATGGCTTCTCTCCTTCCAGGCATCTGCTTTTTGTCTGGTGGCATGAGTGAAGAGGATGCTACTCTCAACCTCAATGCTATCAACCTTTGCCCTCTACCAAAGCCCTGGAAACTAAGTTTCTCTTATGGACGGGCCCTGCAGGCCAGTGCACTGGCTGCCTGGAGTGGCAAGGCTGCAAACAAGAAGGCAACCCAGGAGGCTTTTATGAAGCGGGCCCTGGTAAGATGCTACTACCTCTTATCTACTTGATCAAGTGGATACTTGGGGCCTGCTTGCATTGCTTTCTTCAGGCCATAAAGGTATTTCCAGAGAGTTGTCTACCATGCATTTTCAAATGTGGCATTAGAGCTGAGTAGGACGGTTAAGGCTGCAGAGTTTTGAATTATCTGCACTGGTAGTACAGTTGATGATGGTAGATTGAAGGACAGTTTCCACAGAGACACTTTAGAGGGAAGATGAGAGGGCCAAGGAGTGAACCTGGGGCACGTTTTATTTTGGGAAGATGAAGAGGAGAAGCCACCAAGACAAGCAGCAATAATACATTAAGATGAACCAAGGATTCTGGGAACAAATGAATGAAGTTTCAAGAGGTCAACAACAATGCGCTACAAAGAGATTAAAAATTAAGGCAGAGAAAAGGCTGATACTGTCATTGAGGGGCATATCAGTGACCCTCAACAAAACAGGGTCAGTAAAGGAAAGGTGCCCATTCAAGACGCTTGTCAGGAAAAGACACAGAAAGGTTACCAGGAACAATGAGGACAAAAGATGGTATTATTTAGCTACTAAAATTGCTTTTTGAATACCTACTAGGAGCCAAGCACTGGGGTGAACAAAGCAGACACAGCCACCGCCTTCAGGGAGCTTAGAGTTTAGCCAGATAGGAGAGATTGTCACGTTTAACTGTAAAGCAGAAGGAGTCAGAGGAGAGATTAAAGATTAGAAGAGGACAAGGACTTAGAGGAAACAGTACTGCATGAGACTAAATATTAAATATGGGTGGCAGAGTAGGTCTTAGAAAGGAGGGAGAGATAGGAAAGAAGAGACAGAATGGGTTTGGAATCAGGTCTGTAGAGGTGGAGAGATGCAATGGTTAATCACTGATTACAGGTGAGGCCATCTGTTGAGAATGATAAGGGTATGGAGATTTCAGTCTTTACAGTGGGGAATTTGGAATAGCTGTTGAAGTAGTTGCTAGGAAATTGACCAGAGGTTATGGCCAAGCATCAAGCAAGATGCAGCTGAAATGAGAGTTTGTGGTACATTAACTTAGATCCTGAACGTTCCTAATAGCTCTCTTATGCATGTAGCAAGATTCATATCAACCTAAATGGGAAAGAGCAGGGTTGAAGAATCCAAGTTTAACAGGGAGATGAAACAGTACCAAAATTTGATTGACAGCTTTATTCGGCTTGCTTATGACAGAGGAGACTGGGCAAGGAATCAGGTGTAGCCAGAAGTTTGATGATGAGGCACTAAAGGAAAGGAAGGGTACAGAGAAGCTAAAAAAATCATCTCAGGGGCATAAAGAGGTGTGAGATTTTACAGTAGTGCTTTATCTTGTGATGATGGTGGATATGGATGTGCTGGTGTGTGGCTGATGAGGGGGAAGCTAATATAGCTGATAGGATGGAGGGATTATGAAAGTAAGGCTCAGAAGGGTCATCCACACAGAAGAAGGGATGCTGAGTTTATCATCTAGAGCTGCGGTTCTCAAGCTTGAGCATGCATCCGAATCACCTGAAGGGCGTGTTAAAACGCAGGTGGCTGGACCCAGCGACAGAGTTTCTGATTCAGAAGCTCTGGGGTCAAGCTAGAGAATTTCCATTTCTAACAAGTGCTTAAGTCCATGAAACCTAACTTTGAAAATCACTGTAGATGTAGAAATAAGTCCTGGAGAGATTGGACAATAGCAACAGAGACTTGAAGACGGGGTACTGCTAAGTGGCATTTGAGTATTATTACAGGTTTCATAATTCTTAACTCACCTTCAATTGGAATTTACACAGGGTATCAAATGATATTATGATAACAACTACATAAAAATTATATATCCTTATGGACAAATATAGGTAGAAAATGGAAAATGTATTAAAAAAATTTTTTTTGCTATAGTAAAGCTTTAGCTGCATCTGCTTGATGCTTGACCTTATGTCTGGTCAGTTTTCTAGCAGACTATTTCAACTATTCCAAGGTTCCCAAATTGGGACTGAAATTTCCGTTTCCTTATCACTATATGAGTGAGAAGTTTCTTAACTTGAATTTCTAGTACTGTTGTTGCAATATTGTTAGTACTAAAAAGAAACCTTCTCAGTAACACAAACCTCAGGCTTGCCTGAGAAATGCTCAGAAAACTGGGATAAAAAAAGGAAGTAACATTATAGAAGGAAAGGAATGGTATCAGCAGCAATATTTAGCAAAATCACTGTACAGAGAAAACTCACATGAAGGTGAAGCTGATTTCAAATGAGAAGCAAAGAGGGTCAAGCAGAGGGTTGCTCTAACTCGGTCTCCTCTATCACACTTGTTTTTTAGGCTAACTGCCAGGCAGCCAAAGGACAGTATGTTCACACGGGCTCTTCTGGTGCTGCTTCTACCCAGTCGCTCTTCACAGCCTGCTATACCTACTAGAATCTGAGGCCGACCAGCCAGGCTCTGGCGCTTCTAGGTGTCTTGGTAGGAGGGCAGAAAGGAAACAATGACCTTTCGACTGACCCTGGAAATTAGACAAAATTAGGTTGGAACTACTGGAAACACAATGCATGTTAAGTTCTTAGACACAAGGAAAAAAATCAGTTATTGAAACCTAAGTCTGAATATCAAGGATCTGATGAAATTTCACACAGTGATTTCCTTACAACACTTCCAGCTCCCCATGGCCCACAGTATCCATCTAAGAAAAGAATAAACTTTAAAACAGTATCAACTGTCCATCCACATAACCAAATGAAACACCTCATAAGCTGAGTGCAGAGAATTGTGTCTTATTAAACAGTCCTAGCAGTGGTAGGTTATGAAGGAGACAGCTACAACCAAAAAAGAAATAAAATGTTCTACAAACCTTCAGTGTGTATCAGGTTTTACTTTCTGCTCTTGCTTTCAAAGGGCTCAATATGTTTCATTACCTTAGACTCCACAGACGCGACTGATGTTAGTGGTCAGGATCCTCGACTTTGGCTACTCATTGGAATAACCAAAATTTAAAAACCCAGATACTCAGGCCACGCTCCAGCCAAGTTTGAGAACTACCAAGCTAGATTTCAAGCTTGAGGGTATTTAGAAATGAAAGCTATTCATAATGTGAAGCAAGCTACAATGTCAAATGATTTCAAGCAACATATGGAGTGTAATAAAAGAATCACTGTGACTCTGATGCTTGGAGCATTTCCTCTTCAAGTGGCCCAGGTTGGTGACATAGGACTGCATCTTCCTCTGCATATCCAAGCACACTGCCTAGTTTTGCAGTAAGAAATATTCACATAATTATACCTTATTGACTTCCAGTTTTCAGAATTAACCTATAGAAAAAGCATTAAAGACCACCATAGTTACAAGAGAGAATTTAAACACTATAACTTTGGACAATATAAAAGTAATGATTTTGGTGGAAAAAAAAGTAAATGACAGGAGGTGGGAAATTCAGGGGGAGGAGAAGTGAAGGAAAGCAAAGGGAACACTAATTTACTTAGTGGGGAGTCAGGATACTACTTGAAATTGATGGATTAAGAAATAGTGCTTTGAAAAAAAAAACAGTGCTTTAAGTCTATTAAAGTAACAAGGGAAATGGATATAAATCATTAAAATATTCATACCTATAATTAAGATATAGGAGAAGGTAGTAAATTCTTTGTCTTGAAGAGTACAAAGATAAATGGTATTATTTAGAGTAAATAAATTAGGAAATAGAGGCATAAGCATATGATTTAGATAATAAAGCAGAATTCGTTCAAAAGGACTTCTGAGGAAAAAGACCTGGAAATGGGGCACAGGGAAGATTTTTACATACATGCTCTTACAATGTTTGAGTGTTTTATTTTCACATATCTGTATTGTCTAAAAACAACTACTATATATATATATATATATATATATATATATATATATATATGAGCAATTCAGACCTACCTTAGAGGTCATTTAACCCAAGGCTTTCATTTTACAGATGATAAAACCAAGCATAGAAAAATAAAATTAATTGCTGATGGTCATATATTTAGGGGTTTAGGATAGAGTTGAGAGATTAGTATTCCGGTCTCTTTCTCCTGTAATGGACACATGGCCATGGAGGAAGGTAAGGGCAGGGCAACAGGCAGTGTTCAATACCTCTGCCACCAGTGCTATAGGTCTTTTACATTTCTTTTTGTATTCATCCACTCAGTCAGCAAGTAGTTGATGTGCTAAGCTGTCCTAAATGCTGGTAACACCTGGTGTGACAAAGCTTTTCTGCCAGAAAATTTTTATCTAGAGCTTATTCAGCATCACTGACCCTAAGTTGTAAAGAAACCTTTCAGATTCTCATTTATGGGTTGGGTATGAATTTATAATCAAGGCTGAGCTATTTATGTCTTTTGGTCAAGGCTGAATTACATTTCACTCAGCATGAGGATTTATATAATGCATTTTCCCTGGCTATCATCTGATATATTTTCCTGACTAAAGCACTACAGTTGTCTTTGAAACCTCAACCCCAGTAATTTCCTTCACTCATGGTAATATGAAGACAAGTGTTACAGACTGCAGTTCCTATTAACTGTGTGATCACTGAGTGAATATATTAGTTACGTCCTAGCTTTTGGTACACTGTCAGATTTATTCTAGTAGTTATTGAACACCTACTAAAAATAAAACCTGGTAGTAGGCACTGAAAGTAATTAAAAGAAGTTTCAGCTTTAGGGTAGCCATGGTATTTGCATACCAGACAATTAAGTTTGAGTGGCTAAGCCAGAAACACAAATGCCATTGACTGGGGGTTGGGAAGTGTAGAGGAGAGTCTGTCAGTATGGCTGGCTGCAGAAAGGGAGAAGGTGACATTTAGGTTGGACATCACAGGGTGACAAAAGGGAAGGAACTCTTAGAAAAGGAACTGCCTTCATGTGAGAAAACACTTCGATAATTCACTGGGAGAAGACGATACCTTGAAGGCATAAGGAGCAAAGCCGAGGCCAAGAAAAAATTACTAAATGCTGGGAGAAATAAAAGAGGAATTTGGTTTTGCTCTGCAAAGGAAGAGGGAGAGAAGGGAGGGAAGGGGCAGGAAAATGAGTGAGGAGAAAGGAAGAATTGAGAAAGGAGGGGAAAGAGAAAAGGCAGGGAGAAGCTAGGGCAATGTGGAATTGTGGGGAAGTGACTAAAAGACTTTTGAGAACGGGAGAAATATCAACCGTATAAACATATTTGTCTTCTTGAGAGGGAGAGCTGAGTTCCACATATGAGTCCACATCGTCCTTTACAAAAACAAGATGCTGAGATGACTCATAATGATTCATAATGTGAATTGATTTAGCAGAAGCAGAAGCCAACTGTGACAATGAGAATATAAGCCTCTAAAACTTGCAGAAATCTTGGAGCAGGCTTTAGGCAAATCAGGAATGGAACTTCGAGACTATCTGGTCTAGCTGTCCTGGGGTAAAAGACTCCAGCTGACATCTACATTTCACTCACAGCAGCAATGGAGGAAACTGGCATTCATTGTGCTAGGGCAGTTGTTCAAGGTCACATAAACAGTAGGTGAGACTTAGGCTAGTGTGATTTGCAAAGTCCTCTGGGGAGGCAGTACTCTTGGTGGTGAAAAGCACAGGTTTTGGAGTCAGACAGTCTAGGTTCAAACGCTGGCTCTGCTGCTTCCTAGCCATGTGACCTTGGACACCTTATACAACCTTTCTGTGGTTCAGTTTCTTCAGCTCCAAAATAATAGTATCGCAAGTTATTGAGAGATTAAATGAATCAGTACATTTCAATTACATGTTCAAAATCCCTTGTCCACAATTCTGAAATCCAAAAAGCTGTAAAAACCAAAAATTTTCTCAAAAGTTTGCAGGAAATTATTTGGTGGCAAACCCTGACTCAAGGCTGTCATCTTGATTCCACTTGATGGGAAGCAGAGATGTGTCTGATCTTAGATGCTGACTCAGATCCTATAGAGGGAGTTATACAATGTATAGCATAAACATATATTTGCTCTCTAAAATATGAAAGATACAGATTTCCAAAACACTTATATCCTCAAAGCTCTTGGATAAAGAATTTAAACCACCTGCTATATAAAAAAATAAATTAAAAATTAAAAAAAAATTGTGAACCTGTCCTTAGAACAATATCTGCCATGCTTCTAGAGTAACAGATGAACTATCCATGCTCAGTAGAGCCCTGAGGGCTCATGTAATGCTACCAATTCTCTAAGCCTATTTTCTAGAGAGGATGAATTGAGACAGGAGTAATGGCAAAGCTCGACACAGTCAGTTACAGCTCTTTTTTCATTACTCATATATGGTTTTCTAGCTGTAACATACTCGGTCCTAAGGCTCCTGAAATAGTCTAACACTCAGTACTGGGTGTCAGTATATGTAGACATATATAAAATCAGTCGGCAAGTATTGATTTAGCACTACTGTATGCTTGGTGCTGTAAAGATACTACATGGTCCTTGTATGCTTACCACTGTGTTGAGGAAGGCAAGGATACAGTTAAGAAACAAAATCGTATACAATAATGTGCTAAATTACAGTGGCATAGGCAAGGTGCCGAAATCAAAGGAGGTGGGATGAATTGCAGACAGTTTATTGCTAGTTATATGATCTTGGGATCTTGAGTCTCAGTTTTCCCATCTATAAAATAGCGTTGCTGTGAGGTTAGCAATATTTTATGCAAAGTGCCAGATATATAAGTCATGAATAAATATATTTTTCTCTGTCAGTTGGCTCTTGAAGAATGGCACAGGCATTTGAGTGGAAGTGAAGATGAAAACTGTGTCCTGACTAGAGTTCAGATTGTGTATTTTGGGGAAATTATGGGAAATTAGGTTAAAATGGTGAGGCCAAGTGGAGTGGCACAGTAGAGTGGGAGGGTAGATAGGACAGGGATTTTATGAAAAGTTTTGCCTTGAAGTAATGAGAAATAGGGACCTGTGAATAATTTTGAGCAGGGAATAACATAATAGAGGGTATTGCTGAAAATTAGTTTTTAGAATGTAGAAGATTGGGAGGAAACTGGAAGCCAGCTAAGTGTGCATCATAACAATTCAACATAGGGCCTAGCCTCTTGGTGGTGGAAGCCAGTGAGTGGATGTGACATCTTTAGATTGGGGAAAACAACACCCCTAAACTCTCCTTGCGTAGCATAGCTATTTAGCATTCTAATAAGTCTCTGTTATACTGGAACTTGAGAGGCAAGCACTGAGACAAATGAAAATTCAAAATTCTTTTACATCTAATTCTCAAAAAGAGGCTTACATACATGCATAGACTCAGCCCTTTGAGTATGCTGGCACAGTGAAATATAGAGCATATTCTAACCATAGCACCAATTCTTCCAGCAGTTCACAACAACCAGGGTTAAGCTGTAGCCCGAGGTCTCATGTGTCAGAGAATTCTACCCTTCTCTCTTACGATATCCAAGGTCAAGGCATTCTTATGCAGCCACTTGCAACTTTTCCTTGTCCTGCCCTGGTTTTACCCTGGGGGAATTTACAGGCCAGAGAAGTCAGAGTGCAGTTCTTGGATCCAGGGACACAATGACTGTCAATGTGATATAGAGGTTTATCTTAGTCATTGGACTGACATCAGAAGTATGTTCTTGAGAACATGGCTCCTGGACTGGAAATAGCACAGGCAAAGATATGAACTATGTTTTATTTGTACAAAATGTATCTAAACTATGTGTCTTGGAAAGCTGGGTGATTTTTTTACACCCAGTCTTTATGCTATGGAATACATATGACTTGCTATTTACTCCCCAGTGAAGAGAATAAAGGACTGCTGAATGCCACTATGCAACTAATAATACCTATACTATTAACATAGTGCCTGGCAGATATTTTAAAAAATACATGTTAATTGGACTTGTACCATTTGTGCAGTAAAGTAAATGTATCTGGCCTTTTTCTGTTTGTCCGTGCGTCAAGGTTATAGAGATGGCCTTAATTAAAAAGAAACCTGCAGACTTCCCTGGTGGCACAGTGGTTAACAATCCACCTGCCAGTGCAGGGGACACAGTTTCAATCCCTGGTCCGGGAAGATCCCACATGCCGCAGAGCAACTAAGCCTGTGAGCCACAACTACTGAAGCCCATGTGCCTTGAGCCCGTGCTCCGCAACAAGAGAAGCCACTGCAATGAGAAGCCCGCGCACCACAACGAAGAGTAGCCCCCGCTCGCCGCAACTAGAGAAAGCCCCAATCAGCTCATCCCTACCATACCCAAGGCCACAAAACATTTTTGAAGGAGGTGGAGAAGGAAGGATAACCAATACAAATTAGGAACAGTAACTTCAAAAAATGATTGGAATATCTGAACTAGATTTTTAAGTTGAAATGTACTCTGCAAGAAAATATTCTCAATTGGGTATGCTGTGTATGCCCCTAGATTTGCTGATGACATCCTCCTTTAGGAAGACAGATGAAAGTGAAAGGCCTCACTCATCAAAATTACAGAGAAATGGAGTATTACAGTAATTTCTTTTTTTTGCCACCAAAGACTGCTTTCACTTGTTCATTTTATTTATTTATTTACTTTGGCCATGCTGTGTGGCTTGCAGGATCTTAGTTCCCCAACCAGGGATTGAACCCAGTCCCACAGCAGTAAAAGCACCGAGTCCTAACCACTGGACCACCAGGGAATTCCCTCACCTGCTCATTTTATTTATTTTTCTTTTATTGGAGTATAATTGCTTTACAGTGCTGTGTTAGTTTCTGCCATACAATGAAGTGAATCAGCTATATGTATACCTATATCCCCTCCCTCTTGGACCTCCCTCCCACCCCCCACTCCACATCCCACCCATCTAGGTCGTCACAGAGCACCACGCTGAGCTTCCTGTGCTTTATAGCGTGTTTCCACTAGCTATTTATTTTACGCATGGTAGTGCAGATAGGTCAGTCCTAATCTCCCATTTCATCCCACCCTTCCTTTCCCCCCATGTCCACATGTCCGTTCTCTATGTCTACATCTCTATTCCTGCCCTGCAAATACGTTCATCTGTACAATTTTTCTAGATTCCACATAAATGTGTTAATATATGATATTTGTTTTTCTCTTTCTGGCTTACTTCACTCTGTATGACAGACTCTAGGCCCATCCATATCTCTACAAATGACCCAGTTTCATTCCTTTTTATGGTTGAGTAATGTTACATTGTATATATGTACATCTTCTTTAGCCATTCATCTGTTGTTGGACATTTAGGTTGTTTCCATGTCCTGGCTATTATAAATAGTGCTGCAATGAACATTGGGGTACATGTGTCCTTTTGAATTATGGTTTTCTCAGGGTATATGCCCGGTAGTGGGATTGCTGGGTCATATGGTAGTTCTGTTTTTAGCTTTTTAAGGAACCTCCATACTGTTCTCCACAGTGGCTGTTTCAATTTACATTCCCACCAGCAGTGCAAGAGGGTTCCCTTTTCTCCACACCCTCTCCACCTCATTTTTAACTGTTACCTACTGTGATGGCTAATTTTATGTTTCAACTCTACTAGACTAAGGGATGTCGGTGAAACATTGTCTTTGGGTGTGTCTGTTGAGGGTGTTTCTGAAAGAGATTTGTATTTAAGTCCTTAGACTGAGTAAAGAAGATTGCCCTCAACCATGCTGATTTGCATTATCCAATTTGTTGAGGGCCTGAATCAAAAATGAATGAGGTCAGATTTGTTCTCTGCCCAAGTGGGGTATGCATCTTCTGTCCTTGGACATCAACGCTCCTGGTTCTTAAGCTCCTTTGGACTCAGAGTGAATTACATCATTGGCTTTCAGTTTTCCAGCTTATGAACAGCATACCATGGGACTTCTTGTACTACATAATCACATGAGCCAATTCTTATTATCTATCTGTCTATCTATCCATCCATCCATCCTATTGGTTTATTGGTTCTGCTTCTCTGGAGAATCCCAAAAGATATACTAATTAATATTTTTTTGCTTCATCTACTTTAACCTTAATTTTCTTTCAAAATTGTTCCATGTGTTAATTCACATAAGGAATTTGAGTAATGCCATTAAAAGTTCAGTCTTTTACTTTAGTGGGGCCCTAAACAAAACCCCACAAGCCCTCCTCAAGTTTTTGTTTGGTTCTCTCTTCCATTGTCCCTAATTGCTACTCCAAATTTTACTATTGACAAGGCTCCCAACTCTACCCCTCATGGTGGCCACCCCTCTCCTTCTCTGACTCTCAAAACATGAATTTGACTATTTTTTGGAGTTGGGTCATCTCAGGTGTATTCTATTTCTTCCCCTTCCCCCAGACACTAAATCTGTACTCTTTCCTTTTCTCCCAAATGGGAGGAAGAAAGCCTCCATAGTAAATCCTTCCATTAGTGCTAAAATTCATTTTTGCTTATCTAATAACTCAATTTCCATTTGCTCTCCTTTATCTTCAACTTCTCCCTCAACTGGCTATCTATTCAGAATGGAAAAATACTTTTTTTCTTTAATCTTGATCTATATCCCTCCTCATATTCACAATCTACTTTTTATTCCCTTTTACAGACCAGTAAAATTAAGTAAGACGAATAATCAAAAAAGGATTGCCATTTTTTTTTAACTAAAGACATACATTCAACAGGCCAAAATTACTATTATTTCATGAAAGGACTTTTTTATTTTAAAAGGGGGGCATATTATTTCAGAAAAAGATTAAGTTCTTGAATCAACTTAGCTTTTTTTTTTTTTTTTTGCGGTACGCGGGCCTAGGCTCCAGACGCGCAGGCTCAGCCGCCATGGCTCAGGGGCCTAGCCGCTCCGCGGCATGTGGGATCTTCCCAGACAGGGGCACGAACCCATGTCCCCTGCATTGCCAGGCGGATTCCCAACCACTGGGTCACCAGGGAAGCCCTCAATTTAGCTTTTTTACAAAGCTACTCTATTGTCCTTGTTTTTACCATTTGAATGTAAAATAGTAAACTTTTCACCATGAATTGCTAGTATTTGAGAATTGATGATCTACACTCTTCAGACACTATTTAAGCCTCTGAAAACTGGCCCTTCCCAATTTCAGAAGCTGTTCTTATAGTACTCATTAATGACTTTCTAATAATCCAATCTAAAGGACACTCTTCAACCTTTCTTTGATGTCTCTGCAGCACTCTTCTAGGTCACTTTCCTAGTTATCACTATGTACTGGGTTTTTGATACTTCTGGCTGTTCCTCTCTGTCTCCTTTGAATCTTGCCCATCCACTAAACAAGAGTGGGCCTCAGGATTCCATCTCTGGATTTCTTTTCTTGCTTTATTTTTTCCTTAAATCTTACTTAATTCAGTTCTGTGTCTAAACACGTGAATTCCTAAATCAATTTCTAACCTAGATCTTCCCTGTGCACCATGTCCACATCTCCAATTATTTTCAGACATGTCTGTCTCACAGATAAGCCAAACATTACACGCTCAAAAACTTTAGTAATTAATTCCTTACTCCATACCAGGTGCACTGTCCTCCCCGACCCTTTTAGTAAGAATACCAACCACCCAAACCCACCTTGCATCTTTACTCTTTTTCACCTTCCTCATCCAATTAGCAATCAGGTTTTACTCTGTATTTCTCAAGTTAATCTCCTTTCATTCCCACTGCCTTAAAGACACCACAATCTCTCAGTAGTACTACTCTGAGACTCTTGAAGTTAACACGGAAACCACAGGCCCTTGAATGCTTACTTTGTGCAACTTCCTGAGGATAAGATCCCCAGATCTTAAAAAGGTCAAGAGCCAATTTTTTCCCTCCTATTCACTTCCACATTGTTCCCTGAGTTAAAGTGGAGGCACCACAAGATGTGTGTTGTGTAGTATTTGGAAAGGTACACAAGGGAAGAATCTGGGGTACCAGTAATATTTAAGCTGGGTGCCAGTTATATAGAGGTTTAGTTGTGAAAATCCAGAGCTATATTCTTAAAATGCATCCTTTTCTTATACACACCATACTTACCTACAAGGAAAACATTACCACAGGATTTCAGGAGAAATCAAGTCCTATCTCTTTGGCACTATAACTCTTGTTTATGGGCACCTTACCTCCTGCCACATTCCCATCACCAAGCAATCAGTTCACTCTGTAGCTACCAGATCCTCTCACAACTTTGTCTTCAGACAGTATTCATCTTTCCTGGTACTTGTCTTTTAGCCTCATCTTAGGCATTATTTCCTCTTGAAAGATTTAACTTTCTCCTTCCCTCATCTTCTGGCACTTCATATCCCTCTCTAAAGTCCTCTGCACATTTCTATCTTTTTGTTGTAAAACAGCAGTGTATACTGCAGTGTACTTGCTTTAAAAAAAAAAAATCATCTTTTTTGGCTATGATTTTTACAGCCAATGAATTGTATACATAAGCAAGAACTGTTTCGCTGTTACTGGAGTTTGGAGCTGTCACTCCAGATTCACATTCAAGGATGTTAAAAATTACGTACTTTTAGGAATATCTCAAATGACCATGGCCCCAAATTACAGTGAGGTCAACAGCCAGAACTTCTGCTCAGCAAGACAATCAAATGATACAATGCAATTTCAGCAAAAAGCAGAGAAATGTTTTCGTGTGCATGCAGTGAAAACATACACTTTGTGTTTTTCAGAACACAGGATTCCATCTCTGCATTTCTAAGAACCTCATTATTAGTTGTGACTCTGGGCTGGGGAACCACTGGTGCAGAACAAGTAAAACAGGGAGATTTAAGGCAGGAGGATAATTTTATTGAAAAATTAAGTGCATTATCAGCTACCTTTTGTACTATTCACTGAGTTACAAACTCTGTTTTGAAAAGTTAACTATGGTAACTATGAGTACTTAATTTGAATAAGGAAGTGTACAGAGAGGTGTATTTCTACACATACCGTAACATTCACATTTACGTGTGCATGCACACACACATACGCACATACTCAGAGATGGGAAGATGAAAGTTTGGAGGTGATGTTTAGAATGTCTAGGTTATAGTTGAAAGTGAGGTCTTTTGCTTAAACTATTAGGAAATTAGAATTACCGAGTCCTGGTGATTTGGAATTATATACTCAGGAACTAAAGAACCTGGATTTAACCTTAATTGAACTATCCCAGAAAAGGTAACAAGTCAGAGGTAGAACAAGTGAGAGCAGTTTCCTTTAAATCCTTGATTCTAACTTTTAAATGCTGTAATATATTTGACAGGATAGATTTTACACTAGAGTAACAAATAACTCTTACACAAAGCAAAAAACAAAACAGGTTTAATGATTAGAAGAGATGAATAGGTTTATAATAACCATTAACTAAGGAAGCCCTAGAACCAGAAATAAAGATTTTAAAATTGCATGCAAAGTCTAGTTACCATAAAAATCAAAGCAATACCAAAATATCTCAGCTTCCTAGCATAGACTCCAGGTCTTTTTATTTCCAACTCTTGGTAATCAAAATATTTACACTTTCACATGCTACTGGTAATGGAGGAATAAGATTTAATTTGTCTAGGACTACAAATATCTTTCACAGATTGGAGGGCACAAAAAGAACAGTGTCTTCCTCCACCTTTTTGGGCCCATCTTGGGAAAAAAGAAAAGGCACTCCCAAAGGCTCCTTGGTAACACCTTTGCTAGGTTTGTTAATTACATAATCTGTACATTTACTTTATATGTAAAATTAATGGTCCACTCATTTCACAGATCTGGGAACCACATGGCATTGGAACTGCCTTTAACCCACATGCCAAACAACTGGATTAGACAATGACAAAAGCTTTGGATGCCAGTTTTTTAAAAAATGGGGGGTTTGTTTCCTTGAAAACTTAAGCATATGCTTAATTATTGGACTTGGCATGCATAGCCAAACATGTCATGGAACTGAAAGAACCACCATATATTATGGTGCCAGAGGACTCTGAGCAATTATGCTAGTTTTCTAACATCAGCTGCTTCCAACTCCCTTATGCCAATGTAACTTTGTTCTTCTCCCTTTATTAATTATAACTAAGTGCTCTGAACCTGGGTTTAACCTCTCTGCTGAAAGATTTGTAAAAGAAAGATGCTTAAATTATTGAGTCCTTCTCTATGATCCTCAAAACAAAGAGTAATGGAAATCTTCAACTGCCTGTGGGCAGCTGTCTATTATTCACAGAACCTTTAGAAACCATTTGCCTGAGGCCAAAGGGAACCTGCTTTATCACTAAATCTTGACTCACGTTGAGCCATACTGAAACTGCACTTGGGTAGCTGGTCTCAAGTCAAACCAAGCTTAAGTATTTCTCTATGTTTACTGCATCCATGTAGTGTGCAATTTT
Source organism: Stenella coeruleoalba (assembly GCF_951394435.1). Taxonomy (NCBI): domain Eukaryota; kingdom Metazoa; phylum Chordata; class Mammalia; order Artiodactyla; family Delphinidae; genus Stenella; species Stenella coeruleoalba. Next base: position 92,343,053 of record NC_137153.1, on the reverse strand, counting down.
TGATGCTGAATAAGAGATATATGGCAATTGAAGGCTTCCCCACAAGCATCACATTCGTGGGTTTCTTGAATTTTCACCTCTGCATGGATCTTCTGATGGTTGACAAGGCTGCGCTGTTGACTGAAACTTTTGTCGCACTTCTCACACTTATAAGGTTTTTCTCCTGTATGTATTCTCTGATGCTGAATAAGGCCTGAGTTCCGGCTAAAGGCCTTCCCACATTCATCACATTTATGGGGTTTATTACCTGTGTGAACACCCTGATGTCGAATAAGATTACAGAGTTGACTAAAACTTTTGCCACACTGTCTGCACAGATAGGGTCTCTCACCAGTGTGGATTCTCTGGTGTTCAATAAGAAATGAGCTCCGACTGAAGCTTTTCCCACATACAGTACATAGGTAGGGCTTTTCACCAGTGTGGATTCTTTGATGTTGTACTAGATGAGCACTGACACTAAAAGTTTTCCCACATTCATCACATTTATAAGATTTTTCCTTAGGGTAGACTTCCTGCTGTATAATAAGATTGCAATTTGGATCAAAACTTTCCTTGGTTTCATTGTATGAATAAGTCTTCTCTCTGGTGTGGATTCTCTGATGCTGAATAAGACCTGAGCTTCTACTAAAGGCTTTTCCACATTCCTCACATTTATGGGGTTTGTCCCCTGTGTGAATTCTCTGATGACGAGTAAGGTTGCAAAGTTGACTGAAGCTTTTCCCACACTCTTTGCACTGATAAGGTCTTTCACCTGTATGGATCCTCTGATGTTCAATAAGGAATGAGCTCCGACTGAAGCTTTTTCCACATTCAATACAAAGAAAAGGCTTCTCACCAGTGTGGATTTTTTGGTGTTGTATAAGGTATGTACTTAATCTAAAGGCTTTCCCACATTCACCACATTTATGGGGTCTTTCCCCAGTGTGAATTCTCTGATGTTCAACAAGTAATGAATTTCGACTAAAGCTTTTCTTACATTTGGTACAGTGATAGGGTTTCTCACCAGTGTGAGTTCTCTGATGTTCAATCAGGTGTGATTTCCAACTGAAGGCTTTCCCACAGTCACTACATTTATGGGGTTTCTCACCTGTGTGAATCCTTTGATGTTTAACAAGGCTTCTTCTCTGGCTGAAGCTCTGTTTACATTGGTTACACTGATAGGGTCTCTCTCCAGTGTGGATTCTCTGATGTCTAATAAGGGTTGAGCTCACACTAAAGGTTTTTCCACAGTAATTACACTCATAGGGCCTTTCCCCAGTGTGGATTCTCTGATGTTCAATAACAAATGAACTGCGACTGAAACTTTTCCCACATTCATTACATTGAAAAGGTTTTTCTCCCGTATGGACCCTTTGATGTTGAATGAAATGAGCCTTGCGGACAAAACCCTTTCCACATTCTTCACATTTATGACATTTCTCTTCTGAATTTGGTCTTTTACGGATAATGCTAGTGTTTCCTCTGAACATTCTTTGTTCCTGGGTCAAAGATTCCCTTGGTATTTCCCATAAGAAGATTCCTCTCTGTTTATCTAACCTACCAACAAGTTCAAAGGTTTCTCTACCCATAGGATCCTGGTCAATTTCACTTTTGATTCTTGTAACTATTACACCCTGTGGTTCCACTTCTTCCTCAATTTCCTCAATTTCTTGTTTCACAGTTGGCTCCTCATCCTTATCTCTGTTCAAAACATCTGGAATGATAAATGGAAAATAGAAACATCAGCCTAGCTCTTGCCAGCAAGGAGAAACTGTCAGAAAAATAAGATAATTAAGATAAATGATCTACTATGTGCATAAAATGTAGTTTACTACATCACAGCATCCTTGTGATGGTTACATTAGTTCATATATATAAAGCATTTAGAACTACCTGGCAAACAGTACAAGCTATATAAATATTTAGTATTAGTTATCTGATGAAATGTTTTTCTTGGAGAAAGCGTATGAAAAGAGTGTTTACGAGGCACAAAATGCATCAGCAGGAGAAAGGAGGAAGGGCTGATAAATCAACAGCGAATTATGCAAGGTAAGATGGGCAAACAAAGAAGTAAAACAAGTAGTGGCAGGATAAGCTAGCCTATCAAGGAAGAAAGGATAACATGGGAAGAAAACAGTCGGTTCAGGAAAATTTAGGATGAGGTAGCGTTATGGGAATGTGAATAAACCAAATAACTGACAGAAAAGAACACATAAAATGATGCTGAGAAGGATAAAAGACAAAAACCAGGGGAAACAACAATTCACTCATTAATAAGAATTTATTTATTGTGATCAAAAGCATTCCAGGCATTGTATAATGAGTTAGGATTTAAAGATAAGGCAAGAAGCCCCCTACCAAATGGAATGGGTGACAAGTACAAATGGGGAAAGAATATAATATGGTAAAGAAAATATTAAGTAAAATAGCTCCTACATCAAGAGACAAATGGCTTTTTAAAAACTGGGTTGAAGTGACATGGACTCTATGATATAGAAAAACAGGAAAAAAAACAAAAGAAACATGGTTAGAGCTAATGGAAGAAACTAAGAAAAAGAACAGTCTGTGGTAGCTTATGACTTCACCTACCACAAATACTACAATCTTCAAGTATACATAATTCTCATGGCTTTAAAGATATAAGGCACAAGTTGGAACCATCTATTTCCAACTGAGAGTCTGCATGACATCTGAGAAATGATAATCTTGCATGCGTTGGAAGAAAGATAACATAATGGTCTATGATATAACAAAGCAGTGTAGAGGACACTTAAGTCTGCCTCTGACTTCTTTCCTGATTTTCTGTCTCTTGCTGCCTGTTGGATAACTCCATGAGAAGATTGTATCACCACCAAATTTATATTTGGCCCTAAACAATTTCCCTTTTTAGACTTCCTCTTTTCTTTCAATTTTCTAGTCTTCTAACTGTGGAGTCATCTTTGAAGTTTCTTTTCACTTACTTCAGTCATTATTTTATTCCAAAAAAACTTATTTCCCTAAGAAACTTTATTTCTGCCTAAGTCTACTTACAGTGCTCTCTCTCAAATTCACTTTCAGTACACTGTGTTTTCTTTCACTCAATGAAAAAGTATGAGAGAACTCCCTCACCATTCTACCTCCTACCTATAAAATTACCTTCAGTGGTACATGAAGATATATCCCATTCTTATCCAAGGCTAATTCATCTACTCTCTCTTGATCCCACTTCCCTCTGGGCACTTGTTCAGTTATTACCATTTCTTCCTCTTTCTTCAATCTGTATTCTCCATTGACACCTTCCTACCAACATACAAATATATACAACTTTATCCTGAAACCTGAAATCCTTTTCTAGGTGAAATCCAAGCTTTGAAAAAAATCTTAACACTGTACCTCTCCGTTTCCTATGTTTTCAATGACCAACCTCTTCCCATTCAATCTATTCTACAACCTACTATAAAATCTGATTTCTGTTTCCAGAATCTAGAGAAACTTCTCATTAAATCACCAATGACTTTCAAATAACAAATACAATGGGCATTTTTTAGTCCTTATTTTACTCAGCAGCATCTGATACTGTGGACTATTCCTGTTTCTTGACACTGTTTTTGTTCCTGTGCTATTATATTCTAGGTCCCTCCCTACTTCTTTTCTTTGTCCTTTTCTAATACATTTCCCTCATGTATTTTTCTTCCTTTGTCAACTGTTTAAGGTTATTGTTACCCATGTTTACATCCTTATCTTGCTCTATATACACATCCTCTGAATACTGCCACTTAAATGTCTCAAAAAGAGCTCACAATTAACATGACCATCATCATTTGCTGTCATGTCTGTCTCCACCTCTAATCATCTTCCCTTGAGAGGCATCACTATCCATCACACTAAAGTCCCAAAGCAGGAAATCATCCTAGATTTCTCCCTTTTTCTTACCATTAATCAATCACCAAAATCAATGATTCTGCTCTTTAGCATTTGCCTTCTCTCTCTGTTTTCCTTGGATTATTGCAAAAGCCATCTAATAATCCTTGGCTCTTGTCTTTAGGCTGTATCTATTTCACTGAATCCAGAGAGATCTTCATAAAATGGAATTCTAATCATGTCACCACCTATAGATTCACTAGCACTCCATTATCTCTAAAATCAAATCAAATCCCTTTACACAATGATGCTCAGCACTTCATGAGGTCTCTTAAGCTTTAATTCACCCTCCTACCCATGCTCTCACACTTCAAGTGGGCAAATTGCTTGTGCTTTAGTCTTTTATGCCATTTCTTGGCATATCTCATTTACGAAATGTCCACTAACATTGTTTACTTGGGAAACTCTTGGTTTCTCTTTAAGATTCAGTGCAAAGCAACTATAAGGCCTTCACTTAGTCCAATAGATGATTTAAGCGCTCTGTTTTTGATCACCAGCCCTTGTCCATGACTGCATTATAGTATTATTACACTGTACTTTTAACTTTGTCTTTTCCATTGGATTGTAAGTTCTTTTTGAGAAGGTAAAGTTTCTTCATAATGCTTACCCAGTGGATATTGTTCCAGGGTTTTACTCAAAGGAATAATACAAAATTACATTATTCACAGATGATATGAATGCCTACCCAAAATTCCTAAAAGAATTAAATGAAATATAATAGTGATAATAGGACTGACATATAAAACAAATACTGGTTCTTACTACCAAGAATAACCAGTTAGTAAATATTATAGAAAAATAAAATATGCTTTTCATGATAATAAAACCCATAAAACCTAGGAATGTATCTACAAGAAGTGCAAGATTCATAAAAATAATCCATACAATTTTTCTAAAGGACATAGACAATTAAATAGAGTCAACCAAATTGCTAAAGAGAGTCAACATTATAAGGATCTTATTTCTTCCCAAACCAACCAACAAACCTAACTGTATTCCAACAAAAATCCCACGAGCCAGTTAAAAAACCCCAAGTAATCTAAATTTCAACCAGAAGAATGCAGAAAACTAGTTAAGTACAGTTGACCCTTGAACAACACGAGGGTTAGGGGCACTGACCCTCCACACTGTTGAAAATCCATATATAACTTTACAGTTGGCCCTCCATATCCATGGTTCTATACCCGCGGATTCAACCAACCACAGACTGTGTAGTACTGTACTACGTATTTAGTGAAAAAAAATAATGTATAAGAGAACTCAAGCATTTCAAATCCATGTTGTTCAAAGGTCAACTGTATACCCTGAAAGAGAGTATGAGTGACTTAATCTTACCAGACATGAAATATAATGTATTGCTGAAGTAAATATAACAGAGAGGCACAAGCATGAAAACAAATAGGTCAAACAGAAAGACAGGTAAAATAAGTGAGTCTAGGCTTCCACACATGGCAGCTTAGAAATGACTAGCCATTAGACCTGGGCTTGGTAGCTATAACCACCTTCTGAGGTATCTGCCATGCTTGTATGTTCCCATCCTCTGGTCATAGCTAATTTTTCTAGAGTACACAGTTGCCTCTCAGTTTTCTAGGTAAAAGAATGAGAGAATGGGGAAGGACTTGCATTCCTAGGCCTAGCACAGTGCTTTATAGTTATTTATCGAATGAATGAGTAGTTGAACAAATAATTGGAAAGAGCCTATAATTAAAGGAGGAAAACAGTGAATTTAAGGTCTTACAGGTACAGCAATTCCCAATTCTGTCAAGGTCCAATCTGGCTCAAGTTGTCTGGAGATAAGTCATTAAAACCAAAGAAGTCTATTTCAGCTGAAAGAATTGAAAGATCAAGAACTAAGAGATCAAGCTGTCAGCTGTATCATCAACATAGTTCCTAAAGTTTTTAAAGAAAAATAGAAAGGATAGGTATGACTGAAGAGGCAAAATTACAAAGCTAGATGAGTTGTGTCAAGTAGAGCAACAGGATGAAGTGGAGGAAAACACTATAATGGAATAGTTTTTAATAATTGTAATCTCTCATCAAGGGAGCACTCATCAAGGGGATGGATATAGAGTTTACAGAGGAGGACGAACAGGCTGTGAGGGGAGAAATAATAACCGATGAAAAGCTGTATTTCAGCTACAATAAAGAAGACAGCCTAAAAGTAGGAGATCACAGATGGGCTCACTGCCATTTTACAGTACTAGGCACAGGCAAGGCTGGGCATTTGCCTGGTATTATCAACCAGGGCACCATATGGGTGGAAAAAGCTGTCAGTGACTCAGAGATACCATAGCTAAATGGAAAAAAATACCTAGCCTGACATGGCTGGAGACTGAAGTGGTATCCTGGAAATAACAGATGAGGCTAGAAAGCTAGGCAGGGGCTGTATAACGAGGTGCTAGTATGTAGGACGAAAAATTAAGATTTTTATCCTTTAAGCTGTCAGAAATCACCAAAAGTCATAAGCAGTTAATAACACAAAATCACTTTGGTGGCAGTAAAGAGAACATATTAGAATAAAGGGAGACTGGAAGCACAGGGCTAGTTTACAGGCTAATGCAATAATTTTGTCAAAAGATATTGAGTCTTAAATTATATTCACTCAGTCACCCAAATATTTAAGAAGCATATAATACATGCCTGGCTCTGTGCTAAATGCTGGAGGAATCAAATGAAAAAAAAATACAGTTACTGTCCTCTTGAAGATCAGTCTGTTTAGAGAAATAACATAATGATTATAGTACACTGAAATAAATTCAACAATGGAAGCGTATACAAGATACCACAGAGAAAGGAGTACTTAATTCTGAAGAGGAGGCCCTTGAGATCTTAGTGGATTATCTGAGTTATTTATGTGGTCTTCAAAAGGAGATGACTAAGAAGTTGGAGTTCAACAGAGAAGATAATGACAATGATGATGAAGATAACAGTTGACATTTATATTGTACTTACTACATGCTGGTCAGTGTCCTAAATGCTTTACATATATTAACTGAGTTAATGCTCATAATAATCCTAAGAGGTAAGTGCTATTATTATTTACATTTTATGTTAAAAAAAAAGAAACAGGCACAGAAAGGTTAAGTCACAAGGCTAGTAAGTGGTGGAATCAGGATTTTTTACTTGGACAGTTAGGCTCCATACTGCCTCTCTTAAGTAGAGATTAAGATTTGGGACATACCATCACATAGCAGTAGCTGATGACCTGAGTGTAAATAAGGTCTGCCAAAGAAGGTATATAGTCTGAGAGGAAGTCTGAGAATGCAAGGCAATAGAAGGAAGCAATAAAAAGTTTCAAATATCTATAGAGAATTAAATACAGTCCAAAAAGAATCTACTGCATTTGATAATTGGATTATTACACACCAATGTTAAACAACTGAGCAAGGTGTAGAGGCACTAAAAGGGGATTAGAGATAATGGGAGGTAAAGAAGTAGAGAACACACCTTAACTACTCTTACAAAAATCTGGCTGTGAAGCAAACAAGTAGTAGGTTACAGGGAGCAGCAAGAGAGACTGTGGCTCAAAGGAGAGTTCTAGAGCCACGAACCTATCTGTCATCAGAATAAAAGTACCAGGGGAGAAAGAATAGAGACTGAAACTATAAGAAAAAAAAAAGACTGATAAATTCTTGGAGAATGTGAGAAGACAGGCAACCTTAAGTGTGCAATGAGGGGCAGAAAACTTGAGAGTTCATGTGTAGTGGCCACTATCTTCTCTGTGAAACAGAAGGTGAGGTCCACCACTGAGTGATGGACCCAAGGAAAACTCAAGTTTTTGGAATAGTCACTAAAAGGAACAGGGGCATGAGCAAATCAATGATAAAAAATTTGCTGAAATGTAAAAACCCAGTGGAGACTAGAAGAAAGAAAAGCCATGTATATATACAGGGCACCAATCCGTTTGGATAAAAAATTTCTCTTGCTGTGTTTAGCAACTCAGGTACGAGAAAAGAAAAGGCAGATTTTATAATCAGTACAGGATTTGAAGTTTGCAGAATGGGTAGAACATAATGACAAGGTGGCAAGAGAGCATGCTGGTGATCATTTTATATATAGGTCCATGGATTAGATAAGGAGGTGAAGTCAGGAGGCAGTCGAGAGCCTGGGGGAAAAAAGAAGTCAAGGAACAGGAAAGATTAAGAATAAATAGGTTTGGACTTCCCTGGTGGCACAGTGGTTAAGACTCCACCTGCCAATGCAGGGGACACGGGTTTGATCCCTGATCCAGGAGGATCCCACATGCCACGGAGCAACTAAGCCCATGTGCCACAACTGCTGAGCCTGTGATCTAGAGCCCACGAGCCACAACTACTGAACCCGTGTGCAACAACGACTGAAGCCCACACACCTAGAGCCCGTGCTCCGCAACAAGAGAAGCCACCGCAATGAGAAGCCCACGCACTGCAACAGAGGAGTCCCTGCTCACCGCAACTAGAGAAAGCCCACCCACAGCAACGAAGACCCAATGCAAACAAAAATAAATAAATAAATTATTAAAGGAAAAAAAAGAATAGGTTTGGTAGGAAAAGTAGACAGGTAAGAATTTACAGTAAGCTCCACGTGGGCAGAGATCATGTCTGTTTTGGTAACCCCTGTTTAGTTATAGTCGATAAACATCTACTGCCTGAATAAAAACAAGATATTGGTCAAAGTATAAGATATTGGGGTTTAAGATTTGCCTGTAATGACAAAATTGAGGGTAGGATCATTGATGTGAGGTGCTGAATAAAAATGGAAAGCAGGGTCCCTGAAGACAATATGGTCAAGATACAGTGAGGCTGAAGTAATGACAGCATGATCGATGGTATGGGTTAGCAAAGAGAAGATTCTGAAATGTGACAAAATCTATGTGAGGAACCAAAAAAAGCTGACAGATGATAGTGAAAAGGAATTGAGAAGGTAGGGCAAGACAGCTGAGACCTCAAAAGAGAGAAACTGTGTTTGAAGGTGGAAGACGAATGCTTTGGGAACAGCACTGAAAAGTTAGGAGAACAATTATTTTTCCCTTTCAGCCTTGAGACAAAGGATGAGAGGAAGGAAGAGGATGTAGGAGAATAAGCAGCCCCTGCCAGAGAAGTGGTGTCCTTGGGAAAGTGCCAGGTTTCAGTTAAGGCCAGGAGGGGTAGGGAACATTATGTGAAGAGGAACAGGGGCTCCAGAAGGCAGAGTGAAAAGGGGTGGGAGGAAAGCAGTGGGAGGATGAGCCAGGAGGGAAAGTACAGAGCAATATGGGAATGAGATTACGAAGATAGGAAGCCAGAAAAGCTTGTATTTTGGTCATTGCAAGAACGGTAGGGATGAGAGTCATGGAAACAATTCATGGCTGAAAGGTTTGAATCAGAACTTTGGAACAAATCAGTTTGGTACGGTGCTAGTTCAAGTGTTCTGATTTCTTATAGTTTCTTAGATATTTTCATCAGAGAAACAGCAGATTCTTACCCAGTGAGACCAGGTTTCCATAATTCTCCATCATGACATCTTTATACAGGCTTCTCTGAGCTGGATCCAGATAATCCCACTCCTCCTGGGTAAAAAACACAGCCACATCCTCAAATGTCAGCAACCCCTGAAACAGTATGATTTCTGTAGTCAGTTCTTGTCTCAAGGACAATTCTACCACTGAAAGTAGCAGAAACAATCACTTGTCAGGGCCCGGTAGGCTAGGAGGAACATGATACTAAGAGTTCCAAATGGGGCCCAATTCTGGGAACCGACAGAATTCAGACAAGCACATCAAATTAGAGGATAACTGAGCTGGATCTTTGTCCTCTGTATTGAGGAACCTAAGGATAAGGCTTTCTGATTTACTCATTATGCCCTAGTATTTGAATTTTAGTAAGCTGCCCCAAGGCCTTCCCAACTTTCCTGCACCTTATTGCCCCACTCGATTCTCTACAAGCACTGCCTTGAGACCCGTTTCAATTCAGATTTCTCCAAGCGTCTACTTTGGGTCCAGGCATCTCGGCAGGTGTAGGAGACACAGGGGAGGATCAAAAAAGATACCTCACCTGGAAACACTCGTAAATGAAAACGATAGTTTGGAGCATTACCAATTTTCTTTAGCTGATTTATCAAGTCACTTTTGAAAAACGGAGCCAGTGGTCAGTTTGATCGCGAACGGCGCCCCAGTGTATCAGGGGGTACTTCACTGCACCGCGCTGGCCCTCAAGACCGCGACCCGAGAGATGGGGGGGCGGTGGCGCGGCCTAGCTCGGGAACGGCGAGAGAACGGGGATACCCGGAGGGGCGACTTACCTTTGGCTCTGGCGGGGGGCTAGGCGAGGCCATCTCTCGGACAGAAAATCAGGGCAGGAATCCGGGGTGGCCGCACGAAAAGGAGCCTCTGGCAAGGCCTACCCGGCCGCTGAAGATTAGGCCCGAAGAAGGCGAGGCCTCCAGGCTGGATCTGGCCAGGTCCTGCCTCGGACCCCGAGCGGTCACGACCCCAGCAGCATGTCAGATGCGCCACTTGGCCGCCCCCACCCCGAAACCCCTCCCCTGCCTGGCTGCGCCGCTTTCAGGCCTCGCTAGAGCCTCCTCCCGGTTGCCAGTTCCTGCTGCTTTCAGCCAAAGAACGCTATGCTCTCCCGCCCCCGGACCAGAAGGCGTCACCCGGAACGTTCCCGGGGCGCCCCTCAACTACAACTCCCGTCATGCTACGAGAGAGCTCCTGGGTCCAGCCTCCCCCGGCAATGGCTACCGAACTACACTTCCCTGAGTGCAAAGGGTGAGGGAGCCGCTCGTGAGTCTTAACCGAGGAAAAAAGGGAACACTTGCCACTAAGCTTACATTTGATTGGCTGATCTTGCGGCGTCACAGCCGGCTGGGGGCGGAGCTCTGTCCTGAAGCTCTCATGGAACATGGCGGGTCTCTGGGTGTGCGGCGTTGCCAGAAGAAGCTTCACGTGGATAGTCTCAGGGGCGCCACGCAGAGGTTTTTGGTCTCGATTCAGGTAGAGTGGAAGGTTAGACCGTGGGTCATGCTAACGGAAAGTAAGGAGAGAAACTGAGAAGGATGAACTAAGACGGGACCCTGGTCCTGCGCCACCAGGGAAGGGGCAGGAAAGTGAGTTAGGGTTCTGAGCTCAGAAGCTTCAGCGCCGGTTTCCGCGAGCGGTGGGGTCCCGTCACTTCTTTCGGCGTCAGTTTACTCATCTTAGAACCGTAAACCGGCGTCAGTTTACTCATCTTAGAACCCCTTACCCTTCCACTTCACTCGTTAATTTATTGAGTAAACCGTACTGCCGTGTGTTCCAGAGTGTAGTGTGGTGTCGGGAAACAAGTGACTCATTTGGGACGAGCAGCCCAGGAACATGAATGTGAAAAGTACTCGATGAACTAAATTCATTTGCGGGGTATATTTCTTCACAAGCAAGATTCAGAGATGAAGTGCAATCTCCTCATTTTGTTCGTTCATTGATTCACTCAGCAAATGGTTTTTAGACAGGTGTCCTGGCCCAGTATTTCTCTAAGTAGGATACAGCAGCGGAAACAGAATCCCTTCTCAAAGCGTAAGTACTCTGGGCAAGAGAAAACTGAGGCCGCACAGAAAGGGAGTATTTTGCTAAAAGTCAGAAAGTAAGTTTATGACAGAGCTGGATCTGGAACCCAGGCCTCTTAACTCCCCATCTACTGCTTTTCCCACAATACCATGTGAAGTTTTGTAAAGGTAAGTCTATTTGACTCAGTGTTAGGACATCAAAATTTGTAGGAACCTTAGGGTTCCGATATATGCCCTCTTAGATTTCAAACAAAAACTCCTTCAATGCAAAAGGGTTTTTATCATCAGCTTATGCATTTATTAGCTTCCCCTCTATTTTGGTTAATATTTATTATTATCTCTCAAATCTCCTTCAAGTTTGTTTCGTTCGCTCATTCAACAAGTATTTCTAGAGTGTCTACTATATGCTGGGCATCTAGGTGTGAGGGATACAGTTGTTAATAAGACAGACTAAATCTTTGTCTTCGTAGAGCATATGTAATGGTGGAGGAAAAAATGCACAAATATAATTTCAGAAAGTGGTAAATTATGAAGAAAACTAGAGCACAGGCGTGTATCTTGGAGGTACTGAGGTTTGTTTTCAGACCACGGTAATAAAGTGAGGCTCTCAAAGCATGTTATACAAATTTTTTGGTTTCCCAGTGCACATAAAGTTATGCTTACACTGTACTGTAGTGTGTTTAATGTGCAATAGCATTATGTCTAAGAAAACAATATACATGCCTTAGTTAAAAAAAATACTTTATTGCTAAAAATGCTAACCATCATCTGAGCCTTCAGAGAGTCATAATCTTCTTGCTGGTGGAGGGTCTTGCCTTGATGTTGATGGCTGATGATAGTTCAGGGTGGTGGTTGCTGAAGGTTGGGGTGTCTTGCAATTTCTTAGTATAAGACAGCAAAGTTGGCGGCATTGATTGACTCTTCCTTGAATGATGATTTTTCTGTAGCATGCAATTCTGTTTGATAGCATCTTACCCACAGTAGAACGTCTTTCAATATTGGAATCAATTCTCTCAAACTCTACGCCTTCTTTATCAACTAAGTTTTTGTAACGTTCTAAATCCTTTGTTGTCTTTTCAACAATCGTCACAGTATCTTTAGCCCGAGTAGATTCCATCCCAAGAAACTATTTTCTTTGCTTATCCATAAGAAGCAACTCTTCGATGATGGGGTTTTATCATGAGATTTCAGCAATTCAGTTACATCTTTAGGGTCCACTTCTAATTCTAGTTCTCTTGCTATTTCTACTGCATTTGCAATTACTTCTTCACTGATGTCTTAAACCCCTGAAAGTCATCTGTGAGGGTTAGAAACTTCCAAACTCCTGTTTATGTTGATATTTTACCTCTTCCCATGAATCACGAATATTCTTTTTTTTTTAACGAATATTCTTAACGGCTTCTAGAATGATGAATTATTTCCAGAAGGTCTTCAAATGACTTTGACCAGATCCATCAGAGGAATCGTTATCTATGGCAGCTGTAGCCTTACAGAATGTATTTCTGAAATAATAAGTCTTGAAAGTAAAAATTACTCCTTGCTCCGTGGACTGCAGAATGGATGTTGTGTTAGCACACATGAAAACAGCATTAATCTCGTACGTCTCCATCAGGGAGCTCTTGGGTGACCAGTTGCATTGTCAGTGAGCAGTAATATTTTGAAAGGAATCTTTTTTTCTGAGCAGTAGGTCTCAACGGTGGGCTTCAAATATACAGTAAACCATGTTGTAAACAGATGTACTGTCTTCCAGGCTTTGTTGTTCCTTTTATAGAGCACAAGCAGAGTAGATTTAGCATAATTCTTAAGGGCCCTAGCATTTTCAGAATGGTAAATGAGCATTGGTTTTAACTTCAGGTCACCAGCTACATGAGTCTCTAGCAAGAGTCAGCCTGTCCTTTGAAGCTTTGAAGCCAGGCATTGACTTCTCCTCTCTAGCTATGAAAGTCCTAGATGACATTTTCTGAAAGAAGGCTGTTTTGTCTACATGGAAAATCAGTCGTTTAGTGTAGCCACCTTCATTATCTTAGCTAGATTTTCTGGATAACTTGCTGCAACTTCTACTTGCTGCTTCACCCTGCACTTTTATGTTATGGGGACAGCTTCTTTCCTTAAGCCTCATGAACCAGACTCTGCTAGTGTCAGACTTTTCTTCTGCAGCTTCCTCACCTTTCTCAGCCTTCATAGAATTGAATAGAGTTGGGGCCTTGCTCTGGATTAGGCTTTGACTTAAGGGACTATTGTGGCTGGTTTGATCTTCTATCCAGACTTCTAAAACTTTCTCCACATCAGCAATAAGGCTGTTTTGCTTTTTTAACATTTGTGTGTTCACTAGAGTAACACTTTTAATTTCCTTCAAGAACTTTTTCATTGCATTCACAATTTGGCTAACTGTTTGGCCAAGAGGCCTAGCTTTCAGCCTATCTTGGCTTTCAACATGCCTTCCTCACTCAGCTTAATCATTCTAGCTTTTGATTTAAAGTAAAAGATGTGCAACTATTCCTTTCACTTGGACACTTATAGGCTGATGAAGCGTTACTAATTGGCGGAATTTCAGTATTGTTGTGACTCAGAATAGGGAGGTCAAGGAGAGGGAGAGAGACCAGGTAACAACCAGCTGGTGGAGCAGTCAGGACACACACAGCATTTATCAATCAAGTTTGTTGTCTGTATCAGCATGGTTTGTGACACCCCAAAACAGTTACAATAGTAAGTCAAAGATCATTGGTCATCACCATAACAAATATAATAATAACAAAAAAGTTTGAAGTATTGCATGAATTCCCAAAATGTGACAGACACGAAGTGAGCAAATACTGTTGGAAAAATGGCGCCTGTAGACTTGATTGATGCAGGGTTGCCACAGACGTTAAGCTTTTAAAAAAACACAATATTTGCGAAGTGCAATAAGATGAGGTATGCGGTATAAGAGATTACTGAGATGAAAGGAATAGATTACGTTTCATTATGATGAGATGTGACTGGAGTAGTTTGAGGAGAAAATGGGAGGTGAGGAAGTAGAGACTATAAGCATAGTCAACTCTTTTGGGAAGTTTTGTTATAAAGGAAGCTGGAGTGGAACATGCAATCTGGGGAGAATTTCCTTTAAAGATGGGAGATCCTACAGCATATTTGTGTGTCATGGGGATACTCTAGTAGATAAGGAGAAATTGGTAAAGAATTGATGCAGAAAGAGGGATAAATAGCTGGAAGAGTCTTTGAGTAGGCACAGAGGAATAGTGTTACAAACGATTTTCTTGACTAGACATTGTTCATTTCTGGTACCCTCCAATTTCTGTAGGGATGATCAATTCCAATCAGATGCCAACTCCATAGAAGACAGGAGTTAGTTTATGAACATATAAGCACTGAAATAATGTGTCAAGACAGATTCCTTCACATTGGCCCATGTACTCAGTACTAGTTACACAGCAGTTTTAAAGGACCCCAAAATCAATAAACAGATCTCTGTTTTCAGGAGTTTATAATCTGGCACAGTGGTTCTTAACTGGGGACAGTTTTGCCCACCAGGGGACATTTGACCATGTCTTTTGGTTATTATGACTGGAGGACAGGAATGCTACTGGCATTTAGTGGGTAGAGGCCAGGGATGCTGCTGAGCAACTGCAGTGAACAGGATAGCTTCCCACAACAAAGAATTGTCCAAAATGTCAATAATGTTTGGGCTGAGAAACCCTGATCTAGTAAGAGAAGTAGAATGTAAATAAAATTAAAACTCAGGTATGATGCAGTATGCTCTGAGAGCAATATATAGTGCTCTGATATATGTGGAATCTTAAAAAAAAAAGGATACAGATGAACTTACTTACAAAGCAGAAATAGACCTACAGACATAGAAAACAAACTTATGGTTACCAAAGGGGAAAGTGAGGGAGAGGGATAAATTAGGAGGTTGGGATTAACATATACACACTACTATATATAAAATAGGTAACTAACAAGGATGTAATGTATAGCACAGGGAATTCTATTTTGTAACAACCTATAAGGAAAAGAATCTGAAAGAGAATATATATATAAAACAATCACTGTACTGTACACTTGAAGCTAACATGATGTTGTAAATCAATCATACTTCAATTTGAAAAAAGTACTATGAGAGACCAGAGAAGCTTACAGTTATACTTGATTGGGGAACTCGAGTAAAGCTTGCGAGAGAAGAGTGTTGTCCCAGGACTTAAAGGATAAATCAGATTTCTGTAAGTGGAGATGAAAGATAGTTATTTCAGATAGGATATAACTTGAGCTAACATGTGGTATCAGGAAAGTGGGAAACAGAAAGTAGTTTAGTTTGGGTAAGGCATAGAATGTATATAGGAGATTAGTGGGAGATGAGGTTAGAGAGGTAGATTGGGTTTGGATCTGGGAGGACCGGAAATCCCAGAGGATTTACCTTCTTCACCCATTCTTGGGAATTCTTATAGCATGTAAAATCTGAAATTAGTTTTTGTTTTCTCTTTGTGGCAGTTTAGTTCAACTATAAACTTCCAAGGGCAGGGGCCTATCTGACTCTTCTCTCAACACTGCCGAGAAGAGTAGTAAGTGTGCAGTATATTGATTTAGATTGATGGGCAAAATTAGGTCTTCTGTTGGTCAGCTTCTTTAATGCAGTGAACTAAAGATTCACGTATTTGTTTTTGATCATTCCAGAAAAGAGAAACAGCCAGTGGTGGCTGAGACAGTAGAAGAGGTGAAGAAAGAACCTATTCTGGTGTGTCCACCCTTACGAAGCCGAACATACATACCACCCGAAGATCTCCACAGTCGTTTGGAATCTCATGTCAAAGAAGTTTTTGGTTCATCTGTTCCTAACAATTGGCAGGACATCTCCCTGGAAGATGTTCATCTGAAGTTCAGCTTCTTGGCACGTTTAGCTGATGACTTGGGCCATGCAGTGCCTAACTCCAGGCTTCACCAGATGTGCAGGGTCAGAGATGTTCTTGATTTCTATAATGTGCCTGTTCAGGATAGATCTAAATTTGACGAACTTATTGCCAGTAATCTGCCTCCCAATTTAAAAATCACTTGGGGTTACTGAGCAGTTTAAAGGAGGAACACGTTGAAATAATTTTTTTTCCACCTGAGAAGGGGGCTGCTTATCAGACATTTTGATACTTTACCAAGTGAAATGCTGTCAGAACTGGTCTGTAAATCCACTTTTTCCTGTGGAAGGATGTATCGTCTCCCTTTTTTTTAATCATCATGAATCGACAAATATTTTCTTTTCACATTTGCTGAAACTTTTTTTAATGGAACCAGGTCATTAATAATTTATGAAAATATATATTACATAACAAATAAGGTAACATTTATAAAAGAAACAAATCTGTGTCGTGTATTATGAAAGTTGTTTCAGTATTCGCTTTACTGTATAAGTAGAAATAGTAGGAAATAATACTGTTCAATCTAGATTAATCTCTTGGAATTAAAGTAGATTTCTTAAAGTGTGTTTGTAATTTTTTAATGTGAAATTTGCTTTTCTGCCTTGTCATTTTCTTAATTTAAGTATTATAAATGAAAAAGTTAGAATATGTGTTATTTTGGTAAAAGATAGAACAGGTTCTATACCTAAATGAATATTCTCTTCAAAGGAGATGGTGTTTATTTCAAACCCTTTTTCTTTTCTGTAACTTTTAAAAAGTGGCCTTGAGTACTTACAAGTATCCACTAGGGTGATAAGTCTGCAGACTTTCATGTACCTAATTTGTGGAAATTACTCAAATAGTGAGCTAACCAGATGATTCTGAATGATAAAAAATGAGAAAGTGATAAAATTAGGGATTATTCTTTTTCAGACTTTAGATATGGCTAGAGAGTAATGACACAAGAAGAAGGAATTGCTTATATTTTATCTTGACTACAGATAATTCTGAAAGAAAAGTGATAGGTTTTAAACAAAGGAAATTGTATTTATTTTCTTTTCTAGGGTGACTCCTTTGAAGAGGGAAGAAATTAGTTGGATATATAAATTCTGGTATGTTTATTAGAAAAATAAGTTACAGTATGGTCATGCCCTATAAATGTCATCAGTGGACAATTAGATTTTCAATAACCTCTACATTGAAGAACTTCAGAAGTACCTGGAATGTCAAAGTGTTTGGAGCCCTGGAACTTAAACATTAGAGCTGTTTATCCCTTCTGCTTCTATGTGAAATGGGTTCAGCGTGGAAACATTTGAATTTTATATACAGGATTTGATTATCTCGTTTCCCACACAACTTTTACTTCTAATCTGGAGACACAGAAAAATGTGCAAAGGGCAAGGTGGAAGTAAGAGATGGTGAGGGCAGTGTGCAAAAGCACTTGGTTTCATGTGGAGAGCTGCAAAGCCAGCATTCATGTAAATGTTAGGGCCAAAGAAATTACTCCTTCATAACCTGGAACAGTTTCTCAAAATTTAATGTGCTTATGAATCACTTGGGATCTTTTTTAAATGCAGATTCTGATTCTGTAGGTCAAAAGTGGGTCCTGAAATTGTCTATAAAGCCCCTAGGTTATTCTGATGATGTTTTGAGTACCATGACCCTAGAAGCTAGTATTGAGGTGGGAGACAAGTACTGCCCCCTGCAACCGCAGTCCTGGAACGTTTAGCTGGTAGGGAAGGTAAACTGCACATTCATCAATAACTCTAGAGGGCATCACTGGTTTACAGCCCAATATAATATATCAGAATAATGACCTATAGTTTTCCTGGAAAGATTAAATTAGGTTTGCTAACTTGTTTCCTGAGATAACTAAAAACATATAAAAGGTTTACTTTTTAAAAAATTAAATGATTACTATATAAAAGTGTTAGCAGTTTTACTCTGTTGGGCCGTTGAACTCAGTGTGTATGCTTACATAAAAACTAATAAAATAGAGATTCAGGTTAGTAGAATGGATGGTCTTACACAAACAGTGCTAAATAACAAAGATTCAACTGATTAATTAGAAGATTCTAATTGGCTTTATTAAATGATTCATGAATCAGGCAGCATCCCCTCCAGCAATAGAGAGCTGCTCTGTTGAGCTTCAGAAAAGGAAAGGTTTTTAAAGGCAGAGAGGAAGCAGAAAAAAGGAAATGACTAGCAAAAATGCATTGTTTTAGGCAAGATCACCCTCTTTAAGGGGAATGGATAGGGTCTATCTGGATTACCTCCTAGTGCTGACCAGGAAATTCCAGATTGGCTGATTAAAGGTCACACTCCTGGGGAAGGTCGAGTCTATGATGAGGTTAGATATTGTCTGGGTTTGCTGCCCTGTGGCTTAGCACAAATGACTTCATTTTGGGTTTGTCTCCTTTTTAACAACAGTATATATTTCAAGCAGCATAAAAGAAACTTCTCCCTCTCTTCTTTTTAATTTTAACGTGTCATTTATAAAAGTAGCACTTTTTTTTAGAAAATTGGGAAAGAGAAAAAATACCTTTTCCATCCACCAGATAATCACCTAACATTCTTGTATATTAACAAGTGAAAAAAACCTTCTTTCCTGTATTTTAAAATTTGCTATGACATCCTGTCCTGTGACCCCTTCACACCATGAGTATTTCTATTCATCTTTAAATAGTCTTAAGAATAATAGATTTGATTAATAGCATATTATTCCATAAATGCATGTTACATAATTATTCAACCAATATTCTATTACTGGATTTTAAATTGTTGCCAGTTTTTTGCTTTTATGTTATTTTTTAATTTGGCTTTTCTAGTTTTTTGAGTGTGTGCCATAAAACGCCTTCCTACTCAGAAGTCATTCCACTTTGTCTTTTTTTAAAAATTAATTTTTTTTCTTGTTACACTTGTTTTTAATTACACACATACAACGTACAAGTTAATTGTAGAAACATTAGAAAACACAGATAACCAGAATTTAAAAAAACTTTCACATGGTGATGATAATTATTGACACCTAAAATATGTATTTTTACAAAAGTGGTTTTGTATAATACAATACATATTGGTTTATTACTTCTCTCTTAAAATATGTATGTGTTTTGTTAATAAGTATATTTCTCCAGAGTCATTTTGAATTACTGCTTGATTCTTCATTGAAAGATACACGCTATTTAATTCATCCTGAACATACAGATTGGTTCTATGTTTTGCACATATAAACAATACTCCAGTGAACCCCACCTTGTACATATACTTTTTTTTTTAACATCTTTATTGGAGTATAGTTGCTTTACAATGGTGTGTTAGTTTCTGCTTTATAACAAAGTGAATCAGTTATATGTATGTTCCCATATCTCTTCCCTCTTCCGTCTCCCTCCCTCCCACCCTCCTTATCCCACCCCTCTAGGTGGTCACAAAGCACTGAGCTGATCTCCTGTGCTATGCAGCTGCTTCCCACTAGCTATCTATTTTACATTTGGTAGTGTATATATGTCCATGACACTCTCTCACTTTGTCACAGCTTACCCTTTCCACTCCCCATATCCTCAAGTACATTCTCCAGTAGATCTGTGTTTTTATTCCCGTCTTGCCTGTAGGTTCTTCATGACTTTTTTTTTTTTTTTTAAGATTCCATATATATGTGTTAGCATACGGTATTTGTTTTTCTCTTTCTGACTTACTTCACTCTGTATGATAGACTCTAGGTCCATCCATCTCACTACAGATAACTCAATTTCATTTCTTTTTATGGCTGAGTAATATTCCATTGTATATATGTGCCACATCTTTATCCATTCATCTGTTGATGGACACTTAGGTTGCTTCCATGTCCTGGCTATTGTAAATAGAGCTGCAGTGAACATTTTGGTACGTGACTTTTTTGAATTACAGTTTTCTCAGAGTATATGCCCAGTAGTGAGATTGCTGTGTCATATGGCAGTTCTATTTTTAGTTTTTTAAGGAACCTCCATACTGTTCTCAGTGGCTGTATCAATTTACATTCCCACTAACAGTGCAAGAGGGTTCCCTTTCCTCCACACCCTCTCCAGCATTTATTGTTTGTAGATTTTTTGATGATGGCTATTCTGACCGGTGTGAGATGATATCTTATTGTAGTTTTGATTTGCATTTCTCTAATGATTAATGATGTTGACCATTCTTTCATGTGTTTGTTGGCAGACTGTATATCTTCTTTGGAGAAATGTCTATTTAGGTCTTCTGCCCATTTTTGAGTTGGGTTCTTTGTTTTCTTGATATTGAGCTTCATGAGCTGCTTGTAAATTTTGGAGATTAATCCTTTGTCACTTGCTTCATTTGCAAATATTTTCTCTCATTCTGAGGGTTGTCTTTTTGTCTTGTTTATGGTTTCCTTTGCTGTGCAAAAGCTTTGAAGTTTCATTAGGTCCCATTTGTTTATTTTTCTTTCCATTTCTCTAGGAGGTGGGTAAAAAAGGATCTTGCTGTGGTTTATGTCACAGAGTGTTCTGCCTATGTTTTCCTCTAAGAGTTTGATAGTGTCTGGCCTTACATATAGGTCTTTAATCCATTTTGAGTTTATTTTTATGTACGGTGTTAGGGAGTGTTCTAATTTCATACTTTTACATGTACCTGTCCAGTTTTAGCAGCACCACTTATTGAAGAGGCTGTCTTTTCTGCACTGTATATTCTTGCCTCCTTTATCAAAGATAAGGGGACCATATATGCGTGGGTTTCTCTCTGGGCTTTCTATCCTGTTCCATTGATCTATATTTCTGTTTTTGTGCCACTACCATACTGTCTTGATTACTGTAGCTTTGTAGTATAGTCTGAAGTCAGGGCGCCTGATTCCTCCAGCTCCATTTTTCTTTCTCAAGATTCCTTTGGCTATTTGGGCGCCTTTTGTGTTTCCGTACAAATGGTGAAATTTTTTGTTCTAGTTCTGTGAAAAATGCCAGTGGTAGTTTTATAGGGATTGCATTGAATCTGTAGATTGCTTTGGATAGTAGAGTCATTTTTACAATGTTGATTATTCCAATTCAAGAACATGGTATATCTCTCCATCTGTTTGTATCATCCTTAATTTCTTTCATCAGTGTCTTATAATTTTCTGCATACAAGTCTTTTGTCTCCTTAGGTAGGTTTATTCCTAGATATTTTATTCTCTTTGATGCAATGGTAAATGGGAGTGTTAATTTCACTTTCAGATTTTTCATCATTAGTGTATAGGAATGCTAGAGATTTCTGTGCATTAATTTTGTATCCTGCTACTTTACCAAATTTATTGATTAGCTCTAGTAGTTTTCTGGTAGCACCTTTAGGATTCTCTATGAATAGTGTCATGTCATGCGCAAACAGTGACACCTTTACTTCTGTTCCAATTTGGATTCCTTTTATTTCTTTTTCTTCTCTGATTGCTGTGGCTAAAACTTCCAAAACTATGTTGAATAATAGTGGTGAGAGTGGGCAGCCTGGTCTTGTTCCTGATCTTAGTGGAAATGGTTTCAGTTTTTCACCATTGAGGATGATGTTGGCTGTGGGTTTGTCATATATGGCCTTTATTATGTTGAGGAAAGTTCCCTCTATGCCTGCTTTCTGGAGGGTTTTAATCATAAATGGGTGTTGAATTTTGTCTAAAGGTTTCTCTGCATCTATTGAGATGATCATATGGTTTTTCTCCTTCAGTTTGTTAATATGGTGTATCACATTGATTGATTTGCGCATATTGAAGAATCCTTGCATTCCTGGCATAAACCCCACTTGATCATGGTGTATGATCCTTTTAATGTGCTGTTGGATTCTGTTTGCTAGTATTTTGTTGAGGATTTTTGCATCTATGTTCATCAGTGATATTGGCCTGTAGTTTTCTTTCTTTGTGACATCTTTGTCTGGTTTTGGTATCAGGGTGATGGTGGCCTCGTAGAATGAGTTTGGGAGTGTTCCTCCCTCTGCTGTATTTTGGAACAATGAGAAGAATAGGTGTTAGCTCTTCTCTAAATGTTTGATAGAATTCGCTTGTGAAGCCATCTGGTCCTGGGCTTTTGTTTGTTGGAAGATTTTTAATCACAGTTTCAATGTGAGTGCTTGTGATTGGTCTGTTCATATTTTCTATTTCTTCCTCGTTTAGTCTCAGAAGATTGTGCATTTCTAAGATTTTCTCCATTTCTTCCAGGTTGTCCATTTTATTGGCATAGAGTTGCTTGTAGTAATCTCTCATGATCCTTTGTATTTTTTTTTTTTTTTGGTACGCGGGCCTCTCACTGTTGCGGCCTCTCCCATTGCGGAGCACAGGCTCCGGACGCGCAGGCTCAGCGGCCATGGCCCACGGGACCAGCCGCTCTGCGGCACGTGGGATCCTCCCCGACCGGGGCACAAACCCGTGTCCCCTGCATCGGCAGGCGGACTCTCAACCACTGCGCCACCAGGGAAGCCCGATCCTTTGTATTTTTGCAGTGTCAGTTGTTACTTCTCCTTCTTCACTTCTACTTCTTTTGATTTGAATCTTCCCCTTTTTTTCTTGATGAGTCTGGCTAGTGGTTTATCAATTTTGTTTATCTTCTCAAAGAACCAGCTTTTAGTTTTATTGATCTTTGCTATTGTTTCCTTCATTTCTTTTTCATTTATTTCTGATCTGATCTTTATCATTTCCTTGTTTCTGCTAACTTTGGGGTTTTTTTGTTCTTCTTTCTCTGATTGCTTTAGGTGTAAGGTTAGATTGTTTATTTGAGATGTTTCTTGTTTCTTAAGGTAGGATTGTATTGCTATAAACTTCCCTCTTAGAACTGCTTTTGCTGCATCTCATAGGTTTTGGGTTATCGTGTTTTCATTGTCATTTGTTTCTAGGTATTTTTTGATTTCCTCTTTGATTTCTTCAGTGATCTGTTAGTTATTAAGTAGTGTATTGTTTAGCCTCCATGTGTTTGTATTTTTTACAGTTTTTTTGCTATAATTGATACCTAGTCTCGTAGTGTTGTGGTCAGAAAAGATACGTGATACGATTTCAGTTTTCTTAAAATTACCAAAGCTTGATTTGTGACCCAAGATATGATCTATCCTGGAGAATGTTCCATGAGCACTTGAGAAGAATGTGTATTCTGTTGTTTTTGGATGGAATGTCATATAAATATCAATTAAGTCCATCTTGTTTAATGTATCATTTAAAGCTTGTGTTTCCTTATTTATTTTCATTTTGGTTGATCTGTCCATTGGTGGAAGTGGGGTGTTAGAGTCCCCTACTATGATTGTGATACTGTCGATTTCCCCTTTTATGGCTTTTAGTATTTGCCATATGTATTGAGGTGCTCCTATGTTGGGTGCATAAATATTTACAATTGTTATCTCTTCTTCTTGGATCGATCTGTTGATCATTATGTAGTGTCCTTGTTTGTCTCTTGTAATAGTCTTTATTTTAAAGTCTATTTTGTCTGATATGAGAATTGCTACTCCAGCTTTCTTTTGATTTCCATTTACATGGAATATCTTTTTCCATCCCCTCACTTTCAGTCTGTGTGTGTCCCTAGGTCTGAAGTTGGTCTCTTGTAGACAGCATATATACGGGTCTTGTTTTGGTATCCTTTCAGCCAGTCTGTCTTTTCGTTGGACCATTTAATTCATTTACATTTAAGGTAATTATTGATATGTATGTTCCTATTCCCATTTTCTTAATTGTAGGTCTTTTCCTTCTCTTGTGTTTCCTTCCTAGAGAAGTTCCTTTAGCATTTGTTGTAAAGCTGGTTTGGTGGTGCTGAATTCTCTTAGCGTTTGCTTGTCTGTAAAGGTTTTAATTTCTCCAACAAATCTGAATGAGATCCTGCTGGGTAGCGTAATCTTGGTTGTAGGTTTTTCCCCTTCATCACTTTAAATATGTCCTGCCACTCCCTTGTGGCTTGCAGAGTTTCTGCTGAAAGATCAGCTTTTAACCTTATGGGGATTCCCTTGTGTGTTATTTGTTGTTTTTCCCTTGCTGCTTTTAATATGTTTTCTTTGTATTTAATTTTTGATAGTTTGATTAATATGTGTCTTGGTTTGTTTCTCCTTGGATTTATCCTGTATGGGACTCTCTGTGCTTCCTGGACTTGATTAACTATTTTCTTTCCCATATTAGGGAAGTTTTCAACTATAATCTCTTCAAATATTTTCTCAGCCCCTTTCTTTTTCTCTTTTTCTTATGGGACCCCTATAATTCGAATGTTGGTGCATTTAATGTAGTCCCAGAGGTCTCTGAGACTGTCCTCAGTTCTTTTCATTCTTTTTTCTTTATTCTGCTCTGCAGTAGTTATTTCCACTATTTTATCTTCCAGGTCACTTCTCCATTCTTCTGCCTCAGTTATTCTGCTATTGATCCCTTCTAGAGAATTTTTAATTTCATTTATTGTGTTATTCATCACTGTTTCCTCTTTAGTTCTTCTAGGTCCTTGTTGAACGTTTCTTGTATTTGTTTTATTCTATTTCCAGGATTTTGGATCATCTATACTATCATTATTCTGAATTCTTTTTCAGGTAGAGTGCCTATTTCCTCTTCATTTGTTAGGTTTGGTGGGTTTTTACCTTGCTCCTTCATCTGCTGTGTGTTTTTCTGTCTTCTCATTTTGCTTAACTTACTGTGTTTGGGGTCTCCTTTTTGCAGGCTGCAGGTTTGTAGTTCCTGTTATTTTTGGTGTCTGTCCCCAGTGGGTAAGGTTGGTTTAGTGTGTTGTGTAGGCTTCCTGGTGCAGGGGACTAGTGCCTGTGTTCTGGTGGATGAGGCTGGATCTTGTTTTTCTGTTGTGCAGGTCCACGTCTGGTGGTGTGTTTTGGGGTGTCTGTGGCCTTATTATGATTTTAGGCAGCCTCTGTGCTAATGGATTGGATTGTGTTCCTGTCTTGCTAGTTGTTTGGCATAGGGTGTCCAGCACTGTAGCTTGCTGGTCATTGAGTGAAGCTGGGTCTTGACGTTGCGATGGAGATCTCTGGGAGATTTTCGCCGTTTGATAGTACATGGAGCTGGGAGGTCTGTTGTGGGTCAGTGTCGTGAGCTTGGCTCTGCCACCTCAGAGGCACAGCCCTGATGCCTGGCTGGAGCACCAAGATCCTTTCATCCACACAGCTCAGAATAAAAGGGAGAAAAGAAAGAAGATAAAATAAAGTAAAATAAAATAAAGTTATTAAAATAAATATTAAGAAAAAATTTTCTTAAAGTAAACAAAACAAAACAAAAAAACGGACAGACAGAACCCTAGGACAAATGGTAAAAGCAAAGCTATACAGACAAAATGACACAGAGAAGCATACAGATACACACTAAGAAAAGGAGAAAAATTGAAAATATATATATATATATCTTTGCTGCCAAAGTCCACCTCCTCAATTTGGGATGGTTCATTGTCTATTCAGGTATGCCACAGATGCAGAGTACATCAAGTTGATTGTGGAGATTTAATCCGCTGCTCCTGAGGGTGCTGGGAGAAATTTCTCTTTCTAATCCGCTGCTCCTGAGGCTGCTGGGAGAGATTTCCCTTTCTCTTCTTTGTTTGCACAGCTCCCGGGGTTCAGCTTTGGACTTGGCCCCGCCTCTGAGTGTAGGTCGCCTACGGGCGTCTGATCTTCGCTCAGACAGGACGGGGTTAAAGGAGCAGCCGATTCGGAGGCTCTGGCTTACTCAGGCCTGGGGAAGGGAGGGGTCCGGATATGGGGCGAGCCTGCGGCGGCAGAGGCTGGCATGATGTTGCACCAGCCTGAGGCGTGCCGTGTGTTCTCCTGGAGAAGTTGTCCCTGGATCACGGGACCCTGGCAGTGGCGGGCTGCATAGGCTCCCGGGAGGGGGGGTCTGGATTGTGATCTGTGCTTGCGCACAGGCTTCTTGGTGGCGGCAGCAGCACCCTTAGCATCTCATGCCCGTCTCTGGTGTCCGCTCTGATAGCCACGGCTCGCGCCTGTCTCTGGAGCTCCTTTAAGCAGTGCTCTGAATCCCGTCTCCTGGTGCATCGGGAAACAAAGAGGCAAGGAAAAGTCTGTTTCCTCTTTGGCAGCACCCGACTTTTTCTGGACTCCCTCCCAGCTAGCTGTGGCGCAGTTGCCTCTTCAGGCTGTGTTCACGCAGCCAACCCCAGTCCTCTCCCTGGGATCTGACCTCCTAAGCCAGAGCCTCAGCTCCCAGCCCCTACCCGTCCCGGCACGTGAGCAGACTAGCCTCTCGGGCTGGTGAGTGCTGGTCGGCACAGATCCTCTGTGCGGGAATCTCTGCACTCTGCCTTTCACACCCCTGTTGCTGTGCTCTCCTCCGTGGCTCCGAAGCTCCCCACTCCGCCACCCGCAGTCTCCGCCCGTGAAGGGGCTTCCTAGTGTGTGGAAACCTTTCCTCCTTCACAGCTCCCTCCCACTGGTGCAGGTCCCGTCGCTATTCCTTTGTCTCTGTTTTTTCTTTATTCTCTTCCCCTACCCAGGTACGTGGGGAGTTTCTTGCCTTTTGGGAGGTCTGAGGTCTTCTGCCAGCGTTCAGTAGGTGTTCTGTAGGAGCTGTTCCACACGTAGATGTATTTCTGATGTTTTTGTGGAGAGGAAGGTGATCTCCGCGTCTTACTCTTCCACCGTCTTGAAGCTCCTCCCACTGTAAATGTCTTGACCCTAAACCTAGGAATGGCCAACTTAGTCCTGCTTCTTTGATTTGTAATCCCATTACTATGTGTTTTGTGCATCCTACAGTATAAAGTGACAGGTACCTTTAACTCAATCATATCTGCATGCATGAAATAAATCTTATCTACAATTACTTTCATTTTAATTAGGTTGTTTCACAGTGCAAAGGTCCTAAAGGTTTTACTTGAATGGTTTATGAATTCAGAAGTAGTCAGTAAAGTTAACTTCTGATTCCATAGAATTCCAGTGTTAATCTTAGTTGTACAGGAGCAGACTGCAGCTGCCATCAAATTTCTGCTTCCTTCTATCATGGAATATCAAGTTCTAAATATTTAACACTGATGCAACACTAATAATACACTATTCATATTCATATTTCAACAATGTCCCAGTAATGAGCTCCATAGCAATTTCACCCCCTGATCCAGGATCTATTCCTGGTTCATGCTTTACATTTTGTTATCATGTCTACTTAATCTTTACTTGAAACAATTTTTCAGTAAATTTTATTTTGTAAGGAATGTATTCATGTCATCTAAGTTGTCAGGTTAGTTGGCATAAAGTTGTTATAATCTCATTTTCCTTTTAATGTCTGCTGTGATCTGCAATGATAAGCCATCTTTCATTTTTGGTATTTGTTATTTGTATTGTCTCTTGTTTTTAATTTGACCAGTCTAGCTTGAAGTTGAACCAATTTTTGTCTTTGTTAATTTTTTTCTATTGTTTATTTCATTGGTATGTGCTGTTATTAGTTCCTTCTACTTACTTTGAGTTTACTTTCTTCTTTTCCTAGCTTCTTAAGGTAAAGCCTTAGGCCATTTAAGACCTGCTTTCCTAATATAACTATTAAAATAATAAACTTCCCTTTTTAGCTTTAACTTTATCCTCAAATTTTTTATATTGTACTTCTATTATTATTCAGTTTGAAGTATTTTCTATTTCTGATGTTGTTTCTTCCTTGACCCACGAATTATTAGAAGTGTGTTTAATTTTCAAACATTTGGGGATTTTCTAGATATCCTATTGTTATTAATTTCTAATTTAATTCCATTGTGGTAAAAGAAAATCTACGATTTCAATATTTTTACATTTACTAAGATTAATTTTATGACACAGTTTATGGCCTGTCTTGCTGAACATACCTTGTGCACTTGAAGTTGTGGGGTTTAGTGTTATACAAATAGCAATTAGGTCAAGGTTACAGATAGTGTTGTTGAAATCTATGACTTTACTGATTTTAGTTAAGTTGTTTTATCCATTGCTGAGAGAGGGATGTTAAAATCTCCAACCATGATTATGGAATTGTCTATTCCTACCTTTAAATATGTCAAATTTTGCTCCATATATTTTGAAATTCTTTATTAGGATTTATGATTTTTATGATCTTGTCTCACTACCTTTTATCTCGGATAGTACTCTTGGTCTTGAAATCTACTTTATTGACATTACTATAGCTACTTTGGGTTTCTTTTGCTTACTGTTTCATGGTATGTTATTTTTCCTCCATTTACTTGCAGTCTGTCAATGTGAACTACACTAATAATTTTTAACCACAATCCTGAAGCTTGGTAATCCCTTCCTTGCTTTTGTTTGAAGAATTACTCTAAAAGTATGCTCTATAGTTTTACGTTAGCACATATAAATTTATAAGATTCATTTATGTATATTTATTTATGTGTATTCATTTATGACTGGCATCTAACACTCAGTATTAAGTTTGTTGAGATTCATCCAGGTTCTTACATGTAGCTGTGACTCATTTATTTTTATTGCTTTATAGTATGCCACTGTATATGCCAAAATTTATTCATTCATTTTATTGTTAATAGATATTTAGTTTCCTTTTTTAATATCTTGAAAAATGCTGCTATAGATATTTTTGTACATATTTCTCGATGCACTTATGCACACATTTCTTTTGGGTATATCCCTAGAAATGAAATTGCAGATTCAAAAGTTATTTGTATTGTCACATTTAGTAGATAGTGCCAAAATGCTTTCTAAAGTGGTTGCACCCATTTACATTCCTCTAGTAGAGTTCGAGTCTTGGTGATCCACTTCCTAACCCACCCTTCTTGTTTTCAGAGTTTTTAATTTTTGCCAATCTTGTAGGTCTAAACATATCCCATGATTTTAATTTGCATTTTTCTGATGACTAATGAGGTTAAGCCTTTTTTTCCACATGCTTATACTGTGTTTCCTCTTCTGTAAAGTTCCTGTGTAAGTCTTTTTCTTACATTCAACTGAGATTTTTATAAATTGATTTTTTAAGGAATTCTTTATGTATTCTCTTTAATAATTCTTCATCAGTTTTATGTGTAGCATAAGTCTATTGCAAGTTAGTGGCTTGAGCTTGAAAGTTTTTTATAGAGTATTTGGCTGATCAGCAGTCCTTAAAACTAAGGAAGTTAAATTTACTAATAGTTTCCTTAAGTTTGTAATTTTGAAATGCTTTGTCCATCACCTCAAATAAATAAGGGCTCATAGTTTTATGGAGATAGTGCTTTTATTTTCTTGTCATGAAAAATCCCACTAATGCTCCATTCTATAGCTAGTTCAAGGACCCCTGTTTATTTGTTGAGAGGGGAAGGGAATTGGTGGGAGATTTGGTGTTGGCCAAATTCTGAAAGTAGAAATTGTGCCCAAGAAAAAGTATTTTGTCGGTTACTGTGACCACATTTGTAGTTCTTGGCTAGTTCAGAACCCTTTGGTAGCAGGTCAAAGCCCTTGACTTCTTCTTTATTTGTAGAGGAAAGATATGCCCAATAGAGGTCAAATTTGTTAATTAAAATAATTAATAAAATATGTGGGCAAATGTAAGGGCTATTCCTAAGAGGGGAAGATTTAGAGAGCATAGAGAAGGAAAAGAGAGAAAAATGGAGGGGACTGGAGTCTATAAGTTTTAAAAGTTAATAGGAAACTAGAGCAAGAAGTGGGCAGTAATCTGTTATTTCACTTATATTAGCTTGGTTAAACTCAAAAGACATATTTGAGATTTTGACCAGGACAGCTCTAGGTAGTGCCATTCTTCCTTTTACTGCTAGAAAAAAGGGCTCAAGAAGAAAAAGTCAGGTACTTTGTCTTGTAATCAGGGCTGTCTCTTCTGGTCTGATTGGAGGTGGGTTAAAATCAGCTCTTGAATGAGAAGTAAATCTGATTTTTAACTCCAATGTTTGAAATTTAGCAGTTCATGAGGACAGATAGTCTTTTTACTCATTTTATAATCTCAGAGAGCTGTGGAGTTCCAAGAGTGTTTAGATAAGGGTATATCTTTTCAGTTGAATTTTGTTTAGAAAGGATATCAGTAGAGACTTGTGATTATGAAGACATCAAGCCAGAAATTATATTTCTGAGGGAAAATGAAAGGCTATCTGAAATTATTAACTTTTCTTTATTCTATATCCCCCATTCCCATTTATATTTCTCTCTTATTTTAAAGACTGTTTCCTAGAATATTACAGAAGAAACTCTCTTAGCTGAATTGTGATCCTATTTTTATCTTGTTTGAAGGATGATTTTCTTTTAATGTGAGACTAATGATACATTAGAATTACATTCTGTGAAAATATTTCTTGAAGGTTGATCACATGTCATATTTATGCAATTCAGGAATGAAGGAAAAAGTGATAACATTTGAAAAGAAGTATAAATTGAACTAAAGTTAATGACTTTTCCATTTCTTTCTGTATGGATACACTGGTTGATTCATGTGATACTTAAAGAGAAGCTTAACTGATAATGTGTGGAAGGAATACTACATCTTTAGATTTATTTAGGGCAAAGACTAATTTCCTAGTGATTATCACATATAGACCCTTGATAAATTCTTGTTGAACTTCTAATCAATTACAACTCAGAGCTGGAGATATGAATTCTGTTCCTGACTCTGCCATGTATTTCTGTGTGACCTTAAGTACTCAATTTCTTGAATATTTTTACAAGTAAAATATTGTACTTTGGGGCTATAAAATCACTTGTTTTTAGGCTTTTCAGAGAACAGTGTCTTATTCACCATCAAATTCCGATTCTCAGTGCTTCTCTCTCTCTAGGCTGATTCTCAGCATGTATTCATGCCTCATCTCATATCTACCTCTCTCTCTCTCTCTCTCTCAATACACACACATGCACACTCATTAAAAACAAAATACAAAGGCATTGCCTTCCCCTACCTGCATTTGTGGTTAGTGCACAGGCCTGACTCACAACATCCGAAACTTGGATTCAGATTCAGCTTTACCTCTCCACGTGGCAGGTTAGAAGTGGTGGGAAATTAACACAACCCTTCCCCTACCACTACCAGGAGAAACCCTCAACCAACCATTTACTGGATATTTCTCATTGCTCTTCTCCACTCCACTTCCTAGAATCGCCTCAAAATAAACTACTTGCTCATGAGTTCTTACCTCAAAGTAGGCTTCTGGAGGAACCCAAAGTAGGACACAAAGCAGACTCCTCCTTGACGCTTCTTTCAGCTACCAGCGTATTGCTCTCCTCATTCTTGAATAATTAAGCTGTCCTATTCATTCCTCAACTGCAGTAGTGCCAGGTTCTGCTGTACCACCAAGTTCTCTCTATAAAAATGCCCAAGGATTAACATGTGGCATATCCAGTAGCAGTTTCAGAACTTAACTTGCTTGAAGTATCAATTAACAATAAATAATCTTTCCTTCAACCTCTCCAGCTCCACTGATGTATAATTCTTAAGACTTTGACCTTACACCATTGTGGGAACTGGTTTAACTGAAGGGTTGTTGTCCTTGCATCTAATGATGGACCTTTAGAACTTGAAGTTTGTAGGGCAGGCAGTTAGGAAGAGCAGGTGGGTGTAGAACAGAGAAAGGATAAGCTGGAGCCCACAAAGCATGAGTTTATAGTTCATTCTGCCCCTGACTTTGATAGTATGAGTGTTGTCCTTGAAGGGTTGTTGTCCTTGCATCTAATGATGGACCTTTAGAACTTGAAGTTTGTAGGGCAGGCAGTTAGGAAGAGCAGGTGGGTGTAGAACAGAGAAAGGATAAGCTGGAGCCCACAAAGCATGAGTTTATAGTTCATTCTGCCCCTGACTTTGATAGTATGAGTGTCTGCAGATGAGGCTGGTAACTGCCCTCAAAAAACTAAATTCACACAAATTTTGGTAATTTGTTTTCAATATCCTCTAATAAAAAATGTCTTCCTGTTTCCTTTATGATTACTTCTTTGACCCATGAATTATTTATTTATTTATTTATTTATTTAGCTGCATCAGGTCTTAGTTGTGGCACAGGGGATCTTCATTGCAGTATGCGGGATCTTTCGTTGCAGCATGCAGGCTCTTTGTTGTGGCACGCGGGCTTCTCTCTAGTTGTGGCATGTGGGCTCAGTTGCCACACAGCATGTGGGATCTTAGTTCCCTGACCAGGGATCAAACCCACGTCCCCTTGCATTGGAAGGCAGATTTAACCTCTGGACCGCCAGGGAAATCCCATGCCGTGAATTATGTAGGGCACTCATTTCAAGTGTTCCCTTGAAATAGCCCCCTGTGACTAGTGTGAACTTTATTGGACAGGTGAGTCTTAGAGAGTCAATTATCAAAGGGAAAAATTTTATATTAGCTTTTATTTTAACCATTTCCAGGGATGTTCATTTCTTTCAAGGTACATCCAATTTTCTATCTAGTGTCATATTATTTCCGCCTGAAGAATTTCCCTTAATACTTTTTTTATAGTTCAGGTCTCCTAGTAATGAATTCTACTAGTTTTAGTATGATAAATGTTTGTTTCTCCCTTATTTTGAAAATCTTTTTATTTTGTTTTATTTAAATTTTTTTTTTAATTTTTTAGGCCATGCCATGTGTCATGTGGGATCTTAGTTCCCTGACCAGGGATTGAAACCATGTCCCCTGCATTGAGAGAGTGGAGTCTTAATCACGGACTGCCAAGGAAGTCTCGAAAATCTTTTTATTTTGAAATAATTATAGGTTCACAGGAAGTTGCAAAACTGTATGCATTCGCCTTCTATTTTTTTTTTTTTTTTTTTTTTTGTGGTACGCGGGCCTCTCACTGTTGTGGCCTCTCCCATTGCGGAGCACAGGCTCTGGACGCGCAGGCTCAGTGGCCATGGCTCACGGGCCCAGCCGCTCTGCAGCATGTGGGATCTTCCCGGACCAGGGCATAAACCCGTGTCCCCTGCATCGGCAGGCGGACTCTCAACCACTGCGCCATGAGGGAAGCCCCTCATTTTTTTTTTAAACATCTTTATTGGAGTATAATAGCTTTACAATGGTGTGTTAGTTTCTGCTTTATAACAAAGTGAATCAGCTATATGTATATATATATCCCCATATCTCCTCCCTCTTGTGTCTCCCTCCCACTCTCCTTCATTTTTGAGAGATATTTTTGCTGCATATAAAATTCTGGTTTTATGTTCTTTAAACCTTTCTTTCTGCAAGATTTGTCGTTCCATTTTCTTCTGACTTGCATAGTTTCTGTTAAGGAGTATACTTAAGCTTTTCTTTGTTCCTCTGTATGTAATGTGGGTTGTGGGGTTTTTTGTTTTTTGTTTTTTTTCTTCCTCCGATTGCCTTAAAATGTAAAAAAAAAAAAAAAATGAGAGCAGCTTGGGCTGCTCTGAGATTCTTTTGTCTGTGATTGATGTCTTTTACAATTTTTAGAAAATTCTTGGCCTTTATCTCTTCAAATATTTCTTCTGGTCCATCATCTCTCTCTTCTGAATTTCCAAGTACATGTATATTAGATGATTTGTTATCATCCCACAATTCTTGTGTGCTCTGTTCCTTTTTTCTTTTTGCTTTTTTTTCTTTCCCTCTTTGTTAGACCTATCTTTAAGTTTGGTGATTTTATCCAAGCTATGTGCTGTGGATGAGACCATTGAAATCATTGTTTATCTCTGTTGCTGTGGGGTTTTTTAGATTTTTTGTTTTTATTTATAGCATTCCCATTTGGTTTCCTTTTTGTTGTTGTTGTTAAAATTATCTATTTATTCATGCATGTTGTCCACCCATTTCACTAGAGCTTTGTCTTAGTTCAGACTGCTATAAAAACTATCATGCACTGTGTGACTTAAACAATAGAAACTTATTTTTCACAGTTATGAAGACTGGAAGTCCGAGATCAGGGTGCTAGCATAGCTGAGTTCTGATGAGGACTCTCTTTCTTGTTTATAGACAGTCCTCTTGCTGTATCCTCACATGGCAGAGAGATAGCAAGCGAGCAAGCTCTGGTTTCCTCATCCTCTTATGAGAACATCAATCCCATCACAGGGGCTCCACCCTCATGACCTCATGTAAACCTCATTACCTCCCCAAAGCCCCACCTCTAAATATCATCACAATATGGATTAAGGCTTCAACATATGGATTTTTGGAGAGATACACACATTCAGTCTATAGCAAGATTTAATATTATTCACAGTTATTTTAAATTCTCTGCTTGTTCTACCTGGGTTTTCTCCAGGTCTAGTTCTGTTGATTGCTTTGTCTTTTGCCATTTTTTTTTTCTTTGCTTTCTTGTGTCTGACAATTTTTTAGTTTTTATTTTTGGCTAGGTTGTGCAGCAACTTTTGTATATAGTCCATTTTTTTTTCCTCCATCAGGCCCTACGTAGCCCCAGCCAGGTTATGCTGTGACTCAATTTTGATTATAGGCCTGGTAGCCAGAATGGGGACAGCTTCCAAAGGCACCTGTTGCCTTATGGGGGAAGACCTGTATATGGTCTTTATTCATGTTAGGGTGGGAGAAAGGGAGAGAGGGTAGTTCTAGCTCTTAGTGGGCAAAGGGTGGGCCTCTTCAGCAAATACAAAATGTTCAGAAACTTCTAGGGAGTGAAAATTGTTTGGGGCATCCATCAGATATCCCCATCTCATCTTCCAGGTTTGGTCTTAAACTTGACATAACATACCTGGCTTGGTTGAA
The DNA here is from genome assembly GCF_951394435.1 of Stenella coeruleoalba. Classification (NCBI taxonomy): domain Eukaryota; kingdom Metazoa; phylum Chordata; class Mammalia; order Artiodactyla; family Delphinidae; genus Stenella; species Stenella coeruleoalba. Next base: position 92,308,277 of record NC_137153.1, on the reverse strand, counting down.
CATTTGTTGGCTGTTAGCTACTTTTACCATCAAATCCTGTGCTTGAATTTCAGCATTTTTCTTTTTTATTGAAATATAAATGACATATATCATTATATTAGTTATAGGTGGACAACATAATGATTTGATACATTGCAAAATGATTACCACAATGATATATACATTGCAAAATGATTACCACAATAAGTTAGCCAATATTCATTGCCACCGGTAGGTAAAAAATTTTTTTCTTGCAATGAGAACTTTTAAGATCTACTCTCTTAGTAACTTTCAAATATACAATATAGTATTATTAACTATAGTCACTACACTGTAAATTACATCCCCAGGACTTACTTTATTTTATTACTGAAAGTTTGTACCTTTTGACAACCTTCACCCATTTTTGCCCACCCTCTACCCCCTGCTTCTGGAAACTACCAACCTATTCTCTGTATCTATGAGTTCAGTGGGGGTTTTTTGTTTTTGTATTTTGTTTTGTATTAGATTCCACATATAAGTGAGATCATATAGTATTTGTCTTTCTCTGTCTGATTTATTTAACTTAGCATAATGCCCTCAAGGTCCATCCATGTTGTCACAAATGGCAGGATTTCCTTCATTTTTATGCCTGAATAATACTTCATTTTATATATATATATATATACTATTTATTCATTCATTCATCAGTGGACACTTAAGTTGTTTCCATGTCTTGGGTATTATAAATAATGCTACAATGAACCTGGGGCTGTAGATATCTTTTTGAATTAGTGTTTTCATTTCTTTTGGATAAATACCCAGAAGTGGAATTGCTGAATCATAAGGAAGTTCTGTTTTTAGTTTTTTGAGGAGCCTCCGTATTGTTTTCCATAGTGGCTGCACCAATTTACATTCCTGTCAGTGATGCACAAGTGTTCTCTTTTCTCCACATCCTCACCAACACTTGTTATTTCTTGTCTTTTTGATAATAGCTGTCCTAACAGTTTTGATTTTGATTTGCATTTCCCTGGTGATTAGTGATGTTGAGCACATTTTCATGTATGTGTTGTCCATCTGTTTGCCTTCTTTGAGAAAATATCTATTTAGATCCTCTGCCCATGTTTTAATCAGATTGTTTATTTTTGCAATTGAGTTGTATCTCATAATTTTTAATTGATTGTCAGACATGGTATATAGAACAGTAAAAATCAATATAAATATTTACATCTTGAACTAGAAATACCTCTTCTGCTGGTCTGTTAGTGGGGTCAATCTAGTCAAGAGTTGAGCTCATTTTTTTTTTTGTCATTTTTGCTATGGTTATATTCGCTATAATCACCCACTTCAAAATCTTTTGGTGTTACACTGTGTTTAGAAGGAGGTAGGTTTGCTAGAGGATTTTTCTCAATGTTCACTTTCCACCCTCAACTTTAGGCCTTCCCTGTGTGCCTGCACATTAGAAAGTGTCTCTTTCCGTGTTTTTACACACCCTAAATGGTAGACTGTTGTTGCTTGTTACTTGGTGTTCACTAGCCTGGTGGTGGGGAGGTCATGATAGTTTTCTGTTATCCTAGATGAGCCTCAGTCTTTGACAGGCCCTGTGCCCCACTGTCTGGGGGTGGAGATTTCTCAGTGATCCTGCCCTCTCCAAGTGATGAGAGACCTCTAATTATTTGAGTCCAGGATGGTTTCCTGTCCTTCTCCAGGGGTAAGTGTTTTTTTGTTTGCTTTTTGTTTTTTCCTCATTCATTTTTTCCTGCCTCCAGCAACAGTAGGTCTCCTGTGCCTTGAGAGTGACAGGACTTGGTGTTCTTTCTCCAGTAGGGTGACCAACTCCTCCTGATTTTTCTGGGACTGTCCCGGTTTTAGCTCTGAAAGTCCTGCATCTTGGGAAATGCTTCAGTCCTAAGAAACTGGCTCAGTTGGTCATCCTCTCTCCCAGTGGCTTAAGGATTTTATTCCTCAGGGAAAAAAGGTTCAGGTGGGGCTTTGTGCCTTTCTTGCAGTGGTGGTTGCTACCCTCCTCCAGGACTGCCCAAGTCAGGAAACATTTTTCCAGTTTCTTGTCCTACCCCAATCTTTCTCATAACCATCTGGTGAGGTACATAAAGAAGAGCCTGTTATTGGGTGCAAACTTCTCTTGTGTCTGCAGCTTCTGGGTGTTTTCTGTGTTTATGCTAGCTCACACAGCCTTTAGCAATTCACTGAAAATTTAGCTGAATTCCGGTTATCTGCTTGTATGGAGGCCCCATCTTGTGCTCTGCTGCAGGTTTACCAGGTTGTTTCATCATGAAGGCACCCTTCTTTTCTTACATTTCAGGCTAGTTAGTGGCCCTGCAACCTCACCTTTTTGACAGATTCAATATAAGTTATGATTTTCAAGATTATTCACATTTTCTTGTTATTATTGATGGAACAACACTCTAGCTGCCTACATTCTAAGCAGAAATCAGTACTTGGTTTCTTTAGAAAGAATATATATATTTCAGTTTTGAGGTATAGTGTTTTATAAATGTCAATGAGATCAAGTTGGTTGGGAGTGTTGTCCAAATCTTTGGTATCTTACTGAATTTTTAAAATCGACTTGAACTGTCATTTACTGAGAGACAGTTGCTAAAATTCTCAACTATGATCATGGATTTTTAAAAATTTTTTCAATTTTGCTTCATGTATTTTGAAACTCTGTTATTACAGAGTGTATATACGTTTAAAAATATATTTTCTTGATGACTTGATTTCTTTATTATTATGAAATATTCCCCTTTATCTCTAGTAATACTCTTTGTCTTGACATAAATGGCTATAAATAAATATATATATAAATATATACTTATATATAGTCTTTTAAAAAATATATTTATTTATTTGGCTGTGTTGTGTCTCAGTTGCAGCACACAGGATCTTCGTTGTTTCATGTGGGATCTTCATTGTGGCATGCGGGGTCTTTAGTTGCAGCATGTGAACTTCTTAGTTGCAGCATGTGGGATCTAGTTCCCTGACCAGGGATCAAACCCAGGCCGCCTGCACTGGGAGTGCGGAGTCTTAGCCACTGGACCACCAGGGAAGTCCTGTATATAGTCTTGATATAAGTTGATATAAAGTTGATATACATATAGCCCCACTAGCTTTCTTATGTTCAGTATCTGTGTTGCCTATATTTTTCTTCCCTTTTATTTTCAATCTGTCTGTGTCTTTTATCTTGACAATACCTTTCTAAAAAAAACAGCAATTTGCTTTTTCAATTATTAGTCTGACGATCTGCATCTTAAGTGCATTAAATTTTCTATGGATTTCTCTTTATTTTTCTCTATGGGTTTTTGTTGTTATTGTTGCTTCGTCATAATTGAAAGTCACCACGTAGGAGTGAAAATTTCTTCTCTTCTATGAGGAGCTTGTCACTTGCTAGAGTTTAATTCATTTAGATTCTTTGCATTCTTGGCAATCTAATGAGTTTAACAAAACAAAAACACTTCTGTGTACCTGAAGTGCTTGTCAGTTTCTCCTTTTGCTTAGGACTGGGTAAATCCTAACTACAAAGCTATGAGTATTTTTTTTCCTAGGGAGCAATATGTCAGCCTCCTTGTTCTCCCGAGAGACTTTATTCTCATTCTTTTGAAAGATCATTCTATTTTTTATGCTCTTGTAGGTAAAATTTTAGATTCCAAGGCATTCTATTTGCAGGACTCAGGGAGGGCATTAGTAGTAGAGTCACCTGTTTCTTACATAGAGATGTTCATCAAGTCCCCCTGCTTTCAACCCCACCTCTCACTCCTATTCTCCATTGTACTTGACTTTTCAAAGGCTCTAGATGGCAGATTGTGATGTTTTCCTTGGATGTGTTAATATCATTCATGCATATTTTGACTGCTGCTTCCTCAGCCTTGGATCATTATTGTTGTGAAACTTATCACTTTGCTATATATCTTCTAGAAATTTGTTGAACACTCCTAGGAATCTTGAACTTGAAGATTATATCAGGATATTTGCTAAGTAACTGGAGAGTTAGAGCTGAATCCCAAGCAGCCTGATTCCTGGTCCAGTTTACTTTTCCTTAACCTTATCACTGCCTTATTTCATTCTCCCATATTTCTTTCTGTGTTGAGGTTTACTGAAGGCATTAGTGAAGAATCATCCAAGGAGCCACACTGTAACAAGGATTCAGCTGACAGCTACCCCTGCAAGTGCACTCATGTTGATGAGCCAGCGCATAGCTAAAGACCTAACTCCATTTCAGATAGTGCTTCTTTGGACATCACTGGAAGATGAAAAGGGAATCCTGTTTCATTCTCAAGCCTACTCTAGGGCCAGTGAAGTTGGTGAGGTGGACCTAGAGCATGCATCTTCTCTTGGAGGTGATTATGTAGGAGTCCACCCTATGGGTCTCCTCTGGTCCCTGAAATCTGAGAAGATACTAACTAAACTGCTGAAAAGAGATGTTATGAATAACCCCTTGCAGTTCCAATTAAAACTTTATGATTCAGATGTAATGGTTACCCACACCGCCATCACTACTCCAAAGGTCAGCCTGACTTTGGAGAGGTGGTATGTAGCACCTGGTGTCACCCGAATCCAAGTCAAAGAAAGCCGCCTTCGGGGAGCCCTCCTTCTCCCTCCAGGTGAGTGGAATTACCCTGGTTATTGTCATCTTTTTTTTTTCCTCTTTTAAATCCCTTATCCTCCTAGAAGTTTACTTGGATGTGGATAAAATAGAGAGCATTCCTTTCCTGACTCAGAATCAGAGTTAACTTTGGGTCAGAATAAGAACGTGGTGATAACTTCATTCCAACTCAAGTTTTATCTCAGCAATTCTGGAGCCTAAGGATGTAACAGTAGTTTATGGAGTCCCTGCATTATGAGATTTCCATAGCTTTGGATTTATGTGAAATTCATTCACATTGAAGCCTAGCTATCTGAAGACCCACATCCTGATATGGAACTGTATCCCAGCTTCTTTTGGGGGTTCTGTCATGTCTGAGTTTTAATTTAGGCATAGGTTATTGCATGATTGTCACAATAAGCTGATGATATAATGGATTGAAATATTGCAAGAAATATAGAGGATGCAAAGAAACTTTATACCCTCTAGTTCCATAAATATTGCATATTTATAGGATATTCCATAAATCAGCAGCTAATATAACATGCTCCCTAATGGCTATAAAACTTCTCAGAACATTCAGTTTCTCATAGTGATCTCAACATACCAAAAAGTGGTTCAAAACACTATTGGTACATTTCTCAGAGTTTATTGTGGGGACTGAATAAAGCAAAGTTAATTTCCCAGAAGTAGCCCTCAGTAGGTCCAGGTTTCAGGTGTGTCTGAGGTTGCCTTATTCAGACATGTGCTTTGATTTAGGACACAGCCATCACATCATCAGGATGTATTCCCCCTCTCTCCCTGCCTTTTTTTTTTTTTTTTTAATAGTCACCTTCTAGAACTGAGGTGGGTTAAGGAAACCTGAAGTGTTAGAGGTGGTTTCTGACAACATAGAGTGTTAGATGGCGTAAAAGGAAAAAAAGCTTCCCTTTGCAAATTCACCATGACCCATGCACCTTTTTGGGTAAATCTGAAAATTTTTTACCCACAGTATTTAGCATATAGACCACTTTATTGTGTGTAGGCGTCAGGAAGTAAGTGGCACAAACCTCCTTGACGCTAATATTCAGTTAAGAATCTGAATATTCGGCTCAGTGCTTTGTGATAACCTAGAGGGGTGGGATAGGGAGGATGGGAGGGAGGCTCAAGAGGGAGGGGATATGGGGACATGTGTATGCATATGGCTGATTCACTTTGTTTTACAACAGAAACTAACATAGTATTGTGAAGTAATTATACTCCAATAAAGATCTATTAAAAAAAGAATCTGAATATTAGTTCAGGCCTTTCACCTTGGGATGATGTGCTGGTTTAGGGTGTGCTATTTGCGAACGCTCTTAGACATTGTGTGTGCTGGGTCTCCTGATTTGGGTGCTTATTCTGTTGGGGTACAGAAAAGTGTTGTGTTCTGTGGAGCCAAAAACGGTTGAGTCAGGTCTCAAAGAAGTTCTCAACAACAACATTTTTCCAGAAGAGGCTCAGTACTCTTAAGTACTGTCAATCAGAATATGCAAAAACATCCCTATTCATGTATTCAAGTGGTACTTTTAAACCAAGATGTATTCAGTATCACTTTATTTCTCCTTTTCTCAAGGTGAGAAAATATAGCAATATTTTGTTTTGACAATTCCCAGTACTCCTTTAAATCAAGTCACTCCTTTCAAATATGGATGAGATCAGGCTTTCTTAGCTAAAATCACTTATACAATAGTAGTATATCCCCAATAAGGGTATGATAAATTACTTTCAGTATGTGAGCTCTGCTTTATTTTGGAAGCAAGCTGCCTACACAGTGAGTGTAGAATGATACCCTGACCATCCCTATTTTGGTATAAAATTTCATCACTGTATAGTCAGATGAGTGTAACAGAGCAGTGTTAAGTCAGGATTTTAGCTAACATAATCATTTCAGTACTTTTTTTTTTTTAAAGCCATATACTTCTTTAAGAACCCAATTAAATCTGTGGGTGCTCTCATCAGTAAAATGCACATATAAATGTATAGTCTTGCATGTAATTTCAGGACCTTCGCTGATTTCCTGAAGCCTATTTGTGTAGGTTAAGAAGCCCTTGCCTAATTTCTTTGGCTTTCTTTACTCCAGCGCTATAGATATGACTCATTAAGAGTCCTGAATTCTCTTTGGCTGTAGAGATTAAACATGTCAATGAACATGGTGTCCAGTGAAACTTCTGAATATTATGCTCCATTATATACTCAATCAGCTTTAATTCTGCCCCAGAAATAAAGGCTGAAAATGTGGAAATTCTATTGAAATTTTATACATTAATTCTAAAATTTGTGATGCATTTCTTCATGTTGTCATATTTATCTTCTCTTCTTCTCACCTTCCCTTCATACTCAATTCTGTGGGGTTTTTTGTTTGGTTTTGTTTTCAGGAGAGGGCCGTTTCCCAGTGGTTATTGATTTGTTTGGTGGTATTGGTGGACTGATTGAAATCCGAGCCAGTCTTCTGGCCAGTCATGGCTTTGCTGTCTTGGCCTTGGCTTACTGTGACTATGAAGACCTCCCTTTCCAACTAGAGAAAGGAGATTTGGAATATTTTGAGGAAGATGCAACTTTCTCCTGAGACATCCTAAGGTAAATTTGACCTTTTCAGTCAGTTTCAATCCCTATTTTTCAATAAGCATGATATTCTGTGACTTCTTTTAACTTCCAAGTATGATTCTCCCTCAGTGAACTTGAAATTCTATTACATATTTATATTTTACACATGATTTATTTTGTATCCCGTGTCTTCTGCTCAGAAAGATGAAATGCATAGTTAGCCTGTGTCTGTCATGGAATCAAAGGCATTGGCTTTGGATTCAGACAGAAATGGGTTTCATTTCTGGCTCCATCCCATCTGGTTGTGGGAATCTGGGCAAGTTACTAAGAACCCCTAATCCTCAGTTTCTTCCTTTATTAAATAATATTGTAGTGACATTACTTCATAAGGTTATTGTGAGAATTAAAAGGAATACTAGGGCTTCCCTGATGGCGCAGTGGTTGAGAGTCCGCCTGCCGATGCAGGGGACACGGGTTTGTGCCCCGGTCTGGGAGGATCCCACATGCCGCGGAGCGGCTGGGCCCCGTGAGCCATGGCCGCTGAGCCTGCACGTCCGGAGCCTGTGCTCCGCAACGGGAGAGGCCACAACAGTAAGAGGCCCGCGTACCGCAAAAAAAAAAAAAAAAAAAAAAAAAAAAAAGAAAGGAATACTAGAAGCCAAGTGCTTATTAGAGTAACAGGCAACACTAAATACTCAATAAATCTGATCAGTTATTATTATTACCACTTTCTCTGATAATTATTAAATCACCATACTTAACCAGGTAGATAATCTATTTCTTTGAAGAGTGGGTCAGACTTTTTGGTTACTTGACAGGTCTTAAACATAATGCTATAGTACTTTATAATCCACATACCTTCTTTAAATTTTAAAATGTGCTTTGCTGTTGTAAGAGGGTTGATGCATGTTAGTCCTTATTTATTGCTAATTTTTTTTTCTTAATAAGAAGCAGTCTAAGTAGTTAAGACTCTGTACTGCATCCTTTCTCATATAAGGATCACCAAAGTACTGTGAGAATTGCAATTGTAAGATGAGCAACAATTGCTGACAATCTACTGATGCACTGAATTTTTAAATAGCTATTTTTGATGCATATAATGGAATTGTCCTTGAACTATCAAATAGGCATTGTTATCATTGTGCTAGCCCTCTGCTTGGCTTAGATGAGAAATTAAAATGTTATGTGATTCTGCTTTTCACTCTTTTAGCTTGGGTCGCCTTGTAGGTGCTGCGTGACTTTTCTATCATTCTTTCTACCAATATCACACAGATGGCTAGTTAGTGACTAAGCCAGGCCTGGAAACCTGATTTCTTTCCTAGGCTCTGAGTATTTCCATTAAACCTGCTTCACACTGTCTCTTCTGCAGGAGGATAGACCTCAGATACTTCAATTCCTTGGAAGTCTTATTTCTCCATCTGTTGATTTGAAGTGTCTTCTAAGGACTCTAAATTCCCCAATTGAAAATTTGGTGGCAGAAGTTGTAATAAGAGTTAGTGTTCTGCCAAAGGCCAGCAGTAAATTAGATAAAGCCTGCATATATCTGAGTCACCTTTTTTCTGTTCATCCATGTTATACTGGCTTTTACTTTATCTTCCATGGCCAAATCCATTCTGAGTTCTCACCTCTCCTTGCCATAACTGTGACTATATCTTTTAACTTGATATAGAATTTCAGAGCTTGAAAGTTTCTTTTAACCCAAAGGGCAGGAGGGTGGGTGGTTCAAGCCACTTCTCTTAATATGCAGGATGAAAAATGGAGTGTATATATGACTCAATTTGTTTCATTTTTTTCCCCATTACCATAAGAATTTCTCACATTTGTGTCAGTTAGATACAAGTGGTACATTCATTCATATTTTTCTAAATAGTAAGAAAAAAACCCCAAACATTACTTAATAAAATGTCTTTTTTTCCTAAGAAAATCTAGGGAATCAGTAAGGCTTTAGAAGAGATGGGACTCTCTGAAACTATCCTTGCATGGGGCCAGTGCTCAAGGAGAATGAAAGCTTTATTTTGTACCATAAAAAACATTTCATACCATAAACAACAACAACAACAAAAACTTTAACTCCTTCTTTTCCTTTGCTCTCCTATACCAAATGGGTAACTAGGAGCTGTATATCTGCACTCATAACTAACTCATTGTCTTGTTTCCTTTTTTTCCCTGCTGGTGCTGCTTAGCTCAGGGCACCATTATTTCTTGCCTGTACCATTGCAATAAGCTTGGCTTTTCTGCCTCCAATTTTGCAAGTCAGAGTCATAAGACTGGTTTTTCTAGAGCACAGTTATTTTACTCTCTTGCTTAACCATCTCCCAATTTACTAGGCTTCCTAGTCAGGCTTCCTAGCATGTTAGATAAAATTTTCCATAATCTGACTTCTGCGTACTTCTGCCTTATCTTACGCCTCTCCTTAAAATCTGTCCTGATTCTCCTCTGTAGTTTGGAAAAGAGTAAAGGCTGCTTATTAGCATGTTCTTCAAAGTCATTCCCTGTCAAGCTGCTGTTTTCTTTTCCAGCCTTATTTTGCTACTTCCCATCTGATACTCTAAACTCAAGTAATGAAGAGCTACTATGGTTACCTGAACACACTGCTCCTGAGTTTTAGCACGTGTTCCTCCCATGGTGAATCCATTAGGAATGTTCTGGCTATGTTTCCAGAAAAGTCACTGAGTGTGGCTTAAACAACATCAACATAAGGCATTTTATTCTCTCATGTAACAGATCTGGAGATAGGTGGTTCTAGCTTTAGTTTGGAAACTCAGTGGAGTTTCTTACTGAGGAGACTGGATTGACATTTCTGTAATTTCCTGGCCTTCTCCTCAAGGTCACAAGATGGCTGTGGCAGTTTCAGACATTAAGTCAACATGCCAGCATTATCGGCAATGTTAAATCCATAGTATTCAGTCAGTAGAACCTGACATATTCTTGAAGGAGCATTTTCCTTGGACATTAGTTACATATTCCAAAACTCTAGAACTGGGCGTGTGGGTGGGATTAGTACATGCTTTGTTCCCACTGGCCATTGAAGTTCTTTGGTTGTTTGAGATTGTAGGGTTTTGCTAAATGATGGATAGAATCAACATCTCATTTCTATTATTTTCGGGACTATTGACCTAAAACAAATAGACCTCCAGATATTTCTCTAGCAAAGATGGGTTTATTTGAGATCAGCAGAGAACTGCAATTTGGTGTCTCAACCATGGAGAGCCACGTGCAAGTCCCAACACAGCAAGGGAAAGAGAGCACTTTTATGGAGGGGAAAAGGAAGTGGGCGGGGGAAGAGCTATAGTAAACAAAGACTCTATGACCTTTCATTGGCTGAATCCTTGCCAGGAAAGAAGAGGAGTATTTCTTCTTCTAGTTGGACTTTGTTGTGGGGTGTGAGAGCTCCCCCTTCTAGTCTCCCAACTCTATTTAATTGAGGTTTCTAGTTTATTAATTTTTTACATTTCCCCCTTTAGATCAAGATCTTTCTCTGAAAACATCACTGATCAAGAGTCAGGTTTTCCAGTTTCAGCAGCTTTTTGTCCCTCAATGCCAGGAAGGACCTTTCCTGGGTGTAGTGTCTCACACTGGAGGGCAAGTGCATAGATTGGAAACCAGTTGAGGTACCATGCAAGTAACAGGGAGGGACAACTATCAGGTACTTTTAATCTAAAATCCATATGTTATCAAGATCATCTAAAGCATTATGTCATCATCAAAAGTTGGCAAACTTCCAATAGGCCTGGTCTGAATAGTTGTCTCGTCAGATGTCATCTGCTTCAATTCTGGGAAATCTTTACTTTCAGGTCACTAGATGATGTGCAGGTCTACTCAGAGTTTGATGCTTTCTGTAGATGTGTCACATGAATCCAAGAGTCTATTCCTTGGAGTTTGGTGCATAAGGGCCTTTCCTGTGAGGCTGAAGAGAGCTTTTATGGAAGTGTCTTTTCCAGTAGATGAAATCTCCAGGTTACAGAATGTGAATCATAAGGTCCTTGTCTCCCAAGAGTACACTGTGAAAAGATTGCTCTACCAAAACATAGTTATTTTTAATAGAAGCAATTAGTCCTTTGCAATATTGGAGTATCTCTTCTTTTATCAGTTGTGGGTCAAAAGAAGCAAGAGCCAAAACGTTGGGTGTCATTTGACTGTCACAAAGGGTGAGAGTTTATGGGTTCCAAAAAGTATGGATCTGAGATTTAGAAGGACCAATGGCAATGTTTTTGGTCAAAGTACTTAGAGGGCCTGTACCAATTTTGCTAACTGAGTCTTAATAATGCCACTGGTGTGTTCGACTAAGCCAAAGGTTTGAGGGCAGAAAGTACAGTGAAATGTGTAAAACCAGCCAAACAGCACAGACTTATCAAAGCACCTGGTCAGTAAAAGGGTTCCTTGGTCACTATGAAATTGAAGAGGTACAGATAATCTTTTCCAAAAGGACTTTAGCCACAGAAGAGGCAGTAGCCTGTCTGTAAGGGAAGGCAACAGTCCATTGTGAAAACATACAGACCATGACTAAAACATATTTATATCCATGAGGTGGAGAAAGTTGTATGAAACCCATTTGTCAGACCTCGAATGGTCTATTAGGCAGTTAAAAATGTCTGGGAGCAGTATGAACAGGCTTCCCTGGGTTGTATTTTGGACAAGTGGGACAAGTGAGTTATGTACTTTTCATGGGTTAGTTAGTGTTTCCCCAATATTGATTCATGAATGTTGTCATTTTGTCAGTAGATCAATAGTTTAACGCATGTGCAGTGGTGAGGAGTGGGAATTTTAGAGTCTCTGGTAGGACTGGGTTGTTACTTGGTCTAAACCAGAGCTTTCTCTTTTTATCAAACCAACAATTGTTGAACTTCCAATCTTGTTTTTCCTTTTCTGAGGCCAATTTTTGGACTTCTCTAGCGAGTTTTCTTAAGTTACCACTTGGGGAAATAACTCTTTAGACCATGACAAAGGTTTGGCTGCTGCTGGTCCCTTTAGGCCAGACTTTTTTTGCAGAAATGATTTCTGCAAGGTGATTTCCTTAGCTTGCAGAGAGTCAGGGTTAGAATGCTCCCAAAGTATTAATAATAGCTAAGGCAGCAGGTAAAAATTTCTGAACATAGGGGCCATTTAAATTTTTATTTCTGCTGGAAGTAAAGAAGCCATGTTGCTTCTACAACATTTCAAAATCATAAGTTACTCTGAAAGCATATCTGCTATCAGTATAAATATTGCCAGTTTTCTCCTTGTCTAAAGTACAAGCCCATGTAAGAGTGTATAATTCAGCCTGTTTGGCCAAAGTAGCCATAGGTAAAGATTCATCCTCAACAACATCAAAGGAGTTGAAGTAGCTTACCCAGCACAATATTTGCCACTAGCACCTTTTAAATAAGAACCACCAGTGAACCATGAGAGGTCAGATTTACTCAAAAGATTTTCCTGTAGATCATTATGAGCAGTCAGGAGGTGATCTCTCAACGTTAAGCTGTCAAAAGGGACTTCGTCAGTGATGTAGAGAAGAGTAGCAGGGTTAAGCTTAATACAATATAGAAGAGTTATGTGAGGGGCAGTTAACAGAAGGACTTCATGGGGGTGAAGTGGCTGACTGAGAAATGTTGAGAGTGATGAGAATTCAGGAAAGCTTCTAATGCATGAAGTACAAAAAAGGTTAAAGGGGATCCCACAACGATTTTCTCAGTGTTTTTTTTTTTTAACATCTTTATTGGATTATAATTGCCTTACAATGGTGTGTTAGTTTCTGCTTTATAACAAAGTGAATCAGTTATACGTATACATATGTTCCCATATCTCTTCCCTCTTGCGTCTCCCTCCCTCCCACCCTCCCTATCCCACCCCTCTAGGTGGTCACAAACCACCTAGCTGATCTCCCTGTGCTACGCTGCTACTTCCCACTAGCTATCTATTTTACGTTTGGTAGTGTATATATGTCCATGCCACTCTCACTTTGTCACAGCTTACCCTTCTCCCTCCGCATATCCTCAAGCCCGTGCTCTAGTAGGTCTGTGTCTTTATTCCCGTCTTACCCCTAGGTTCTTCATGACCTTTTTTTCCCCTTAGATTCCACATATATGTGTTAGCATACAGTATTTGTTTTTCTCTTTCTGACTTACTTCACTCTGTATAACAGACTCTAGGTCCATCCACCTCACTACAAATAACTCAGTTTCGTTTCTTTTTATGGCTGAGTAATATTCCATTGTATATATGTGACACATCTTCTTTATCCATTCATCTCTTGATGGACACTTAGGTTGCTTCTATGTCCTGGCTATTGTAAATAGAGCTGCAATGAACATTGTGGTACATGACTCTTTTTGAATTATGGTTTTTTCAGGGTATATGCCCAGTAGTGGGATTACTGGGTCATGTAGTAGTTCTATTTTTAGTTTTTTAAGGAACCTCCATACTGTTCTCCATAGTGGCTGTATCAATTTACATTCCCACCAACAGTGCAAGAGTGTTCCCTTTTCTCCACACCCTCCCCAGCATTTATTGTTTCTAGATTTTTTGATGATGGCGATTCTGACCAGTGTGAGATGATATATCATTGTAGTTTTGATTTGCATTTCTCTAATGATTAATGATGTTGAGCATTCTTTCACTAGTTTGTTGGCAATCTGTATATCTTCTTTGGAGAAATGTCTATTTAGGTCTTCTGCCCATTTTTGGATTGGGTTGTTTGTTTTTTTGTTATTGAGCTGCATGAGCTGCTTGTAAATTTTGGAGATTAATCCTTTGTCAGTTGCTTCATTTGCAAATATATTCTCCCATTCTGAGGGTTGTCTTTTCATCTTCTTTATGGTTTCCTTTGCTATGCAAAAGCTTTGAAGTTTCATTAGGTCCCATTTGTTTATTTTTGTTTTTCTTTCCATTTCTCTAGGAGGTTGGTCAAAAAGGATCTTGCTGTGATTTATGTCATACATTATTCTGCCTATGTTTTCCTCTAAGAGTTTTATAGTGTTTGGCCTTACATTTAGGTCTTTAATCCATTTTGAGTTTATTTTTATGTATGGTGTTAGGGAGTGTTCTAATTTCATACTTTTACATGTACCTGTCTTGTTTTAGCAGCACCACTTATTGAAGAGGCTGTCTTTTCTGCACTGTATATTCTTGCCTCCTTTATCAAAGATAACAGGACCATATATGCGTGGGTTTATCTCTGGGCTTTCTGTCCTGTTCCATTGATCTATATTTCTGTTTTTGTGCCAGTACCATACTGTCTTGATTACTGTAGCTTTGTAGTATAGTCTGAAGTCAGGGAGCCTTATTCCTCCAGCTCCATTTTTTGTTCTCAGGATTGCTTTGGCTATTCAGTGTCTTTTGTGTTTCCATACAAATTGTGAAATTTTTTTGTTCTAGTTCTGTGAAGAATGCCAGTGGTAGTTTGATAGGGATTGCACTGAATCTGTAGATTGCTTTTGGTAGTAGAATCATTTTCACAATGTTGATTCTTCCAATTCAAGAACATGGTATATCTCTCCATCTGTTTGTATCATCTTTAATTTCTTTCATCAGTGTCTTATAATTTTCTGCATAAAGGTCTTTTGTCTCTTTAGGTAGGTTTATTCCTAGATATTTTATTCTTTTTGTTGCAGTGGTAAATAGGAGTGTTTTCTTGATTTCACTTTCAGATTTTTCATCATTAGTGTATAGGAATGCCAGAGATTTCTGTGCATTAATTTTGTATCCTGCTACTTTACCAAATTTATTGATTAGCACTAGTAGTTTTCTGGTAGCATCTTTAGGATTCTCTATGTATAGTATCATGTCATGTGCAAACAGTGACAGCTTTACTTCTTTTCTGATTTGGATTCCTTTTATTTCTTTTTCTTCTCTGATTGCTGTGGCTAAAACTTCCAAAACTATGTTGAATAATAGTGGTGAGAGTGGGCAACCTTGTGTTCTTCCTGACCTTAGTGGAAATGGTTTCAGTTTTTCACCATTGAGGACGATGTTGGCTGTGGGTTTGTCATATATGGCCTTTATTATGTTGAGGAAAGTTCCCTATGCCTACTTTCTGGAGGGTTTTAATCATAAATGGGTGTTGAATTTTGTCGAAAGGTTTCTCTGCATCTATTGAGATGATCATAGGGTTGTATTCCAATTTGTTAATATGGTGTATCACGTTGATTGATTTGTGTATATTGAAGAATCCTTGCATTCCTGGCATAAACCCCACTTGATCATGGTGTATGATCCTTTTAATGTGCTGTTGGATTCTGTTTGCTAGTATTTTGTTGAGGATTTTTGCATCTGTGTTCATCAGTGATATTGGCCTGTAGTTTTCTTTCTTTGTGGCATCTTTGTCTGGTTTGGTATCAGGGTGATGGTGGCCTCATAGAATGAGTTTGTGAGTGTTCCTCCCTCTGCTATATTTTGGAAGAGTTTGAGAAGGATAGGTGTTAGCTCTTCTCTAAGTGTTTGATAGAATTCGCCTGTGAAGCCATCTGGTCCTGGGCTTTTGTTTGTTGGAAGATTTTTAATCACAGTTTCAGTTTGAGTGCTTGTGATTGGTCTGTTCATATTTTCTATTTCTTCCTGGTTCAGTCTCGGCAGGTTGTGCATTTCTAAGAATTTGTCCGTTTCTTCCAGGTTGTCCATTTTATTGGCATAGAGTTGCCTGTAGTAATCTCTCATGATCCTTTGTATTTCTGCAGTGTCAGTTGTTACTTCTCCTCTTTTATTTCTAATTCTATTGATTTGAGTCTTCTCCCTTTTTTTCTTGATGAGTCTGGCTAATGGTTTCTCAATTTTCTTTATCTTCTCAAAGAACCAGCTTTTAGTTTTATTGATCTTTGCTATTGTTTCCTTCATTTCTTTTTCATTTATTTCTGATCTTTATCATTTCCTTGCTTCTGCTAACTTTGGGTTTTTTTTGTTCTTCTTTCTCTAATTGCTTAGGTGCAAGGTTAGGTTGTTTATTTGAGATGTTTCCTATTTCTTAAGGTAGGATTGTATTGCTATAAACATCCCTCTTAGAACTGCTTTTGCTGCATCCCATAGGTTTTGGGTCGTCATATCTCCATTGTCATTTGTTTCTAGGAATTTTTTGATTTCCTCTTTGATTTCTGCAGTGATCACTTCGTTATTAAGCAGTGTATTGTTTAGCATCCATGTGTTTGTATTTTTTACAGATCTTTTCCTGTAATTGATTTCTAGTCTCATAGCTTTGTGGTCGAAAAAGATACTTGATGAGATTTCAGATTTCTTAAATTTGCCAAGGCTTGATTTGTGACCCAAGATATGATCTATCCTGGAGAATGTTCCATGCACACTTGAGAAAAATGTGTATTCTGTTGTTTTTGGATGGAATGTCCTATAAATATAAATTAAGTCCATCTTGTTTAATGTATCATTTAAAGCTTGTGTTTCCTGATTTATTTTCATTTTGGATGATCTGTCCATTGGTGAAAGTGGGGTGTTAAAGTCCCCTACTATGATTGTGTTACTGTCGATTTCCCCTTTTATGGCTGTTAGTATTTGCCTTATGTATTGAGGTGCTCCTGTGTTGGGTGCATAAATATTTACAATTGTTATCTCTTCTTCTTGGATTGATCCCTTGATCATTATGTAGTGTCCTTGTTTGTCTCTTGTAATAGTCTTTATTTTAAAGTCTATTTTGTCTGATATGAGAATTGCTACTCCAGCTTTCTTTAGATTTCCATTTGCATGGAATATCTTTTTCCATCCCCTCACTTTCAGTCTGTATGTGTCCCTAGGTCTGAAATGGGTCTCTTATAGACAGCATATATACGGGTCTTGTTTTTGTATCCATTCAGCCAGTCTGTGTCTTTTGGTGGGAGCATTTAATCCATTTACATTTAAGGTAATTATCGATATGTATGTTCCTATTCCCATTTTCTTAATTGTTTTGGGCTTGTTATTGTAGGTCTTTTCCTTCTCATGTGTTTCTTGCCTAGAGAAGTTCCTTTAGCATTTGTTGTAAAGCTGGTTTGGTGGTGCTGAACTCTCTCAGCTCTTGCTTGTCTGCAATGGTTTTAATTTCTCCATCAAATCTGAATGAGATCCTTGCAGGGTAGAGTTATCTTGGTTGTAGGTTTTTCTCCTTCATCACTTTAAATATGTCCTGCCACTCCCTTGTGGCTTGCAGAGTTTCTGCTGAAAGATCAGCTGTTAAGCTTATGGGGATTCCCTTATGCGTTATTTGTTGTTTTTCCCTTGCTGCTTTTAATATGTTTTCTTTGTATTTAATTTTTGATAGTTTGATTAATATGTGTCTTGGTGTGTTTCTCCTTGGATTTATCCTGTATGGGACTCTCTGTGCTTCCTGGAGTTGATTGACTATTTCCTTTCCCATTTTAGGGAAGTTTTCAACTATAATCTCTTCAAATATTTTCTCAGTCCCTTTCTTTTCCTCTTCTTCTTATGGGACCCCTATAATTTGAATGTTGGTGTGTTTAATTGTCCCAGAGGTCTCTGAGACTGTCCTCAGTTCTTTTCATTCTTTTTTCTTTATTCTGCTCTACAGTAGTTATTTCCACTATTTTATCTTCCAGGTCACTTATCCGTTCTTCTGCCTCAGTTATTCTGCTATTGATCCATTCTAGAGTATTTTAATTTCATTTATTTGTTGTTCATCATTGCTTGTTTCCTCTTTAGTTCTTCTAGGTCCTTGTTAAACATTTCTTGCATTTTGTCTATTCTATTTCCAAGATTTTGGATCATCTTTACTATCATTATTCTGAATTCTTTTTCAGGTAGACTGCCTGCTTCCTCTTCATTTTTTAGGTGTGGTGGGTTTTTGCCTTGCTCCTTCATCTGCTGTGTGTTTTTCTGTGTTTTCATTTTGCTTATCTTACTGTGTTTGGGGTCTGCTTTTCACAGGCTGCAGGTTCGTAGTTCCCATTATTTTTGGTGTCTGTCCTCAGTGGCTAAGGTTGGTTCAGTGAGTTGTGTAGGTTTCCTGGTGGATGGGACTAGTGCCTGTGTTCTGGTGGATGAGGCTGGATCTTGTTTTTCTAGTGGGTAGGTCCACGTCTGGTGGTGTGTTTTGGGGTGTCTAGCCTTACTATGATTTTAGGCAGCCTCTCTGCTAATGGATGGGGCTGTGTTCCTGTCTTGCTAGTTGTTTGTCATAGGGTGTCCAGCACTGGAGCTTGCTGGTTGTTGAGTGAAGCTGGCTGTTGGTGTTGAGATGGAGATCTCTGGGAGATTTTCACCATTTGATATTACGTGGAGCTGGGAGGTCTCTTCTGGACCAGTGTCCTGCGGTTGGCTCTCCCACCTCAGTGGCACAGCCCTGACGCCTGGCTGGAGCACCAAGAGACTGTCCTCCACACGGCTCAGAATAAAAGGGAGAAAAAATAGAAAGGAAGAAAGGAAGAGGATAAACTAAAATAAAGTAAGATAAAATAAAATAAAGTTATTAAAATAAAAAACAATTATTAAGGAAAAAATTTTCTAAATAAAGAGAAAAAAAAAACGGACGGACAATACCCTGGGACAAATGGTGAAAGCAAAGCTATACAGACAAAATATCGCACAGAACCATGCACATATACACTCACCAAAAGAGGAAAAGGGGAAAAAATAATATATCTTGCTCCCAAAGTCCATGTCCTCAATTTGGGATGATTCGTTGTCTATTCAGGTATTCCACAGAGGCAGGGTACATCATGTTGATTGTGGAGCTTTAATCCACTGCTTTGAGGCTGCTGGGAGAAATTTCCCTTTCTCTTCTCTGTGCGAACACCTGCCGGGGTTCAGCTTTGGATTTGGCCCCGCCTCTGCGTGTAGGTCACCTGAGGGCGTCTGATCTTTGCTCAGACAGGACAGGGTTAAAGGAGCTGTTGATTCGGTGGCTCTGGCTCACTCAGGCCAGGGGGAGGGAAGGGTACGGATGTGGGGCGAGCCTGCGGTGGCAGAAGCCGGTGCGCCATGCGTTCTCCCGGAGAAGTTGTCCCTGGATCCTGGGACCCTGGCAGTGGCGGGCTGCGCGGGCTCTCGGGAGGGGAGGTGGGGATAGTGACCTGTGCTCGCACACAGGCTTCTTGGTGGCTGCCACAGCAGCCTTAGCATCTCATGCCCGTCTCTGGAGTCCACGCTGATAGCCGCGGCTCGCGCCTGTCTCTGGAGCTCCTTTAAGCAGCGCTCTTAATCCTCTCTCCTCGCGCACCGGGAAACAAAGAGTCAAGAAAAAGTGTATTGTCTCTTCGGCAGGTCCAGACTTTTTCCCGGACTCTCTCCCAGCTAGCCGTGGCGCACTAGCCCCCTTCAGTCTGTGTTCACGCCGCCAACCTTAGTCCTCTCCCTGGGATCCAAGCTCCAAAGCCCGAGCCTCAGCTTCCAGCCGCTGCCCGTCCCTGCAGGTGAGCAGACTAGCTTCTCGGGATGGTGAGTGCTGGGTGGCACCGATCCTCTGTGCAGGAATCTCTCCGCCTGGCCCTCCACACCCCTGCTGCGCTCTCCTCCGTGGCTCTGAAGCTTCCCTCCTCCATCCCCTTCAGTCTCCACCCGCGAAGGGGCTTCTAGTGTGTGGAAACCTTTCCTCCTTCACAGCTCCCTCCCACTGGTGCAGGTCCAGTCCCTATTCTTTTTTCTGTTTTTTCTTTTGCCCTACCCAGGTACGTGGGGAGTTTCTTGCCTTTTGGGAGGTCTGAGGTCTTCTGCCAGTGTTCATTAGGTGTTCTGTAGGAGCTGTTCCACGTGTAGATGTATTTCTGATGTATCTGTGGGGAGGAAGGTGATCTCCGTGTCCTACTCTTCTGCCATCTTCTCCTGTCTCTCTCAGTGGTTTTAACTGAAAGAGGTGGGGCCTAATGACTCTAAGGCAAGGCAGGTATTCCCATATTACAGCGTCCAGTTGCTGGCTATAATACCCTATGGGTCAATGGTGGTCCCTGTGTTATGGGATGAGTACCCCAAGGGTATTTCCTTTTTCATATACAAAAAGGAAAAAGGAAATCTGATAATTGGGATCCCCCAGGGCAGGTGGGTTCTTCCAACTCTCCTTTAAGGCCTTGAAATCTACGTCGTCTGATTTTTCCCATTAAATTTCACTGGTGTTGTTTTTCTTGAATAAAACATACAGAGGTTTGGCCATAAGAGAGAAATTTGGGATCTCATTTCAGCATAACCAACTAACCCAAGAAATAGTCACAGATAGTGTTTAGTTTGGGGTTTTGGGAAACTTAGGACACTATAAAGTTTATCTGGATATAAGTGTAGTTCTTGTTCTGATATCAGATGCCCTAAACCTGGGTTTGGACAAACTGCAGTTTTTCTTTGGTAATTTTATGTCCCTTTGAGGCTAAAAGCTTTAGCAAGTGGATGCTGTCTTCCTATGAGGAGGCTTGAGAAGTAGAACAAAGAAGCAAATCATCCACATATTGCAACAAAATAGAACCTCTAGGGTAATTCATATCATCCAGATCAGCCTTCAGGATTTGAGAAATAAGGAATCAGTTAAACCTGAGGCATTAGTGTCCAAGTGAATTGTTTTTCTTCCCAAGTGAAGGCAAAAGTTATTGGCTGGCTTGGTCAACTGGAATACTAGCGAATGCACTGCATAAATCAATTACAGTAAAGAATTCACTTCCAGTGAGAATGAATGTTAGTAACATATGAGGGTTAGGAACAACAGGGGGTCGAGGGATAACAGTGTTATTACTTGGAGGTACTGAATGAACCTCCATACTGGGTCCTTAGGTTTTCTCACAGGTTAAATAGAAGTATTAGAAAGATTAGTACAGGGATAATGGTGTCTTGAGACCTGTAATCTTCTATTATGGGCTTCATGCCTTGAAGAGCTTCTTTACTTATAGGGTATTGATTAATTCTGGGAAGAGGTTTTGAGGGACTTATCTGAATCGTGATGGGAGGCATGCTGTAAATTTTGCCGATATCAGGTGGAGATTTGGTCCGTAGGAGGGTGGTAGCTGATTCAATAGGGACAAATAATCAGAGTTTTCAGAATCAGCTCTAGGACTGTCAGAGCTGAAGCAATTAAAGATGTCAAAGGGTGATTTAATTTACATGATTGGTTACTTTGATGACTATTGTCAAATCTAGAATTATTTCCCCCCTTTGGGATAAAGAAACTCTGCCATGCATACTTCTTTAAGAAGTCTTGATCTAATAAATGGATAAGGGCAGAGGAACTAAGGAGAAAAGGGTGTGTATCTCTCAAAGGGCCTAAACAAAAGGGAATAGGTTCAGAGATAGGAAGCTCTTGGGGTTCATTAGAGATCCCACTGTTTGAACTGTTCTAGTACTCCAAGGCAGGGACTGCTTTGTAGTAGTGGCACCAAGATTGTGGTTCCATTGTCAGTTAGGGCTGGAAGAGATTCATCCCCAATCTGGAGAACTGTTTCTCCAATTCTATTAAGTGGGAAGATTAGGAAGAGCCCCTGTAGTCCACCCGAACCCCATTGTTGAGAATTCAGAGGACATTGGAAAGACTGGTTAGAGGGCAGAAGGTGCCTAAAATGCTTAAATTTGTAACAATCTTTTTTCTGACATCCTGGCTCTTTGTGACAATAGCTCTTTGTGGCAAACTGGGGGGGTTTTGGTTTCATTTAGGGAACTTCATTGGCTGGAGTTGAAGATTAAGAATTTCAGTGGTTTTTCATTGAGGTGACTCATTTAGAGTGAGAGACAGCTGGTTTGCCAGATTCACTAGACTCTGGAGTGGAAAACTCTAGTTTCCCATCCCATCCTGGTTCTTTTTACTAGAAGGGAATGGTCCTGGTTCAGCCCATTAATAAATATAAAGTTTAAAGCTATCTGAGTGGAATCAACCTCTAAAAGAAGATCAGAATTTTCTTTAAAAATAATCTGAAGTCGATTGTAATAGTCATGAGCAGATTCATCAGGTTTTCATGTAAAAGCCTGAATTTTGTTCCAATCAACAGGTTTTGAAAAAGTCACCTAGCAATTGCCCAAGCTTGATCATATGTAAGTTATCAGGTTGGTCTCCGTGTTTTACTCTTAGGTGTTGATGGAAATAATCAATAACAATCTGTAATAGGAATAGAAAAGAATTTTATTTGCCAAACTGAGGACTGTAGCCCAGGAGACAGCCTCTCAGATAACTCTAAGAAACTGCTCAGTTGAAGCACGGTTTTTAGCATAGTCATATACCTTATCAGAGCAAAGAACATACATCAAACACGACAGGGGTATATTCTTCAAGTGTCCAAAAGAGACAGGTTTAGTATATAGAGAGTGAGACAACAGGACCCTGGTGTCTGGGAAGTGAACCTTTTCTTTCAGGGAGTGTTAATATGGATGTCGTAAGAAGGGAGTTTTTTTATCCTTATCTTCAAAACAGACATTCTTTACTTTAATGGTTAAAGCAGATGTGTTGTGCCCCCCCCCGCCCCCCCCCCCCCCCCCGGCCTTAGGTTGGCTCGGATGCAACCACTGTCAGCTCCTCCCCCTCCTTCCCCGTCTTCACCCTTGCTTTCACTCCCTTCCCCTCGCTCTTTGGTTACGTCAGACGGACACGCTGATGAGCCAATCACGGCGCTGCGTTTAGAGGCCGGCAAGCGGAACCGGTCGGATTGGACCAATAGAAGCCCTCGGATCCGGCGCGCCCCAACCGGGCAGGGGAGCCGGGTGGGCGGTGCTTCCCCGTCAGCATGTGGGCGGGGACCAGCAACCGCGGAGGCGTCGACGACGGCGTCAGCGACGACTACGTTCCTCAGTCTTCGGGGTAGTCTCGGCGGCGCACGCAGGGCTGCGCGGAGCCGTCGGCGGTGGGCCTAGGGAGGCCGCGGCGCCATGGCGGGGCGGTAGACGTGCTCAGGCCGGCGAGGTGAGAGGCGGCGGTGTTCATCCGGTCCGCAGCGCACTTCGGCAGGGGCCGGGGGTGGGGAGCACCGGGTCGGGGGTCGTCCCGGGCAGCGCGGGGCCGCGGGGCGGGGCTCGCAGGCCGTCGGGGTGCAGGAGGCCTGGGCCGCCGTGAGGAGCCGCCGCAGGCCGCTGGGCCCCGCCGCCGGGCCGGTCGACGACGACGCTCCCGCGGGGGCCCCGCCTGAGCAGGACGCGGCCGCGGCGGCTGCGGGGCCGCGGGAGGCTGTGGAGGATGGAGGAGCGGAAGGAGGAGGGCGAGGCCGAGATCCAGGAGCACGGGCCCGAGCACTGGTTTTCCAAGTGGGAGCGGCAGTGCCTGGCCGAGGTCGAGCAGGACGAGCGGTTGACCCCTGAGCTGCAGGAGGAGGCGGCGGCGGCCGCACAGCCCGAGCACAAGCAGCAGAAGCTGTGGCACCTCTTCCAGAACTCGGCCACCGCCGTGGCCCAGCTCTACAAAGACCGAGTGTGTCAGCAGCCAGGACTTTCTCTTTGGATTCCCTTCCAAAATGCAGCCACTGCCGTCACCAACCTTTACAAAGAAAGCGTGGATACCCATCAGCGAAGTTTTGATATTGGAATTCAGATTGGCTATCAGCGACGCAATAAAGATGTGTTGGCTTGGGTTAAAAAGCGCAGAAGAACTATTCGTAGAGAAGATTTGATCAGCTTCCTGTGTGGAAAAGTTCCTCCACCGCGAAACTCTAGAGCTCCCCCAAGACTGACTGTAGTGTCCCCTAACCGAGCTACTTCAACGGAAACTAGCTCATCTGTAGAGACTGATTTGCAACCCTTCCGGGAAGCCATAGCTCTGCATGGTAAAGCCGTTTAAACATATTTCTTTGGAAAAATGGTTAAGAGTGTGCCTGTGGACCCAATTTCACATTTAGGTTTAGGTCCAGATATATTGTCTGTTTTTTGTCTATTCTAGTTACTACTTGCTCTAGAAATGTTTAAATAGAATGTAAGCTAAGAACTTATATGGGCAATTTTTGAATGTTAGCCAGCCTATCCTAAAAAAAATTTTTTTAGAAAGTTAGTTTGAGCTGATTGGTGTTACAATAACAGCATTTTTTGCAACATTTATTAGAATTTATTGCTTTACACACTTATATTGTACATGTTTCCTTACTCTTCTGAGTCAAAGAGGAAGTTCTTGTGTGTTAAGAATACTATTGCATTTATAATTACCTGGAGAGCCTAGTCAGTTACGGGCAAGTAAGACAGATAACTGTTGGGCTAGTTCTCGTGGGAACTCCCTTTGACACCTTAGGTTATTGAGTGTGCCTGTAGAACCTGAGCGTTGATGACCCAAGAGAGAGTGGACAGATGTAAGAATAATTAACTTGACTTTCCTTATGTCTGTTGTCCCTTAGGGCCTTGCTTTGATAGGACTGTTAGAGAACAGGTCCATCACCATCTCCCCAGGCCAGATCTGCCATAAAAAGACATTCTTGGCTGAGGGGTTTAAGTATTATTGGAGAAGCCTGGGGTATGTAGTCAGTAAGTTTGTTGTTGCTTGTTCTCTAATACTGGCTTCCAGATAGAACTGGGAGAGGTACTTATAGGACATTCAATACTGCTGTAAAAATAAAACGACAAAATTATAAGACTTGATTGAAGCCAAGATGAAAACATGGATTGTTCAAGTGACTAAACAGATAGAAGTAATTAGTGAGTTAGGTCATGAGTCCTGTTAAAAGTTAACATATTTCTGAGCCATAGTGTAGGTCATCTAAAATAAAATAACCTGGTGATAAAAACTGGGATGTATACAAAGGGCTTCTATATCATCGACGCTTTAATGCTTACAGAGATTCTTGTTCTCTTTGGCAAACATTGATTCTTTATCTAAAACCCCATTCAGAACATGGGAGTTGGAAAAAGTGTTGTTTTTTTTTCCCCTCCTGGTTGTGAGTTTGTTTACGATAAGTTAAAAACACAAAAACATTTTATTGCAAGAAAGTCCATGATGTATGGATGCAGTACGTAAGACTGCTTGCTGTTTCTAATATAGTGGAATAGTTGATGCTGTCAGAAAGTTTGAAACTCAGGCAAAATAGAGATTGATCTGTTCCTACTGAATTAGAGTTTCACATCTTTTACCATTGTTTGAAAAAAATTACTAGAAGTGTACATAGTTTGTCAGATTAATTTTAGTGCATGGTAGTATTTGATGTAGTTGTGTTTTCCTTAAGCATTTTGATTTCCTTTGTCATCAAGTGGATTTATGATTCATTCCATATTTCTCTTGTTGAAGTGTCTTTTTTTCTGTATTATACTCCACTATAGAAGGTAGTTTTAAGAAGCATAAATGCCACTCTTGTTATAAAATCTTAATGCAGTTGTACACATTGTAAAAAGGGCAAGCTAGCAGCCCTCCCCCCTCCAACTACTACTATATTCTCCACATCCCATTACATTTTCTTAAATTGAAAAAAAAAAAAAAAAAGCAGATGTGTTGTGTGTGTTTGACAGGCTGTTTTAGTTCACACAAAGTTCAAGCTGAACAATGTATAAGCCGAGATGACTTCTCCATACCTCAATGTGTGAAAATTTTCTCCATCGGGGGGAACTTTCAGGATTTTCCCAATTAGGAGTTTTCATCTAATGCTGGGCCTGGCGTTCACCGACAAACATATGAACTAGTAGATATACGTTAGAACAACCAGGTTTATAAGTTTGAATGACTATATTAAATTACTTACCAAACCTATGAGGATTTTCGGTTACTTTGGGAAAATCTTTGACTATGGCTCACAGTTCAGCTTTAGTTCAGGAAATATAAAAAATAAAGGCTTTGCATCCTCAGAAGGCTTAGTTTTAAAGGGACTGGCTCTGATAAGTTCAGAGAAAAAGGGTATGGGGAGAGTTTCAGAGAAAAAGGGTATTTGGTAAGAGAATTCATATGAATAAATTGAGGGTATAGAGGAGGTGTAGGTAGCTTTGAAGGGAAGGAGGAAAATGGTGCCCGGGGCAGAGTCTGGGCATGAGTGAGGGAGGGAGACAAGACGGCATCAGAGGCAAAGGCTGAGATGAAGCCAAAGAAGAGTTTGAGGCTTCAGGAGCCATTTTATCTTTTTAAATAATTCATTTGCCTCAGTTAATCTTAAAACCTTATTTTGCAGAGAGGCAATTGTAGACTCCTGATAATGTTAGGAAGTCACTATGGATGAAAAATTAATCAACAGTTGATCTTAAGGAGAAATAGAGAATTTTATTCAAGCCAACCTGAGGATTTTAACCCAGGGGACAGTCTTTCAGAAAGGAAAAGGACTGTTCCTTTTGAGGACTGTTCCACTTGTTTAGAAGTCAAAGGCACAGTTATATACATTCTCAAAACAAAAGATCATACATCAAAATGGCACACTGATGTTTTATGTAAAGTTCACCAAAGATATATAGTCCAAAAACTGACACCATTTCCACTAAGATCAGAAACAAGACAAGGTTGCCCACTCTCACCACTATTATTCAACATAGTTTTGGAAGTTTTAGCCACAGCAATCAGAGAAGAAAAAGAAATAAGGGAATCCAAATCGCAAAAAAAGTAAAGCTGTCACTGTTTGCAGATGACATGACACTATTCATAGAGAATCCTAAAGATGCTACCAGAAAACTACTAGAGCTAATCAATGAATTTGGTAAAGTTGCAGGATACAAAATTAATGCACAGAAATCTCTTGCATTCTTATACACTAATGATGAAAAATCTGAAAGAGAAATTAAGGAAACACTCCCATTTACCACTGCAACAAAAAGAATAAAATACCTAGGAATAAACCTGCCTAAGGAGAAAAAAGACCTGTATGCAGAAAACTATAAGACACTGATGAAAGAAATTAAAGATGATACCAACAGATGGAGAGATATACCATGTTCTTGGATTGGAAGAATCAACATTGTGAAAATGATTCTACTACCCAAAGCAATCTACAGATTCAATGCAATCCCTATCAAACTACCAATGGCATTTTTCACAGAACTACAACAAAAAATTTCACAATTTGTATGGAAACACAAAAGACCCCCAAATAGCCAAAGGAATCTTGAGAAAGAGCGAGCTGGAGGAATCAGACTCCCTGACTTCAGACTATACTACAAAGCTACAGTAATCAAGACAGTATGGTACTGGCACAAAAGCAGAAATATAGATCAATGGAACAGGATAGAAAGCCCAGAGATAAACCCACACACATATGGTCACCTTATCTTTGATAAAGGAGGCAAGAATATATAGTGGAGAAAAGACAGCCTCTTCAATAAGTGGTGCTGGGAAAACTGTACAGGTACATGTAAAACTATGAAATTAGAACACTCCCTAACACAAACAAAAATAAACTCAAAATGGATTAAAGACCTAAATATAAGACCATACACTATAAAACTCTTAGAGGAAAACATAGGTAGAACACTCTATGACATAAATCACAGCAAGATCCTTTTTGACCCACCTCTTAGAGAAATGGAAGTAGAAACAAAAATAAATGGGATCTAATGAATCTTAAAAGCTTTTGCACAGCAAAGGAAACCATAAAGAAGATGAAAAGGACCCTCAGAATGGGAGGAAATATTTGCAAATGAAGCAACTGACAAAGGATTAATCTCCAAAATTTACAAGCAGCTCATGAAGCTCAATATCAAGAAACCAAACAACCCAATCCAAAAATGGGTAGAAGACCTAAATAGACATTTTTCCAAAGAAGATATACTGATTGCCAACAAACACATGAAAGGATGCTCAGCATCACTAATCATTAGAGAAATGCAAATCAAAACTACAATGGGGTATCACCTCACACCAGTAGAATGTCCATCATCAAAAAATCTAGAAACAATAAATGCTGGAGAGGATGTGGAGAAAAGGGAACCCTTGCACTGTTGGTGGGAATGTAAATTGATACAGCCACTATGGAGAACAGTATGGAGGTTCCTTAAAAAACTAAAAATAGAGCTACCGTATGACACAGCAATCCCACTACTGGGCATATACCCTGAGAAAACTGTAATTCAAAGAGTCATGTACCACAATGTTTATTGCAGTGCTATTTATAATAGCCAGGACATGGAAGCAACCTAAGTGTCCATCAACAGTTGAATGGATAAAGAAGATGTGTCACATATATACAATGGAATATTACTCAACCATAAAAAGAAACAAAATTCAGCTATATTTAATGAGGTGGATGGACCTAGAGTCTGTCATGCAGAGTGAAGCAAGTCATAAAGAGAAAAACAAATATTGTATGCTAACACATATATGTGGAATCTAAAAAAAAAAAAGTGGTTTTGAAGAACCTAGGGGTGGACAGAAATAAAGACTCAGACATAGAGAATGGACTTGAGGATATGGGGAGGGGGAAGGTAAGCTGGGACGAAGTGAGAGAGTGGCCTGGACTTATATATACTACCAAATGTAAAATAGGTAGCTAGTGGGAAGCCGCTGCATCACATGGGAAGACCAGCTCTGTGCTTTGTGACCAGCTAGAGGGGTGGGATAGGGAGGTTGGGAGGGAGATGCAAGAGGGAGGAGATATGGGGACATATGTATATGTATAGCTGATTCACTTTGTTATAAAGCAGAAACTAACCATTGTAAACCAACTATACTCCAATAAAGATGTTAAAAAAATTAAAAAAAAAAAAGAATGTTATCTTTCAAGGAGTTACATTGCTGGTGTATGAAGAAGGGAAAATGTTGATCTTTATGGTCAAGCAGGCATTCCTGCTTTGAGGCAATTTGGTTAATGTATAATCAGGTGCACATTGCACATAGGGAGGGCCCAGTACAGACAGGGACTATGTTATGCTTAAATTTTCTTGTCTGGACTCAAAATGTAAATTTTATTCCATCACCTCAAAATACCAGTCAGAATGGACATCCCATTCAGTTCTGAAGATTTTTGAGCTCTTGTAATCCAATTTGGTTTTAAGAAAATTAAGTTCAGGGATTTCAAAATTACCCATAATGGCCATTGATATTCTAAATTGCCTGTGGTCAGATCAGTCCATTTAATTAGAAATGTGCATGAGGAAGAACCAAGGTTTTTAAATATAAAATTGGATAGAGTCTCAGTGCAGGGGAGGGGGTGTGCTCTCAAAATATTTATATAACTGGGATCCCTTTTCTCAGAGATTTTTCTCTAGAGTAAAAGAATAATTTTCCAACAGCTTAAACAATTTACAGCTCAATTTAAACAGCTTGCATTCGCAGTGTCTGCAGGCCTAATACCAGCCAGTTCTAAGGGAACAGCTTGGTCCTGGAGGAGGCAGGCCAAAGGCTTCTCAGCTAGTTCCCATGGAACAGCTCCTATTCCAAAGGAAGGGCTGATGGCTGAACTGACTGCGTTTCAGTGAAACAGCCCCTGTACCTGAAGGAACTCAGCTGACAGCTTCTCAGCCAGTTTCAGTTGAAACTGTCTGATCTCAGAATCAGATTGAAGTGTCAAAAGAGTACTTGCATACAGAGCAAGGCTTTAACCAGAAACAATGAAACTTTAAAATAGATCCCGCACACAGCCTGAAGAGCTTCAAATGCAAAGAGGTGTCAACTGAAAAAAAAAAAAATGAAAATAAGAAGAAAAGCACAACCTCAAATTTGAGAATTATGTTTTTGTGACAGACAAACTGAGGGCTTAAGCCCAGGAGCAGTCTCTCAGATAGCTCTGAGGGACTGCTCTGAAGAGGTAAGGGAGAAGCCAGGATATGTAGGAGTTTTGCAACAAAAACCTGGTACATCAAAAGATTACTATTAATTAAATAAAACCAGACATCTCAAGTTAATGAATTTAGTGCTTTTCTATGTACAGGAAGATGCAAGAGTCTGGGCTCACTGAAATCATTCCTTTGATATGCACCTCAGCTATCTAAAGCCAGCATCCTCTTTGTTTCCATCCCAAGTTTCCTCAGGGCTCTCCGTGGGGGGTTGGGGGTGGGCAGGTGCAGCTGTAAATGACTGATGGCTTGATGGCCACAACATCTTTTGTCTACTGATATGGCAGACCGCATTCTCTTTCTACAGACCACAAGGGCTCGAATCCAGGAGAAAGATGTACCCTCAAACTCCAGGGTCAGCAAGAGAAGCAGTGAGCAATAAAGGGCTCAACCATGGATACTGCAACTCTTTGCTCGCCAGCCCTAGAACCTTTGGGGGTCTCCTCTGGTCCTTGTATGAGCCACCAAATGTTGCCCTAAAACAAATAGAATGCCAGATATTTGTCCAGCAAAGATGGAGTTATTCAGGATCAGCTGAGATTGCAGTTTGGGGTCTGAAACCATGGTGAAGCATGTGCAAGTCCCTGCACAGCAAGGGAAGGAGAAGGATTTTCTGGAGGGGAAAAGGAAGATGGGAGGACTTACGGTAAACAAAGAGCCCAAGGCTTTTCACTGGCTGAGTTCTTGCCTGGAAAGAAGAGCAGTCTTTCTACCTTTTGGGCTCTGCTGTTGTTGCAGGGTGTGAGAGCTCCCCCTTCTGGTCTCCGGATTGTATTTAATTGGGGTTTTTGTTTTTTACACGTCCTTAGCCTGGGTATTGGGGTAGTCTCCATGTCCAAAACAGCAGAGACTGGACTCTCCATGGCTATTCACTAAAGCAAGTCACAGCTGCCGCGCTTATTAACGGGCCCAACTTTATTCTTGACATTCCACAGGTATATCGTGGTCACATAAATCAGCTCTGGCCATTCTCTCCTCATTCACTATCCATCAGTACCTTAGGATTAGTAGAGTTACAGCACATTTTTGAGGATACTAGAGCTGAAGCCAGTGAGACATTTTTTCTCCCCATTGAAAAGGCCCAGGGACATTTCCTCTTCATTGTGGGAGAAGAAGATATGAATGTCAATAGCAAAGTATATGCAGAGCAAGCCACAGAACAGCTGAGGAGACATGGGAAGAACGACTGGACCCTGCTGTCTTACCCAGGGGTAGGCCACCTGATAGAGCCCCCCTACTCCCCACTGTGCTGTGCCTGGAGGATCTCCAATCTCCACCTCTTCATGCACTGGGGAGGAGAGGTGATCCCACATGTAGCTGCACAAGAACGTTCTTGGAAGGAGATCCAGAAGTTTCTCAGGAAACACCTTATTCCAGTTGTGACCAGTTGTCTCTGAGAAGAGCAAATATTTCTGGAAATACAGAAGGAATAGGATGCTTTACCAGCCTCCACTTGATTTTCATGGAACAATGCTTTTGACCTCTTCTCGTAAGAAGGAAGTTATGGCAAGAGAAGGCAGGAGGACTGCGAATGGTATGCTTTGACTTTGGAAAGGGAAAAATGGCTTTCTCTTAATCTAATATCATAAACTGAGGCGTTTATGTTTTTAGAAATATAAACTTAGAGCGCTGCCTGCTCTAAAATATTTCAGTTTACAATTACAGCAATTCTTAGGGAAAAAAATTACCAAAATTGAACCATAGAATCCCCTCGCTTGTAAAACAATCATGAATAGAATCAGGTGCTGATGAGTGATTTCTTCTTTATTTTTAAATTTATTTATTTTATTTATTTTTGGCTGCATTGGGTCTTCATTGCTGTGCGCGGGTTTTCTGTAGTTGTGGCGAGCAGGGGCTACTCTTTGTGGTGGTGCGCTGGCCTCTCATTGCGGTGGCTTCTCTCACTGCCAGGCACAGACTCTAAGCACGTGGGCTTCAGTAGTTGTGGCTCGCGACCTCTATAGCACAGGCTCAGTAGTTCTGGCACACAGGCTTAGCTGCTCTGCGGCATGTGGGATCTTCCAGGATTAGTGCTTGAACATGTGTCCCCTGCGTTGGCAGGTGGATTCTTTTTTATTTTTTTTTATGGTTTTCTACTCTTTTTGTGTGTGTGTGTATATTCACTTTTTTTATCATCTTTATTGGAGTATAATTGCTTTACAATGGTGAGTTTCTGCTGTATAACAGTGAATCAGCTATACATATACATGTATCTCCTCCCTCTTGCGTCTCCCTCCCACCCTCCCTATCCCACCCCTCTAGGTGGTCACAAAGCATGGAGCTGGTCTCCCCATGTGAAGCAGCTGCTTCCCACTAGCTATCTATTTTACATTTGGTAGAGTATGTATGTCCATGCCACTCTCTCACTTCGTCCCAGCTTACCCTTCCCCCTCCCCATATCCTCAAGTCCATTCTCTATGTCTGCGTTTTATTTCTGTCCACCCCAGATTCCATATATATGTGTTAGCATACAGTATTTGTTTTTCTCTTTCTGACTTATCTCACTCTGTATGACAGACTCTAGGTCCATCTACCTCACTACAAATAGCTGAATTCCTTAGATAGGATGTAATGAGTGACTGTGTCTGTGTTCCAGTTAAATTTTATTTATGAACACCAATGTTCATAAATAATTTTCTATTTTTTTCCAAGTGTTTACAAATGTAAAAACCATTCTTAGGGGCTTCCCTGGTGGCGCAGTGGTTGAGAGTCCGCCTGCCTATGCAGGGGACAGGGGTTCGTGACCCGGTCCGGGAAGATTCCACATGCCGCGGAGCAGCTGGGCCCGTGAGCCATGGCCGCTGAGCCTGCGCGTCCGGAGCCTGTGCTCCGCAACGGGAGAGGCCACAACAGTGAGAGGACCGCATACCGCAAAACAAAAAAACAAAAATCTTCTTAGTTCTGGGCAGCAGAAAAAAAGGGTTGTAGGCTGGATTTGGTTTGCAGGGCATAGTCTGATGACCATGGGTATGGAGCAATGCCAATTACTTTGTCCAAGGTCAAATTGGAGGTATGTTCTCTAAAGGGCACGTCACAGGCCCGATATTCCTGAGCTACTGAATTGCAATGGATCGAAGTAGAGGAGATTGATGGATAATTAAGGTGAAAATGAAGCAGTACAAAAGTATTTTGAATCATTTTGTAGGTATGATGGGGAGCCAATAAATAGAGTAATAGAAGCAACATGAGGACACTTCAGTTTTATCTGCCTAAACTCTTATTATTTTATCTGCTTTCTGATACCCTCTCTGTTTAGAGTGAAATTATTCCATTCAATATGTGTGAGGCTGTTAGCCTCCCTCCTCTCTCAGTCACAGAAGTTTTCACATTTCTGAGACCTGGCCAATCAGAATACCTCACTCCTTTAATTATAATAATCATGTAATTGCAATGGCTAATACCCCCTATGAGTTTTGCTATGTATTAGTTATATATGTTACATGCTATATATATTAGTTATATATGCAATATGCAATAATAGTTATCGTAATGAGTATAATCAGTATAATTTTTCTTGTTTCCTGTTTTGGACTTTAGGAAGAATGTTGGTGTTTGGCCTCCTATATATCCTTGATTTATATTTTATGTATTTTTCTTTTAAACCAGGAAGGTTTGGGATTTTTTAAGTGTTTTTTCAGCATTGCTAGAAAAAATTATATGGTTTTCTCTGTAGATCTATTAATATGATGAATTATTTTTCTAGTATTGAATCATCTTTACATTTGTAGACTAAAACTCAGTCATGATGTATTGTTAATTAACAATAAATAAAATCAAACTTTTTTTGTGGGGTGTTTTTGGTCAGGTATTATATCAATGTTGTACGTGTTTCATAAAAAGAATTAAAAAGTTTTCCTTTTTTCCTATAGTAGTTTAATTAGGACAGAAATTATCTCTTCTTTAAAAGCTAGTTGCTCTATCCTGGGTATTACATTGTTCCTGGCAATTTTTTTTAAAAGACAACCTGGATTTTTATTGATATTTAGTATATTATATCTTTCTATATTATAGTGGATATTTTCAATCCAAATAAATTCTTTATACATGTATATATACTTTTTTGCATTTTATATAGCAGAAAAATCAGAAACATTTAAGATTTAAATTAAACTATATGATAAAGTCTAAAAAATATAACAAAGTAAAAGAAAAAATCTCAGTTCTGGCATATTAATGTTGCCAGAGTTAAAACAAATGAATTCCACATTAATTTTATTTAATTTTTGAAATTATACAAACAAAACTTTATAGAACATTCTGGCTTTTTTTTTTTTATTGTGGCAAATAGACAAAACATAAAATTGTCACTTTAACCATTTTTAGGTGAATATATGCTGAATTATACAGTGGTTTTAAGTACATTCATATTGTTATGCTACCATCACAATTATCCATCTCCAGAAGTTTTTCCTAATTGAAACTCAAAGCCCATTAAACAATAAGTCCCCATTTCCCATTGCCCCAATCTCTGGTAACCATCTTTCTGTTTCTATGAATTTAACTACTCTTTATATAAGTGGAAACACACAATGTGTGTCCTTTTGTGCCCAGCTTGTTTTACCTTCAAGATTCATTTATACTGTAACCATGTGTCAGAATTTTCTTCCTTTTTAAGACTGAATAATATTCCACTGTATGTATGTATACCAAAATTTTGTTTATCCATTCATCCATCAATGGACATTTGGGTTCATGTGACATTTTGGCTATTGTGAATAATGCTGCTATGAATGTTGGTGTATAAATATGTGAGTCCCTCTTTTCAATTCTTTTGGGTATATAAGTGGAACTGCTAGATCATATTGTAATTCTATGTTTAATTTTTTGAGGAACCATCATACTGTTTTCCACTGTGACTACATCATTTTATGCTTCCACTATCAACGCACAATTGTTTCAACATCTCCACATCCTCACCCACACTTGTTATTTTCTGTTGTTTTGAAAGTACCCGTTGTGGCCGGGTATACCTTGAGTGAGGTGGCTTTATTCAGCTGAGGTAATCCCTGAAGAAGACTGACAGGTAAGATTTATCTCCCAGCAGTACTTCCAGCAGCTGGATTGTAAATCCTTTATTCCCGTAGGAGGATCACAGCATCACTGTGTCCACCGCATTGGCTTTCTGAGTTGTTACATATGGGTTCCCCCTCTCTATTTCTGAAATTTCCCTCTCTGCCTCACCTGGAGTTTAACCTTCTCAAAGCCATCCCTCTTCTAGTGGGGCTGTCTCTTTCTGAGAGTAAATATTCATAATTTGTTAGACTTATATGTCTTTTAGGTCACTGAAAGTGTGTTTGTTTGTTTTTGTTGTTGTTTCCCATTTGTAATTTACTGATTTTCAGGAGAAGGGAAGATTTAGAACTAAGCAGCCACCATATTCTTATTGAAACTGAAAGTTAGGAAAATTCATATAATTATCTTCGGGGTTTTCTTCAAGTCTTTGGGATTATTTAGATGTAGCTGGAAGAAGAAAGAGAAACCTAGCATGATTCCCAGGTTTTGACTCAGGAAACTTGCCGGATGGACAACATTCATTGAGATAAAAAGTTTGTATAAAAGAGAATGTCTCAGAAGGTGAAGAATTTGGTTTTGGATATGTTAAATTGGAGATACTTGTCTTGTGTTCAGGGGGAGATAGAATCTGGTCACAGGAGATATGCCTGAGTTGGAGATATCAATCTGAAGTGCTCAGCAGTTAAATAGGAAATCACCCAGGGAGAACATGCAGTATGAGGAGGGATGAGTATCAAGGAGAGATTGCTGAGAAAACAATAAAATTTAATGGACAGGATAAGAAACAGGAACCTACAGAGAGGGCTAAGGAGGGCTAGTTGGAGAGGGTGAAGACATGCCAGATATGAATCATTTCACAGAAACTAAGAAAGAAAGTCATAAGAAGCTGGATATGACTACTGTACAGTGTAGGAAACCAAATTCAGGAGGAAGTCGTCAAGAGGAAGACTAAAAAGCTTTCATGAGATTTGAAAATTAAAAAATTCTTGGTGAGCTATTTTATTGGGATAGGACAGAAAATAGAGTGCAGCTGGCTGAGTGGATTAGAAAACAGGAGGTAGAGATTATGTGTTGCAAAACTCCCAGGCAAAACAAACTGGCTCATGATTTGTGTTTTGTTTATGGTACATGTTTTGTTTTTGTTATTAATTTTAAGTTAATATTGTCGGCACTGGAGGTATCTTGGAATGGTAACTGAATCACAAATTAATAAAGAAGAGATGGTGTGTTAATGTGTATAAGCTTGAGCCAGAAGCATCTGAAATTTAAAAAGCCTTTCTCACTATTGCAGAGATTGGCACTAGCCTTGAGGTACTGTTCAGAAGAAACCCAGATTCCCCAAAGTACACACTTACTACCTCAAAGTCCTATCCCCTAGTTTCTGATATTTGACCCAAGTCTAAACATCAAGTTCTGTCATTAAAAAATTAACTAAATTGTATTTGTCATTTAGATTTCAATTTCACATGTATATAAATGACATTATATGAAAAACATTCATCCAAATTTTTTCTAATACTTTGGGAAATAACATACTTGTATGTTATTTCAAGTGATCCTTGCCATATTGTCCACTCTATATTTACTAGAGGCTTACGTTTTACTTCTAGAATCAAGAGTCAAAGTTATAATGCCAAGAAAAAGAAACATATCTCCTCTTAGCTTTCAGCAATGGTGGGGTTGTGTGTACATAAAATCATATTGAGCAGATGCTCACTAAACATTTTTCCTTAAACCCCACAATGCAATATTTTAATTTTTGCTTTAAGGAATCTGATGCATTTTAAAGAAAACTAAAGAGAAAAATGGTCTTTTATATTTACCCATATTTTTATTTTTCTAGTGTACTTTATTACTGCCTGAATATTTGACTTTCTGTTTGCTAAGATTTTTCTTCTGCATGAAGAACTTCATTTAACAATTCTGCTGGCAATAAATTCTCAGTTACTTTCATCTGAAAGTGTCTTCATTCTTGAGTGACATTTTCACTAGATAAAGAATTCTGGGTTGACATTACTTTTAAAGATGTAATTCTACTGTCTTTGTCACCTTACTTCCGTTTCTGATTAGAAGTTAGCCATCAGAATGTTGTTCATCCACATGTAATGTGTCATTTTTCTCTGACTGCTTTCAAAATTTTGTTTATCTATGTTTTGGTATTTAGAATATGATCTTCCTAGGTGTGATTTTCTCTGAACCTGCCTTGCTTGGGGTTCACTTCTTGAGATCTATGAATTAGATCTTTCCCCAAATATTGGGGAATTTCAGATATTATTTTTTCAAATAATTTCTCTGCTTTATTCTCTTTTCTTCTTCTAGGAATGTGAATGAACACTTGCACTTTAAACTTTTCTCTGGATATTTCCCAGAAATCCCTAAGACTTTTTTTTACCCGTTTTCTTTTCAATTTTTTTTTTGTCCTTCAGGTTGGTTAATTTCTATTGGTGAGTTCTCAAGTTTTTGACCCTTTTTTTCTAACTCCAGTCTTCTATTAAACCCATCTTACGTTTTTCCCCCAAATATTTAACTTTTTTTTAGTTCTACTATTTCCTTTTTTTGGGTATATTTTATTTTATTCTTTTATATTAAAAAAACTTTAAATATAGTTCATTTACAATATTGTGTTAGTTTCAGGTGTGCAGAGTGATTCAGTGATACATACATATATATATTCTTTTTTTATATTCTCTTCCATTGTAGGTTATTACAAGATATTGAGTATAGTTCCCTGTGCAATACAGTAGGTCATTGTTCATTTTCTATTTTATATATAGTAGTGTGTATATTTTAATCCCAAACTCCTAATTTATCCCTGCTCCCCTCCTCTTTGGTAACCATAAGTTTGTATTCTATGTCTGTGAGTCTGTTTCTGTTTTGCAAATAAGTTCATTTATATCATTTTTTTTTAGATTCTACATATAAGTGATATCATATAATATTTGTCTTTGTCTTCCTTCACTTAGTGTGATAATCTCTAAGTCCATGCATGTTGCTGCAAATGGCATTATTTCATTCTTTTTTATGGCTGAGTAATATTCCAGTGTGTGTGTGTGTGTGTGTGTGTGTGTGTGTGTGTGTGTGTGTGTGTGTTTGTGTGTGTGTGTATCTTATACTAAGTTTATATATATACACACACACATATATATATATATATATATATATATATAATATCTTTATCCATTCATCTGTTGATGGATATTTAGGTTGCTTCCATGTCTTGGCTATTGTAAATAGTGCTGCAATGAACATAGGGGGTACATGTATCTTTTTGAATTATGTTTTTTCTCTGGATATATGCCCAAGAGTGGGATTGCAGGATCATATGGTAGCTCTCTTTTTAGTTTTTTAAGGAACCTCATTACTGTTCTCCATTGTGGCTGTACCAATTTACATTCCCACCAACAGTGTAGGAAGGTTCGTTTTTCTCCACATCCTCTCCAGCATTAATTATTTGTAGACTTTTTGATGTTGGCCATTCTGGCTGGTGTGAGGTGGTGCCTCATTGTAGTTTTGATTTGCATTTCTATAATAACTAGCGATGTTGAGCATCTTTTCATGTGCCTTTTGGCCATCTGTATGTCTTTGGAGTAATGTCTTTAGAAAGCCCTGAAATAAACCCATGCACATATGGTCAGTTAATCTATGACAAAGGAGAGAAGAATATACAATGGAGAAATGACAGCTTCAATAAGTGGTGCTGGGAAAACTGGACAGCTACATGTAAAACCTACACCATACAAAGAAACTCAAAATGAATTAAAGACCTAAATGTAAGACCAGATACTATAACACTCCTAGAGGAAAACATAGGCAGAATATTCTTTGACATAAATTGCAGCAATATCTTTTTCAATCCGTCTCCTAGGATAATGGAAATAAAAACAAAAATAAACAAATAGGACCTAATTAAAAGCTTTTGCCCAGCAAAGGAAATCATAAACAAAACAAAAAGACAACCTACAGAATGGGAGAAAATATTTGCAAACAATGTGACCAACAAGGGATTAGTCTCCAAAATATATAAACAGCTCATACAGCTCAATATCAAAAAAACAAACAACCCAATCAAAAAATGGGCAGAAGATCCATGTGTTCTGTTTTTTGTGCCAGTACCATACTGTTTTGATTATTATAGCCTTGCAATATAGTCTGAAGTCAGGAAGCATGATAACTCCAGCTTTGTTCTTCTTTCTCCAAACTGTTTTGGCTATTTAGAGTCTTTTGTGGTTCCATACAAATTTTAGAATTATTTTTTCTAGATGTGAAAAATGTCACTAATATTTTGATAGGGATTGCCTTGAACCTGTAGATTGCTTTGGATAGTATGGACATTTGAACAATAATAATTCTTTCAATCCATGAACATTGAATATCTTTCCATTTATTTGTATAAATGTTCAATTTCTTTCATCAATGTCTTATAGTTTTCAGAGTAGAGTTCTTTCACCTCTTTGGCTAAATTTATTCCTAAGTATCTTATTATTTTTGATGTAATCATAAATGGGATTGTTTTCTTGATATTACCTTCTTTATAGTTCACTATTAATGTATAGAAATGCAAAGATTTCTGTATATTAATTTTGTATACTGCAACTTTACTGAATTCATCTATTAGTTCTAATAGTTTTTTGGTGGAATCTTTAGGGTTTTCTATATATAGCATCATGTTGTCTGCAAACAAATAGTGATAGTTTTACTTCTTCCCTTACAATTTGGATGACTTTTGTTTCTTTTTCTTGTTTGATTGCTGTGACTAGGACTTCCAATACTATGTTAAATAAAGTGGCAAGAGTGGGCGTACTTATCTTATTCTTGATCTTAGAGGAAAAGCTTTAACTTTTATTTAACTTTTATTTAACTTTTATTAACTGGATTTGTCATGAATGACTTTTATTATGTTGAGGTATGTTTCCTGTACACCAACTTTGTTGAGAGTTTTTATCATGTATGGCTGTTGAATTTAGTCAAATGCTTTTTCTGCATCTATTGAGAAGATAATGTGATTTTTTTTTTTTTTCGGTACGTGGGCCTCTCACTGTTGTGGCCTCTCCCGTTGCGGAGCACAGGCTCCGGACGCGCAGGCTCAGCGGCCATGGCTCGCTCCACGGCATGTGGGATCTTCCCGGACCGGGGCACGAACCTGTGTCCCCTGCATCGGCAGGTGGACTCTCAAACACTGCGCCACCAGGGAAGCCCGATAATGTGATTTTTATCCTTCATTTTTTTTTAACGTGGTGTATCACATTGATTGACTTGCAGAATTTGAACCATCCTTGCATCCCTATAGCAAATCCCACTTGATCATAATATTTAATTCTTTTAAAGTATTGTTGAATTTGGTTTGCTAATATTTTGTTGAGGATTTTTGCATCTATGTTCAGGGATATTGGCCTGTAATTTTATTTTATTTTTTGTAGTGTCTTTGTCTGGTTTTGGTATCAGGGCAATGTTGGCCTTGTAGAATGAATTTGGAAGTGTTCCTTCCTCTTCAATTTTTTGGGAATAGTTTGAGAAGAGAAGGTATTAAGTCTTCTTTAAATGTTTCATAGAATTCCCTTGTGAAGCTGTCTATTCTTAAATTAAAAAAAAATTTTGTTTGTTGGGAGGGTTTTTTTTAAATTTTTATTGGAGTATAGTTGAGGTACAATGTTGTGTTAGTTTCAGGTGTACAGCAAAGTGAATCAATTATACATATACATATATCCACTCTTTTGTCGATTTTTTTCCCATATAGGCTTATTGGGAGTTTTTGAATTACTGATTCAATTTCACTACTGTAGTCAGTATGTTCAGATTTTCTATATCTCCCTCATTCAGACTTGGAAGATTTCATGTTTCTAGGAATTCATTTGTTTCCGCTAGGTTGTCCAATCCATTGCTGTATAACTGTTTATAATATTCTCTTATGATTGTATTTTTGTGATATCAGTTGTAACTTCTCCTCTTTCATTTGTAATTTTATTTATTGGGTGCTCTTTCTCTCTCTTTTCTTTTAATGAGTCTGGCTAAGTTTATCCATTTTGTTTATCCTTTCAAAAAACTAGCTCTTATTTTCATTGATCTTCTCTATTGTTTGTTTTTATCTCTATTTTATTTAGTTCTGCTTTGATAGTTATTATTTCCTTCCTTGTGCTAACTTTGGGCTTTCTTTGTTCTTCTTTTTTTTATTCCTCTAGGTAGAAAGTTAGGTTTATTTGAGATTTTTCTTATTTCCTGAGGTAGGCCTGTATCATTCTTAATTTCCCTTTTAGAACTGCTTTTTGCTATGTTCCATAGATTTTGAAGCATCATGTTTCTATTTGCATTTGTCTCAAGGTATTTTTTTATTTCCTCTTTGATTTCTTCATGGACCCAGTGATTTTTTAGTAACATGTTGTTTAGTCTCCATGTGTTTGTGTTTTTTCCAGTTTTCTTCCTGTAATTGATATGTAGTTTCATACCATTGTGGTCAGAAAAAATGCTTGATATGATTTCAATCTTCTTAAATTTATTTATTTATTTATTATTTTTGACTACGTCGGGTCTTAGTTGCGGCACACAGGATCTTTGTTGAGTCATGCAGGATCTTTCATTGCAGCGTGTGGGCTTCTCTCTAGTTGTGGCATGTGGGTTTTCTCTTCTCTATTTGTGGCACGCAGGCTCCAGGGCACATGGGCTCTGTAGTTGTGGCACATGGGCTCCAGAGCACGTGGGCTCTGTAATTTGTGGTATGCAGGCTCTCTAGTTGAGGCATGCAAGCTCAATAGTTGTGTTGTGCTGTTTTCATTGCTGTATGGCATGTGGGATCTTAGTTCCCTGACCAGGGATCAAACCCACATCCCCTGCATTGTAAGGTGGATTCTTTACCACTGGATCACCAGGGAAATCCTAATCTTTTTAAATGTATTGAGACTTATTTTGCTGCCTAGCATGTGATCTAGCCTAGAGAATGTGCACTTGAAAAGAATGTGTACTCTGCTTTTTTTGGATAGAATGTTTTGTAGATATCTGTTGAGTCCATCTGGTCTAATGTGTCATTTAAGACCATTATTTCCCTTCTGTCTGGATGATCTATCCATTGATGTAAGTGGGGTATTAAAGTCCCCTACTATTATTGTATTATTGTCGGTTTCTCCCTTTATGTCTGTTAATATTTGCTTTATATATTTAGGTGCTCCTATCTTAGATACATCTATGTTTATGAATGTTATATCCTCTTCTTGGATTGACCCTTTTATCATTATATAATGGCCTTTTTTGTCTTTTGTTATATACTTTATTTTAAAGTCTGTTTTGTCTGATAGGAGTATTGCTACTGGAGATTTATTTTCATTTTCATTTGCATGGAGTATTTTTTTCCCATCCTTTAACTTTCAGTCTGTGTGTGCCTTCATCTCTGAAGTGAGTCTCTTATAGACAGCATATAAATGGGTTTATTTTTTTAATCCATTTAGCTACCCTAAGTCTTTTGATTGGAGCATTTAGTCCATTTACATTTAAAGTGATTTTTGATAGGTATGTACTAATTGTCATTTTATTACTTGTTTTATGGTTGTATTTGTAGTTCATTACTTCTAGTCTCTTCCCTTGTGGTTTGATTTTCTTTAGTGTTTTGTTTGTGGTTTCTTTTTGTTTTTGTAACTATTACTGGTTTTTGTTGTGTGGTTACCATGAGACATGTGTGTGTGTGTCTCTGTGTGTGTGTGCGTGTATTAAACTGATAGTCATTAAGTTCAAACACATTCTAAAATCTCTATATGTTTACTCCTCAACACCATGTTTTATGTTTTTGATTTCATATTTTACATATTTATATGAATCCCTTAATTGCTTCTTTTAGTTATAGTTGATTTTACAATTTTGTCTTCTAACCTTTGTCCTAGATCTTTAAAGTGGTTGATCTGATGTCTTTATTCTATATTTACCTTTACCAGAGAGATTTTTTCCTTCATATATTTTCTTATTTCTTGTTATGGCTTTCCCTGTGCGCCCCCCCGGCCCCCCCCCCCCCCCACTTAAGGAAGACCCTTTAACCTTGCTTTTAAGGCTGGTTTAGTGGTGATGAACTCTTAGTTTTTGCTTGTCTGGAAAACTCTATCTCTCCTTCAATTCTGAATGATAACCTTGCCAGGTAGAATATCCTTGGTTTTAAGTTTTTTCATTTCAGCACTTTAAATATATCAGCCACTCCTTTCTGGCCAGCACAGTTTCTGCTGAAAAGTCAGCTGACAGCCTTGGGGATTCTCTTAGTATGTGGCCCTTTGTTTTTCTCTTGCTGCCTTGGGAGTTCTACCTTTATCATTAATTTTTGCTGTTTTGATTGTGATATGCCTTGATGTGGGTCTCTTTGGGCTCATCTTGTTTGGGACTTTCTGTGATCTTGGAACTTGATACCTGTTTCCTTCTTCAAGTTAGAAAAGTTTTTAGCCAATATTTCATAAATTACATTTTCTGCCCTTTGTTTCTTCTTTTTCTGGGATCTCTATAATGCAAACATTAGCATGTTTGATGTTGTCCCAGAGGTCCCTTAATGTATCCTCATTAAAAACATTTTTTCTTTTTTCTTTTCTGATTGGGTGATTTCCATTATTCTGTCTTCCAGGTCACTTTTGCATTCTTCTGTAACACCTAATCTGCTGTTAATTTCCTCTAGTGTATTTTTCATTTCATTTATTGTATTCTTCAGTTCTGGTTGGCTCTTTATAATATTTTCTAGTTCTTTGTTGAAGTTCTCATTGTGTTCTTCTATTCTTTTCTCGAGTTTGGTGAGCATTTTTATGACTATTTTTTTTTTTTTTTTTTTTATGGTACGCGGGCCCCTTTCACTGTTGTGGCCTCTCCCGTTGCGGAGCACACGCTCCATTCGCGCAGGCTCAGCGGCCATGGCTCACGGGCCCAGCCGCTCCGCAGCATGTGGGATCTTCCCGGACTGGGGCACGAACCCGTGTCCCCTGCATCGGCAGGCAGACTCTCAACCACTGCGCCACCAGGGAAGCCCCCTTGACTATTTTTTTGATTTAATCAGGTAAATTACTTTTCTCCGTTTCATTAGGATTTTCTTTTCCCCCCTGGATTTTATTGTGTTCTTTGGTTTGGAACATATTCTTGTGTTTTCTCATTTTGTTTGAATTTCTCTATTTGTCTCTATGAAATTAGGTGAAACAGATACCTCTCTTGGTCTTGAAGGTGTGTTCTTGTGTGGGAGCATCTCTATGCAGTCTGTATGTGCCCAGTGACTTTGGTGGGAGAGCTTGA
Source organism: Stenella coeruleoalba (assembly GCF_951394435.1). Lineage (NCBI taxonomy): Eukaryota > Metazoa > Chordata > Mammalia > Artiodactyla > Delphinidae > Stenella > Stenella coeruleoalba. The sequence goes on along the minus strand of NC_137153.1, from coordinate 92,264,386 downwards.
TCTGAAGCAAGCATGGACTAGAGCTTTTTCTGGGGCACACTGAATCCATCACCTTGGTGGGGGTGGGCTGGAGCCTGGGGGATGGGGGGTAGAGCTGGAGCCTGGCATGGGCCAGGGCTTCTCCTGAGTTGCACTGGTGGCTGCCACCTTGGCCAGGGTGGACTGGAGCCAGGAGGCAGCTAGAGCTAGAGCCCAGTGCAAGCTGCAGCATCTCCTGGGGTGTGCTGGTGGCCATCAACTCGACGGGGGGCAGGACAGGAATTGGAGGGGCTGGAGCTGGAGACTGGTGTGTGCTGGGGTGTGTGCTGGGGCTGTCTTGGCAGGCCAGCCAGAGCACCAGGCACTTTTCAATGTGCTGCTTCTGTGCTGGGATTGGGAGCAAGCAAGTCTGTGTACATGCCCTTTAAAAGCAGTCTTGGTTTCCTACAGCCCTTCAAAAAGCCTCACTGGTTTTCAAAACCAGACAAGGAGGATTGCTGTCTCAGTGCTAGACCCCAATGTGGGGCTTGAACCCCTTGCTCCTTAGGCAGGATTCCCAAGTTTGTGGTTTCCCCCTCCTCTTCTGAGTTGCCCACTGGTGGTATGGGTCCTGAGTAGATTGCTTCTCTTCTCCTGCCAGTCTCAGTGTGGTTGTTGTCTTTATATCCTCAGTTGTAGAAGAGCTATTCTACTAGTCTTCAGGTCATTTTTGGAGAGAGTTGTTCTACATGTAGTTGTAGTTTTGTAGGTGAGCTAGGGTTTTCCTATGCCACCACTGATCCTGCCTTCTCTTTAATTTTCTGTAATAGAATCAGGCTTCCTTTCAAACACCTGTTTCCAATGATGATGGAAGGGAAAGAAAACATAAACCAGCTCATTAAAGGTATCTTAATCTTTTCTTGTTTCATACAGCCCATGTTCAGGTAAATAATTAATTTGAAGTTCAGATATTAGCAGAAATGTTTCTATTTCCTTCAAAGATACCCTGTACCCTCTTTTCCAAATCTGGGTGCAAGAGGGCTTGTATAATCTCAGGGCAAGGGTGTGTGGCAGGAACGCTAGATCAAATAACTATTCTTGGCCAGCTTCTCTAACCTGGTGGAAGTGTAACTCATCTGGTCTCCAGGCATTGACCTTTTGTGTGTATGCATTCATAACTCATGGTTGTTCTCTCAGAATGGTCAAGGCCAGGTGGCAAACTCACTCTCACCCTCTGGCTCAGGTGGTGAAACTACTCAAATCCTCTGGGTTTGCCCCACTTGTCCTTCATTGTCCTTCAAAATTCCCTGAGTGTCACCTGTGTCCTTTATAGATCCCTGGTAGAGCTACATACCCCATACCCTGTGCTAAAGAGTCACCTCACACATTGTCATAATGGTCCCCAGGGAGGTTTGCTGGCCTTCAACTCTTAGCTGCTTTCCATGCCCATCATTGTGAGAATATGGGGACTTCCTGAACCCTTTCACACAACAGGAGTGCAAAGAGAAACTTATGTGTGCTGTCTTTGCATCTCTCTCTGCTTAAACACACAACATCCTGTTTTACTCTACTTTCCAGAACTCCAAACAGGAAGCAGGACAAAATCTTCCTCTGGGGTTTCCAGTTTCTTGTAATTCATTCCCACTTTTGGTCAAGGCCTAGACCTTTTTTCTAGGCAGGGATGCCTTCTCCCCTAGCACAACAGGTCCAGGGTCTAGCCTTAATGTAATAAAGCGTCAGAGGAAGAACAAAACAATTACGGAGAATATAAACAAATTGGGAGGTATTAGTAAAGATTTTTCCTTGTAAGTAATAAGTCAGGGTGTACACAGATACAGCTGAACTTATGCAGATGCTACTTAATGACTGAAATATTTTGGAATACATCAGTATTTGGAATGCATCAGTAGTTAGCCTTCTCATGTTACAGCTAAGTAATAGAGTCTTGGAGAAATTTTTACAATGAATTAAGAGCAGTGCTGGGATCAGAACCTGGGGATGTAGCCCTAAATTTTCTCTGTTACACTATGTTGAGATTTTTTTTCCCATAGGCTGTTAAATTCTAAGGAAATTTGAAATATGTTTTGCTGTATTCACTAGCACTGTTTTTGTCTCCGGAGAGCCAGAAACACTTCCATTTCTATATTTACTCCTATTTAGGGAGTACATTTTTTTAGGTTCTAATGATGATTAGAAATACTGTTAGGTCTGTCACTGAAAGGGAGTCACAGTTTTCCACTGATTGTGCTGCAGCTCTGTGGAAGTTCAATGAAATCCCTTAAGTACACCTGGTGACCTTCACCCACCAGAATAGTCTTCATTCCATAATCACTTATTTTTGCTGCTTTTCTTTCCTCTCCTTCTAAGGAGACCAGAATATATCATCCCAAAATAGGCCTCTTTGCCATAAAAATACTAGCACTTTAGAAAAACAGCAGCTGCAAGAGAGCCCCTCTGACCCTCCCCCTTTTCTTCCTAAAAGCAGGAGATAAAACTCCCAGATGGAAGGTGTCCTCCCTACACCAGAAGGAAAGTAACATTCTTATCATCAAGGACAAGAAATTGAGACTGAGATAATTCTATACAAATAGACCTTGTTAAAAACAATTCTTATCTTCCTTTAGGCTCCCCACATAGTATAATTACTTTTCCACAATTGCCTCTCTTTGTTCAATCTAATATAAAACAGGTAGGTTTTGCCATTGCTTTGGGTCTTCCTTGTGAGGGCTCCTGTGTCACATAAAGCTTACACTAAATAAATGTGTATGCTTTTCTCCTGTTAATCTGCCTTATGTCAGTTAAATTCTATCCTAAAATTATATATTGATATAATCGTAGAGACAGAGACAGAGAGGGAGAGAGAGAGAAAGAGAGACAGAGACAGAGGGACAGATATTTTAAGGATTTGACTCATGCGATTGTGGGGACTGGAAATCTGCAGGGTGGGTCAGCAAGCTGGAGACCCAGGGAAGAGTTGATGTTACAGTCTTGGGTCTGAAGGCAGGCTGGAGGTAGATTCCTTCTTCCTCAGAGGAATTCAATCTTTTCTGCATGGTTCACACCTGCTACTGACAACTGCTAATGCCTCCCTTGTACATGGTTAGCACCTTACTGTCCAGTGCTCCCACCAATGTCCCCGCTCTTAATTTGCTACATTCTTTGAGGGTCCATGGAGTGCCAGGTCCCTGGTGTCTTCTGTTCTAGGCAGCAGAGTGAAGAAGGTCTGACTCTGTGCCAGCTTAGCATGCATCTCACTTTATTGCCTGGATGCTGGAGCACCCTTTCCTGTGCTTCTCTTAGAGTCTTAGTAAAAACAACACTATTTCTGCTGCGTTCCTCCCCAGCCCACCTCCCATCCTTGGATCAAGTCCTAGGAATTAGTCGCTAAGCTGGGAGCCTTGCTAGCCTGCCAAGGTACCTCTCATCCTGTGTAAGAGCTGCGTGCTAAAACAGCCTCCTCCTCTCCCAGACATTCCAGTCTGCCCATGACTTCCAATATTGGCCCCTTCTCCTCAAGGCTTATACTTCACTTTTAATACATCTTATTGTACCATTCCCATTTCACAAGTTAGAAAGCAGAAGCCCAAGGAAAGGTAAGTAATTTGCTTGAGGTCAGTCACAATGACAGATGTAAAGGAATCAGGGTTCCAATCTAAGTCTTTCTGATTCCAGAGGCCAGCTACACCCCACTGGCTGCAAGAGATGCAAAAATTAAAAGACATGGTACCTTCCCTCCAGGAGTTCACAACCTGGACGCACAGTCTGCAATTTGTAGCTTGGATCACTTGTATATTTTGACAATGGGCTTGACTGATGGGATTAACAATAGGACAGATTTCAGGGGTTCTGGTCCTGAGGAGGCATTTTTGCATGGGGAGGGCTTTTGCTGTCCCTTTGAAGAGTGGTTTGCAAACTGGGCTATGCTTTAGAATCTGCTTTTAAAAGTACAGATCCCAGAAACTTACCCCAAACTTATCAAGTCAGAATCTCCAGCTGAGGGGCCTGGGAATCTTTATTTAACAGACTTGTCAGATGAGTCTGAAACCCGCACCACTCTGAAGATGGATATTTGGGACTCATCTTAGAAACCACTAAAAAGGCAGCTGCCTAAGAGACCACTGACTTAGAGGAGGAGATAGAGACGGAATTGAAGCAAAGGAGAAGAGAGCCAGGAGTTGAGAGGAGGAGTCCAGGGAAGAGGTGTAGAAACCAGACCTATGTGATGAAATGAAACATTCCTTTATGAAACACCTGGATTTAAAGGCACACCAGCTAAACAGAGCCTCTGCCCAGACCCTGTGGCAGCACGTGCTCGTAGCCCTGTCCCTGGGAACTTAAAAAAAAAAAAAAAAAGGAGCAGCTGATGGTTTCTATGGAGACAATCTCAACTTTGAACAGTAGGCTGGGGTATTTTGAACGATCTAAATTAGCAAGCAATAGGCAAGTGTCCAGTGCTTCTAGCCGGCTCAGTAAGCCATCCCGCTCCAGACTGCTTCCTGCAGCCGAATTCAGGGTGAGTCAGGGCTGTCGTGGCCAAGTAGAAAAGGTCTGCTTTCTGATTTCAGCAGCAGGGAACCGGGGAAGGCTGCTTTGTCTTTCTGTGTATGTTTCGCTCACCTCAGTGGGTAGCACAGTTCTCTGAAGAACCAGAAATTACTATCCCAGGTAGTTTATTGTTCAAACGCTGATTTATGTCAGATGCATAAACCTAACCAGAAGACTGTTTAGAGACTATTTTGGAGGTGAAATGCACACTTGGCTGCAAAAGTCAGGGTCCAGCCTAATGTGACCAATGGAGAGATTGTTTTTTATTTACATTTAATTAATTAATTAATTAATTTTTGGCTGCTTTGGGTCTTCGTTGCTGTGTGCAGGCTTTCTCTAGTTGCGGTGAGCAGGGGCTGCTCTTCGTTGTGGTACGCGGGCTTCTCATTGCAGTGGCTTCTCTTGTTGCGGAGCACGGGCTCTAGGTGCGTGGGCTCAGTAGTGGCTTACGGGCTCTAGAGCGCAGGCTCAGTAGTTATGGCGCATGGGCTTAGTTGCTTTGTGGCATGTGGGATCTTCCCGGACCAGGGCTTGAACCCGTGTCCCCTGCACTGGCAGGCGGATTCTTAACCACTGCGTCACCAGGGAAGTCCCTGGAGAGATGTTTCTTGACTCAAAGAATTTTTCTCTGGGCTTTATTGGGAGGAGGAAGTGCTGTGATGAAGGAAGAAAAGCAACAGGATCCTAAAGGAAATGGAATTTTTGTTTCTTCGTTGGTAATATGGTAATTTTAACTTCCACGGGACCTTTTGCTCTCTTTTATTCTTTGTTTCCTGCCTTCTGATGTGTTGATGTCCCGCCAGTTCTTGACTGCCCTTCCTCTAACAGGTCAAGGTCTCCCAGTGGTGCAGGCGTGATCCCCGTCCTTCCCCCTGGGACTCTGGGGGGGTCTGAAACGTGCTCAGCAATGCAGCTATCAGCTTTCAGACCCTATCAGATTGCTTCCATTTTGCTGAGGGCTCCCTCTCCAGCCACCAGGAGGCTATGCCTGTGAGAGGCAGCTGAGTTCTTGTTTCTTGCCCTCTGGCTGCTTTCTATCTTTGGTTTCACTGACAGTCTGCAGTGTACATTAACTGTTTCATGGACAGTCCTGCCTTCTGCTGCAAAGAAGTGAGGAACCCTGGAAATTGTATGCCATTGGATTTTGAGGAATTTTCCATCTTCAGAAGTAGCCTATAAATATTCAACTGGGCTTCTGTTCTGTCTTCACACTCTCTCTGAGATATGTCACTCAACTTTTTTTTTTGTGCTTTTTTATCTATCATTTATTCTTTCACTTCATTCCTCAAACATTTACTGAGTGATCACTATGTACTGGCACTATTCTAGGAACTGAGAAGTAGAGTGTTGAACAAGGTATAATTCTTGCCCGTGAGGAATGCTTTACAATCCAGAGTAGTGCTGACCAGTAGGATATTCTGTGGTGATGGGAATATTCTATAGCTACATGGTCCAATACAGTAGCCACTAGTAACATGTGGCTACTGAGCAATTAAAATGTGGTTAGTGTGAATGAGAAGCTAACTTTTAAATGTCAATTTCATGCATTTTTAAGTGAATTGAAATTTAAGTAGCTGTACATGGCTAGTGGGTACTATATTGGATAGAGCAGAAAAGGGAGAGACAGATAAAGAAGCAGATTTTGACAATATCCTATGCTAGTTTGTAATGAGATGGTTGCTTAGACTAGTAAATAGATTGGAGGGTGGTGGTGAAAGGCTTTGATTGAATTAGATGATAAAGCGTGTCAAACACAAAGGGAAGTCCAAGTCCAAGACTGACAGGTTCAGCTGGAAAAGAAATAAGGAGCCCCTTTTAGATTCAGACAGTTTATTACTTATATAGGCAGTGAAGGCAAGAGGTGCCAAGGGTGCAGCTCTCTGGGTCCTTGTCTCACCCACCAAAAGGATGGAACTGAAGCAAAAGGAACCAGACGTCTTCAACAGAGTTGTGAGATATTCAGTGGCTGAGGAGCTGATCCTAGACTGCAGCTCAGTGGTCCTAGAGCCTGCAGCTCTGCCCTAAAGGGGTGTAAGTATGAGATGGAGAGTCCCATGCCTCTCTGGAACCAGGGAGGTGGATGGGAAAGCTGCCTCATGGCAGCCTCCCACAGATAGGGAGAGACAGATGGGAAAACTGTCTTGTGAAGCCTCTTGTAAAGACTGCTTCTCATGCCATGCTCCTGGGAGGATCACAAGGCATTCCACCCAGATTTAGGTCATATGGTGGTTCAAGCTGTTCCTGTGGAAACATGGAAGGTCTCGAGGGTGCTATGGTAGAGCCATTCCCCTGCAAAGAGTCTTAAGTGCTAGGACAAAAGATTTAGACTTTATCCTCAAATGAATCTGGCTGCCACTGGAAGTTTAAAGCAGATGAGAAAATTGATTATTTTTGAGTTTTATAAAGATCTGTCTGACAACATTGTCGAGATTAGACTGGGGAGCAAAAGCAACTGTAAAGAGAGAGAAATAATTGGGTAAAAGGATGAGAGTTTATGGGAATGGAGAGGAAAATGCACAATCATTTAATGAATACATGGGATGTGAAGGGCTCCTGTGCAGTGAAAGCGACAAAGACACATAGACAGGATCCTGCCTTCAAGAAATTTACAAAGTAACAGGAGAGAGTACACACAGCATACATTACTCATTAATATTAAGTTCAAGAATTAAGTGCTCTGGGAGACGTGGTAGAGAGAGAGCCCAGAGGAGGGACAGCCCTCTTCATCTGGGTGTCCCCGCACAGTGTAGGTGCTTCATTGATGATGATGACAATTGAGTGTTGAACAGGATAAGTTTTAAGTCTTCTTACAACTTATTTTGAAAATCTGTGAGGGACGGGCCCTGGCAGGCAATAAGCCTTAACAACTAACAAAGATATTAATCCCTATAGCAGTATGTGGATTAGTTGGGATCCAATTAGAATAAGACAATAGAAATGGAATACAGGGAAAGCAGGAAAAAATCGTAAAGATTCAGCATGGTGAGAGGTGACAAGGAGAAGGTTTGAGGGCAGGGTTAACTTGCCATATACCACTGGAAATATGAATGGCTGAGTCCTCACTCCCACTTCCCATCCCCACATTCTTGTATTTTTATTTGACCTTGTTTTCCTTCTTCCTCCAGAGGGAGATCAGTTGATACTTATTGCTTCAGGAAAGAGAAAAACAAAATTTTTTTCCTGGCCTTTATGTTGCAAAAAGCCTAATAGATGATGTGAATTTCAGAAGTCACAAATGGGTGTATTTCATTTGGTGTATTTCGTTTGGTCCATGCCTTGGGTTGTTTTTTCCTTTGGTTGGTTGGTTGTTGTTGTTGGGTAGTTTTGTGTGTGTGCATTTTTTTAATAGAATACATTTGAATGCATTAGATGGGCAGGTAGTCTTAGGTTCACTGCAGTCTTACATTTTGTTCATCTCTGTCCTTTATCTACAAATTTATATTACCTGCCTGGCCCCTATAGGTATCCGAATTTGGAACCACTGGTATCCATCGTAAAACAGGTTTAGAAGAATGCATAGTAACATGAATAGGGTCTCCCAACCCCAAGTCTTTGAGCACTGCCACAGTCACAGGGAGCTTCCTTGAGCTCCCAGGAAAAGCAGGATGCTCTGAATTCTGTGATTATATCTCTGCCATCTGGAGGAACAAGGACTCAAAATAGAAATTACTGTGAATTTAGAAAAATAGAAAAAAAATTACATTTCATGCACGTGTGGGTTTGTGGACTAAAGTTTACTCCTACTATTCCATTACTAGTCCTGCCACCCTGTACACCAGGGTATGTATTTAACTAAAAGCTTCAGAGTTAGGGAAAGGGAAAGATGAAGTTAAGGTCAAAGAAGAAGTAGGAAAGAAAAACAAGAGGGGGAGGCTGGGAAAAGAATGAGCTCTCATATGTCTACCCTCATCTGGGGAAGATAAGTAAGGTTTATATGTAGGGTCAGACGGTACTGGTTAAAATTCTTGCTTCATCATTAACAACATAGGCAAGCTTGGGTAAGTCATTTAACTAGCTGAGCTCAATTTCCTAATTTACAATGTAAGGATAATAATAATTTTTTATTCCCACAGGTTTTTTGCAAGGGTCAAGAGAAATAATGGTCATAAAAGGGTACTGAAAAGTGAAAAGACTTTACTATGTGGATTCATATTACCCAGTGACTAGCCATTAGTAAGTGCTCAATAGTTGTTTGCTGTTACAGAAAAAAGGGAAATGAGGGGAGAGCTGAATTCCAAAGGCCACTTAAAATTACCAGCCCCTTTACTTGTCAAATAATTGTGATATTTTATTTGTCTTTTCCATTTTCCTGGAGCCATTGCTGCATTTTTTAGTTTTTTGTTAAAGACCATACCCAATGCAACAGGACATCTTGTATTACCAGCTGATGTAAATTCCACTGATAAGTAGCTTCACTGTAAAGACAGAGTGTTTCAGTGTGTGGCCTCTTGTTAAATGACTCAGAAAATGGCAGTTCTCCATCACTAATCTTCTGAGTTTTGTCCCTAGTCCTTCAATTCCCTTCTTCCCATTTTAAATTTACCCTCAAATTTATCACTCCATTGGACCATCAGACATATTTGGAATGCTTACTGAAATATAAAAGAGTTTCATAATAAGTAACAAAATGAGAAAAATTCCCTAAAAAAAATTCCGTATGAAAATTCTCTTCTTACACTATCCACACTTCACAATGTTTACAAATAATAACAAAGTGTCAGGGTGCAGCTGACTACAGTGTGTAAAAATTCATTTTTCGGAATGCAACTTCCCTTCCATATTACACCAATAGAGTTTGTTCACTCCTTTAACTCAGTCCACGGAGCATAAGGGGAGTTTGGAGGAGGTAATTCAGGAAGGAGAGGCACACATCAGCCCACCATGCTCTTCTCCACATCGAGCTCGCCACTAGCCATCAACAGCCTCCCCTAATCTTGCATCCCAAACTGAGAATGGTCTCAGCCAATTGTACGTGGTCCTTTCACACACCACCCTATGGGGCTGAACAACATGTAAAGGAACAGCTCAGTGACTGTCTCCCTCCATCATTGCATGCACTATCATCACATCACACTTGAAGTTCAAAAACTGTTTCTCTTTCTTCCAATTAAGAGCTCTTGTGGAAACCCTAGTGACATTTTGCAGAGCCTCGGAGTTCCTCAGAAACCCAGTTGAGAATCCCTGGTGTATAGGTATCAAATCTTCTTTCATGTATGTGTGTGTGTGTACAAGTGTATGTATGTATTATTTATTTTTGGCTGCGTTAGGTCTTAGTTGCAGCAGGTGGGATCTTTTGTTGCAGCGCTCAGGCTTCTCTCTAGTTGTGGTATGCGGGTTTTTCTCTTCTCTAGCTGTGGTGTATAGGCTCTGTAGTTTGCAGCACGCAGGCTCTCTAGTTGAGTCTCCCGGGCTCAGAAGTTGTAGCGTGTGGGCTTAGTTGCCCCGTGGCATGTGGGATCTTAGTTCCCCAACCAGGGATTGAACCCGTGTCCCCTGCATTGGAAGGCGGATTCTTTACCACTAGACCATCAGGGAAGTCCCCATGTGTATGTATTTAAATCCTGGATTTTTCTTGTTTCTTGAATATATAAGGGGGTGTTATATAAAGAACAGATGGCACAAGGCTTGAATAAGTCTGAGGTCTGATAGACTTACAACCAGCTTCTGAAGAGGTAATCTGTCAAACTGTGCCTTGGATCCCTACCAGATCTTCATGTGGGCACACCCTATCTTGTCAGCCTGTGAAAAGTGACTTTGTTTAGCCCATGTTCCAAAGGCAGTGACTGTGGGATTGCTGATCATGTGGCTGCTTCCTAGTCTTTGGTCAGGAAACCTGACACACCATTCACAAGCACACACTGTTGACTTATCAAGTGACCTCTCTCTCTCTTTCTCTCTTTGTTTCACGTGCTCTTGGGAGAACGCCTGCTTCTTATAGGAAGTTTCATTATAATCTAACCCCTTGCATATACTTTGGTGCAAATGGCAAAAATCTAGACATAGAATACTAATGACCATTATGGGGAATTTCTGAGAAGTCAGAATCAATAACTTAACACATTTAACAGGAGCTCCAGAAAAATTAGGAGACAAAACAGTAAGCATAGTCAGCTAAGTGCTGAGACCCCAAAATAAAATTCTAGCTCTAAGATAGATTCCTTTCAAAGACTGAAGTCTTCTGAAACCTATCTTCTTCCATCTCTCTTTTCTCTGACACTTATTTATATAACCACAGACCTTCTAAATGACCTACCCTTTCTTTCTTCAGGGGTTTCTCAGGATAGGAGCAATCTAATTTCTCTTTGTCCCTGTATCTTTCTCTCTTTCCTCAAACTCCCATACTCTACTGCAAGACTGTCTTTCTGTGATTATCTGGTTACAGCTTCTGAATTTTATGGATACAGCCATGTAAAAAGAGTCCAAGGCTAAGACTAGGCTGAGGCAAGAGGGCACCTAGAGTGCAAAGTTTTAGGACTTCAGGGACTTGGTCATGCAAGTAAATTTTGCTACCTAGGTGCCTTCTTGCTACACCTTTAGTCCTTACCTTGATAGAGTGACTGGTGACTCTGGGTCTCCATTCCAAACTGGCAAGGGGGGAACATCCCTGGCACACCTTGAATCAGGTATCCAGTCCTGATCCTGTCAGCAACGGCCCCCCGGGGTGGAGGTCACATGGTATAAACATAGCTGCTGAGGGTCCATCTCTGGGCTTTAGGGAGCAGTTCTCAGATAAAGAGGGACCCTGACTTGGGAAGAGAGTCTAATATTTTATATTACAAAAGCACTATGTAAGTAAAGTATTTTAATTACATTTTTGGTGCTATTTTTTCCTGCCCCTGTTATGAATTTCATAACTCTGAAGCATGCACATTGTATAATTTACTATATGAGTATCAATAGGGTTCCTAAAGTTTTAACACATAGTTGCTGCCCTTGAAGAATTTGCAGTCCACCTGGAAGAATAAGACCAGATGCGGGATGCACGCAGGAATGCAGGAGAGTACTTATGTTAATTAATTCAAATTAATTCAATTTGAAAATCAAATCTATATCGAGTCAATAAATTATATAGAAGTTTTGAGAAGGAAGAAGAATTTGTGGAATAGGGCACGCAAGTACCCCTTCTTAATGGTCTCTTTTTGGGAAGAAGGAAAGAGCAGATACAGAGAGTTATAGGAAGGACCAGATCAGAAAATACCAAGGGAGCACTGAAATGTCACATGGGACGTGGGGTGTTCTTATTCATATTACAGGTCCCATTTCCCTGATACATATGAAAGACCCAGGAAGTTTGAATTGATGCCACCTTCTTCTGCCAAGAACTCTGCTGGTATTGAGGGAAAACATTCACAATCATTCTATTTATTCCAAATTATTCTATTGATCATGAGTTTTGAAATGGTCAGTAATGCTGGTTGTTGATGGGGGTCAGGTGGGAGGGAGTGCGTCCTTTGCAGAAAATCACTTTCTTAAAAGAAGCACAAAATGCATTTTTCCTTGACCCTCTCTTTCCTCCAAAGACCCGCTTTCAACAGTGAAGAACTGGGCATTAAAACCCCTCTTCTGCCCCTGCACTGCCAGAGCCTGTTTATTTTCTCCAGAATCTTTTCTGCTCACAAATCTAAACCCCAAAGCCTTCACTTTGCATTCCTCTGTAAAATAAAATCAAGGATCCCTTGGAGGATCAAGCTTTCTGAGAGAACACCTGTTACTACCATTTGTGTGAAGATATTGTTGGAAAAATGATGCATACCTATGTCAAAGTTTCATATGAGAAATTTCTTTTAGGAAAATACTGGAAAGGCCTCACTTTTTCCTTTCCTTTGAGAAACTGGTAACCCTTTCTATGAGACTAATTAGAACAACACAACTGAGAGATTGCCTTTTTTCCTTTGGCTGTCATTCATTCAGTGTCTCTGATGCTAGTTCATATTTTCCCAGATCCTATTTTATTTTTATTTGTTTATGCCTCCTTTATCTATAAGCAGGTTCAAATCCTTTGTGGAATGAGGTATAGAAGAAAGGAGGGAAAGTAAAGAAAGAAGGAATGTACAGAGGGAGGAAGGAGGGAGAGAGTACCCCAAATTTTGCTCATAAAATGAGGAGAGTATGAAATAGCTGATCAAATGTATATTTCATTCTCTTTGCTACAAACAATATTTTATGTTTATCACTCTGTTGGAAAGCCACAAAAGCAGATCATGAAGTTTTATTTTCCCTTAAAAAGAACAAATAATGGGAACTCTGAAAAGAGCTGGCAGTCCGTCTTACAATGGCAGGGAGGGATTGGAAACTGAAAAAAGAGAAAAGAAAGAAGGAAACAACAGCATAACATGTTTCTTGTTTATGTAGGTATGGGAGTTGAAAAGCAGCACTGATCCTTCCAATAAACCCTTAATCATGCATTACCCCCTCGGATCCTAACAAACACCAGTGAAATAGGTCACCTGGGAATGATCTCAACTGAAGATATGAAGCTCAACTTACTCAAAACCACAAAACTAAGATTTCCTACAGTGTTGTAATGGATAAGACAGGAGGCTGTAGTGTCAGACCTAGCTTGAATTTCAGGTTCTACTATTAATTATTTACAAGACTTTGAGCATGTCACTTAACCTGTTTCCTCATATGTAAAATGAGAATAATGAGTACTGTCTGCAACACCCTATTTTCCCTCCTCCAAATGTCCTGTGTATTTTGCACTAGTATCCAGAAATCTGCCTTGGCCAGACCTAATATAAGCCTTGTCTGGGCCTCTTCCTTGGAACTGAAGTCTCCAACTCAGAGTTTTCTCTTTCACTGCAGGGTAGGAAATACCACTTGGTCCCTTTGCCGGTTGCCAATGTTCCAGCTGACAGCCACCCCAGCAAGTGCCCTCGCGGATGAGCCCGTGCACATCCGAGTGACAGGCCTGCCCCCACTGCAGACGGTGACACTCATGGCATCTATGAAGGATGAGAAGGGGAATCTGTACCAGTCCAGAGCCTTCTACAGGGCCAGCAAGGCTGGTGAGCTGGACCTGAAGCAGGCTCCTGCCTTGGGCGGCCACTACGTGGGGGTCCACCCTATGGGCCTCTTCTGGTCTCTGAAGCCTGAGAAGGCTTTTGAGAGGCAGATTAAGAAAGATGTGATGAACAGCCCCTTTTGGATCACTCTGGAGCTATATGACTCCGTTTATTTACAAAAGTCAGGGGAGGTTCAGCCCAGGGCCAGCCAGGTGGTGCAGCGTTGGTTCTCCAGCCCTCAGATGCAGCGGGTGCAGGTCCAAGAAGGTCGTGTGCGAGGAGCCCTTTTCCTCCCTCCAGGTGAGACTAATCTTTCATGATCTAGAAGACATGGTTCATGGAAATAAAAACAAAAACAAAGGGCATCAAACTGTTGGCAAACTAGTATTTCCCACAATATTTTAAAAGTAATAAGCCGTTTCGTTGTGTGTGTGACGGTGGAACTCATTCTGCTCAGCCTGTACTTTCGCTGGCACCTACTCGACCCTCTTGTTGCTCTTTGTGATCTCATTCTCTTCTCTTTTTTCTTGCTCTTAGGGGCAGGCCCTTTCCCAGGACTCATTGATTTGTTTGGGGGCATCGGGGGTCTAGTTGAGTATCGGGCCAGTCTTCTGGCCGCCCATGGCTTTGCAGTGCTGGCCTTAGCATATTTTGCCTACGCAGACCTGCCCAAGCAGTTGCAGGAGGTGGACCTGGAATATTTTGAGGAAGCTGCCAACTTGCTACTAGCTCATCCCAAGGTATTTAAAATACTTTTCATTTTACCTGGCAACATTATAGCCAAAAAAATCAAAAATCACAAATGTCCGTTCTGCCTATATCACCAGTCTGTTTAGACTTGGGCACACACAGTTGAGTGAAAATGCAGATAATAATACGTACCTCGTAGGATTGTTGAGTTGGTTAGGATCAGCTTAGTGCTTACTGGCACAAAGAAGACAATAAATGGTGGGTATATTATGATTCTCTTCATTTGCTAGTTCAAAAATGTTCAAATATACGGTATTTCTTACAGTTCAACCTGACAGGGTAAAACAACCGTATCACCTAATGTTTATATTAAGTGACTATTTGTTAGACTCTATGCTAAATACTTTATATGCACTATCTCATTTAATGCTCATAATTAGTGTGCGAAGTTAGTACTTTTGACATGGTCCTCATTTTTCAGATGAGAAGGCATACCCATCTCAGTTAAGTAAGAGGCCAACACTCCACGGCCAGTAAGTGACAGAGCCCTTGGGGCAATGTCTTTGCTCCAAACCGTTAAGTCATCCTGACTCCCCAACTTACATCGTTCTCTCCTGGAGCCTTGACTCTTCTCAAGAAGAGATAGGATATGTTTGCTATTGGAGCATCACCGGTATCCTCATCTTCAGTGTTATCATCATCATAATCAAATATACACGTGATTTTCCTAAGCATATTTGGCTCTGTTTAAAGGATTGCCTAGAAGGAATTAAATCCCAGGTAAAATGTTTTCAAGTTAATTTTTTTTTCACTTCAAATTTAACTATTTGTGACATTGTATGAGGAGAAAGGGCAATTGCCAAAATTCAATTTGTAGTCAGATTCCACAGAAGAGGTTCAATTCCCACCTCTGCCCCTTGATACTGTTGTAACCTTGAGCGAGACTTACACTTCCTGAATCCCCGTTTTCTTGTTGGAGGGCCGAGCATATAGTAAACGCTCAATAAAACCACCTTGTCACCTGTGCCCATCTGGTTTCTTCCCTCTTCCTTTCCCCACACCCTCAACCCATCCCAAAGTGTTTTAGGTTCTTTCTCAGTACATCACACCCTCTTCACCCTCCCTGCCGCTGTTTTAGTCCCTCATCATTGCTCAGCTGTTATGCTGCAATAGTGCATTAATCAATTTCCCGTCTCCATTTATAGCCCTCCTCCCTCACTTCCCAATCCACTCCTCACGTGGATGGTTCCCAGATGTGGATGCACACTGGATTTCCTTGGGGATATTTTATAGTATCAGATTCTTGGGCCCACTCAGACCTACTGAAGTAGCTCTCAAAAAACTGGATCTTAGGGGCTTCCGTGGTGGCGCAGTGGTTAAGCATCTGCCTGCCAATGTAGGGGATGCGGGTTCGTGCCCCGCTGGGCCTGCGCGTCCAGAGCCTGTGCTCCGCGACGGGAGAGGCCACAACAGTGAGAGGCCCGCGTACCGCAAAACAAAACAAAACAAAACAAACAAACAAAAAAACTGGATCTCAGAAAGCTCAAGTTTTAAAAGTTTTTTTTTCAGCTGATTCTGATGATAGAAAGGTGCTGGGGATACAACTGTGAGCAAAGTTAACACACAGGGTCACTATGTATTTGCTATTGTTTGTCCAGAATGCCCTTCCTTTCCTCATTCATCCCTGAGACTTCTTCCCTTCCCTCTGCTCCCTGGGCCCACCACAAAGTTAAGGACTCCCTCCTGTGACCTACTACTTTTCCTAGTGGACTGGGAACTGACATTCAGTTTTTTACAGAATCTAAGTCTTTCATCTTTACACTCCCAATCCTTCCAGGATTAGCCTTTGGTTTAACAAATATGCAAATCCTTTGTAGCTGTAAAATGCTGTTTAAGTATGAATTACACTTACCTAATATTTGAAAGAAACTGGGACACCTCTTTTACTAGCTGGAGAGAAGAATTCGATTCTTCAAAAATCTTACCTGCCTCTGCTCTTGTGATGTCTAATGTTGCTGGTGTATTAGACCCTTTTTGCCTTTATAGAGCTCTGCTTTGGGTGAAGAGTTTTAATTTCTATTTTTTCACTTAATCTTCATAACTGTCCTACAAGGCAGGTAATATTATCACCCCCATAAGACAGTAAGGCTTAGGGAGGGTAAGTAGGTAGTATTCTCTCTCAGTCGCAAAGCCGGTAAACCTTAGTGCCAGGACTCCCACCCCACATTTTCAAACTCTTCCCATCATACTAGCTTACTGGCCTGTAGGAGAGCTCCTTCTCAGAGAATGTCCTGTAATGGGTTTCCTTTATTTTCTCCTTCAGATCCAAAAGCCAGGAATTGGAGTGATCTCTGTGAGCAAAGGTGCAGAGATCGGGCTGGCCATGGCCTGCTACCTGAAGGAGGTGGCAGCCACTGTCTGCATCAATGGGTGCAATGCCATCTTTGAATTTCCGCTCAAGTACCGGGATCTGGTTATAACACCCATCCCCTCGTTGCCGGAGCGCATGGAGTTCAACATCATGGGCGCTTTGTGCCTCCGTCACTACAAGGGGAACCCCCGAGATGCACTGAATCAACACAGTGTGCTTCCTATTGAAAAGGCCCAGGGTGCGATCCTCTTCGTTATAGGGGAGGATGACGAATGCTTCAATAGCAGAGAGTACGCTGAGCAAGCCCTGGACCAGCTGCGGAGGCACGGCAGAAGCAACGGAAGGATGCTGCTCTACCCCGGGGCGGGCCACCTCATAGAGCCGCCCTATTTGCCCCTGTGCTATGCGTCCTGGAGCCGCGGCATCTTCTGCCCCCTGCTTTGGGGGGGGGACCCTGTGGGCCACGCGGCAGCCCAGGAGCACGCCTGGGGAGAGATCCAGAAATTCTTCAGGCAACACCTTGTTCAGAGCAGAAGCACACTCTAAGGGTGATGATAGGGGAGGAGAAACAAAAAATTGGATAAGGCAGGGATGTGGGTGGGGGAGGGGACTCTTGATTTCTCTAGATTCACAGTCATCTTGAATCAACTGGAAGGAAATTGGACAAAGTCAAAGAATCAGGTGCATCTGAAATATTTCTGACAAAATTGTATGTGCTTTGAATTTTTGTAAATTGAATCTTGGTTTATATGCACCAGGTACGTTGCTATTTCAAAATTGTGATACCCTTGCAAATTGAATAACCTTTTGTACCCCGGTAAGGGAAACCTTGGATCCAGGTATTGCCAATCTAGATGAATGTTCTGGAACTTTGAAGTCATTTGTGAAATCATTTTCTGTTTAAACCATTGTGGGTTGAATTTGACATTTGATATGAAAAGTTCCTGATGCCACCATCAAGGGTAATCCTTGCTAGAGATTTCCAGTAGATACGTTAATTCTTTTTTAGAATAGTGATGCTTCTTTTTATTCCTAAAATATATTTCTTTTTTATAATTTTAATCAGGAGTGGGGCTAAATGCTCAAGTGCCTTTGGAGCATTTAGTGAAATTAAATGAGCTATATTTAAAGTGATTAGAAGAGAGCCGGGCACATAGCAATTTCTATATCAGAGTTAGCTATTATCATTTTCATGATGCTTTTCTCCTATAATCTGTTAATGTGGTGAATTGCATTCATTAATGGACTAATTTTGCTTATTCATCTAATTCTACTAGATCAGTTTCTCATATTGACTAGTTTGGGCTTTAAAATTTCTTTTGAAGCCAACCTAGTCATTTATATTTTCTCAGAATTTCACCCCTATTTTCTGGAACACATTTTTCTCATAATTTTTTACATATCCCCTATTGTTTATTTGCATGCTTTCTCCTTTTCCTTTCAGTCTGACTTGCTAAATATTTGTCTATTTTATTAACCTTTTCTTAGAATAGCTTTTGGGTTGTTTATTGGTCAAATCTAATTTTCCCTGATTCATCAGTGTATGCTTCTTTGAAATAAGTTCATTCCTTCTGCCATATTTGTGTTTTCCTGGCTTTTTGATATGCAGTGTTCTCATTTTGTTAATGTCTAAGTAGTTTCTGATTTGCTTCCTCCCTCCCCCCACCCTTAAACCCAAGAGTAATTTTACCAAAGTACAAAGTATCATCCTGTAGATAACTTGCTGGTTATAAGGACCTCACTTTGCAATGGAGGGGTCAGATTGTCTCCACCTGAACCCACTGATCAAATTTAGCATCTCTAAAAATGGTCAATTTGACTTGTTGTGGTTCATGACAAGATGTAATGTGGAGCGCCCAGCACTGCTTAGAACTATTTCTAACAACACTGTTCAACTTGAAGCTAATCAAGCCCTTAGATCAAACTTCTTACTAATGTGGTAGTTAGTGAACAACTTAAATGGTGCTACAAGGAGACAAACAGAGATTGTCCATCATTCTATGACCTGGTCTCTTCACAAGTTAATTACCAACTCACCTTGTCTCTTTTCACAAGTTAATTGCATGAAAAAATATGGAATTTTTCACTTTGTGGGATTTTGCTTTCCTTTTTGCATTGGAGTGAGCTGGGGGATTGTTCAAAATTAAAAGGGACTTAAGAGGCATATCAACCAAATGCTATGTGTGGGCCTGGTTTGAACAAAGTAACTGTAAAAAGACATTTGGGGGATAATTAGAGAACTCTGAATATGACTGGATATTAAACGATACTATGAAATTGTTATCTTGTTAGGGGTCAAAATGGTATTGGGGTTATGTAAAAAAGTAACTTTTTAGAGATGCATACTGACATATTTAGAGGTGAAGCGTTGCAGTATCTGGGGATTGTTTTAAAATACTACAGGAATCTGGCAAATGTGAAAAGTTATTATATCCAGATGATCGGTATAGTGAAGTTTGTTTTCTCTACTTTTATGTATGCTTGCAAATTTTTCATAATAAAAAAGTAAGAGATATAATCGGTATATTTACTTTTCTGCCCCAACAGACAAGAACTTTAGCATGCATTACATCTTTTCTCCATGACAACCCCATTAATTTCATATTAATTTTTTTGGAACCAATAATTATTTTTAAATTAATTTTGATTGGAGTATAGTTGCTTTACAATGTTGTGTTAGTTTCTGCTGTGCAGTAAAGTGAATCAGTCATTCGTATACATATATCCACTCTTTTTAAGATTTCCTTCCCATTTAGGTCACCACAGAGCATAGAGTAGAGTTCCCAGTGCTATACATTTGGTTCTCATTAGTCATCTGTTTTATACATAGTAGTGTATAAATGTCAATCCCAATCTCCCAGTTCATCCCACCCTTGGTAACCATAAGTTTGTTCTCTACATCTGTGACTCTATTTCTGCTTTGCAAATAAGTTCATCTGTACCATTTTTCTATATTCCACATATAAGTGATATTATACATTTGTTTTTCTCTTTGACTTGTTTCACTCTGTATGACAATCTCTAGGTCCATCCATGTCTCTGCAAATGGCACTATTTCGTTCCTTTATATGGCTGAGTAATATTCCATTGCATACATGTACCACATCTTCTTTATCCATTCCTCTGTTGATGGACATTTAGGTTGCTTTCAGGTCCTGGCTATTGTGAATAGTGCTGCAATGAACATTGGGGTGCATGCATCCTTTTGAATTATGGTTTTCTCCAGGTATACACCTAGGAGTGGAATTGCTGGGTCATATAGTAGCTCTGTTTTTAGTTTTTTTTTTTTAATTTATTTAATTTATTTATTTTTGGCTGCATTGGGTCTTCGTTGCTGTGCGCGGGCTTTCTCTGGTTGTGGCGAGCAGGGAGTACTCTTCGTTTCAGTGACTGGGCTTCTCATTGCAGTGGCTTCTCTTGTTGCGGAACACAGGCTCTAGGTGCGTGAGCTTCAGTAGTTGTGGCATGCGGGCTCAGTGGTTGTGGCTTGCGGGCTCTAGAGCACAGGATCAGTAGTTGTGGCGCGTGGGCTTAGTCGCTCTGCAGCGTGTGGGATCTTCCCGGACCAGGACTTGAACCCATGTCCCCTGCATTGGCAGGCGGATTTTTAACCACTGCACCACCAGGGAAGTCCCTCTTTGCTTCTTATAAGAGGTTGATGAGGAGTATCCAGTGGTGATATTTTTCGTATCTTCATTTCCAGGTGATGCCATAGACTATCAGTATTCTCCTTACTACTTGAAATAGAGTTATTAGCAACTTTAAATCTAATCAGGTTGAAGAGCCAGTTCCAGAAATGCCAGAACCAATTCAGAAAATTCATCCTTAAAACTGTTTCTTGAGAAACACTCTCAGTACCAAAATCTCAGTCAGGGTTCTCTGGAAAAATAGAAGCAACAAGATAAATATACAGAGAGAGAAAGAAATTTATTATAAGGAATTGGCTCAGGCGGTTATGGAGGCTAAGTCCCCAGATCTGCAACCTGCAATCTGGAGACCCAAGAGAGCTGATGCTGTAATTGTAGTCTGAGTCTGAAGTCCTGAGAACCACAATAGTTAATAGTGTAAATTACAGTCCGAAAGCGGACAGACTCAAGATCCAAGGAGAGCCGATGTTTCAGTATGAGACTGAAGGCAGGAAAAGACAGACATCTTAGCTCAAACAGCTAGGCAGGAGGAGTTCCCTCTTTTTAAAGGAAGGTCGGACTTTTTGTTCTATTCAGCTTTCCATTGATTGGGTGAGGGCCACCCATATTAGGGAGGGCAATCTATTTTACTCAGTCTGTTGAATTTAATGTTAATCTCATCCAAAAACACCCTCACAGACATATGCAGAATAACGTTTGACCAAATAACTGGGATCCCTATGGCTCAGTCAAGTTGATACATAAAATTAACCATCACAGGATAGGTAGCCAGTAAATTAGTTCCATTTTACAGGTGAGTAAACTAAGCCTTGAGGAGTTTTAACATACCTAAGCCCACACAAGTACAGATGACTTTACAATGGGATTGAGTTTATAGTCTTCCTCCAAAACTCATGTAACTATTATTTCACCTGCCTGACAGCAGTATCTACCCAGGTCACAGTAGCTAGGGATGAAATAATCCAGTCTTCTGTTGTCTGTTATATTATGGCTTCCACTAGAATTTAGGTTGGATATGGTGTCTTTATAATTTTTTAGTTTGGTTAGCTCAACACATAATATTAAAAGACAGACTAGTTCAAAGAAAGAGAGCCTTACAATACTTTAACTGATAATACCACACATACAGAAAGAAAAATTCAGACCAACCAGAGGTGTGTTCTGTCCTCAGAGAGAAAGATTTAGTGAATATCCATCATTGCCCTGAATGAGAAAAACTGGGTCAGAGAAGAAAATCCACCAATAGAGGAAATATAGATGGGTCAACAATAGAAAAGTTATCTTAGCCATGGGACCAGGACTGTGCAGCAGGCCTTTCCCATGGCTTATTCAATGATCTGTATACACTATTCACCTTTAAAAGAATTTTTTTTTCATGCTAACCAAGCAATATTTTAACTAATAAAATGGTTTTCTAGACACCCTGATTACAAGATGGGGTATGGGTAGGGGATGTCAAATTCTGGACACAAATTAGTGATGATTCCACCATCAATTAATAAATGTTTTTTTGAGCTTATATGTGGTGTGATAAAGATAATATTCGAAAATGTATTTACATGCTTTTCTCATCACATTTCCTTGCTTTTATTTTTCCGCTAGTTCTATCTGAAACTGAGTAATGATTAGTCAAATCCATTTCACTTGCCTTCATTAATCAAGGTCGTTTTAACACTTGCATGTCCTCCAAGCAGCTCCTAGCCTAAACAAGATGTTTGCCTAAGTTATTTTCCAGGACCTTGGAGTCTCAGCTGTGTATAGTTCAAGTTGAGCTAGTTAAGGGTAGCACCATCGACCCTCCAGCTGGGCAGGTGCTAGTGTCCGCTGGGTGACCTTTTGAACGTACAGAGGCCTGTAGCTTAGCTACACCTGTGCAGGACCACGATTATCGCGCACCCTTTCCCAATCACCTTTCCCCACTCCCCCCACGCCTCAGCCTTCCCTGCTTCTTTATTGGTCATCCCATAAATAACCCAGCCCCTTGTCTTCTGAGAGGTGGATTTGAGGTTCGTTCTCCGGTTTCTTCTCTTGCCTGCCTTGGGAGTAAAACCTCTGCTTCGAGCCTTGGTGACTCAGCGTTTTGGCTTGCTGTGCCTCTTGAAAAATGAACCTGGCTCAGTAACAACTTTGGTGGGTCAACCAGGAGGTAAGTTCAGATGGGAATTTTGCCTGTTGGTTTGTTGGCCTCTTGCTGGTGCTGAGAGCCTGTACACGAATCCAAGCAGCTGCCTGGTCCATTTGTAATAGGACCGTCCTTGGGATTTCTCTGGGGAGGTGCCACCAACCTTCAGCACTTAGTTTCGTTTTGCAGTGAAAAAATGGTTTCGGGGGCTTCCCTGGTGGCGCAGTGGTTGAGAGTCCGCCTGCCGATGCAGGGGACATGGGTTCGTGCCCCGGTCCGGGAAGATCCCACATGCCGCGGAGCGGCTGGGCCCATGAGCCATGGCCGCTGAGCCTGCGCGTCCGGAGCCTGTGCTCCGCAACGGGAGAGGCCACAACAGTGAGAGGCCGGCGTACCGCAAAAAAAAAAAAAAAAAAAAAAAAAAAAAAATGGTTTTGGGTGTTTGGGTTTGGAAGATGTCTTTTGGGTAACCTCGTTAAAGAAACACACCTATGCCCAGGTTGTTTGTGCGATCCTGACCCGGTCGTGGGTTGGAGACCCACCTGGTGGGATGTGGGCAGACAATATAAAAGGTTACAGCCATTGAGTTACCTGGGTTAAAGGCCCGGGATTTTGTTTTTTGATCTTGTCAGGTGGGGCAAAATCCCTTAAGGCAAGTCCCCACTGGAGGTGTGATTGCTGAAATGGGGCAGCCAATGGGATTGACCTGGGCCCATTCTCCTTTTTCAACTTCAGATTTATTTAATTGCAAGAAAAATATGCCAACTTATAGAGATGACCCAAAGACAATGGAAAACTTTCTTTCATCGATTTCTTGCAACCCACAACCTGACCTGGGCCGGTGTTCAAAATTTATTAACCACCCTCCTCATTTCAGGAGCATGTAGAATGGTGCTGGGTAGAGCTGGGGACGAGGCAGGTGAGCTTCATTCAGAAACCCCTGGCGGCCCGATACAGGCTGCTGCCAGCACAGCTGAACCAGCAGTGCATCCTAACTGGGATGTGATGCTGGGGATAGGCCCAAACTTGGACATTATCGAGACTGCATTCTTGCAGGATTGTGAAGAGGGGGCCGAAACAAAGAAGCCTTAATGAAGCACAGGAGGGAATGCAGAAACGGAATGAGGAGCCTTCAGAATTTCTAGAGAGGATCTTTAAAGCCTATGGGCATATACAGATATAGTCCCTAAGGCCCAGAGAATTTAAAGATGGTTAATATGACTTATTGGTCAGAGGGCCTCTAATACACAGAGGAAAATGCAGAAGGTGGAAGGGGCTTTAGGAAGGGGCTTTAGGAATGCCTATGTCTTAGATTGCTGAAATTGCCTTTAAAATTTTTAATGGCAGGGACCATGTTTAGGGAAAAGGAACAATGGAGAATGAAACAACAGGCCACTCTGCTGGCGGCTGCCTTAACACAGAGAAGAGCTGGACCTCCACAAAGGACTCGGCAAAAGGTAGGGGGCCCCAGGCCCTAAACTTCCCCTGGAATGGTACCCGATAGTGGGTGTCACTCTGGCTTTCTTTCAGTTCTTCACATGTGTAAAACTCGTTTTTGCCCCAGGACGTTTGTACATGCTGCTCTCTTGGTTACTTTCTGTCTATTCATCTCCAACTCATTGTAATGTGTATGTCACTTTAAAGAAGACATAACACTTGCCCTATCTAAATTAGGTCTCCCTTCAAAGCACTAAATGTTTTGTGGTCCTCCTTTTCTTCCACTTGACCCAAAATTCCATAAGGGTGAGAAATAGGTCAATTTTGTTGCATATTCCCAGTTCTTGGCATGACTCTTGACACATAATAGATGCTCATTAAATACCTGTTGAATGATTGTATCACTCAATCCTGGGATATTTGGACCAAGAACTAGGATGCAAGCAAGAGATTTGATGTTCATTCCAAAATTCCCGTGATAGTAGAAGGGATGACAGTAAATAACAGACACGTTCTAGTACACATCTTGAGTTCAGCAGGGCAAGAATAGTGTAACAGACTTAAGGCAACCTCCTTACAACGAACTAGGGCAATCTGGTATTTGTGTCTGCCTCCAAGACACTTAAACACCCTCGAAGTTCTGGTAGTTGCATATACTAGGGAAGTCAAGGCAATTTATTGGAAACAAAAATGCTATTCCTGTCTCTTCTGCTCTTTAAATCATACCAATAATGTCTGCTCCTCCTCCTGTATATGGCATTATGCCTGCTTGCATTTCTGATTCACTGGAGCTACATACAGTCCTTCTGTCTATTATAGTCTAATTAGAGAGAGCTCTAGAATTTACCAAGAGAGGCACCCACATCTTCATAACTGCTGAGTGCAGTTTCCTCACCCTTATTTCTGTATCTAAATACACTTATCTTTCATTTACCTTCAGGCCCCATGCAAATTCTCTTTATTTCCAAGTGAGTCACAGTCTCCTTCAGACAAATTAAGTGGAACCCTGGAACCTGTCTATTTGACAAACTTGGCTCTGTCAGATCCTATTCTGGGTACAGAATCAAAGAACTGAAAGATGTCATAAATATCCTCAGGGGCTGATAGTCTCTTGAGGTTGCTTATGTCCACACACTATATCAGCCTTTCTTTTGTTTCTTCCTGCTTCCCTCTCACAGTGAGTCAGACTTCTCAGGCTCCTCTGGGCTTTCTTTAAAAAGAGGAAGAAAAGCTCATTGCAGAGTTCATCCTGAGGTGATAGTGACCACTCCTCCTACTTACACAGAGGGCTTTGTCCTGGGTAAAAGGCCCATGTGGGGGGTCTCTAGCCTTATGAAATGAATCTCAAATGGCAGGCTTCCAAGATCAATGTGAAGCCAGTGAAATGACTTGGGGCTAAATCAGGGGTAACACTAAGGTTGCCTTGTCATAATGGGAGGAATCAGACTGGCTCCGTGATCCCAGGGATGTGAGCCCAGAGATGGTCCTTAGTTCCAAGTGCCCCAGTGTCGTGTCCTGTGGAGCATCCCTCACTGAAGTCATCAATAACATATCAAGGCCAGGAAACTGGAGTCTGTGGCCAGAGATCTCAGAACACTTCTAATTGGTTCTTCCAGATCGAAACCAGAGAAAGGAGGAGAAGGGTAACCCTCACTTGGTCAACTTATGTTCTTGGAAATGCCATATCTGGTAGTCAGATATTTAGATGGTCTCCCATTGTGATAAGAGATGGGCAATGTAAAATCAATAGAGTCTGCCAGTATTTTTCAGAATGTCTTATGAACAATGAAACTGAGCTCTCATTGCCGTTATTAAATAATTATATATTTAGAAGATGAATCACTGTGAAGTTGGGCAACATTATACTTAGGTAGTTTATACGAGATTGGAAGCCTCAGAGCTTACAAGTTATTCCTTCTCATAACTAGAATGCCTCTTTCTCATGATGTGCTTTGGTCAGCTACACCATCTAATTATACTCTAATACCTAAGTAGGTAGATGACATTGAAAAACCTCTGAAAAGATGTGGACTTGGTTTGCAGACATTTTGGTGTAGTGGAAAGAATGGAATTTGGAGTTGGGCGGACCTGGATTCTAATATCAATGCTGACGTGTATAGCACCGCCTTGGGGTCATCACAGCTTCTCTGGGTTCCTTGTTTTGAACAACCAGATTATGGTTGTGACGTAGCATCGGGGATGAGTAGGGCTTTCAACACTTTCCTTTCTTGCCCACTTTCCCAACTTTTAGTCAGACTTCACTCAAAAGATGTGTGTGAGTGTATATACATGTAAGTGCAAATAAGTTTAGGCCTGAATGAGATGGGGGATGAGTTTTAGCTGAGGTAACTTTTCCTAAAAATGATTCTGACTTTTTACTGACACCTTAGGAGTATCTATGGGCAAGCTGAAGACATAGGTGGCTTGCTAGGCATCCAGAATGTGCCTCCGAGTGTCTTAATTTCAAGAATTCTTTTGTCTAAACACACACTCCTTCATGAAAGGACATATCAGTCATGCCTCTATTAGGATTGATCCCATAGGCCTGGAACTGAGGAGGATAAACACTTATTGAGGTCACGTCATTGTGACTCTTCAAATACCTTTGCCCAGTGGATGAAGTTTCAAACAAAGGACACGAGCCAAGATACATTTTGTGATAACTTTTTTCTTTAGAAAAAAAACATGTACAAAAAAAGCTAAGAAGAACCAACGTGGAAGTGTCGAGAAAACATTCTGATAGATACAGACAAGGGAGCTCCCGCTCTCAAGGAAGTTACACATTAGTTATTACCATGCTAGAAAAATGTGATGCAGTTAAAATTCTAGAACAATTAAAAGCCACAAAGTCAAGCTGTTGCTCTGGGGCTCTAGGTTGTAGATGCTCTGATACCCTTTCTGCAAAATAATACTGTGCAAACTGTAAAATATTCATTTTCATATAAAGTCCATACAATATGATCTACAAAACTGAGTTGACAGGGGCGCTGGTACCGGCAGTTTCTTGGGAAAGAAGGCTGCAGTGTCACCTGCCAGCCCAAAGACATAATTGCAAAAAGATCTTGAATTTCTTAACCAGGAGAGGCCATTACCTAAGAATCATACCCAACATTCCTCAAATCCAGGATTTCCTGCCATTGTTTATGTAACTTAGGTGATTTTATTAATATGTTACTTTAACTTAGAATGCAATCACATGTTAAGGAATCAGAAAAAGTTCTTTTTCAAAGCAATACTTCTTTCTACACAATTGATTTTGCGATTTATCATAAACCAACATTGTCTTCCCTGCAACTCAGAAGTTTTTTTTATTTTTAAATTCAAAAATTCTGGAGGAGGCAGCAACTGTGATAATAAAAGATTAAAGTGAATTATTTCATTTCAGTGTCTATAAAACTGAGAAAAGAAGGTTTGTGTACAAATATCACAAAACAACATCAACCATTGAATAAATGTGGTTCTTCAATGCACACCTGAAGAAGAAAATTTTTTTAAAATTCTGGCATAAATATATTAAAGCTGACTAAAAAAAAGAAAAAATCAGGGCAAGCTACATCACTTCCTCATACAAAAAATGTACAAAACATTAGCCTCTAACTAGATGAACATAATACTTGTCTTCACAGTTTGACATCAAGTAACTGTGTGCCTTGAAGTATCGAATTGGAGGGTGATTTAAAAAAAAAAAAAAAGCAGCTTGTGACACGTCAGCCGTTTCAGGTAACTTCGGTCATAGAGGCAGAGTGATTCTGCGAACACAAGCAGACAAAACCTTAGTTGACTCATGCACACATTCTCCCCAGAATATCCTCTTGCTTTTCTGTCTCAAGTTCATTCTGCTCCCGCTCCCTGACATGCTCTTCCCAGGACCCTCGAATTGTTACCTCTTCTATTAAAACTTCCCTGATTTTCAACCCAAATAAGACCATGTCTTATATCATTCTTAACTATATTCTATGAAACATTTGAAGATCTAAAAGTAACTTTAGCTTCATCCCACATCTTTTTTTTAACATTGTGGCTTTAATTTTGAACAGTTCTAATCTTTGAAAAATTTCTATATGATATATTCCGAGTCATGAGTTCCAGAGCAATGAGTTTAATATTTTCGGATGCACAGGGGTTTTTGGTTTAAGGTATCTTTGAATTTCCAGAGAATGTGATCTAGATGCTTTTGAAGTTTCTTGATTTGCTTTATAGCCTTGCATGTGGTCTATTTTAAATGTTTTGTGTGTTTTGAGAAGGATTATGTATGTGCCTTAGATCAACTTTATTAATCATCTGTCTTTTATTATATTTCATTTGCTTATTACTGAGAGAAGTGTTAAAATCTATGATTGCAGCTTCGTCCACTTTTCCTTGTAGTTCCATTAATTTTTGTTTATATGGTTTGTTCATAATAACCCTTATCTCTTTGGTTTTATATAACTTATATATAATCCCACCTTTTTTCAGGCCCAAGTCTTTCTCTTTTGTTTGAACTTAAAACTTCCAGTCCATGGGATTGGTAAATACCTTAAGAAATGGTGGCTTTAGATCTAATTCATTATGGGTTTCCAGATTCCTGTTTGTTTTTAGGACACTAGAGATGTATATTCTTGAGAGTTCAACTATGAATTTTAGAAACTGAATATTCCATATTTTTCAAGGTACTTTTGTCTCCTATATTTGTGAAAATTGAGGTTTTTATATTTCTTGCCATAATGTGAAAAATTTGTTTTTACTTTTATAATATGCTTTCTTTTTTAAACTTTTGGTCAATAATTTGGTCATTTATATGTTTATAAGAGTCCATTTAAAAGTGGGTGGTAAAGATAAAGTAGTTTAACAGCCTAAGATAACTAACTGGGTGACTTCGGGCAGATTTCTTTAACTCTCCGAGTCTTTTCTTTTTTCTATTTATAATTTGAAGTCTATAATATCACTAGTTCTAAATCAAGGGGTGGCGAGTATTAGAATTCCTCTGGGACTATTTTCTTATATGGCTTTGCACCCCAGAATGGCTGAATCAGAATCTTCTGGAATAAGGTCATAGGCATCTGAGTCTTGAGATAGATTGGATCCTTCTTTTTTGTTAAAGAAAAAAATATCATCTCCCCCCTATATGGCCCTGCCCCCATCAGGAGACACGGGAGACTTTATACCACACACAGTGAGTTAACACACTGGCTCATCTCTCATTTCTCTGTTAATATAAACTGTGTTCAACAAAGACACAGTTGCTCAACGCTAAGCTTGATTACGCAGTTGAAAGTGGGTATGAGGCCACAGGACGAGGATAGCTCGGAGCTGGTCTCTCTAGGACACAACAGCTCTGTTGCATCACAAAATAATGCTTTGGAAACTCGACCATTTTTGTTCCGTTTGGATTCTGTAATTTTTTACTTTCTGGTTTCTCTTTACTTTGGGGAAAGATTTTAGAAAATGTACCGTCTCAACTACAGAAGGCAAATACTCAAATTTGAGTTGGTCTTTTGGAGAGGAGGAAAGAACACTGCAGCTCTGGGGCTCCGTGTGGCAAAGGGGAAAGGATGTCTCTGGAAGAAGGGAAGGGAGGGTGAGGGCGTTCCCTCCCCAGCTAGACAGTCTTCTCCTTAAGGCGCTCTAAACAGCTGGATGGACTTCACGTGTGAGAATGTGTGCTTTAAAGACAGGTTCATATCTTCTCTCAGATCCCCCTCCCGGGAAGATGGTTCTATCCCAGAAATTACAAAGGAGCAGCTTCTAGTAGAAGCCATGGCTGCTGCTGTTGCACAGGAAGCCCTCGCCCACAGGGGAAAACACAGGGCATATTTATTTTGGAAGAGGTGTAGCTCAGTGTAAACTCTGCCAGCCCTGTGCAGCTCAGCTCACACACACTGTCCCCTAGAGCGTGTTTCCATATTCAATGCTGAGAGTTGTAGATTTCAAAATGGAATTTTCCTTAAACGTCACGCCGTGTGGTGTACAAGAGCAAGCAGGGTCTTTTTTTTTTTTTTTTTAGGGCCTTTAGAATTAGATGGGCCTGGGTCTTAATCTTGACTGGGTGACCTTCGGCATGTTAGTTAAACTCTTTTTGCCTTACTTCATCTAAAAAGTCGAATGATAATGCAAATTGCAGGATTATTGTAAGGACTGAATGTGAGGGCTTGCAATAAATGCTCATTTTCTCTTCTTGACCCACAAATAAAGGGTATATCCTCCTAACTACCCATGTGGAAA
This sequence comes from Stenella coeruleoalba, assembly GCF_951394435.1. Taxonomy (NCBI): domain Eukaryota; kingdom Metazoa; phylum Chordata; class Mammalia; order Artiodactyla; family Delphinidae; genus Stenella; species Stenella coeruleoalba. The sequence continues at coordinate 92,234,410 of NC_137153.1, read as the reverse complement.
GCAGATGCTTCGTTACTTGAATATTGTACAACTAGTAATGGAAGGCATCACTTAAGAGGCAATACTTTCCATCCGGCTTCCTGTAGCTTTATTTTGACTAGCCTGCAGAAGTCCTGTTCATCATTACTCATAAACTTCTATTTACCATGGAGTTTCAGATATTGACTAGAGCCCAGTTTTAGGTTCTCAGTTTTGACTAGAGGGTCTAGTTCAGGTTTTGGTTCTGGCTTGCATCTGTCCATCTATCACATATTTATTTCACCCCTAGTGAATGCCAGGAAATATAGAGGGTAAGAAAGACCTGGTTCATATACTTAATCTCTCAGTCCTTGTGGGAGGCAGATATGAGGGGATGACTGACATTAATTGTGAGGGGCAGTCACACCTGGGGCCCTGGGGTCTCTTTGACCCAAGCCTGGTATTCACAAAAGGCCTCAAATTGTGCCCAGATGAGGGGATATACATGGAAATAAACATACATGGACAGATTTGAAAAGTTCAACTACTGCCTGTAGTGAATAATAAACTAATGCATATTTTTAAAGAATTTTTAAAATCTATATTGCGAATAGCAGGTTTTGAAATCAGGTTGGCACCTCATTTTTCAATGTAAGTAGAATCCCCCAAAACATGGCCTGGATGTCTCTTGGCCTGGTCAACTACTACTGGTCCTGAGGGAGAAGAGAGAATTCTGGAGAAGGTTTCAGACAGAAGGTGATGCTTGAGCAGTGCTGGGTAAAAGGATGGGGCAGAAACAGGGTGCTCTTTGACCAGGACATTCAGGGTAAAGTCGACAGCATTTACAAGGACAGGTTGATATGTTTGTGGAACTTGGCAAACATCTCAGCTTGCTTTTCGAATTCACCTTTGTCATTAGTTGCTTCATCTCAAAAAATAGAGGGAACCACTCTGACCTCACCAGGTACAAGAACATAATCAGGGAAGAAAAACTAGGGAGAGTCTATTTCACCATTTCATTACAAGGTTTTATTATTTAGTTAATTCGTCATTCAACCTGCATTAACTGGCTATATATAAATAAATCAGTAGTAAAATTTTCACTATGTTATTTCTAATTGGACCAAGTCAAAATTTTCACCTTAATACAGGTGAAGGGAAAACGAACAAAATACCTGGCACTGGGTTTAATGGAGAGCCCTAAATATTTTTCCCAAGGTGGAAATAGCTTTTTTTTTCTGGTTCATTAATAAAATTAGACTTCATTAAATGTGAAAAGAAGTAGGATAGTTTCTCAGATGTCTGATAGTTACTCTTTAAATAGTGAAATATTTTATACTATATTGATAGGAAGTATATGATAATTCCAGTGGGAGGAGATTTGCTTCTCTTGCACTCTGTAAAAATGATTTAGTAAGGAAATGCCAAATACAACAAGATTTCGAGGTAGACTATTACAGAAAATAAACACTTTAGCAGGACTCAGCTACATGAAAAACGTGTCATGATATAAAAACCCTGTTTTATTATTAGTTATCCCCATTCTATCTGCTTAAAGAGCTACTCACCCCAGTTTTCCCACTTGCTGGCTATGTGGCTTGGGGAAGAAATTTACTGTTGCTATTTTCATATTCCTCTCAATCTGTGAAATGGGAATTATCCTACTGATTCAGTAAGTTTTTGTTCAAATAAAAATATATTTGTAAAGCACCTAGCAACTGTCTCAGGCAAAAGTCAGTGCTTTATACCATGTTACAGGGCTCATTTCAGATGGCAAGTCTTCTCCGTGGCTTTCCCTGCCTTAGAATAAATTTCTTCTTCATCTGTGTTCACAAAGTGCTTCGTGTATCTGCTTCAGCATGCCATGTTATGATTACTGATTTATATACACCTTTCCTGATCATCTGTGAGTTCCTTGAGCACAGGACTATGTGGCTAGTTATTCATCTCTGGCATGAAGCAAGGTCCTGGTGTAAATAAGTGATCAGTTAGTACTGTTGCATTGAATTTTTGATCATCATCAAAACAGATCCAAAAGGATACTTAGTTACCTTTCTTAATGTGCTGCCAGTTTACATCTATCACTGGATGTCACAAAGCATTTCTTTCCAAATGTCCTAGTTACTAAATCAAATTGGCCTCCCACAAGGGTTGGTGTAAATTTCACAAGTGTGTTACTACATTGGAGGTCAAGGTATCCTGAAGCAGTTGGGGTTTAAGTTAGACATGACTAAGAACTTCCTGAGGAAGGGCCAAGCCCTGGAAGGAATACAGGATTAATTGAGGGAAGCTGTGAAGTTCTTGAGGGCCTTTATGTCAGATTTTTATTGTTGCTGGGTGGATTCAGTTATGTCCTGTTTTCAGTAGAGAAATGGATTAGTTGACCTCCAAGATAACAGGCCTGGAGCCTCCGGGTTTGGTTTGCTAAAACCACTTTACTGTACCTGTGCACTTAAGGTTTCCAGAGGGCTTTCTATCCTTGGGAAAGCCATTAGGGGTACTCCACGGGGGTCCTCGGGTTTGGGTTTGGAAGGAGATCCTTGTGTTCCTTTAAAGTTATGGACCACACACATTCCCTGCAGGATGAGGGGAAAAAAGATTGGGGTCAGACTGCGGCCGTCAATGCCTGGCCATCTCTGCGGGTGGCAGGCCTTCCCCCTTAGAATGTCGTTGCATAGTGACTTGTGAGCCAGTGGGTAGGGACCATGGAAAGACCTGGGGCATGGTTCAGGCTGGTTGCTGCTGAGCACATTCTAGGTGCTGAGGAAGCATCTGTTTGATCCCCAGATGGCCAGGGATGCTCAGTCTACCCCCACTGAGCTTGTTTCCTCACCTGTAAAAATGGGAATAATACCTACCTCATAGATTTACAACAATTAAAAGACGTGATGAATGTAAAGCACCTCATGATAACAGCTAACATTTACTGAGGGCCACTTATGTGTCTGGTACTGTCCTGAGGGTTTACCTTACTTCATCTAATCCGCTCAGCAATCTTATAAGGGAGGTACTATTATCCTCTCCAACTTAGATAAGGAGGCACAGAGAATTTAGGTAACTTGCCCAAGGTTACACAGATTGAAACTCCATAGCCTCTAAATCACACCACCGCTATAGGATTCTGCCTCTTAACAAGTGCCAGACATACAGCAAAAATGCAACGTTAGCTAGTCTTTAACTCTTACCTAAGATGATTACCCTTAAGTTACTTAGCAAATATTCACATCATTTATTAGTGGCACTTTTATTGCTTCCATTAAAACTCCCTCTCTAAATTGCTACCCACTTGTCTTTATTTCCAACTGAGGCCGCTTCATAACTAAGTCTGTTCTAACCGTCTTTTGTCTCTTTCCATCCTCTCTTCCATTGTGCTGCATCGTTTTTTCTATATCCAGTGCCTCTGAATCTTTCCTGTAGCTCCTCAAACCCCACAGAACGTTCACATGAATATTCTCTACCTGGCTCTCCTCTACCTTACTCTCCAGCTCTGCTTAAACTTCCCCCATTCAGGAAATGGGAGAAGTGGAGGGTGTAGGAGCTCTGGGGTTGGAGAGAGCAGGTCAGATTCCTGGCTTACTGGCTGGGTGGCCATTGGGCAAGTTACTTATCTGCGAGCCTCACTTTCCTCTTTTATAAAAGGAGGATAAGAATACTGTTAGGGCAAGATAAACAAAACAAACACAGAACCGACTGGTAGTTACTAGAGGGGAAGGGGGGTGGGGGGAGGGCAAAATAGGTTAAGGGGGTCAATTATATGGTGGCAGATGAAAAGTAGACTTTTGGGGGCGAGCATCTGTATACAGACGTCAAATTATAATGTACACATGAAACATACATTATAAACCAAAGTTACCTCAATAAAAAGCATTGTAAGGGTTGTCCTGGGAGCACATGATTTGGTGTATATAAAGTGTAGGGCACGTAGTAATTGTTCAACTAACTTCCTTCCCCTTTCCCCCACTTTCATCTTCATAAGAAACACAAAACCATAATGAACACAGGCCACAAATATGCTCCTGTTCAGACTCCCCTTTTTTGGCCTCCTCCAAGTCTCTGCTTTGGAACGCTTCCGTTCTCTTCTACAAGGTCCGCTTCTCCCATTTCCCAGCTTGGCGAGTGTATATGTGAGGTGTGTACATGCAGATACAGTGGCGGACAGTGTGGCCTGCCTCCTACCAGACCCGTTCAACAGCAGGTGTGGGTCTTACATAAAGATCATTTGTGGAAAACAAATTTTGACATTCATCATCAATTGGGAAGGCAATACAAGACTTAACAGTAACCAAGTGGTAGGAAAGAGGGCTGCAAGTTACTGAGAGAACACAAGTTTAATGTTAAAGCAGAATTTGTGTATGGGGCCTCGGCAAACACAAAGTTTTTGGATTTCATCCCATAAAGACCCCATGAAATTGCTTGGAACAGTCAATACCGCTTTTTCTCTTTAGCTGGGGTTGAGCTGGATCCAGGACTGATGGGGATAGCAAAAGTGTTTCTTTGGAGTTCAAGCCTTCACTTATGTACTATTGATCTCTGTTTGTAAAATCCTCTCTTCTCTTGAAGTCACCTGTATTCTCTCCCCCTTTTAAAAATCATCCTCAGGGAAATATCTTCTGAGAGTTCAACATCTCAGGATCATCTCGGCACCACTTTTCCTGCTGCTTCACCCAGAGAATTTGCATTTAAGTCCCTCATCTTTTACTTTAGAAAGAAAGACTGGATCCATTAAAAATAATTTTGAATTCAAATGGAGCTTGCCAGTTAATGTTCTGAGTGAATGCGAGCATTTTCTGTGTGTATCTGAGCAGGTAAAAATATTGGGAAACTCTGAGTTAGAGGTTGGGAGAGGCATATGTGCATTTTGTATGTTGGGGAGGACATACATACAGAATCCCTGTATGGAAGGGGTAGGACAAGGAGAAGTTAGGTCATAGGCCTGTGAAATCTATCTGCGTGTGATGTTAGTCTTAACAGGTGCCTTGGACCAGAAAGGACAGAGGGGAGGAAGGACATCCAGGCTGTCATGGCTTCTGTCTCCTAGGGGAGGCCTGCTGAATGTTATTAGGAGATTGATTTCATGCACAACATCTGCAGGCCTAGTGATTTATTGTAAATCCTTCTGGGTGTATTTTATTTTATTTTATAAATTTATTTTATTTATTTTTGGCTGCATTGGGTCTCCATTGCTGTGCACGGGCTTTCTCTACTTGCAGCGAGTGGGGGGCTACTCTTCATTGCGGTGCGGGGCTTCTCATCGTGGTGGCTTCTCTTGTTGCAGAGCACGGGCTCTAGACACGCGGGCTCAGTAGTTGTGGCATGCGGGCTCAGTAGTTGTGGCATGCAGGCTCAGTAGTTGTGGCTCGTGGGCTCTAGAGCACAGGCTCAGTAGTTGTGGCACACGGGCTTAGTTGCCCCACAGCATGTGGGATCTTCCCGGACCAGGGTTCGAACCCATGTCCCTTACATAGGCAGGCAGATTCTTAAACACTGCACCACCAGGGAGATCCCTTCTGGGTATATTTTAAATCCTTGAAGATAATTTTTAAAACTGAACCTCTATGGTATGACCATGCAATGGAATACTACACAGCAAGAAAAAGGAATTACTGATAACATGCTTACAATATGGATAAATCTCAAAATAATTATGCTGGGTAAAGGATGCCAGGATAAAAAATACATACTGTATGATTCCATTAATATTAAATCTTAGGGTAATCTAATACAGAAGATCAGTGGTTGCTTAGGAATGAAGGGAAAGGAAGGGTGGGAGAGAAGGATGTATCTGTAGGTCAAAACTGGTCAAATTATACACTTTCTATGCCATTTATTGTACGCCTATCATACCTCAAATCTGTAAAAATTTAAAAAAGCAATATAAGTTAACCAGAACCCTTCTCCAGGAAGTATTATGTCGTTGAGAGGCCACTTACGGTGGAAATAAGATGCCTAAGAGGCATGTTCAGATAAGAGTCCCCCTAAAAAGTCTGGGTGTGGTTAGCTGAGGGTTTTCATATCTCTGAGTGGGATATGCAAGTCTGGGCCAGAGTGGAGTTTCTTGAAATGCTGGAGAAGGAGCTGCCTGCTTGCGTCAATATTTCGTTCTCTGTTCTTCCCCAAGCAACACTTAGCTTATGCTCCCAGTACGTTCTGAACAAGTATTTAGAGAATCATGGTTTGAAGGTATGCTAAATTGCTTCTGCCCAGTCCCAAGGCCAGGGTTGAAGCAAGTGGAGCAAGCCGTCCTTCCTGAAGCCATCCTACTCCTGACCCACAGGGGGAATATGCAGTCATATTTCTGAAAGAAAGGGCACAGGATACTTGGCGAGCAACTGCAACTCACAAGGTTGGGGCCAGAGGACCTTGGACTTAGACTGGAGTCTGGGGAGCCTGACTTGCCAGGATCCTGGGCAGCCTTTCAGAGGGCACCAGCGGGGAAAAAAGTAGAGGGAAGCTGACCTACCAGAAACAGGGCTACAGCAGTGCCCAGGATGAAGCCCGCGATCACATCGGAGCAGTGGTTCCGATACTCGGAGACCCGGTTGAGGCCCATCAGGAAGGCTGTGCAGAGGGTCCCGAGGCACAGCACCGGCTTGGCCAGTCGACTGCTTTTCGTCTTGATTGTGCTTGTGATGTACATCTAGGTTAGGACAGAGACCAGGGAGTGACTGGCAGCCTCTGCATACGGTGTATATACACACATGCACGGACATACAACACACACAAACGGGCCTGCACCAAAGCAAGAACGATGAATGAATGTACATGGGTCTCGGTGCTTTGTATTCTGGTGGGCATGGGAACAGAAATTACAGTGACTTGAATGACTGCATAATAATCAGGTTCAGAGCATGCAGTTTTTATGCAACAAACTAAAGAATCACTTGGGGTATTAGGAAACCCAGATAAGAATCTCAGATGCCAAATAAATCTTCTATGAGAATTAATTTTATGGAGAAGACCAGGTAGGTGAGTGGCAATACATTTCACTTTTTGTGTCCCCCATAATCCTAGCGGATTCTTCACACTTTCAATGAATATAAAAGCATTAGTTAATTGACTGAATTAGAACTTCCAAACCAGTGTGTCACATAAATACATTTCAGTTGTGCTGGGAAGTTGATTCTCACAATCCTTGTGATAGCTTGATCAGCCCTATCCATTCATTTACTCCAGCATGTTTTAAAATAAAATTTTCTATGTGGGTCACGACATATAAAAAGTTGGGAAGTCCTGATGTAAGTAAAGGATGATGCAACTTATGACATGTGAGTTGCAGGTTGTTCTTATTCCATTGTGAGGAGCTGGGTAAGACTCCTAAGTATTTCATAGGCTCAGTTACCAAATGTGTCCCTTGTGGCTTAGAGTTAGGAAGATGTGCCTCTTTCAAACAAGTAAATACTTTGTTACACAACCTTTGGTGGTGGTTACAAGAAACCACTAGAGGGCGTAATTGATCTATCATCGCTTCTTAACAAGTGTGCTAAATGAGTTTGCAACCCAGAAAACTAGTATGCCAATGCTTAAATTACAATCTATGGTGTGCTTGTATGGCCTGAGCACATGTAAGTTCACACAGATGCATTTTAAAGTATTATAGTGGAAACTTAATTTCCTAGAATGATCCTTCAGCGCTGGTGTGAATACAGGAAGATGGGATTTTCTTTGTTACATGTAATAGATACCCTATAAAACTGTGGTTAGATCAGAGTTACATAAATTAGAGCATATCATTACACCATTCTGAGGCTGTGTAGGAAATGTCACTTAACATCTATACTAGATATATTTAAATTTAGTTTTTTATGCTTCTATATTGTTTTTTAATTAAAGCCTTTATAAATCTTTCCTATAAGATTACAAACTTTTTTTTTTTTGTGGTACGCGGGCCTCTCACTGCTGTGGCCTCTCCCGTTGTGGAGCACAGGCTCCAGACGCGCAGGCTCAGCGGCCATGGCTCACGGGCCTAGCTGCTCCGCGGCATGTGGGATCTTCCCGGACCGGGGCACGAACCCGTGTCCCCTGCATCGGCAGGCGGACTCTCAACCACTGCGCCACCAGGGAAGCCCAAGATTACAAACTATTAATAACATGGGCCTGTGGTTAGTTAGTATTCTTCACAGCATTAACTAGTACTTAGAAAATCCTTGTTGAGTAATTTCTGAAAGCACACATAATAGGGGCTCGGAAAAATGTTTACACAATTGGAATCTTGTATCAGGGTTTCTGATTATAGTCTGTCTGTGGGGCATGATTTGAATTGGATTATATCTGAATCCTTGAAAACGTGCTATATAAGCATCTATTCTGAGTAAGATAACTTCTTTCTTCCCAAGAGAAAGTTATATCTCACTTGACAAGACAGTATTTTTTGATGAGTAACAGATTTATTTTTATAATGGTGTTGTAAAAATTGATTTCATACAACAATGACTTGAGTTTGATAAAAATACAGAAAAAAGTGCAAGAGTACATTGCTTCATATGACTTAGGTCCTAGATAATCTAAGATACAAAGCGATTATTTTGAAAACTGGAAACTATGCCAAATGCCTGAAAAGACTTTGTTTAAAAAATACCTGGTGTAGATTTTTTTGGGGGGTGGGCAGTAAAGCCAGGAAATCTCACTGAGCTAAACTGGTCTGTTTGTAAATCAGACTTCTGTATTATTTATGTTCATGTTTCCTTAATATGGGGGTAGCTGAAATCACTTTTGATATGTATTCATTAAAGAGTAGATCTAAAAGAAATAATTAGACTTATTTTGGAAAATTGATCCTACAGATGTTATCCTATAAATTGGACAAAAAAGCGCCATTGTTTTAAAGAGAATATTCAGCAATTTCTTTCAAACTCTCCTAAGTGGACCAGACCTGTAGTCAGTCACCTTTACTCCACCCTGAATGTATGTATTTGGGGCGATGGCATGGACACACTTCCATCAGAAGCAGACTCAGTAGGGAGTGCAGTGACTGTCGTTGAATGAGAGGGGACATGCTCCCTGGGGGTGGGGCGAGGGCACACCCAGAGTCTCTGGGAAGACTGCGTAGTTTGAAAAGGGGTCTTTCCTCTGCCTCCTCCTACCTCACCTTTCACTGAGAATCACTAGACTAGTCACACCCTGAATATAAAATAAGTTGAAGGAAAAGGGGTGTTTTCAGCAATAGTCACTCATCCACAGGTAAATACACATGATATCCAGGAGTGGAACCTTTGCACTGATCCCTCTACTTCTGTACGCTTGGTTCTAAGGAAACAGAGGTCAGAAAAAGGTGAAATGAAGTCATTTCCAAAGTGGATGCAATTAAAGAGCAGGAAAAAAAGATGGACACCATCATTTCTTTTATTTTAAGATGTGAGACACACTTTGGGCTTTCTCTGTGATGAGAGCAAAAAGTTTAGAATATTATACCCCAGTGGGGGCAGTCAAAACTTGTGTGACCCAGGGAACAGTGAGAAGTAAACTTGTGGGTGTTCGGGGTCTTTTAGGATCACCCATCTGTCCTGGCAAAGTGATGAAGAGTATTAGGAGGAGCAGAGGAAAGCCATGTCTTTATCCGGGTTTGCTGCACTGCCCGGGCAGGCGTTCACACGAGGCACACACCTGCAAATTTGTAGACAAGTGTGAGAAATGTGTGCTGTTCTAGAAACAACCAAAGCTTTGGCAAAGAGTGCTGTTCTGGGCAGTGAAAGAACCCCATACCCGGTGCCAGGAGCCTGGGCCTCCGCTCTGACTCTGTGTTCTTAGCTATTCTCTGGGCCTCAGTCTCTGCATCTGTAAAATGGGAGGATGTGACTAAGTGATTATCAACAGTCTTGCCAGAATTAACATTCTCTGGCAGGTCTTAACTTGGGATGTTGAGGGTGGGGGCAACAGCATCATATAATAAAGGAGAAACATATTGTAACATGACTTTAAAAGTCACCAGAAGTAATGAAAGAATGGGGGGGAGCATGGCGGAGAGACCCATCACAGCCACAACTCCACGTGGGTCATACTCACCGTGGCGTATAAGGCGGAGTAAATGCTCAGAGCAGCATGTTTGGAGGGAAAGGACCTCCTAGCCTTCTCTATCACTTCCAGGTCCCCAGTACAGATGTTCCCGTTGTTGATGAACTGGTGGTGCGCTCGGCAGTCTGCGCTGGTGTAGTTGGGCTTGCACACTGTCAGGAAGTACGGCGTCAGGTGCCCCGTGACCACTTGTCCGGCGTTTACAAAAATGTCAGTAGCAAAAAGCCCAAAAGCAAATACCCCTATGAGGAGATTTAAAATAATTAGGAAAGGTGACATACCCCTTCGATTGGTTTTGTCCCTGAGAGAAAAACAGCGGTGAGAGTCCACGATAACCTATCAGAAAGGTCCTCCCCAGAGTCAAATTGTCCCCTCACCTTTCTCTTTCCAGGGACTGGTGCCTGCTTCCCAAACCACTGTTTCTTCCAAATTGGTGCAGTCACGCTGCTGTTAGCAGTTCATTATTTTGTATAAGTAAATTAGAAGCAGCGTGTGCTAACGGAAAGAATTTGAATTTTGGAGTCATGCAGAGCTGGGCTCCAGACCCACCTCTGGTGACTCGTTCACAGTGTAAGTTGTTGACCTTCTCTGAATCTTGGTACCCTTATCACAAAGTGGTTGGGGGGAGTGATACCTCAGAAAGGAGTTGGAAAGATGAAATAAAATATGTGCAAAACACCCGCTGCGTGCCTGGCATTAAGTAGTTACTCAACATTAGTTCTCTTTCCTTCTATAGAAAATATCTTCCCCCTGGTCCTGTTGGAAATGCAGATACTCCTTGGAGGAGTTATCATGGCAGGTGAGAGAATGAGGTTGTTAGAGAGTCGTCCCTAAAAGAGAGAAAAAGATCACTCTAGAAACCTTGATTGAATTGGATGTTTCATTTGAGGTTGGAAACAGAAAATGAGGAGGAAGAGTGTTAAAGATGAATGTTGTTGACTGTATCAAATTACCACAAACGGAGTGGCTTAAACCAACACAAATGTATTGTTTTACAGTTCCGGAGGTCAGAAGTCCCAAATAGGTTTCACGGGGCTAAAATCAAAGTGTTGGCAGAGCCGTGTTCTTCCTGGAAGCTCCAGAGTCGAATTCATTCCTTGCTTTTTCCAGCTTCTCGCCTTCATTTCTTGACTTGTGCCCCCGCTCTCCCCCTGCCTCCCCAGCAGTCATATCATACGAGCTCTGCTTCCATTGTCACGTTTCTTTCCGTGACTCACTCTCTTGCTTCTCTCTTATAAGGTTACATTGCCTACCCGAATAATCCAGGATAATCTCAAAATCCTTAATCTAATCACACATATAAATTCCTTTTTGTCATGTAAAGTAACATATCCACAGTTTCTAGGGGTTAGGACATAGACATGTCGGAGCGAGGAAGGAGTTATTTTACCCACCATGCTGACTTGGCCTGCTTGGCCAAGAACCCCGTGGGTAGGCTATATTTCCTGGATTTTATCTGTTCTCTGGTAAATTCCACAGGAATATAGGATTACCCCCAACAAGCTTGAACATGAATAAGCAGAATTCCCTATAGGAAGTTTCACTGTGGACCTTTCAAAGCCTATACATACATCTGTAGATTACCTGTGGACTGTTTTCTGTTAACTATATCAAGAGCAGCTGTGCAGAGCCAAGGTACATACAAGTCATCTGAAGAGAGAAAGAAGACTTTTCAAGTGCGACTCAATTATGGGAGAAGTTGGCAAGTGTGAGAGGCAGCGTTAACCCTTGTAAATGTCAAGGATCTGCTATCTTTTCAATTAAATTTCTATCCAATCTTGACTTCCATATTCAATGTCTTGAATCTGCAAATTGTGCTGACTTCAGCTAAAAGTCAATCCATTAGAGCAGAAGCAAACACAAGTTTGGCTGAAACCTTCATCCGGTTTCCATTTTGACCTGTATTGATTGTTATAATTTTCTTTTTTGTGGCTTTGCCAGCGTGTGCTTTATCCGAATGAGAACTGGCTCTTTTAATACCTTCAGCCGGCTCACACTCATAGCGTCTGACCTCTGAGAGTAGGCATTCGCTGATCATTCGTGGTAATTTTCACCCACAGGTTCTGGAAGTCTGGTTAGAAATTTTTTTTTTTTTTGGCTGTACGCGGGCCTCTCAATGTTGTGGCCTCTCCTATTGTGGAGCACAGGCTCCGGATGCGCAGGCTCAGTGGCCATGGCTCATGGGCCCAGCCGCTCTGCAGCATGTGGGATCCTCCCGGACCGGGGCACGACCCGTGTCCCCTGCGTCGGCAGGCGGACTCTCAAACACTGTGCCACCAGGGAAGCCCCTGGTTAGAAATTTTTTTACATCTTCAAGCAAGATTCTCAAAGACCAGGTCCCTGGCTTTTTCAAGGGGCAGTAAGTCTGTCTAGACATACTTTTCCAGGAAACTAGGGTAATATGTGATTTGAAAAGGGAAAAGTGACAGCATCTTCTTCTGGGATTTTATTTGTCAGAATGCTTCCAATCAGGGTGAATTCTTTCTGAGATAGAGGATTTCTAGGCTCCTTCGATAGGTGTCTGAAGGACCAGGTCCGTGGTCACAGTGAATCTGTGACGGGCAGATTTCCACTTTGCTGCCATGTGGTATTATTGCTGAAAGTTGCTTTCCCCTCTTCTCTTTGCCTCTCCTGGATTTTGTCTGCTTCTCCTGATGGCTTAACAAGCATTTGCTTTCCAAACATTTCATTCTGGTGTATTTGATGTACCTTGAGAAGGGCAGTCCCGGGGATTCCACTTGCCTGGCATGGGCCATGCCAACAAAGTGTAGTGGAAGCTGCAACGGTGATTCACAGACAATGTCAGATCCTACGGGGCTTTTGTAAGAAATTCCAGCTATTCCTCTGTTAATCCTGAGCTCCTTGTGTGGATGTTACAAGCCTCAGAAGCCAAACAGAGCTGCTTTTGTCCTCAGAGTCAGGTAGAACACTGTTTATGGTCTCCTGTACTGCAATATATGATTTGAAGGAGATGCTTTTAAAGTGTCTATATATCCTACCTTGGTGTCTAAAATTCTTTAAGTGAGATAATCTTTTTGAAATTTTAACAGATACATTTTTCATTCCTGTAACCCTCCCTAGCTGGTTCTACTTATCTTATGGCTCTGCTCCCAACGGTGTTCCTTGTTTCAGGGGAGCTGATCGCATTTCGGAATGGACGTATAGCAGACACAAAGTCTAAAAGCAAAGCTCCTTTGGCTTGCCAGAGCTATGTGCTTGAGACACGTACTGCTGTTTTTGTTCGGAATTCTGAAAAGACTTGGACGGGAAAACCAAGAGCCATGGTCTGTAGGATGACCATTGAGTTTCTAAAATAAACCCTAGAATGGGGAAGATGAGGCTGAGGGTGGCTCCCAAGGAGACAGAACCCTGCCTGGTCTGGCTGTGAAGGAGTGAAGGGGCATCCCATGCTCCTTGCCTCATGCTGGCTGTCAAACCCCAGGGGCAGGGCAATAGAAACCTATTAGATTTTTGGAAATCAAGTTGAAGCATGTCCTGTGCCTCCCAGGGATGTAGCTCAGGAGCCCTGGACAACTTTTAGAGAAGTTCCACATCCAGCACAGTATCAGAACTACAGGAGCCTGCACTGGCAATGTTGGAGGGAGGATCAAATTGTTTGAGCCCTAGGGTTCCTCCCAAGACCCATACATTCTGGCATGGAATGGGCTAAGCACCTGTGAATTCCCACATCCCTAAGGGGTGTGGAATGCTGAGAGGACCAGGAGGCTAGAAAAAATGTGGCATTAGGACAGAGACTGGCATCTGTTGATGGTGTTGTCTGCGGTCCCTGTTTTGATGATACAGATCGCTAAGGTAACCTGAGCACGCCTCTTCTTTGTGGCCTCAAAGGATCTGACACCCACCAGGAAAGTCAAAGGATGAAGAAGGAGGAAGATGAAAGTGTTTTTTTTTTTTTTAAAAAAAAAAAGTCCTTTTTCCTCCCTCTGAGGGTTTTACCAGGATCCCTCTGATCTCAGACAGGACGTCTTTGGACAAATTAGGATCTTTGATCACTAGTAAATTAGGACACGTAGGTGAAACTCTGTGATCTGCTTCTTGCCAAGGAATCAGTGCAGAGTTCTATCCTTTTACTCAACCAAGAATGTAGTAGGGGAAAGCAGTGACGTACGCAGGAAATGCGTACGACAAAGATCTTCTCAGCCAAAGGTAACTGGTGTACTGGCAAATGATAATAGGGCTCCTATCGGGATCTCTTTAGGCCTCCCAAACAGAGAACTGGTCAAAATACAGAAGCCAGACTGCTTGTTGCTGAGTCCACACAGGAGGCCTTCATTAGGAAGCCTAGACCCAGGCTGCAGAGTCATAATTAGCAGGGACTGGTGGGGTGAGCAAAGAAAGGAATAAATTCCTTTTAGCCACAAAGAACCTGTGACTTTAGGTGGAGCCTCTGAACTGAAGGCCAATTATTCCATATTAAATTATAAGTGTATAATTTTCCAGTTTAAAATGGCACTTAGCTAACAGCCTCTAATAGAGCACCTCTCAACTGTCCACTAAAACAAACAATGGCAGTGAAAAAAGATGGAAACTCATAGTGCCAACCTGAAGGGATAATCAGTGAGGGATTTCTACCTCACACACACACACACACACACACAGTTTTACCTCATGGAAAACCTGAGCTTCTCCTCTGAAGACAAAGATCATGGGAGAAAACCTAGGGAGATTTCCTTTCTCTCCTGTCTGCCCCCTGAATCAGAGATCCAGGATTTAGACTGCTCAGAAAATAGGGATGCTGTCACTCCACTGGATGAGTTCTGCTCTTTGAATTTGCCTGGGACTGTCTCCTCTCCCCCCTTATTCTTCTAAATGTATTTAGAGACACACTGGGACAACAACTATGCAGGAAGTGGCAGGGGCACCGGCGCTGGTGTCTTGCTCCTGAGAGGAACAGACACGCATGCTGGGCGCCATAGCTTTGCATGCACCGCACTGTCATGGCAGTGGCGGTATGAGGAGATGCCAGTTCACTGGAGCTGAGGCACTCCAGTAGGAAGCCTGCTGATTTGGGACTGGACTTAGCCCTGTGCACACCAACCTGCTCTTAAGCTTAAGCTCTGAAGAGTGGGCCAAGAACTTCTGTTGAGGAAAACTGAGTGTGTATAGATCTTGCCCCACTTAAGACTGAAGAGGGAGAAATAATCACACATCACATGGGGTCTTGGGGAAAAAAAATACTCCTGTTTTATTTTTATTTTTTTACATTGTATGGTCAATTTATATGGAATGTCTAAAGTAGGCAAATCCACAGATAGAAAGTAGAATAGTGGACATCAGGGTCTGGGGAGAAGGGAAAATAGTGAGTGACTGCTAATGGGCATCGGATTTTTTTGGGGGGATGAAGAAATTTTCTGGACTTAAACAGAAGAAAGATGGTTGCTCAACTTTGTGAATGTACTAAAAACCACCAAACTGACCACTTTAAAAGGGTGAATTTTGTGGTATGTGAATTGCAGCTCAGTAAAAATAAAAGAAATGATATGTTTGCATATTTGAGATATAGACTCAAATTCATAACTGCTATATATATAAAGCACTTTTGAGTTTATAAAGTTTTTGTTTTTTATTGAAGTATAGTTGATTTACAATGTGTTAGTTCTAGGTTTACAGCAGAGTGATTCAGTTACACATATATACATTTTCAAATTCTTTTCCCTTATAGGTTATTACAAAATATTGAGGCTAGTTCCCTGTGCTCTATAGTAGGTCCTTGTTGGTTATCTATTTTATATATTAGTAGTATGTATATGTTAATCCCAGACTCCTGATTTATCTCGCCACTTCCCCTTTGGTAACCATAAATTTGTTTTCTATGTCTGTGGGTCTATTTCTGTTTTGTAAATAAGTTCATTGCATCATTTTTTTTTTTTAGATTCTACATATAAGCAATATCATATGATATTTTTCTTTCTCTGTCTGGCTTACTTAGTATGATAGTCTGTAGATCTATCCATGTTGCTGCAAATGGCATTATAGCATTCTTTTTTACAGCTGAGTAATATTCCATTGTATAAATATACCACGTCTTCTTTATCCATTCATCTATTGATGGACATTTAGGTTGCTGCCATATCTTTGTTACTGTAAATAGTGCTGCAATGAACATTGGGGTGCGTGTATCTTTTCAAATTACGGTTTTCTCAGGGTATATGCCCAGTAGTGGGATTGCTGGGTCATATGGTATTTCTATTTTTAGTTTTTTAAGGAACCTCCACACTGTTCTCCGTAGTGGCTGTACCAATTTACATTCCCACAAATAGTGTAGGAGAGTTCCCTTTTCTCCACACCCTCTCCAGCATTTATTATGTGTAGACTTTTTGATGATGGCCATTCTGACCAGTGTGAGGTGATACCTCATTGTAGTTTTTTTTTTTTAACATCTTTATTGGCATATGATTGCTTTACAATGTTGTGTTACTTCCTGCTGTATAACAAAGTGAATCAGCTCTATGTATGTATGTATGTATGTATATATATATATATATATATATATATATATATATATATATATCCCCATATTCCCTCCCTCTTGTGTCTCCCTCCTTCCCACCCTCCCTATCCCACCCCTCTAGGTGGTCACAAAGCACCGAGCTGATCTCCCTGTGCTATGTGGCTGCTTCCCACTAGCTAGCTATTTTACATTTGGTAGTGTATTTAAGTCCATGCCACTCTCTCACTTTGTCACAGCTTCTCCTCCACACCCCACCCTGTCCCCATTCTCAAGTCCATTCTCTACGTCTGCATCTTTATTCCTGTCCTGCCTCTAGTTTCACCAGAACCATTTTTTCCTTAGATTCCATATATATGTGTTAGCATACAGTATTTGTTTTCCTCTTTCTGACTTACTTCACTCTGTATGACAGACTCTAGGTCCATCCACCTCACTACAAATAAATCAATTTTGTTTCTTTTTATGGCTGAGTAGTATCCCATTGTATATATGTGCCACATCTTCTTTATCCATTCATCTGTCGATGGACACTTAGGTTGCTTCCATGTCCTGGCTACTGTAAATAGAGCTGCAGTGAACATTGTGGTACATGTCTCTTTTTGGATTATGGTTTTCTCAGGGTATATGCCCAGTAGTGGGATTCCTAGGTCATGTGGTAGTTCTATTTTTAGTTTAAGGAACCTCCATACTGTTCTCCATAGTGGCTGTATCAATTTACATTCCCACCAACAGTGCAAGGGTTCCCTTTTCTCCACACCCTCTCCAGCATTTATTGTTTGTAGATTTTTTGATGATGGCCATTCTGACCGGTGTGCGGTGACACCTCATTGTAGTTTTGATTTGCATTTCTCTAATAATGAGCAGTTGAGCATCTTTTTATGTGCCTGTTGGCCATCTGTATATCTTCTTAGATCTTCTGCCCATTTTTTAATTTTTATTTTATATTGGAGTATAGTTGATTTACAATATTGTGTTAGTTTCAGGTATACAGCAAAGTGATACAGTTATACATATCTTCTGCCCATTTTTAAAATTTTTTATATTTTATTAACATCTTTATTGGAGTATAATTGCTTTACAATGGTGTGTTACTTTCTGCTTTATAACAAAGTGAATCAGCTATACATATACGTATATCCCCATATCTCCTTCCTCTTGCATCTCCCTCCCACCCTCCCTATCCCACCCCTCTAGGTGTAGTATTACTCTGCCAATTTTTTTAAAAAATTTATTTATTTTTGGCCACGTTTGGTCTTTGTTGCTGGGTGCGGACTTTCTCTAGTTGCAGTGAGCGGGGGCTACTCTTTGTTGCAGTGCACAGGCTTCTCATTACAGTGGCTTCTCTTGTTGTGGATCACGGGCTCTAGGTGCATGGGTTTCAGTAGTTGTGGCACGTGGGCTCAGTAGTTGTGGCTCGCAGGCTCTAGAGTGCAGGCTCAGCAGTTGTGGCACACAGGCTTAGTTGCTCTGCTGCATGTGGGATCTTCCCGGACCAGGGCTCAAACCCATGTCCCCTGCATTGGCAGGTGGATTCTTAACCACTGTGCCACAAGGGAAACCCTCTGCCCATTTTTTTGACTGGGTTGTTTGTTTGTTTTGATATTGAGCTGTATGAGCTCTTTGTATATTTTGGAGATTAATCTCTTGTTGGTCATATCATTTGCAAATATTTTCTCCCATTCTCTAGGTTGTCTTCGTTTTGTTTATGATTTCCTTTGCTGTGCAAAAGCTTTTAAGTTTAATTAGGTCCCATTTGTTTATTTTTGTTTTTATTTCCATTACTCTAGGACACAGATCCAAAAAGATAATGTTGTAATTTATGTCAAAGAGTGTTCTGCCTATGTTTTCCTGTAGGAGTTTTATAGTATCTGGTCTTACACTTAGGTCTTTAATCCATTTTGAGTTTATTTTTGTGTATGGTGTTAGAGAATATTCTAATTTCATTCTTTTACATGTAGCTGTCCAGTTTTCCCAGCACCACTTATTGAAGAGACTGTCTTTTCTCCATTGTATATTCTTGCCTCCTTTGTTGTAGATTAATTGACCATAGGTGCGTAGGAAAAAATACTCCTATTTTAAACTAGTATTGTACTGTTATCCTTCTTTTTTGTACCTCTTATCTCAGTAGGAAATTTATATGTGTGATTATTCAGTAATGTCCATCTCTCCCATTAGGATTGTAGAATATGCAAGCTCCAAAGAGCAGGGAACACATCTATTTTTGTTCAACACTGTATCCAAGCACCTAGAATCAAACCTGGTCCACAGCAAACAAATATTTGTGGAATCATGAATCAATTGCTGAAGAAGCTTCAGAGAAGATTGACAGGAGAAGAGGGTAAAAGAGCATAGGAACTTGTCCAAATTTTCTAACTCATATTGGTGTCTCACATCCCTGATTCTGTTGAACATGGGTTTGACATGAAACCACTTGGCATGTATGATGTAGAGACCATTTTTCTTTTTAATAAGTGTCACAAAATCCTGCAGAGTGCTAGGCGCCTTAGCAAACAGAGGATAATTGAAAACTGGGGCTTTATAAGTGTCTCAGGAGTCAGAAAACTTGTAAATCATAATTTGGAAATCAAAGCACTCTTCATTTTCAATGCAGCAAGAATGAGAAAAGAACCTTAATTTGGAGTCTGAAGATCTATGCTATATACACAGGAAAGACTTCTTACTGTAGACATTTGTGAAGGACAAGAAACTGGAAATCATGATGCACCTGGGTACAGTTTTACATAGACATGCACATCTTTGGGACAAATTGCCCCGTTTTTGATTCCGAGAAGTTGCAATGGTTGTCAGTTTAAATATTAACACATGGGTACATGAAAGCATGGCTTCTACATATTTTTCATGTGGAGAAACAAACACATAGAATTAAAAAAAAAAAGGATAGTGGAAAAGACATAAAAACAAGTTATCTGGGTTAGGTTGGTAATAGTACTCTCTGAAAAGGGGAGGGGAATCTTACTCCTTCCTCAGCATATGTTCTCAACCTCTTATCAAACATTTCTGAAAAAGGACTGCTCTCCTGTCTATGTTAGCAAAACAGTGCAATGAAAGAATTCAAGAACTGTGTTGTGTGAGATTAAGTATGGTTGAACGTTTTCTCATTTTCAGAAGTTAATCAGCTTTGTGAATCTTTTGTGGTAGTTCTTCTACAACGATGTTCAAAAAACATGGAAACACACTCTCAACTCGATTCCTGGCCTTTATTTTAGTGGGAAAATTGATGAAGATCTTATCCCACACAAACAAGTACAAGCAAGTGGCATGTGGTCACCATTTTGACAGCAGAAGGGGAGACATCTAAGGAATTCTTATGTTCACTTTCCTCAAAATACATTCTGATTCAATCACCAGGTCTTAATTCTAGATCACACCTTTGATCCAAGCACCATTGCAAATGGAATAGAAGATACAAAGAAATGAATACAGTTCCTTTTTGCTTTTCTTTTTGCCACATCAAGTTCCCTAGTGGGAAATCTCAGTGGAGAAAGTAATTGTGCTGTTGCAAATGTGCTCTCAATTCAGCTGTGAAGAGCCTTCCTTCAGGAAACAACCATTTCTTTAGAAAAAGAAGACATGGTGAAATGTTTCCTCCATAACATGTTTTATTCAAACTAGAAGTTTCCTAGTGAAGACGTTTTATCTGCAGCTACCATGTTCATCCCATTTCCTAGCAAAGTGTACTGAGCTGATGAGATGTCTAAATAAGATCGCCATGGATACTAGGTAATGATGATAATAATGTAGCCAATACACTGTGTTTAGTATGTATTAGGTATTATTCTAAATGCTTTGAAATATTAGTTCATTTACTTCTCACCACAACTCTTTGAGGTAGACACCGTTATCTCCATTTCACAGATGAGGAAATTGAGGCACAGAGAGGTCAATTAACTTGACCTAGTTCACACAGCTAGTAAGTAGAAGAGCTGGGATTAGACACTAAATAGTTATGGCTCTAAATCCAAACTCTTATTCACAACCCTCTAAGCTTGTATTTTCATGTACTTAAGAAAATATATGGGTAGGTGTCAAGCCATGAAAAAAAGCACTTTAGTTCTCACCCACGCACTGAGAAGAGGCAAGGATTTAGAACATGCTCCCGATGAAATGTTTGCCTTGTCACAACAGAACAAGAATTCCTCAATATTTTAGCCAATAATTTTCCAACAAGAAGATGATAGAATACCTAAGATATGTCATCATTGAATGAGGCACTTTTCTCATCAATTTAGCAATGAATCTGACTTTGTTTCTAGTATAATACAAACACCATCAGTGCAAATTGATCTATAAACATCAAATATTGTGCTTCAAAAGGAAGTTTCTGACAGAACTAAATACATCAGTTCCTTGGATAGTTAATTTCAAGGGTTCACAGAACAAGATTCTTGGGTCTGTCTTTCCTGTGTATGTCACAGAAACACCAAAGGCTGACAGCAGTCTATTGTCTGGATGTCATGGTTTTAATCTGAAGAACAGATTTTATTAAAGTCAATCTGAACCTCAGTTACTTTATCTGTAAAAGAGGTTTTAAATAGACCTAAATCACTGGGTTATTAACGCAAATCGTAGAAAATAGTTGTAAAAAACATTTTGTAAATTGTGAGATCTATGTAGATATTAGGGACTCATTTTTATAACTGAGGGATGTGGATATCCTCAGTAATTCAAATAAGTTGATTATAAAATTATTTTGAAAACAGGAAAGGGATAAGAACCCTATAATTCTAACAACCTCAAACATATATTCAACTCTGTGTGTTATTCATCTTTTGTATTAATAAAGCACCTTTTTTACAGTACAATGGTGTTTAAAGAACACTGTGTCATTACTATAACTACGCATCGTGGTAAGGGAAGAGGAAGAGTTGTTTTTTTTTTTTGCGTTATGCGGGCCTCTCACTGTTGTGGCCTCTCCCGTTGCGGAGCACAGGCTCCGGACGCGCAGGCTCAGCGGCCATGGCTCACGGGCCCAGCCGCTCCGCGGCATGTGGGATCTTCCCGGACCGGGGCACGAACCCGCGTCCCCTGCATCGGCAGGCAGACTCTCAACCACTGCGCCACCAGGGAAGCCCTGAAGTACTTTTTTAAACCTTCACAGCAGTGGATTTCGACGGAGGGTGATCCTGTCCCCAGGGGACATTTTGCAATGTTTGGAGACATTTTTGGTTGCTACTAATGGAGGAGGGGGTGTTACTGGCATCTGGTACGTAAAGGCCAGGAATGCTACTATGCATCCTACACCCTACAATGTAGGATGTCCCCTCCTCCATACAGAAAAGAATTAACTGGCCCAAGATGTCAATAGTGCTGAGGTAGAGAAACTCTGCTTTACAGCAAATAAGTTCACTGAAATGCCGTGAATTTGCACTGGTTAATGTGAAAAGTGCTAGAGAAAGCAGCAATCTTTAGTCCTTTTAGTTAGTCCTTAAGCATCAATCTTTACTTGTCCTTATAGTTAGTCCTACGCAGCTCAGTTAGACCTTTTATTTGAGTCCAGCCTCTAAACACTGGTGCTGGGAAGGGCTCTCAGAAAAGGGTCACTTGAGTTTCATGACTAAATAACTTTCCTCTTGACAATTAGAGTCACTTACAGAGTTCTGGGCCAGGAGTCGTGTTTGGGTCTGTAATGCTCTGGTTCAGTGAGGATGACATTCAAAGAGGAGCAGACTTGTTCTCTGCACTGAGCAGAGCAACCAAGAGCAGCCTCATCACAGCTTCTTGAGACCTGAGCAGAGCTTG
This sequence comes from Stenella coeruleoalba, assembly GCF_951394435.1. Taxonomy (NCBI): domain Eukaryota; kingdom Metazoa; phylum Chordata; class Mammalia; order Artiodactyla; family Delphinidae; genus Stenella; species Stenella coeruleoalba. The sequence continues at coordinate 92,212,212 of NC_137153.1, read as the reverse complement.
ACCCCTGGTTGTGCCTTTGAAGTCAGCCGAGGCTCCCAGCCTCAGCATGCCTCCCCTCCCTGCATCCAGAGCCACTCCTGGTCCCTAGTGGGAAGCACCAAACATCTTCGTCTCAAAGTCTGGTGGCTTGGCTGCTCATGGGTCCAGAAACTGAGGTTCCCTTTATCCCCTAAGATCCATCCTGGCTTTCTCCTCCTCATCTATTTACCTAGGCTTCAAATCTGGTTCTTGTTGCTGAGTTCCAGAAATATCTGCATCAACTTATAGGCCCATGCCCTGCCTTGCTTTTGACATTTCTCCTTTAATGTCCAGTCTCTGGACTCGGAACTAAAGTCGGGTGCCTGGGCACTGCCACTGATTTTTAGACTATGCAGCCAAGGTCAACTTCCACAGTCGGCACAGGGAGCTGGCCTAGTTCCCTGGGCGCCCAGTTTCCTGGGATGGTCACTGTCCTGCTATGAAGTCACTGCCAACTCTAGACAATTCTCATTGCAGGGCAGCCTTTCCCTTCCCATTTAAAATTGCATATCTGCCTCCACAACCCCCCTATTTCCTTTTTCTACATTATTTTCCCCCATAACACTTACCTTCTCACAAACACTATGATTTACATATGATTTATGATTTTTAGTTTAATGCCTGGCTTCCCCCACTAGAATATAAATTCAATAAGAGCAAATAAATCTCTGTTTGGTTCAATAATATGTCCTCAACACCTTAATCAGTGTTTTGCATATGGTACATGCCCAAAAAATTACTTGTTGAAGGTTGAAAATACGATCAGTCCCCCCCATTTATAATTATAAATGCTGAATGCAAGTAGAAATGGGCTGACTGAATCAAATGGAGTCTCCTTTCAGATAAAGTACATCTAAATGACTTTCAAAATTGAGAAGGATTTTCTAGTTCTTGAAAAGGCTGAGCTTGTCTCAGGGTATGAATTCTTACAACCATAAAACACTGTGACCTTTGAGGCTGCGTTTAAAATATTCGTGCTTCATTTAGATCACAATTTATGGCAATTAGCGTTACATGAATTAACGTTTACCATGGTACTTTCTATTCTGTCCAGTGCTACCTAATCCTTAGACCTGACCTAAATGGCCTAAGACTTGCTTGGTATTTAATTAAATTTTTATTGGAAGTAATAATGGAGCAACTGTGTGATCCCAAATGAAAAGCCCATAATAAGCAGTTTCTGGATGACAGGCTATTTTAGGTGCCAAAAGACAATCTAATCTTGGTATATCTGGATCAGTTTTTTCTTTAACTCAAAGTTATTCAAGACGGCAAACAAACCAAAAACCCTCATGGAATTCTAATGCTTTTTATTCATGCTTTCAGTATTAAATTAAAAAGTTAATATTTACAAGAATATGATTACTCAAGTATATTTGTGAATGAAAAGAATTTAAATATGACTTCCTTATTTTGTCTTTGTTGCTGAAAAGAGAATGTACAGGTTTATCTCTTTTGAGAACTTAAGTCTGTGTATGGTTGTTGTTCAATTTTATGCATACCAAAGGAACTGATGTAGGAAGGGAAGGAATGGAGAGGGAAAAATGAGGAAAGGGAGAAGCCTTAAATATGTGTCACTAACTTGACCACATTTGTTTTGATAAAACGTTGGTAAAATTTGTTACTTCAGGCAATTTCTTTCCTCCCTTCCCACATCATGTAACACAGTGTGAGAAATTATACAACAGTTTAGAAATGGTTACAGAAGTTAACTATGAGGGTTTATAGCTAAAGCCTGGGAGACCAGGCATTCTCTTTTTGTTTGTTTGTTTATTTGTGGAAGTATAGTTGATTTATAATATTGTGTTAGTTTCAGGTATACAGCAAAGTGATTCAGTTTTATATATATATATTTTTCAGATTCTTTTCCATTATAGGTTATTGTAATAACAAGTTGTTGAATACAGTTCCCTGTGCTATACAGTAAATCCTTGTTGCTTATTTTATATGTAGTGGTGTGTATCTGTTAATCCCAAACTCCTAATTTATCCCCCTTGCCCTTTCCCCTTTGGTAGCCATAAGTTTGTTTTCTATGTCTGTGAGTCTATTTCATCCTCCTTATAATGATGAGAACCTTGGGGAAAAAATTTATTGTTGGATTTGTGAATCAGAGGAATTCAATCCTCTCTGTCAAGGTCAACACAATTAGCATTTGTCTACAGGAAGAGATGGTTTAATTTGCTTGTTTTCCCTTTGACTTGGCTATTGCCATTTTCTCAGTTAAAATTCACTTTGACTCTGTGGGGTGGGGTGAGGGGCTATCTGTTCAAGTCCCTGCCACACAGCCTAGAGAAGACAGGGAATTCGAGAGCCAAGGTGCCACTTTCAGCTCTGCTTTCGACGCCAAACACTGTGTTAAAGGACTTGGCCATCCTTTGGGATAGCCTCTATTTTTGCCACTCCTCCCAAAATGTCTAGCTCTTTTACTGATTTTAAAATTACACATATTTATGATTAAAAAATTGGAAATTACAGAATAAAAAGCAAAAAATAAAATTATTAACCTACAACTCAGGAATAACAACAGTTAACTTCTACATTTCTTCAATCTCTTTTCTATGGGATACATGTACACACACACAAATACTTACACACACAAATACATGTTCAGATACATATACACACATATGTATCATGTTGCATTCTTTTTATTTAGAAATAATCATAGGTTCCTAGTGTCTTGACTTTTTCCACATAGTGTTATATCATGAATAGTTCCCCTTTCATTAAAAATTCTTAAAGAATACCATTTTCTGAGATTGTACCTTATGATGGTTAGCATTATTTGTAAAAATTATATTATTGATATTTCTAATTTATGTTATGACAAAATAATTTTAGTCCATAAAAATTAATTTACATTTCTGATCATTTCCTTAGGAAAGATTATTTGAAGTAGGATTTTGGGTTAAAAAGGAGGCTTATTTTAAGGCTACTGAAATATATTGTCAAATTGCTGTGCAGAAAGGGTATATCAACTTAGTCTCACTAGAATTGTACTAGAATCCCAAGTTTTTTCTCATCCTTGACAGCATAAAGCATTATTTTTTTAAAAAATATTTTGCTAGTCCACTATTTTTGCAATGCGAAGCTGATTGTATTTGTTGAGTAACACTGTTGATAATGGGTTCTAGAATAATTACATAAACTGCAAGAGCAAAGTCATGCCATTTCAGCTTCATTAGAATAGTAAGCTGAAACAGTTGTTATTTTCTAATGCCAACTGCATGGTGTGTATTTTGGTGGCTACTGGGCTAGAATAAAAAGACTGTTAAGACCTTTACAATAACGTTTCTAATGCATTTTATTACCTTATTTTACTTTAATTTTTTCAAAGGAAACATCTCCATATAAAGGATCTTTACTTCAAGTAGTATGTTTTTTCTCTTATGGAAAAATTTAATCCACACATACTAAGTTACCCATCTCAAGATAGACCCCTCCCCCCAACTTCAACGCTCCTATATGAAAAGTCAGAATAGACTTTTGACTTTCTCTTAGAAATTGCCTTATTTATGTACCCTAATCTTTTAGAACTAAGCTGAAGAGAGGTAATAAAGTTAATTAAACAGGAGGCAAATGAATATTTAAGAATCAGCATTTCTGGAAGCAATTTTAGGCAAATCTATGATTTAACAGAGTTTAGTTTTTGCTCTTTACTCCTCCAAAAAAATTATGGAAAACCTACTATGTGCCAGGCATTTTGCAATATGCTGTTGATACAAAGTGAAAAAGATATAGTCCCTGCTCTCCAAGGGATCATAAATTACAGTAGTCCCCCCTTATCCACGGGGGTATGGTCCAAGACCCGCCCCCAGTAGATGCCTGAAACGGTGGATCATACTAAATCCTACATATACTATGTTTTTCTAATACATATATACCTATAATAAGGTTTAATTTAGAAATTAAGTACAGTAAGATATTAACAACAATAACTAATAACAAAATAGAACAATTATAACAATGTACTGTAATTAAAGGTGAATGTAATCTCTCTCTCTCGAAATATCTTATTGCACAAATTTAATGCCTTTTCTATCTTAACTAAGCACTTACCATGGCTGTGGCTGTAATTTTTGCAGTTTGAGGTGTGACAGCAGAACTAGTATGTATTACTTTTTTCTTCTTTACAGTTTCACAAACAGAAGATTTGTTCTTACTGTTCAACCTCAGCATGTGATTTTTTTCTTTCCTTACTGAGAACTTTTACCTTTTCACTTAAAGAAAGTGCTTTACGGCTTCTCTCTGGCATATCCAAATTGCCAGCATCACTACTCTTGTGCTTTGGGGCCATTATTATGTAAACTAAGGATTACTTGGGCATAAGCTCTGCCATATCATGACAGTTGATTTGATAACCAGACGGCCTCTAAGTGACCGATGGGTGGGATAATGTGGACAAAGGGATAATTCACGACAGAGCAGGATGGCACAAGATTTCATCATACTCAGAATGGAGCACGATTTAAAACTTATGAATTGTTTATTTCTGTAATTTTTCATTTAATATTTTTGGCTGACTGTGAGTAACTGAAACCACGGAAAGCAAAATCATGGAATGAAAACTTAAAAGTTAATAATTACCATCATCTATTGAAAACTGGGTGTCAGGCACTTTATCATAGTATTTTTCATGCTTAGAAGATCCCTAATACAGGCATTATTAGCCTTACCCACACACTCACAGTCCTTGGGAACAGTTACTTTATCCCATTTTATATCATATTCTTCATCTGCACAGTTAGAACTATAACCTACCTTATAGGGTGTTGGGTGGATCAAACGAAATTATAAAGTGTCTAGTCCAGTGTTCTGTATAATAAATATTCTCGCCTCTCCTCTTGTCTTCCTTGAAGCCACTCTGGTAGCAGGTGACCAAACTCTGGATGTCTTTGAAAGGCACCATCGTTTGGAATGAGTAGACTAGATAGACGTGACATCATATGGATGAGGGTATACCCAATGAGCCGACTGCAGACGCCCTCAGGTCATTCTGCAAATACCATCAGTAAATGCCGAAGACTATTTTAATGTTAAGGGTTACTTCTTTTAACTTAGGTTTTCCTAGCCTTCCCACTCTACTACTTCCCTAACTCCCATGCCAATGTTAGAAGTTACTGCATATTTTTTAAAATTTTTATTGAAGTATAGTTGATTTACAATGTTGTGTTTAATTTCTGCTGTACAGCAAAGTGATCCAGTTATACATATATATTCTTTTCATATTCTTTTCCATTATGGTTTATCACAGGATATTGAATACAGTTCCTTGCGCTACACAGTAGGACCTTGTTGTTTATCCATCCTATATATACTAGTTTGCATCTGCTAACCCCAAACTCCCAGTCCTTCCCTCCGCCCCCCACCCCACAACCATGAGTCTGTTCTCTATGTCTGTAAGTCTGTTTTTGTTTCATAGATATGTTCATTTGTGTCATATTTTAGATTTCATTTATATGTGATATCATATGGTATTTGTCTTTCTCTTTCTGGCTTAGTAGGATAATCTCTAGGTCCATCCATGTTGCTGCAAATGGCATTATTTCATTCTTTTTAATGGCTGAGTAATATTCCATTGTGTATATGTACCACATCTTTATCCGTTCATCTGTTAATGAACATATAGGTTGTTTTCATGTCTTGGCTATTGTAAATAGTGCTGCTGTGAACATAGGGGTGTGTGAAGTTACTGCATATTTGATTTTGATATGATCATTTGCTCATGACTTGAGGAAATTCGACCCTTTTCTATAACAGGAAGTAAAGGATTAAGGATAAGCAAAGGAGCTGTGTTCTGGCCCTCGCTTTCTCAGTTGTCAGTTCCATATGTTCTAAATGGTATCATGGCTTGTTTTAGCACCATGTTGATACTTTCAGAGTTTTATCCTGGCTCCCATGAACACCTGACCAGTAGGTATTTGCAGGATCTCATTAGAACACTAATAGTTACTGAGTACTCACCATGCAGGAACTCTGAGAGATCTATATTCCTACCTTTACTCACATACACATTCATTCCCATATTTATAATCATTATCCATATACCCTCAGGATTTTTATAAAAGTCCTAGAAGGAGGGTTATAGAAAACGTCTTAATTATTCCTCATCGTGAACACTAATAAAACTATTTGTTTTCCAACTTTGGAAAGGCATTCTTTTTAAGACCTGATGGATTAGATTTTCCATACTTTATTTAAAGTTCCCTGCATAACAAAGTTACTGGGTAGGAAAGTTTTGTCAGGAAAGTTGATTATTTCTAGTCCATTTTACTGGTGCCCCCTGCTGCTGTACCCCCTTGCCTGACTCAGCTTAAGGGTATATGGCAATATTAAAATATATGTCCCAAGGGAATCTCAGGTAAGTATTGTGTAGGAAGAAAAAATCAAAGTTGAAATCATTTGTAAAACAATTTAATAAGTATTGCTTCACTTTAAGGATCAAAAATTTGGCTTGGCACCAGGATCAGGCTCAATTTCTGTACTTCCTGGAAAATCCCCAAAACAACTCTTGCTTTTAAAGTTGATGCTTCCATAGCTTAGGTTATTTTATCAAGTGTGTTCATCTTCAGTAAGTTTAGTAAGTTTTACCTATAAGCGAGGGCTTAGTCCAACATGCCCTTGTACTCACCTATGAATCTTACGATCCTTCGGAGTAAGGGATTCAGGTAACAGCATTCTCCGGTCAGAATTGTTTTCTCCTGGGCAATCAGAGATTCTCTGGTTGACTTTATGAAATACATGGATAGCTCACCAATAAAAATCTGGAAAAGGAATGTTGAAGAATTGTCAAGTTGGATAGCTGTCTGATAAAAGAGACCCACTAGCTTAAGAAAAAACTCAAAACTTCTGAGGCTTCACAATTATATTAGAAGATATCATGTTGGAGGGATGGAGAGTTAAATAGTAATTTGCAGTTAACTCTTCAAAAGAATTAGAGAAAGCAATAATTGATAATTTCAGATAGATTTCAGGCTATAATATTAAATTCTAAAGTCATATGAAACCTAAGTTGAAATAATAAATTGAATAATAGAATCTATGATAGGGCTCACTCAGGCTGGATTTGATTTTTTTTTTTTTTTTTTTTTTTTTTTTGCGGTACGTGGGCCTCTCACTGTTGTGGCCTCTCTCTTTGAGGAGCACAGGCTCCAGACGCGCAAGCTCAGCGGCCATGGCTCACGGGCCCAGCCGCTCCGCGGCATGTGGGCTCCTCCCGGACCGGGGCACGAACCCGTGTCCCCTGCATCGGCAGGCGGACTCTCAACCACTGCGCCACCAGGGAAGCCCTTGAATATTTTTAACTGAATGTGTGCATTGCAATGATGCGGAATGACTGGGACAGCCCAGTAGGGCATTATACGCACCCATCGCGATATTACTTCATTACGTGGCAATACTACCATCTTTATTTGAACACATTTGCCTGATCAATATTCTCCTACTCTGAACTGGTTGACTGTCACACCTTTATGATTGGCACCTCTTGTTATCTTGAACTAATACGTGTATATTACCATTTAAATCATAATGCCTTTGTGTACATTGTAAGCTTCCTGATGACAGGGACCATATCTTATATTTCTTCATTATGCTTATAGCACCCCGTGCACTGTATTCCCATTTAAAATAAGGATCTGGCATGAGGGAAGTTGTCACCAACTTTGACACTGCCGCGGCTGAAGACTGAGAACCTTCAGTGAATAAAAAGTTAATAATTACCATCATCTATCGCAAACTGGATGTCAAGCACTTTATCATAATAGTTTTCATGGTCACAAAATCCCTAGTGTTGGTAGTATTACCTTTGCTTTACTGGTGAAGAATGAAAGTTCAGTGTAGTTAAGTAACTTACCCTCCAGAGCATACAACTGGCATGTGGAGGCACTGGGATTGGTATTCAGTACAACTGGGTTCCAAAGTCCACAGTTCCCACCACATCATATGCCACTTTTATTTTCTGAACCCTCATTTCAATATTTCCCCAGAAGAATGTGATCTTATAATTGTTCTTCTTTGCTATGTGTGTGCTTGTGGTTTTAGATAAACTTCATCAATGTTTTAAGAATTCCTATGCCTTATACTCTTCCTATCATTATAGAATATCTGTTTAGATGGATCAAGATGCCGTCATGAATGGCACATGAGAGATGGAAGTTAAGCTATAGAATAGTAAAACTGGAATCGTCTACAGATGTTTTCCCCTTCCTTTTATGAGGGAGGAACCCAAAAGTCTCAGGGACTTGGCCACACACAGCCAGACAGTGTCTGAAGCAGCTCTAGCAGGTGGTCTATAAATAAATACTGTTATCCCATTGTACAGATAAGACACCTGAGGCGTAGAGGGGTTAAATAATTTGTACAAGGTCGTCACGAATCCTAGCTCTGAAGCCAGGAAAACCTGGCTCCAGAGTCCTTTCTCTTAACTGCTACACTTTTACTCAGCAGTGATGCAGTAAAATATTTGTTGAATTTGTGTTTAACATTGACAACATAGAAAACAAAACAAATGCAATATGCTTTAAACACTAAAAAATGTAGATGATATTAAAGTACAAGATAGAATGGTGTAATGGAAATAGAACTATGGGCAATCCAGAATGGGATGGAAGTTGGCAGGAAATGACTGAGTTCAGGGTCGGACAGACAAATGATGGGCCAGCATGGATCACCTTGGCAGGTGCTGTCTATGTATGTCTAAGAATATTTTGTGCCTGACATCCCTTGGAATTAACAATGAGTTGATGCTCTGTCAGGTGAAAATATTTGAATAGTTTCAAGAACTCAGCCCTCCCTCTCTTCTCGTTAGACCTATCTCTGCCAAAGCAAGGTGCCAAGGGGCTTTGTTTGTCCCCACTGCAATGACGGCACTGCATTACTGTTCTTTATCTCAGTGAACAGATGGGGATAAATTCATGCATAGTCGGGTACAGGAAATAGTATTTCCCTGAGGGAGCTTTCTCTGCTCCCACAGACTAGCTTAGGCATTCATGTTGTACGTGAGTCTCTTACCTTGTGTTTCTCCTTTCCATTTCTATCACAAATTACAATGATAGTACGATTACATGCTATCATGTTCATTCCTTGTTATGGGATATCCCACATGTCTTATTCCGGTTATGTCCCCAGGGCATAGCCCAGTGTAAGGTACATAGTAGTTATTCAATGTTGAATGAATTAAGCGTATCAGATTAATGCAGGTGTTTTGGAATACAGGTTTAACGAGGTAGACTGTAAAGAAACTTTGCCAGGTCCCCTCGGGAAAAGGGAGATCCTGCCTTGTCATTGTTCCCACAACATATTACACAGATCTCTCTCCTGACATCTACCCAATTAATTGCAATTATTGTCTGTATGTCCCTTTTCATTTGACTATGATGTCCTTATGGGAAAGACTTTTGCCCTTCCTTGCATGGTAACTAGAACAGGGACTGGTATATAGTAGATTCAATCAATATTTGTTGAATGAATAAAAGACTGAATCTTTAGAGTACCTATGTATGGGTAGAACCCTCTGATCTTAACTTCTCTGAAGATTTCTCTGCAGGAAATTCCCAATATGGACCAGAAAGCATGCAATTTTTGCTGTATTGCTTAGGAATATAGTAAAAAATTAAGGATTAACGAATACAAAGTAAAGTATCTCTTTTAAACTAAATTTACTCATATACTCATTTTGCATTCAACAATTTTGGAGAGGCAGCACCCATTCTGCCAGGAATTGTTCTAGCATGGGAGACGTAGCTGTGAACAGAGAATAGTGGGGGAGAGCACAAAGAAACCAGTAAGTATATCGTGTAATGTTGTGAAATGACATGATTAAAAAGTAAAGCAGGGAACTGGGATGGAGAGTGGTAAACACGTAGGGATAAGAAAAGAAATGAGCAATTCTTGCCTCAGCCATTTCAGAAGCCCAAAACACCCTTACTCTATAAGAAAGAGAGAAGAAAATTCTAGAAGTTCTCCATTTAGTGAAGGTTGTCACTACTCACACAAGAGGCAAAAAAGCAAGAAAATGTGAGAGAAAATCTACACAAAACATGTTCTTGTTAGAACCTAGGGGTAAGACAGGAATAAAGACACAGACCTACTAGAGAATGGACTTGAGGATATGGGGGGCGGGAAGGGTAAGCTGGGAAAGAGTGAGAGAGTGGCATGGACATATACACACTACCAAACGTAAGGTAGATAGCTAGTGGGAAGCAGCCATGTAGCACAGGGAGATCAGCTCGGTGCTTTGTGACCGCCTGGAGGGGTGGAATAGGGAGGGTAGGGGGGAGGGAGACGCAAGAGGGAAGAGATATGGGAACATATGTATATGTATAGCTGATTCACTTTGTTATAAAGCAGAAACTAACACCATTGTAAAGCAATTATACTCCAATAAAGATGTAAAAAAAGAAAATACACATGTGCACACATACACACAGATCTAAACAAAATCACTCCAAGGCATACCAAACAAAACGTGTCATGTGAAAAGGGTAAGGGGCTCAAATAAATCCGTAGGTAAAATGTCCTAAGACTCTCATGTCAAAGGTGATAAGCAGTATAAGAATTGATACTATTGGGACTTCCCTGGTGGTCCAGTGGTTAAGACTCCATGCTCCCAATGCAGGGGGCCCGGGTTTGATCCCTGGTCAGGGAGCTAGATCCCACACGCCGTAACTAAAAGATCCCCGCAGCCAAATAAAAAAAAACCAAAAATCAACAAACAAACCAAAAACAAGAATTGATACTATTGGTCAACAATATTCAAGTCACAATTGAGGTATGAAATACAAAAGAAAAAAATCAGAGCAAGGATATATGCTAACCTATATATCTAATTACCGACATAATACTTTGAGTATATTAAGTAATAATGTTTACATAAGGAAGGAAGGAAGAAAGGAAGGGGGTCATTTTATAACTTCAAGGTAGGACAGTATTCCTGGTCCATCCAGTTCAGACTGTGATGGACATAAAAGTTGCTGATAAAATAATCCAGCTCTTAGATCTCAGTGAATGGGCTTCATGGATGTTCATTTCACTGTGTTTCTCTGATCACACTCAGGGTGCTATTTCTCCATCCACTGGGTTCCACAGTCTCATACAGGGCCTGATTCTGCTTGGAGAGAGAGGGAGAGAGAGAGGGAAGATTCTGCTTGATAAAGGTAGGGGTCTCTTTTCTTTCCTGCCTGGCCCCAGCCGATGTTGGAAGCCGTCTACCCACTGGCAGATTTATGACTCTGGTTCTGGCAATGGTTGGGTTCCTCCATCTGTATCTTTGCCACACACACTCTGCCTTTATCTACCACTCTTTTCAGAGAGCAGCTGGGACATGTGGGACTCTCCATGTGTTTGGCCCTGGCTGTCCTGCCTATTATGGCCTTTCAAATTGTTGGCTAACAAGCATCCTATCACTCATAGCAAATGAGCATACCCTCTGGTGAGAAATGATCAAGGCCAAACTCTAGACCTGGCCATGAACAAACAGCAAGTGAATTCCATTGGTGCATCTCTCATCCCCCAGCTATGCTGGCTATAATCACAAGTGACATGACCTAAGACACTTAGATAACAGTAAATATACTTTTAGTGAGGATAACTTGATAAATCTGTCTTTCAAATATGGAAACCCAAATGGCAGATAAGCAAATAACCCTGGAATATAATACATCAGTTTGGTGTGTTATCTTGCAGACTTCACTTCTTTACAATCTTTAAAGGAGATCTGATAAGTCATAAATAAGTGATATAAATGTAAAATATTTAGGGGATAGTGTTCAGATTTCAAAATATAAAATCTGCAGAAAAAGTCACTGGAAGATGTATTATAATTTCATATTGTAAGGGGGACTCACTGCATGTTCTATCATGTGGCTGTCATCATAAAGGTGTCTAGAATTCCTGGAATATATGTTTTGGCTTCACACATATGCTAGTTGTAGCGCTGGTACTTGGCAATATCAGAGTCATTGCTGCTTCTTGAATGTGGGCTGTTGAGTTGAAATCTCAGCTCCCTCCCTTCTTGATGTGACTTTGGGCAGGTAACTGAACCTTTCTGAGCTTCTGCTTTTCTTTTGTTCATGACTTTGAACATGAGGGTAGTAACTATATCAGAAAATTATTGAGAGTATTAGGAAATGTATGTCAAAACATCTATAGGTGCTCAAAGAATGTTTGTTGCTGTCACTTACTGGTCGGTCTAGGCAAGAATGTGTATTGAAATTGCTTGAAAAATTGTCCTGGATTAAGAAAACATAGCTCTGCTCTGCCCCTAACCAGATGTTCGATCTTGGACCACTTGCTTGACCTCTCTGGGCCTAGTTTCTCATCTGTCGGTTTCTTATCTGTTGGACTAGGAGAACTTTAAGTTGCTTTTCCAGCTCCAACATCTTTGCCTTTATGATAGGAACTGACAAGAGAGGGCTGATTAAGGGAACTGAAATCATGTAATTGGGCTTTAATTTCTCTCCTGTTGGTTAAGCTCTCCAGGGTCAGTGTAGTTTCTTGCAATGCTTCTTCCTTCAGCCTTCATTCACTTTTAAAATCCCAGGGGGCTTTGCCCTCACCAAGTAATCTTCCCTAAAAGCAAAGTGGACGCAGCCTGCTCCAGAGTCGTCACATTGCCTGATACCTCTGTTACCTGTGTGCCTAAGGACAGCAGAGGCTAGTAGCTCCTCCCTGGATTTCTGTGTGTCATGCTCTGAGGAAGAGGAGAGGGTTCTTTGCATACTTCTCAATATTAATGTCTAAGTAGCTTCAGAGATTTCAGTCCCAGGGATTTTTAGATGCTTCCAATATCCTCCTTGGGAAGATTCTTTACTTGTGAGCGTTTCCAAGAAAGGCAGGCATGGTTTTTGCCGTAGATTTTGTTTAAAAGTGACCCAGGGGATTTTAAATGTCCAGACTATGCTGCCAGTCCTGGCTGCTGACGTCTAAATGCTCTGCTTTCATCTTTCCTGATGAGTGCCGGTGACAACCCAGATGTGCAGAGAGGTTCTGGTCCTCTGACCTGCTGAGCTGTGCTTGGTTCAAGAACTCTTGACTTCTGCTTTATCACAGCTAAGTGTAAATAAAGGAATTCAGCTCTAGACACTTCTGTGCCTTTCAAAGCTGAACGCTTCAATAGAATCAAGCATGTGGATGATGGCATTTTGGAAATCATTCAGCAACTCACATAATAAATGTTTTGTGGATTGCAGCATCATTACTGGTCTTAATCCAGGGGTGGCATCTACCTATTCAAAACGCTCTTAAGTTGACACTTGCTATATAATGCAACACCAAGGTGGGATGCTACATTTCCAAAGCAGGGTATTCTCTTGAGCCCTTTTTTTTTTTTTTTCCTTTCTGGACGGTGGATGCAAGAGAAATGGGAATTTAAAATGAGTTAGCTAAAATACTGCTCTTAGTAAAAACTAAAATGCATTGTGATCACCAAGTAAACTGACCATCACACAATTTTAGGCAAACAGTAGTCTTTTCAAGAAACAAATTCTCAAAGCTCCTAACACTATCATCTATTCACCAATCCTTAAAAGGGGCATCTCAAAGGTGGTAAGCAAGTCTCTCCGTGGGACGATGTTAAGGGAAAAAATAATCTGTAAGGGAATTTGGAGCACTCATCTGCCGCATGGATAGTAAATAGGAAATCCACAACAATTAATGAGGCTATCTATAACCCTTTCCCAGAAAAAAATGTCAATTGTAATGACTAAGTACATTTGCAACGAAGAAAATGTGTTCACGGTAAAAAAAAAAAAAAAAAGTCATGAGATAATGTACAAAAGGGAAAAAGATGTGAATGATGAAGTGTTAAAAAGGGGTTTCAACAGATGAGGCTGTTCAGTACAGGCGCCCACACTGTCTCCTTTGCTCTGGCAGCTGCGTCCCTCGCCAGCCAGGCAGCAGATGTGCATTTACCCGGGGCCCACTCTCTGATCCACGCTGTGCACTGAGCTTCTGTATTCACTGCAGAGCTTATGGCCCAGAAACCCCCAGGTGAAGAGTCGCAGTTTCCTCCAGATTGTGCCTTTCTATCAAATTACGCTTGTCTCTTCCTTTCCCAGCAAATTCTAGATGAGTCTTGTGTGTGTGCGCGTGCACACTTGCACACAAACTGTGAGCTGTGTCAATTCTCTCAGGCTGGGTGTCAAACGTTCTGCTGCTTCAGTTCTAAATACTCCCATCACTTTGTTGTGAGGCCAAAAAAGGTTTACTAGCTATTTTCTCATGCCTGGGGTGCTGGGGCTGAGATAAAATAAGGGTCAATCAGATTCTCCACCGGGTTAAATCCTCTTCTCCAAACAGGCTCTCTGCCTTTGACTCTGAGTCTGAGAGTTTATTCAGGGGGCCGGAGGCAGTTGTTAGCCAGGGTTTCCACATTGGTCAGAATGCACCCTGCGGTTTCTTGGACGTGTGGCCAACACTTTTGGCTAAATCGTTCCGGACACAATAAATCCCCCAAGCTCTAATCTTTCCTAAGTCCCTGTACAGCTTTCCCCTGTGTGGCCTTGCCTCAACATGATGCTGATCCTTTCTGACAGCGAAGCACAAAAGGAGAAATAGGAAATGACAGGTCAAACCCACGGCAGTCTCTTCCCTCATGTCTCTCTTGTGTGTCCCTGCAAGCACCACCCATTCTTGGAGACACACGGCAGTTTAGGGTGGTAGGTTTTTCTGTGGTTAATGTGCTAGAGCAGTGGTCCCCAACATTTCTGGCACCAGGGACCAGTTTTGTGGAAGCCAGTTTTTCCACGGATGAGGGGGGGAAGTTCAGGCGGTAATGTGAGCAATGGGGAGCGGCAGAGGAAGGTTCGCGCGCGCACACACACACACACACACACACACACACACACACACTGCCATTCTGTGAAACGCCTGGCCAGGCACAGATTGAACTCCCGAAAGAAAGTCAAGAGAGCCTAGGGAGTTGGGAATCTGACATTTGGAGTCTTCCAATTAGAAGGTTCTTTTTTCATCTCTCAAGGAATATTAGAACCAAAAAGATCTTGGAGATCATTTAGCCCAACCCCACCTTTTGCGGATGAGAAATCGAACCCAAAGAGGGAACATGCCTTAGCAGAGGTCACACAATTACTGGGGGCAAAGCCACAACTGGGACTCCTCCCTTTCCTGACAGATCAGGCCTGAGACAGGATGACTGCAGTGTGAGGATAATGAAGGATGCACACTCAGGGGCAGGGGGTGTGCTGAGCTCGGCACTTGGGATCCGTGTTCAAGTGGCCCAAGAAAGACTGCTTAGGATACACCATGTCTCTCCAGGAAGGGGCAGAAGTAAACACGGCTCCTTGCTCCCAGGAGACGTCCCTGAGCATCTGGGGAGTTCTGCTCTCTGTCCCGCTGTTGCTCACTTATTTTCAGGTCTTGGGGGGAAGATCAAGCGCCACAGCAGGGTTTCAAGGTCACTCAGCTCTCTGCCATTAACCCATCAGCTGTAATCAGCGCTGGTTCCTAGCAATGCCCCTCATTCGGGAGGAACATAAAAGTAGAACCAAATGGGTGGGTACCTGTCTGATTACATACAGAACTAACTGCGACCTTCAGCAAATCATTTAGTGTAGCTAAGTCTCAAGTTACAAGTAACGTAGCTAACAGCTGGCCCCCTGAACGAACTCAGAGTCAAAAATGAAGGGAATTGGGGGCTTCCCTGGTGGCACAGTGGTTGGGAGTCCGCCTGCCGATGCAGGGGACATAGGTTTGTGCCCCGGTCCGGGAGGATTCCGCGTGCTGCAGAGGGGCTGGGCCCGTAAGCCATGGCCGCTGGGCCTGCGCGTCCAGAACCTGTGCTCCGCAACGGGAGAAGTCACAACAGTGAGAGGCCCACGTACCTCAAAAAAAAAAAGGGAATTGGTCCACAAACTTTCTCTATGTTCTTTGGGATGTCTCTTTTCTATTTCACTGGGATGCTGTGAGGATAAAGTAGGCAAGGACTGCAGAATACAAGTAAATTAAAAGATGTTATTCTTGCCATCATCATTTATGGAATATTCCTCAGCACATATCTTGGAGGGCTGCCATCATTATTGGTCACATTTTTCACCCAGAGAAGCAAAGGAATGGAACGGCTGACTCAGGGTTCCATACTTGAAAACTAGAGTAGAACTGTAGGTCCTTAATACTCAGTTCACTATCCATCGGCCATATCCCCATGGCTTCCCATCAGAGCATTTGACCCCATGTCAGTTTGTGTCCTTTGGGGAAAAGGAACTGGTGGAAGATATGTGATCAAAATTTGTAGGCAGAAGAAGAGTTTTTGCTGAAACTCTTAGAATGAAAGATCTATCATTTTTACCCAAAGAGAAAAGAAAATTCATCATAAAGTTCTGTTTTGTTTTTTGGCCATGTGTGTTTTTGTTTATTAGAATTGCTAGTTTCAAGTCTTATTAAAGATTGGTTATTTCATAATTATGTCAGAAGCACTGGAATGTTTTAAAAATATATCTTTCAATTTGAAAATACTGCATGGATGTAGAATTTAAACATACGTATATATAACACAGAAGAAAAAAGACTGTACCATTAGCACTCAGAGATGACAGCTATACATTTTTAGTTTATTTCTTACTAGTCTTTTATGTGTAATTATAAATTTGGGATTATACTTGTAACACACATGCTGTCTTGTTAGGGTCTATTAAATATTCAGACCCACAGACAACCACATGCTTCATCTGGCACTGGTCCACTTGGGAGGAACAATAGCTTGCCAACAGGGCAGCATCACATGCTGCTCTTTAGCACATGCCCTTGCAGTGGTCCAGTACAGTTCAGCTGCAAGGAGACTGCAGACATATCAGAGGACGCAGGAGCCACCAGCTTAAAAGACTCATCATGTCCCATAGGAGTCAATATATGGTGTAGCAACTCCACAGACATAGCTTCCAAGTTCCCACACTGGACATGCCAAGTGTCCAGAGCCACTGTACTTGGAAGTCACAGCATGGCACCTTTTCAGGTAGTTATAGTTCTGAGTCCAGATGCAGTTCACCAATCAGGGGTTAATTTTGCCTAGTAACATAGCTGATACATATCTTTTTCTAAGGAAACAGAGCTAGAAAACTAAGGGAAGTTCAAATTCTCTTATAAAAGAGAAAAACTTTTATCTGCAATACTATATACAATTTTTTAGCCTTCATAAACATCATTTCACTAAATCACAAGCACGTTTCTTTGCTATTAGAGGTTTTTCAGAAACATGGCTGCCCAAAATGTGTTTAGACAATCCTCTAGTGCTGTGTATTTAGCCAAGTTTTCCTTCCACTCTTAAAACTATCACTGACATGAACATCCCTATATACAAATCTTTGTATTTATATAAAACTCTGGTTATCTCCTTAACATAAATTCAGGGCATGGAATTAATGACTGGGTCTGAAGTTTATAAAACTCTCAGTACATCTCGACTAGCTGCTCTTCAGAAAGAAAATGTCGGTTTACATTTGAATTGTATGAAAGTATCTGCACCTTTAACAACACGGGTTAAACTTTAAAACATTTGCCAAACTTATATTGGAAAAATACTGTATTTAAAGTAATTTTTCTTTGATAATTGATGAGTTTAGAAATGTTTATATGCATACAGTCAATTTATTGTTGTTAATTGTCTATTTTTGTCCTTTCTCATTTTTATTTTGGGAAGCTCATCTTTTTAAGTATTAGAAATATTTACATTGGAGTCTCATGCTGCAAAATTTGTTGCAGTCTTTACTTTTTCTTTTGGTAGAAATGCTTATTTTCAGGTAGACAAATCTATCAATCCTTTTCTATCTGCCTGCAACAACACTCCTAATTGAGGATGCTTTTGTGGGTGTGTATGTAGACTTTCTAAGTGTTTGAAATCCATATTTTTCTCACCTCATAATGTGCATTGAAAAGCTTTCCACTTATTTTAAGGCTCTGGAACCGTTTAAATAGTTATTCTTTTTTTATTATTAATTAATTTATTTTTGGCTGGGTTTTTATATTTGCGTGGGGTCTTCGTTGCTGCGCGCGGGCTTTCTCTAGCTGCGGCGAGCGGGGGCTACTCTTCATTGTGGTGCGCGGGCTTCTCATTGCGGTAGCTTCTCTTGCTGTGGAGCATGGGCTCTAGGCGCGTGGGCTTCAGTAGATGTGGCACAGGGCTCAGTAGTTGCGGGCTCTAGAGTGCAGGCTCAGTAGTTGTGGCACACGGGCTTAGTTGCTCCGCGGCATGTGGGATCTCCCGGACCAGGGTTCGAACCTGTGTCCCCTGCGTTGGCAGGTGGACTCTCAACCACTGCGCCACCAGGGAAGCCCAGCTATGGGTTTTCTATCCCTTGAAAGTTTGAAGGAATTTGTACTATAGTTATGTGTCCCCAGTACTATTTTGTGCAATAAATTTTAGACATGTTTAAAAATTTGTATTCATTTATTCAGCTTTTCTACATTTTTAAAGGCATTGTTGTTAGTAAGTTATCTTTTCATAGAATATTATCAATTTTATTGAGAAGTAAGCATGTATTGGCATAGAATTGAATATACAATTTAAATAAAACTACAGTGTAGACTTTAAAGGTTTATATATTTTTGCTTATATATTCTTTCTTTCTTTTTTTTTAACTTTTGCCTTTCGTATATTAGACTAACCAGGGGGTTGTACATTTTACTTATTTATCCTATTGTTTTCTGATTCACTGATTTTTCATAATTTTTATTGATCTGTTTCCCTTGCTTTCCTTAAGTGTTTTTGTTTTTTTTTTTTAAGGGAAAAAACTATAATTACAAAAAGTAATTGCAAGAGAACCTAGGCAATGATGTTTCCTGGGACTGGGAAGAAGAGAGGAAAATATGTTAGTCAGTCAATGGATCACTCAGGGATTTATGTCTGAGTACATGAGAAAATGATATGTTTATGGGACAGGAAGAAACCAGGACCTGATTCCAGACTAATTCTAGGACTAGGTAGAGCTGCCATTAAACGGTTACAGATAGAACCCAATGTGGCCTCCAGGTTTTTTCTGAGGAGTGAAGTGTGTCACCTTTTAAGGTACTTAGAAGGGTGTCTTTTATGCTTTCTCTTAGTCCTTGGGCTGGTGAGAAAGGAAAAGGGAAGGGTAAGAGGAACACGGAGATCAGCCTTCCTCTGGGAGACGGCACATCCTCCATCACTCTAAAGAGGAGGTGATACCAGGGTTTCAGTGGAATCTCCTTCTCTGCAGGGAGAGGAAGTTGGTCTGTGATCCTGAAGACGGTAAAGATCGGTTTCCAGCCAGGTTCTTTGTTTCCGCGACTTCGAACCATTTAGTCCATGACAGACGCTGTGCCAAGTCATTTGTATGAAGCATCTTATTTAGGTCTTGACAACTCTGTGAAATAGGCGGTCACGTTATTCCCATTTTGGGGGGAGGGAACAGAGTGACTTGCCTGAAGTCATATAGACAGGATGTGAACCCTGGAAGGTCGGACTGCAAAGCATGTGTTCTTAACCACTGTGATAGATCATGTTTTATCACTGCTGACCTTAATTCCTACGGCGTAGCCTTATTATTTGAGGGGGAACTTGTCAAGTCTAGGATCAACGATCAAAATGAACTTAAAGTACTATGACTCATTATGTCCATATTATTTCCTCCTCACAATTCTATTCTACTTCTCATCTTAAAGCAAATAAAACATTTGCATAGAAAACAATACTCGAACTGAATGTCTGAGCAATCAGTACATTCCTCAGCGTGCCAGTCGGTATTTTTATTACTGCTCCAAGGAGAGGGGAGTGGGAGAGGGCAGGGAGGGGAGGAGGGAGAGTTGGGGGGGAGGCAGCTTTGGCAGAGAAAGGGAGGAAATAATAACTGAAATTACGTCCCAAATAATCTGACGTTGTAGCATGTTCAGACACAGAAATGTTTATTTAAAAACACTCACGAAGTCATTTTTTTTAAATCAAATTAAGATGTCTAAATGCGAAATCATTTTACCAGACAATACGGATCTATGAGCTTTACGCTTTTGAAATAGTCTTCCAAGAGGCCTGTCTGCCACTTTTCTTTTTGCCTCTTGAGAGAGAAGAATGCAATCAATGAAGGTAAATTTGCAACTTAATTGAATGTGATGTAATGTGAGCAGAGCCAGAGCCGCCCAGAACAATTCACAGCAAACTTCAGGTCAAGGGGTTTCTTTCATCTCTGGCCTCTCTGGAAGTTCAGTCAGAAGAGCAAGAGATACAGGCCTGGGGGATTCTATTCCAATCTGATTGAGGCTTTGTATCAAGGCCAGCATTTACATTCAAGACCTCTTCTGAATACACACAACACACAGCGTATTTTTTCAAGAGTACAGTAGCTGTTCTTAACCTGGCAGCCACTCAGGCCTGTTCATTTAAAAAATATATACGTATGACATTCAGACATTCTTTTAAAAATATATATGTATATATATTTAAATTCAGGAACCAAAAAGCAAAAGCCACCTATAAAAGACAAGACCTGTTTTAATGAGATTTTATGCACAGCTCTACTCACTCTGTTTGGGCTGAAACAGGGCATGCCTGATAAGGCTGCTGGTGAACGCCCAGGAATAGAGGAAAGAGGAGAAAAAGCAGACAGAAAATGTTGTTTAGGATCCAACAGTAGAGAAGGAAATCCTTTTCTGTACTTACAATAGCAGTTGGGGTGGCAGCCAGCACACAATAGAGCACCAGAGGGGTGATGAAACTTTCTTCCTCTGTCCCCGGGTAAGGCTTCATTAAGTCTCCGTCCTGACAGAAGAATCCTTGGATATGCACCTGAAAAGTGTCAGTGCATTCGAAGTAGTAGGCAAGCAGCACTGTCCCAGCCATGATGACAAGCTGAAAATACAGCATGGCCACACAGAGACATTAGCAGGGCTTCGGAGCAGCGCCCGCCCCTCAGAGCACACTCCCTCCATCACCCAGCAGCTCTCCTTGTATTGGTATCGGCAAGTGTGTGCGTGCCTGGCTCCATGGGCTCCGGGCTCAGGGAGTGTGTGCTTACTTGTCTGCCTTGTAACATCTGTTACATAAACCTCCCAGAAAAGAATGAACAGCTCCCACCTGAGAAGCAGACCACAGCAAGGCTTGTAGAGAGACCCAGGTTCTGCTGCGCCCCTCTCAGGGGATGCATGGGAACTAAGGCAATACTGCCATTCAGGACAGAGGTGAAAAGTCAAAGGATAGTGGCACATGAATTGGCAAGATGTAGGGTGAGATCTGTTCGTGGGCAATTTCATAAAATGTTAGAGATAGACTTACTTTTTTATAAAGTATTAGAGGCAGGTAAATGACGCATGAATGAACAAACAGGAAAGCTGAAGCCTAGAAAGGTTAAGGGAAATCTTCAGAACCTAAATTACCGCTGTGGGTGAAAACACTGTACAGGTATCCTATATCAGTCACAACTTTTATCCTTTTCCAAAAAGATGTTGCCTTTATTCCAAAATGCTTTCTACCAGTAAGTAAAGGACTTTACTGATGATCACGTCTTATTATAGACATATATCCTTTATAAGGTTTGGACACAAAAAGGGACACAATTATCCTTTCACTTGATTCAGAAATGTCCCAGATACTCACCGAGGTTTAGATGTAGCCTTTAATAGGTATGAGGAGTTGGGCGAGTATGGAA
Organism: Stenella coeruleoalba; assembly: GCF_951394435.1. Lineage (NCBI taxonomy): Eukaryota > Metazoa > Chordata > Mammalia > Artiodactyla > Delphinidae > Stenella > Stenella coeruleoalba. The sequence continues at coordinate 92,190,586 of NC_137153.1, read as the reverse complement.
ATGCCATTATTTTTCTCATTCCCATTAGGAAACACCAAATGGCAAGATGAGACGGTGATAAAGGTAGACAGAAAAGAGGTCTTTGAGGTTACGAAATTACAGAAAGTTAAGCTGGAAAAGATCTTGGAGATCCTCCCATCTAAAATCTTTATTTCATAGATGAGAAAACAGAGGCCCAGCAAGGAGAACCGACGACAGCTGGATTTTCCAACAAGGAAACCAAACATGTCCTTAGACTGACAATCAGCAAAGCAGAGAAACTAAAATGGGGAAAAATATGTTAAAATGTTGATTTGTTTAAAAGTATCAAAGTAATCATTTTGGGAGAAGAATCAGAACTTGGTAGGGCATCTTTGTACATCCTTTATGGCTTAAAAATTGTTTCTATTTGGAAGTACGTAAGGGGCAGGGAGGGGGAAACCATAATCTTTTAGGTTTTAGTCTCAAGTTCTTATTCCAGCCCTGGAATGACTAACATAAGGTCACATAGCTAGATAGTGTTAGACCCAGGACTAGAATCCCACATTTTCTGATCCCCAGGGGGCAAAACACCTGGGTCACAGCATCAAAATCGCATCATACACAAAAGTGTGGAGAGTTACAGGGAGAGGCAAAGTAGCTCAACTCCAATGCAGAGAGGCACCATTTGGCGTCCGTCTTTATCCACGTTCATATCCATTTCTTTAGCCACCACACTGAAGCAGAGCCTTGAACTTTGCCCACTCTCTCACACCTGCTTCTGGTACGTTGGCTCTGCAATTCCTCCTCACTCTAGCAGAAGGCATCATTTTCTTTAAGGGTCATTTGGATTAAGACTCTTCCCTCAGGACTTCCTAGTGGCACAGTGGTTAAGAATCCACCTGCCAATGCAGGGGACATGGGTTCAGTCCTTGGTCCAGGAAGATCCCACGTGCTGCGGAGCAACTAAGCCCGCAAGCCACAACTACCAAGCCCGCATGCTGCAACTACTGAAGCCAGCGCACCTAGAGCCCGTGCTCCGCAACAGGAGAAGCCACCACAATGAGAAGCCCGCGCACTGCAAAGAAGAGTAGCCCCTACTCGCCACAACCAGAGAAAGCCCGCGCACAGCAACGAAGACCCAGTGCGGCAGCCCCCAACCAAAAAAAAAAAATCTTCCCTCAACCTTCCATTTTCTCTAACTCTTTGGTTAGAAGCCTTTCCTCTTTGGTTCAGAAGCCTCGAGTATCTCCAGCGTTAACGTGTCTAAAGTACAAACGCCTCACCATCCTGTTATAAAGGTCTTTACCTTTTGGCTGTATCCATCACCACCTTTATCTCCAGGTAGGCTCCAAATCATACTTTGCAATCACTCTCTCTCACACATGACTTGTTTCTGGCTCTACAAGGACTTTGTTCCATTATCTGACATGTTCTACCCCTTCTCCCCCAGTGGACCTCCTGGCACAACTTCTGACCATCCAGTAATCTCTAGACATTCGCGTGTGTTTCTCTGTGCCTGAAGTTGTTTATTGGCACGTGTAAATTGCCAGTGCTCATGCCCGCCATCTCTACTGTTTCAAGCGTTTTGTTTATTTCTTATCTCTTCAGCAACAGAGAAGAGACTTGGATAAGGATGTTTCCTATAGGAATGAGAGATAGGTGCTCCCAAGCTGCCCCACTGATTGGTGCTCTTGCTAGTAGCTAGTTTATAAAGTCAAGGCCATGACGTTTCTATTTCTTTTGTGCTGCACTAGTCAATTGAGTCGACCCGACAGGAGGGAACCTAGCCAGTTGACCCGGATGTTTTGGAGCTAACGCTAGGATTCCAACAGTTTGGGGGCTCTGCCTCTGGGGCTGTTTCTGTCTCCTGCACAGCCTTGATCTGATTTCTCTGTATCTCATCCATGTGGCAGGAAACATATTTCTCTCTCTCAGCTTCATCAGCCCTTAGGAGAAATAAGCTTGGAGAACAGGCAGGATCGATGGGGGCTTTTTGGATAAAACAAAAACAAAAATGGCATCTAGCTTCCTCTATTGAGGAAGAATATTATATTTTACAGGGGACATTTGTGCTACCACTTCGATTTAAAAGAGAAAAAGGTGAAAATGAAGTAAATGAAAGCAAAATAGTGTGTGTGTGTGTGTGTGTGTATATATATGTATATGTATGATCTCTCTATATACGATCTATATGTATATAATATATATGTATATATGTGTATATATATATGTAAGGCGACTCAGAAAAATGAAGAATAGAAACTTTTAAAACAGAATTGTCTTAACATCAAATACATCATAATCAACAGTAACAATAAAAAAGCCAAGGTCAATATATCTAAATTTGCTATACATAGAAAAAATCTTGAAGAGCTGCTTGGCCGATTTAACTATGGAAACAGCATTCAGAGAGAACTGAATGAATGAATGAATCAAGTGCAGGGCATAAAGAACAGAGAACCTTGGAGACGCAGGGTGGTAGAGGTAGATGGGAACTTCCACAGCCTACGGGACAGAACTGACCCATCAGCATGAGTCACCTTGGCCTTGGTTCCTCCCCTGAGCAGCCAGAAACCCCTTCCTGTCACTTTAAAGCCATCCTCAAGATGCACAGAAGCAAATATAGAACAATTTGGATCTTGATTTCTAGGTTTCTTTTCTATTGAACATTCTCTTGCGACCATATATTAAAAAGAAGCTCATGCATTTACTGCAGGAACAGAAACAGCACGTTGATTCTGCTTCCACAAGCAGAGAGCTCTGCCTTGCAGCACTGATGACACACAATTAGCCGTCGGTGTCCTCCCTTCCTCTGCCCTGTCCTGGGCCATGATTCATCACTGTCTACGTTTGTGTCACTCGTGCCAGCTGGCACACTTGCCGTCTCCGCTGCCTTCTCCAGCCCCATTTAGGGAGGCATGGAGGGAGGCCATAATGTTGGTGTCACATGAGCAGATGGTGAGGCTGTGCTGGACCCAAGTGCTGGTGGAAGGGTTGACGGTATTAGTGTGAAAAAAGCAATTATGGATGTGGGGAGATAATGAGGTAGAAGGAGCTCATGTACCAGGGATTTTCCTCAGCTGTTGCTTTCTAAGAATGACAACCCGATATATGAAAATGCATTAAATCCTGATCATTCCACAAAGATTCAGAAGGTAGAAGCCAGCAATATCTGAAATCCAGCCTCTCAGAGTTGAGAATACTGTGTTTCTACCCAGGTTCTCTGCTGATTGGAGAAAAATGAATGTCACAGAGGGATAAGTGGGGAGGTCACAAAGCTGAGAGAAGAGGCTGAGATGACAAGTACGTTTTTCTTTGGTCGGTAGTCTGAAGCAGTTGTGGACCACTAATTTATATGACAGGATACAAGCTGGGAGAGCAGGGGATAGATAAATGGTGCTATGACTCATGTGAGTATGTATGTGTGTCCAGGGATGTAGGGGCAGACACATGACGTGGAAATGAGAGGACTGGTATCTGGTATGGAGTGTAAAGGGCGTGGTTTGAACTGGGGACTGCTGGAGCTAGGTGACCAACCATCTCAGTTTGCCCAGGACCAAGGGGTTTCCTGGGGCATGGGACTTTTCAGTGCTAAAATGGAGGTAGTCTTGAACAAACTGGGGTGCTAGGTCACTCTACCTGAGACAATGTTTCCCTCCCCAAAGAGCTTTCTTATTCTGGTCTGGCCAGGAGCTATCAAGACCAATGCAAATTAATCAGTCAACCAACAACTGTTTCTGAAAACCGCCTCTGTGTTCAGTTCCGAACTAAGTGCTGTGAAGGCGAGGAATTCTCAGACGTGCTCTCTAACCTCAAGCAATTTGAGATCAAGCTAAGTGGGGAGTGCTCGCCAATACAGGAAACAGACAGTGATCTGTAGGAGGGTGTCAGCTGATCCCAAGCTGGGTTTCATACATGGCTGCATGGGTTTGGTGAGGGATGGGTATTGGCAGAAGGAGAACAAGGGAAGGGGCTCCTGCGTGGAGGAGGAGTGAGGGCAAGGGGATGGAGAGGGCAGCGTGGCGTGTGTTCAGGATATTGGTTTTGACTAAGCCTCAAGGACATATGTTCAATTCCATAGCAAGATGGGATAAAGGAAACTCAGCAGAAGGAACGCTGCATCCGAGAGCTGAGGTGATAAGGTTTGTCATGGTTGTGATGCAGAAGCAAAGTCTGAGGACTCCAGGGGATGGTACACGTTAAAGATTTGCATGTTGTTCAGTATTGAGGAAGCATGTTAGGCACAAGGGTCAGTAGCTGCACAAAAGGGCTGGGCTGGGCAACCCTCAAGTGGCACTGACGGAAGTGGGAAACAAGGTAGTAAGTTAGAGGGGAAACACCTGAGAAAACTGACAGTGGAAACACCTGAGACCTCACTGGGAGCCCTTAGAAGTAAGGATAACACTTTGAGAGGGGCTGAAAGTTCTCCAAAAACAACATGGGCAAGATCCAAGGAGAAGAGGAAGGAGTAGGAGATGGAGGGGGACGTGATGGTGACGGTACAGGTGATGACCTATATTATGCATGTGTCCTAGGAACTTTTGTAAGCACTTGACATAAATTAACTCTTCTTCTGCCCAGCCACCTTCTATGTGGTACATATATTATTTCCATTTTATAGAAGAGGAAACAGGCGCAGAGAGATTACATGAATTGCATTAAGGTCACACAACTTGGGTGAACCTAGGATGATTACTATAATTATGATGTATTTCTCCACACAAACTTGGGCAGCCTGGGAAAAAGCAGCTTACAAATACGTCAGCGTAATATTAAGGGCTAAACTATGTGCTACACACTTGAGTACTTTATGCAAATGTCTCCTAGTATCAATTTCATCTGTATGAAGGTTAATAATAATTCATAAATATGCACTGAGGCATGTTTATGTATTCTCATTTTGTTCCCAAAAGACGTTATACCAACTTCCACCAAATAAAGTAAGCAAGCATCCAAGAGCAGTTGGAACAGAAGAAGAAAGAAATATGGAGACAGGAGTTACATCCTTGAGTATAAGTTGTCTAATAGTCAACACAAGAAGGAAATACTGGTCATTTTCACATTTCACAGTAGCTATATGATAAACACCAACCAGCGGTTGAAGAGTAGAATCTTTCTGATATAGTGACTGGATAGGAATTCATCCTGAGTTCTCATAAGGGACATGATAAACAATGACAATACTGAGTATGTTGGTGCCGTTCTTTATATGGGACCTCATATCAACTCAACATAGGCCAATGACATCACATCAAAGCTAAATGCACAAAAACAATAGTGTGAGATAGAAGGGAGGAGGTCAGCATTATGATTCGGTCTAGGTTGAACTTGAGAGATACAGCACAATGAAAGGTTAAGGCTGCTAGGCTGGAAACCTGCTCTGCTGCTTTTACTAGGTGTGTGACTTAAATTCCCGTGCCTCTGTTTCTTTGTTAGTAAAGTGGGGCTGATAATGCTACAGCACCTACCTCTTCAGGTCATCATGAGGATTGAATGAGGATTGTGTAGTATTTAGAACAGTATCTGACTCATGATAGTAAGCATGTTCTAAAAGAATGGGTAGACTATATATTCTTCACTCCTTCCTAATTATAGTTTCTCTCAGGTTAGGTTTTTAAAAACTACTGGGTAGCAGTGAATTAGATACTGCCTTTTAATAAGTTTCCTGCTAGTGAAACACAGACCTGCATCTTGTTTTAAACATGGATTTCATTGTTTAATAATACTACAATGTTATTATTAGAGTAGACTAGCGGAAGGAACCTTTGCTCAGGCTACTCTCTGTAGGACAAATCTTTTAACCTTTCCTCATCCCGGTTTCTTCTGTGAAAAAAGATTGAGTTACTTTTCAGGGTTGTAATGAGAATTGAGGCTATTACACATAAATATCAATGACACTATTTTGGCACATAGTAGATGCTTAATAAATGACATCCCTAGTTATTATTAGCTTCATTTAGTGTTACTGTGTCTTATATATGTCCCTTATTGTGGTTTTCCAAACTGCAGGTCTCAAACCATTAGTTGATTGTGAAACAAATGTATACAAGGTAGGGTTCAACTAGAATTTTTTTTTTTTCTTTTTTTTTTTTTTACGGTACGCGGGCCTCCCACTGTTGTGGTCTCTCCCGCCGCGGAGCACAGGCTCCGGACGTGCAGGCCCAGCGGCCACGGCTCGCGGGCCCAGCCGCTCCGCGGCACGCGGGATCCTCCCGGACCGGGGCACGAACCCACGTCCCCCGCATCGGCAGGCGGACTGGCGGACTCCCAACAACTGCGCCACCAGGGATGCCCTCAACTAGAATTTTTTAGTGAAAAAGAATGGAATAGAATTGAATATAGTAGAGTTTTATACATAGTAAGGACAAGTGTTTTCTTCTCAATTTTATTGAAGTACAGTTATTTGCAATGTTGTGTTAATGTCTGCTGTACAGTAAAGTGACTCAGTTATACATATATACATATTCTTTTTCATATTCTTTTCCATTTTGGTTTATCACAGGATATTGAATATAGTTCCCTGTGCTATACAGTAGGACCTTGTTGTTTATTCATCCTGTATATACTAGTTTGCATCTGCTAATCCCAAACTCCCAATCCTAAGGACAAGTGTTTTTACGTGAAACTTTTGTTGAGTATGTAACATGTAGGCAGAGGGAGAATGTATAATACAAAGTGAAATATATTTCTTACTATGGGTTGTATTTAAAAATCCTTCAAGGAAATGTGATTTTATTAGATACTTGTCTCATCATAAGCAATTTCTTATACTTTAGTGCCTAAGGCACGTAGGTTCAAATCGCAAATCCACTAATTACTACTGTATGTCTTTGAACTTAACCTGTCTCTGCCTTAGTTTCCTCACCTGTGAAATGAGTTCTCATGAGAGTGGTATGAGAACTATATGATTAAGTATATCAAAACCACTTAGCAGGCACTCAATAACTGTTAGCTGTTATTTTATTAAGACTTAAGTAGAATATATATTTTTTTCTGAATAAGCAAACAATACCACATGCACTAAAATACATAAGAGAATATGAAGTCATCGCATTAGCCAGGACTGAATAATCAACTAGTTCTTCCATCTATAAAATGATGCTTCTTGACAAGCATCTTATTTCCACAAATATGAATTTTCAAGAGTCAAAGTATTCTTAGTCTTGCTATTTGAAAATGATATTACCTCAAGATATGAAGGAATAAAAATAAAATATTAAGCAATCGGTCCTCTTATCAATGTATTTGATCACTGATTGTCTTATATTTTTGTATTTTATGAAAGATTTTAAAAAATTATTTTATTGTGGTAAGAACACTTAAAATGAGATCTATCCTCTTAACAAATATTTTAGTACCATATGTTATTGTTGACTATAGGTCCAATGTACAGCAGATTTCTAGAGCTTCTTCCTTTTGCTTAACTAAAACCTCATGCCTATTGATTAGTAACTCTCCATTTCCCCCTCAGTCCGGGATCTTTTAACTAATAGGCAATTAAAGTGTGGTTAAGAATGACATCCTCCTGTGAAAATTGAAAAACCTACCATGGACCAGTGCATGTATATGAGAATTCATTCCTTCTTTAAGGAGAACCAAAGGTGTACCCATAGGCAAGGATATGTAGATGAAATGAGATTGTTCAGTTATTCAGCCAGTATTTATTGAGTGCCTACTGCTTGCAGACATTGGGGAGTTTCAGTCATTGAATAACAAATAAAACTTACAAAACACATGATTTTGGGGCTCATGGGGATTTCTGTGGGGGAGACAGATATCATAAAAGCAAACCCAAGGGAATGATAATAATGACTCTCATTGACCCCATAACCAACTACATACCTTGAAATGCTCTGTTACACGATCCTCATGCCACCCTGTGAGATGATGAGTCACCCTCATTTAAAGCAGAGTACGTTCATCCAAGCTCACAGAACTAGTGAACGGTGGAGCCAGGATTTGAACCTCTGGTGTCAATTAAGCATTAAGAGATGATGCCTGTAAAATGCTTAGCCTAATGCCTACTTAGTAAGTGCTCAGTCCTTTCTCTTACTCTTTGGTTTCTGTTCACTTGTCCTTTTCAATGCTTCTTGACATGGCTCTGGGGTAGGAGTGGGGGTTGACTGATCGCCACCCCCATCACTTTCCTTTCTTGGTATTTAAGAGCACTACTTTCGCCTGCCTCTGACCATACTGGCTCCTTTCATTTTTCCTTTTCTTCTACCTGGTCTGTAAATGGTAGTGCTCTCCTAGGACCTATCCTTTCCCCTCTTTTCATTTTCTTTCCATGTATTCTTCTTGGGAGATCTCATCTTTCTATGGCTTCCACCCTTATATTGATTCCATTGACCCTCATATTATCATTCTCGGTCCTGTTTACTCTCCTGACCACCAACCTTGTGCTCCACAGACACTCCAAATACCACAAGTCTGAAATGAAATTCAGCATGTCTTCTCCCCTCAATGTGCAACTTCTCTAGAGTTCACTATCCTGGTAAATCCAACCAACATCTTCTCAGTCACCCAGGCTAGAAATCTCAACATCTTAGACACTTCCTCCAGCTTTCTTGTTCTTCCCACCCCATACCTGGTCAGCTCCCATGTCTTTCTTACTGTAGTGCCCATCCTGTGTATCTCATTTTTCCTATGCCAACTACCATGTTCTTATGCAGGCCTCCATATTCTCTCATCTACACTACTGAAATCTTGTCCTACCTGCTCCTGCTGCCTTTGAGATCTCAACCCCTTTATGCCATTAGTTACCCTGCTACTAAAGAGTTATGATTCTAAGGCACAGCTATGATTGTGTCTTTCTACTCCAAAATCTTCAGTGATAAGTATTTCAGATAAATCAAGCAATTTTCTGTCTATTTTAACACACTGGGCTCTGTTCCACTCATGTTTTTGATAATGGAGAGAAGCCTGCCATTTGAATAGAGACCAACCCAGGAAACCCCATCAGGCATTGCTCCTCAGGTAGCAGAAAATACACAGGTCTACCTCTCAGCCTGGGCTGACTACACCTCTCTATTTGGCCACTCCTTAAAGAGCAAATGCAAATACCATAACCTTGTCTTTGCCTGTGTGTGTTTCCATCCTCCAGCATCCTGTTGGTTATTAGTGAATGATATGAAGAAATGTAGAGTGTATGATAATATTTTCAGGTAGATTTACAGCTACACTGAGGAAGGGATTATTATTGGATCTATGTCAAGCTAAACTGGGCCACAAAATTTTCTCTTTGATATTCTGCCGTTAGGGATATGTATATTTTTAATTCATAGACACAGATGAATACATATAAGGAATGTCAAATGTATAGTGACACAAAACTGGCAGGTATAGCTAATATTAGAGAAAGCAGAAAAAAATTCAAAATGATTTTGATGTTTGAGAACATTGCTTGGGGACAAATGTAAAGTCCTACAACAAGGCTTTGCTATTCCTTAACTTCAGAGGCTGGTAGAGCGGAAAGCCTAGAACTCTGACCTGAGAGGCTCACCAGCCTTGGCCTTCACTGACCCTGCCCTTCCTCAGGGATGCTTCAGACTCAGAGACCGGGAAGGTCAGAGCTCAGTAGATGTTACACGTGTGGGAAAATGAGAGTGATGAGATGAGGAGTCAAGAGAAGTCTTTGAAAAGCAAGTCCTGGATGACGTTGATGCACATTTTATTTACTTACTTAGAGAGGTGGACGGAAGCAGTTTTGCAAATGATTCCTATGGTCTAAATGGCTGCAGTCCTACTACCTTTAAAAAAAAAAAATTATCTGGTGCACCAGGTCTTAGTTGCAGCTCCTTAGTTGCAGCATGTGGGCTCCTTAGTTGCGGCATGTGAACTCTTAGTTGCAGCATGCATGCAGGATCTAGTTCCCTGACCAGGGATCGAACCTGGGCCCCCTGCATTGGGAGCGCAGAGCCTTATCCACTGTGCCACCAGGGAAGTCCCACCTACTAGCTTTTTGTTAACAAACTAAGTTGATTTGGGTGATAATCTAAGGTTTCTCAGCAGAATCATTAGAAGTCAGCAAACTACTATGAACACCAACTATGTGCCAAATCCTTCAGCCAGTTGGTAGGAACTTAAAGATGAAGGAGTTCTTAGCTTTTCAAGGATATGAGCAAGTGACCAAATGATCGGTGTTTTAAAAAAAAATTTATTATTTTTTATTTTAATTTTATTGGAGTATAGTTGACTTACAGTGTTGTGTTAGCTTCAGGTGTACAGCACAGTGATTCAGTTATACATATACATATATTCATTCTTTTTCAAATTATTTTCGCATATGTTATCACAGAACACTGAGTAGAGTTCCTTGTGCTATACAGCAGGTCTTTGTTGGTTATCTATCTGATACATAGTAGTGTGCGTATGTTCATTCCAAGCTCCTGATTTATCCCTCCCCAACACATTTCCCCTTTGGTAACCATAAGTTTGTTTTCGATACCTGTAATTCTGTTTCTGTTTTGTAGATAAGTTCATTTGTATCATTTTTAAAAATCAGATTCCACATATGAGTAATATCATATGATATTTGTCTTTCTCTGTCCAACTTATTTCACTTAGTATGATAATCTCTAGGTCCATCCATGTTGCTGCAATGGCATTATCTCATTTTTTTTTATGGCTGAGTAATATTCCATTGTATATATGTACCACATCTTCTTTATCCATTCATCTGTCGATGGCCATTTAGGTTGCTTCTATTGTCTTGGCTATTGTAAATAGTGTTGCAATGAACACTGGGGTGCATGTGTCTTTTCAGATTATGGTCTTCTCCAGATATATGCCCAGGAGTGGGATTACTGGATCATATGGTAGTTCTATTTTTAGTTTTCTCAGGAACCTCCATACTGTTCTCCATAGTGGCTGTACCAATTTACATTCCCACCAACAGTGTTAGGAGGGTTCCCTTTTCTCCACACCCTCTCCAGCATTTATTGTTTGTAGATTTTTTGATGATGGTCATTCTGACTGGTGTAAGGTGATATCTCATTGTAGTTTTGATTTGCATTTCTCTAATAATCAGCAATGTTGAGCATCTTTTTGTGTGCCTCTTGGCCATCTGTATGTCTTCTTTGGAGAAATGTCTATTTAGATCTTCTGCCCATTTTTTGATTGGGTTGTTTGTTTTTTTGACATAGAGCTGCATGAGCTGTTTGTATGTTTTGGAGATTAATCCCTTGTTGGTCGCTTCATTTGCAAATATTTTCTCCCATTCTGTGGGTTGTCTTTCATTTTGTTTATGGTTTCCTTTGCTGTGCAGAAGATTTTAAGTTTAATTAGGTCCCAGTTGTTTGTTTTTGTTTTTATTTTCATTACTCTAGGAGTTGGACCAAAAAAGATACTGCTTCCATTTATGTCTAAAAGTGCTCTGCCTATGTTTTCCTGTAGGAGTTTTATAGTATCCAGTCTTACATTTAGATCTTCAACCCATTTTGAGTTTATTTTTGTGTATGGTATTAGAGAATGTTCTATTTTCATTCTTTTATATGTATTGAGGGCGGTCCAGTTTTTCCAGCACCATTTACTGAAAAGACTGTCTTTTCTCCATTGTATATTCTTGCCTCCTTTGTCATAGACTAATTGACCATAGGTGCATGGGTTTATTTCTGGGCTTTCTATTCTTTCTATTCTATTCTGTTCTATTCTATTCCCCCTGCTCCCACCTCTGGTAGCCACAACTCTGATCTCTTTCTCTGAGTTTGTGAACCTTTTCAAAAATAAAACACTAATACATATTGGTATAAACTGAAAATTTTTATCATTGGAATTAATATGTAGTATGTCTTTATTTTTCTAGACTTTAAAGTACATAAAGTAGAATCACACTGTACATGCTGTTCCACAGCTTGTATTTCTCCTGACATATTTTGACCATCTTTCTATGTTAGTACATAGAGGTCTTTACAGTTATATGAGATAATACGTTCTCATTGACACAGGTGTATTCAGGAACCAGAATAAAAGAGGAGAGGTAGGTGCAAACTCGAAAGAGGAGAGCTCTGCGTGGCAGGCAGAGGAAATCAACCTTTTATTATATACTCAAAAGGAAATAACTGAAGGATTTTGAGCAGAAAAGTGGCACCATCAAACCTGTCATCGAAGAGGGTGACCTTGATAGAAATCTGTATTAGACTGGAGCAGAGACCCTAAGCAGAGAAATCAGAGTTGGTATTGTACAAAGGTTAGTTTACGGGTCAGTTACCAGGTACTCGAGTACCAGTAATAGTGCAGTGCTATCACATTTCCAGAGCAAGCTCACGAAATCCTATTTAGCTTTCTCCCTCACAATGGAGTAGGAGTAAAATATTGTCTGTTGTACATTTAGTTTTCAACTACCATTGTGAAGATATAAAGTAATGCATTCATTAAACTTTTATTGATAAACTACTACATGATAGGCATTAGCAGTGCACAAAATAAAGTCTCTGTCCACATGGGGGAGGCAATAGAAAAGAGTAGATTTGGGGGCTGGGGAAAGTAAGTTTAATTTCGAACATATAAATTTTGAGATGCCTATTGGACATTCAACAGAAATGTCAAGGAGGCAGTGGTGTATGTAAGTTGGAGACGTATTTTGGGAGTCATCAGAGTATGTGATCGCCTAGTTAGCAAGCATACACAGAGGAAAGGGGAGTCCAGGAGATGTGACGAATGAGCAAAGGCGAATGAAGAAGCTGGTGACAAGATTAGGGTTGGTGGGAAAGTAACAGTGAGCCAAGAACAAGAATCTCCAAAGATGGGAGATGGGGTGGTCCAGGACTTCATATAAGGGCACCAAGGAGGCAGAGTGAGTGGTACTGACTGACGGTATGAGCTTTCAAGCTAAGTGACTTTTTTTTTTTAATTGAAGTATAGTTGATTTACAATATTGTGTTAGTTTCTGGTGTACAGCAAAGTGATTTAGTTATGTATACATATATATATACATACACATTATTTTTCATATTTTTTCCATTATGGTTTATCACAGGATATTGAATATAGTTCCTTGTGCTATACAGTAGGATCTTGTTGTTTATCCATTCTACATATGCTAGTTTGCATCTGCTAATCCTAAACTCCCAGTCTTTCCCCCCACCACCTTCCTCCCCCTTGGCAACCACCAGTCTATTCTCTATGTCCCTGATTCTGTTTCTGTTTCATAGATAGGTTCATTTGTGTCACATTTTAGATTCCACATATAAGTGATATCATATGGTATTTGTCTTTCTCTTTCTGAATTACTTTGCTTAGTATGATAATCTCTAGGTCCATTCATGTAGCTGCAAATGGCATTATTTCTTTTTTATGGTTGAATAATATTCCATTTTATATATGTACCACATCTACTTTAACCCTTCATGTGTCGATGGACATTTAGGTTGTTGCCATGCCTTGGCTATCGTAAATAGAGCTGCTGTGAACATAGAGGGGCATGTATCTTTTTGAATTATAGTTTTGTCTGGGTATATGCCCAGTAGTGGGATTGCTGGATCATATTGTAGTTCTAGTTTTAGTTTTTTGAGGAACCTCCATACTGTTCTCGATAGTGGCTGCACCAATTTACATTCCCACCAACAGTGTAGGAGGGTTCCCTTTTCTCCACACCCTCTCCAGCATTTGTTATTTGTAGACTTTATGATGGCCATTCTGACCAGTGCAAGGTGGTACCTCATTGTAGTTCTGATTTGCATTTCTCTTATAACTACAAGCTGAGTGACTTTTTTTTTTTTTTTTTTTTTGCGGTACATGAGCCTCTCACTGTTGTGGCCTCTTCCGTTGTGGAGCACAGGCTCCGGACGCACAGGCTCAGCAGCCATGGCTCACGGGCCCAGCCGCTCTGCGGCATGTGGGATCTTCCCGGACTGGGGCACAAACCTGTGTCCCCTGCATTGGCAGGCGGACTCTCAACCACTGCGCCACCAGGGAAGCCCAAGCTGAGTGACTTTTAAGGAGAGTCTACAAGAGGCAATGAGGAGCAAGGAAAACACCCACCTTGTCTCTAAGTCCAGTAGCACAAGGGGTATAGGAAATAAGACATGGCCAGTTGGGAGGGCTTCAGGGAAGCAATATAATTAAGAAAGCCAAGTTCACGGTAAGAAGAAGAAGGAATTGTTCAGACAAGGTTAAGATAAGGGGCTTTACTGATGACAGACCTGTGAGTTTTGGAGTTTGTAGGGCAGCAATGTAGGGGCTGAGGAAGGTGGGTGATGGGATCAATTAGAGATGCATGGAGCTGTGTGGGCATGAGAGACCACAGGGTGAGAGGTGATGTGGAGTCCTTGTTTTCTAATTGTGGTTAAGACAGACAGGGACGAAGGGCAGGACAGAATTAGCCCTGATGTTCTCTGAGGCAGATTAGTGGGGATGTACTGAGAAGGCAGGAAGAGACAGAGAAAGCTCCTCTGCATTGTGTTGTGAGTTAAAAAAAAAAAAAAAAGCCTGTGTGTGCTAATCCAGGAATGTGACCATTTAAAAAATGTTTCCTAAGTTGTGGCAGTTTCGCACATCTTTAGGCATCTCTAGGCAGCATGGATTCCACCCTTATCTCAACAAATAACATGTTGAATATCCACTATGGTACCAGGCATGGAAAAGGATGGAGAGAAGGGAAAGCAGCCATCTCCAGGAAACGTCAGTCTTCAGATGCAGCTGCGCCTGTTGTCTAGCAGGTGATAAGAAGAGACCTGGCGGTTTCAAAACCTTTTCTTGCTCTTTGGGATTCCAGGAGGTGCATTTCCCTCCCTGTCTCCAGAAGAGAAAGGGCCAGTGGTCCACTTCTCCAAGTACTCCCATGCTGGAGACTGTGGTTCAGAAATGCTTGTACCATTTTATAATAAGCATCTAACAAACTGTCAGAGAATGACACAAATATAGGACCATCTTCATTGTTCAAACTGCAGAGGACCTAAACCCACGCTCCCACCCCCAACCAGGTTTCCTTTCCCCTGTGTTTTTAAAGAAATGAGAAAATGCAAGGAAAAACAGTAGTTTGAAGTCAACAGAACTAGAAATGACAAAATCATGCCACACGCGCCATAATTATGACTGACAGCACCGGCTGTCAGAGAGTTGGGTCTTCAAATCACTCTCCACACGGCACTTCAGACAGTCATTACCAATCGATTAGAAGTAGGCCACCCCTGATGACATAAGGGGTACCACCTTTTCAGATGCATGACATGGGTCCTGAAACAGGTTAGGTTGCCATGAGGTTTTCAGTACATGCTTGAAGGGTTCCTGTGCTCCTTCAAAGTACTCCACATTCCTGAGACAAGAAAACTCTGGTTCCAGAGCTTCCTCTCCAGAGGAGAGGCACACGACAGGCAATCCAGCATGGGGTATTGCCAGACATTTGCTCATCAATGGTTTCTTTCAATTTTGGAGGAAGCCAGTAACTTCAGTAAAGATGGTTACCTCTTGCCCTAGGTAAGAACCCCAATTCTGTCAGCTGAGAATGCTGACTGATGACATCATGTGATTCAATTAAATTCACAGCATTGAATGGGACAAAGATTTTTTCTTCCCTCTAATATTAGGTTAAGTTGTCCCCAAACATATTTCGTTAGGAAGAGCCTATTATACCCCTCTAGCAATCCTAGGACCACTGCTCAATTTGATTCTTAGCCTGAGAGGCTTTCTTCACCGTGTCTTTGGAAAGAATGTCCAGCTATGTTGTCAATCACATAAGCCCGAGCTTTGGGGTTACTTAAATATTTTTTTAAATTAATTAATTAATTTATTTATTTTGGCTGTATTGGATCTTCATTGCTGCGCACAGGCTTTCTCTAGTTGCAGCAAGCGGGGGCTACTCTTCGTTGCAGTGCGCTGGCTTCTCATTGCAGTGGCTTCTCTTGTTGCGGAGCACGGGCTCTAGGCTCATGGGCTTCAGTAGTTGTGGCATGTGGGCTCAGTAGTTGGGGCTCACAGGCTCTAGAGCACAGGCTCAGTAGTTGTGGCGCACGGGCTTAGTTGCTCCACGGCATGTGAGATCTTCGCGGACCAGGGCTCGACCTGTGTCCCTTGCATTGGCAGGCGGATTCTTAACCACTGTGCCACCAGGGAAGTCCCTAAACAATTTCACTTAGAGAAGCAGACACTGAACAGATACATCATTTTTGTCCTTATGTTCTCTCTAAATTGAACTAAGATAAGAACAGGCATTAAGCTGCTTAGAGATTTGAATTAGAGAAACAATTATTTTAATACACGATAGGAGAAAAGCTTTCAGAGCCTTTAATCTCCAGATCCTTATGAAAAACTCATTCTTTGCCTGACTGGAGGTTCTGCACAGCAATCTAAGCCCCCTTTTCTCACTTTTATCCTCTTGGGTTGATTTTTGTTCCTTGAAAATGTTCCATTTTAAAACTTTCTGAACATGGCACAATGCATAATCTGTATCATTTAGCCTCTAAATACTCTGCCATTATACTAGGGTACTTATGACTGAGCATGCCTTTTCAATGGAAATTTGTTCACTGAGATGTGACATTACTTTAGAAGACACATTTAGAGCATTTTTTAAGAGGAGGGAACACTTCTTTTTACTTATTTATTTATTGGTTGCATTGGGTCTTCATTGCTGCGTGCAGGCTTTCTCTAGTTGAGGCGAGCGGGGGCTGCTCTTGGTTGAGGTGTGCGGGCTTCTCACTGCCGTGGCTTCTCTTGCTGTGGAACACGGGCTCTAGGCGCACGGGCTTCAGTAGTTGTGGCATGTGGGCTCAGTAGTTGTGGCTCGCGAACTTTAGAGTGCCGGCTCAGTAGTTGTGGCACATGGGCTTAGTTGCTCCGTGGCATGTGGGATCTTCCAGAGCAGGGATCGAACCCCTGTCCTCTGCATTGGCAGGTGGATTCTTAACCACTGCGCCACCAGGGAAGTCCACATTTAGAGCATTTGATTTGAGCCAGGCATGTTGAGCTGAAAACGTTCAGGAAGTTAGTTATATTCTTACGTAGTTAATAATTGTCCTTCATAAGCTATCTTTTCATTCTTGACTGCTGCCTCTGCTTCTGACCTCACAAAACAGCCAGGAGAAGGTAGGGAATCTGGTATATGAAAGAACATCTCAATGGCATCTTCACATTTTCACATCATCTTTGAGGTCAGAACGGTTATAACTAGAGTGTACAGTCAGGGTGCTGGTTTGAGCCCTACCAACTGACACCTTACACCTCCCCTCACATCATCCGCCTCTTACTGTGTCCAAAAGTAGCTTCTGAAAACTGTCAGTACCACTGTATGAGCTAACTCAGGCTTAGCCCCACCCCTTCCTAGGCACAGGCTCTCTGCTTTCTATGAAGTAGGATAGGATCTCTGTTCTCTAGGGATCAGGAAAAATATTTTTCGCTGGATGTATTGAAGAGGAGGTTATATTCACTCATAAAGACAGAGAGGTGTGGGAGACAGAATAGTAATAATCCTGCTACTTTAATTCCTAAAGGTAGTCCAATGGGCACTCTGGGTCTGGAAGAAACATCCTTCCACCTGGGAGACTGTGAAAAATCAGTGCAGCAGGCTAAGAGGTCCCCAGGGATTGTGAACACAGAACAGCTGTTGTGTTCCCAGAGCCTAGTGTAGGTGCTCCACGCATCCTTGTTCAATAAATGAATGAAAACCAGAGGACAATCGTAAGACCCAGATGCCAGCCAGATGGGTGCCGGTCCACAGATGACTGTACCTACAGTCCATGTTCTCTCAGGTGCCTCAAGGCAACTATTAGCAACAAGCAGTGCCCTGGAAATTGCCACGTAGTAAATCTAAACCCTAGTAGAAACTGAAAACACTTTCCCGCATAAATATCTCTTTAGATTCCCTTCCTCTCCCTGTGACAGCTGTAAAAATCCTCCTCTCAGACGTTACAGTGAAGGACAGGTTGATATAAGTACCCAGTTAGGTCATCTAGAAGCCTGAGAGGGGAGGAATGAGAGGGAGTTGGAGTTGACTTTGTGTTCCTTCTTTGAGTTTTCTCTCTCTTGTTGGAGAATCTTCTCTGGAGGTCAGATTTCTGAAGCCAGTTGTCTGAAGGGCTTGGCTCCAGATGACATGTTGTTGGGACCTCCCTCCTTTTGGGAGCCGCTGCCCATGGCCTCAGGGAAGAACCCTGACACAAGTGGAGAGGCCTTGTCATTGCAGCAAAAGCTTCTTTTTTGGTACCTCTCAGCAGATACTGTGGTAAGTGAATGGCCCCAATTCTTCTCCTCTCCCTGTGTCCACATCCTTTCTTGTTGTTCCTCTTACTGAAGAGCAGTGGCTTACTTTGGCCAAGGGGATGTGTGCAGATGTGACTACAAGCAGAGGTGTGAAAAGCACTGGTATGTCCCCATTTGCTCTTGCACCTCTGCCTCTGCCAGGAGAACATGCCTGGGTTAGGTTGCTGGAGGGATGCCTAAACTACATGGAAGAGGGCCAAGTCACCCCAGATGACAGCCAACTAACCCCAGGATGTGTGAGCCCCTGACAATAGCTGGTCAGCTCTCAGACCTATGAGTGGGCCCAGCCAAGACCAGAACCGCCCAGTAAGGTCTAGGCAGCCATCCCATGAACTCGTAAGCTAAATAATGCCCACTGTTATATACCACGGAATTTTGAAGTAGTTTTTAATGCATCATGCAATAGACATCAGGCACAGCTACTTTTTTTTTTTTTTTTTTTTTTTTTTTTGCTGTTGAGGAGTAGTGTAGTTCAGTGATAAGTGGACCAGACTCTAGAAGCCAAGAGGTCACATTTAAATCCTGCCTCAGCCACTCACTGACCCTGGGGACAGTCGCTTAAACTTTCTATACCTGTTTCTTCACCTGTAAAATGGAGACAATAGTATTTGCCAACAGGGGCTGATGTGAAGATTAAGTGAACTCATTATATATGCTGGCATATAGTAAGTACTATAAATGTGCTATTATCATTTGCTACTATGTTGATTTGCAATGGTGAAAAGAGAACCAAATAGTTTGATCCTGCAGGTCTGAAAGCCTGCTCCTGTCCTAATTAAGGAATGTCAGTGGGATTTTTCCAATTATTTTTATTTTTATTTTGCTTTACACGACGCTGCTGGTTTCTCTGGATGGTCAAGAGGTTTTATAAGTTGGCCGCAGTTTCTCTTCCCTTCTTCTGAGTCAATCTGTACCACATCTGTGGATATGTATTGAGATTTTTGTCATTGAATGTCATTTTCCTCTAGATTTCAGTGTTTATACAAACTTTTCCTTGCTTTTAAAATCTTGAAAGGGATATGGGAAGGGTGACTGGAGGCTTGTGCACAAGTAGCTATTTGATCCGGAGGTAAGACAGTATAGTGTCAAATAATCGAATGCAATCTTGTTTATTTAGTCTTTCCTTGTTTGAATTTTTCATTTATTTATAGTAAGTTAGCAGATTAATATTCTTTGTCCCTTTCCTCATATTTCGAGTCTGTGTCAACGTGTGTAAACTGAAAACTAACTGGGGAAGTTCCTTGGTTTACATACTGTGTTATTTCTCTGGATCACAGGATTAGAGACTGTGGGAATTGGAAGACACTTTGCAGATTAGCCAGTCTCTTTACTGATGAGGGAACTGAGGCTCAGACAAGCTAAGTCCCTTGTTTGAGGTACCAGAATAATTTAGCCAAAGACCCTGGATCAGAATATAGTGCTCTCCCAAGTCCAGTGGGTTGTTATTGTTTTTTATTGTTCAGTATTTGATATGTGTGAAATTAAGAGTTTGGGATTAACATATACACACAACTATATATAAAATACACAGTACTATATAAAACAGATAAACAACAAGGACCTACTGTATAGCATAGGGAACTATATTCAATCTTGTAATAACCTATAATGGAAAAGAATCGGAAAAAAATGTATAATTGAATCACTTTGCTGTATATCTGAAACTAACACAACATTGTAAATTCACTATATATATATCTATATTTATTGAATTATACTTTAAATTAGATACATAATAAGTACCTGAACATATCACCTCATGCCATAGACACTTCCTGTATACAGCTGACCCTTGAACAACCTGGGTTTGAACTAAATACATGGGTCCACTTAAATCCAAATTTTTGTCATTACACAATCCATTGGTTGGTTGAATCCTCAGAATTGGAACTGCAGATAGAGAGGAAGCACTGATGCAGAGTGCCTACTATAATTTATACTATACTTTTATCATTTAGAATTTTCAACCATTTGGAGAGTTGGCACCTCCAACCCCTGCATTGCTCAAGAGTTAACTGCATGTGCTCTAATCTCAACCTACTGGATCCTATAGCAACCCCAACCTAAGGCATCTCCCAAAGAGGCCATCATTTTCCCGAATTTTATATTCTTCATTTCCTTGCACGTTTGTATGTGTCCCTTAAAATAAAGAAATACATGTATGTATGTATGTATGTGTGAGTGTGTGTATATACACACACACACACACACACCCTACTTATGTCTTTTTTGCGCTGTCTTAACTGACTTGAAGTAATTTTTAATAAACTCTGGACACTAATCTTATCAGATACACAGGTAACAAATATACTCACACATTAATTTATCTTTTTACTTTTTTAAAGACATCTTTTGATGAAGACAACTTCTTGGTTTTAGTATTTTCTTTAGTATGGATTTTAACTACATCAAAGGTGTATTCTATTGTATGTCAACATACAAAACAGATTGTCTCCAAATTAGAGGGATTTGATATGTACAAATGTTTGTCCTAGTCAATCATACATCAAAAATAAGCTAAAGCAATTACTTCATCAGTTATAACCTCTTTCTGATAATTAATTCAAGCCACATTGGTAGTTGAGAAATATAATTTTGTGTACCTATTATGCCACATAACTTTTATTTTCCATTTGCCCCACAGTTCACATGCAATATTTATCAAATTTGCAGTTAATTTTGATATTCTTATAAAATAAGGCAGTGGATTATTTATAGGTAACCTATCAGATCAATATGCTCTAATCCATGAAAAATAATTAAATCGAAAATAAATTGCCTGAAGTGGACGTAGTAGGAAAACCCTGCCCATGTAACTTAGGAGTTCAGTGTATCTAAGAAAGGAAAGGTTGAGTTTGGTCAGACTCGTGAACTCATGAAAAAAAAAATTAAAAGATCTCAAGATGAAGCAGACATGGGTCTAAGACATGAGAACCTAAAAGAGAAATCGGTCTATATCATTAAAATTCTCACAAATGAAGTTCTAATGAGAAAGAAAAGGAGAAACAACTGAAAGAAACTCTCTGGGCTGTATGGGGAGCTGTATGATGAGGCCAGACTTGGCAACTGGATGTATATAAGATGAAAGGAAAGAGACAGCCAACTGAGACCAACATAAGACAGGGGTTCTCTTTTATAGTGTGTTCAGGTGTCTAAAATCCAGAGTGTAAACAGTGGTTAACAAAAACGCTACAATTAAATTTGATGTAACAAGACAGAATGATGATGTGATATTGATAGATGATATTGATGGATGGATGAGAAAGATGCATTATTTAATATTTATTTGTCTGTCTTCCCTGTCTAGAGAAAACATCTTTAGATTTAAAAGGTGAGAATGGCATTCGTCCCAAATGTAGGGAGTGATCGAAGAAAGAACAAAGTTGCTTTAAATGAGTTTAAATATGCTTTACAACAGAAATCACATTCAGGACACTGAGAAACTTGCAAATGAGAGTTTTAAGAAATAGCTGAGAGTAAAAGAGAAGCAGGAAGGTTAGATATGGGCAAACATTATTTCCAAATTTCAAAAAATGAAGTATACAGACTTAAAAGGATTGCTAATGATGATGCCTGAATTTTATAGTTATCCGGGGCATGACTGTAGAATGTTACAGGGCAACTTTCTTCGCTCTTAGAGGAAGCACTGATCTCTCTGAGCCAGGATGGGTTCACTAAGTGTGAGTCAGGTCATCTTAGGCTGATCTTATTTCATTCTTTAACAGAACTACTCAATTGGCATAGGAGGGATATGAGTTATTTGTGGTCTATCTTGGCTACGTCCAAGAATCTGGCAAAAGTTGACCTTGAGAAACCTGATGGACAAGATAGGAATGTGAACTGGATGACATGTATATTGACTATTGGATGAACTCAACATGAGTTTATTAATGAGTCAGTAGTAATACTAACGGAAGAATCTAGGTTGTGTGCATTTCTCAGTCTTATGTCAATGAGTTAGAAGTCAGCCTTACCAAATCTGTGAATGATGAATGTGAACTTTGAAGGGTTAGCATCTATACCAAAAGAAAAAAAATCAGAATCCAGAAAGTCCTCAGCAGCCTGGAATGAGAAACTGAAGTTAACTCAAAGAAATTTCATAGTGATAGAAAACAGAAGGCCTAACACTTGGGTCTAAAATAATCTATTGCTGAAATATTGGGTGGTGGATATGACAGGGGCATAAATGTAACTTAACAGAACAGCAATAAAGAAACAAGACTGAGGAAAAAAGCTTTAAAAAACCTTTCCCCTCGGCTGTTAACTCATTTGTCTTTCTTGGAAACAAGAAAGTTTTCTTCTTTCTGCATCTTGAACCTCTCCATCCTCACTGCTTTTGAGCACATCTTAAACATTAAAAACAAAATAAAACATAACACAGAACAAAAAATAAAACTCTCCCTTGATTTTATTACTGCCTTTAGCTACCAGACAGTCTTTTAACTTTTCTACAGGGCAAAGCTACTCAAGGGGTTAACTTCACTTGCTCTGGCTGGTCTTCTCAAATTGGCCTCACTTAAGTCATCAATGACATCCTCATTGAAAAACTCAAAACACTCTTCACTCCTAAGCTTATTTGATTGATGCCTCTGCAGCATTTGACACTCCCGGTCACTTTTTTTATTCTTGAATTTCTCTCTTCCCTTAGTTTCCTTTCTTTTGTGGTTACTTTCCTGGTCTCATAATTCCATTTCAAGTCTTTTTTGCCACCTCTCTTCAAGTGCACACCTCATTCTACCACTGGCTCTGTACTTCCTTCTCATTGTTTGTTGCTGGGGGATCTCGTACTCCCAGGGTTTCAACTGCCTCATATGCTGAGATCTTTATTTCTTACATAACCCCTTTCTTGAGTTCTAGACTTTACTTTCTCCTCAACTTCTCTAATGGCTTCAATCACCACCTATACTTTGATTATTCACAGAAACTCTAACCCAGACCTCTCTCTTGAACTCTAAACCCTTATTTCTATATCCATACTCAACACCTTCCTCTAGATGTTTCTTAGACATCTTACACTCAAGATTTTCAATCTGAATCATATCTGTCCTCCCTCCACCTCCTAAAACCTCTTCTTGCAGTATTTCCTTCTCTAAAAAATCACACCACCCCCCATACAAGCCAGAAAATGAAGCATTGTGCCTGATTCTTCCTTCTTCCTTTTTTTTCCCCTCTACGTTCAGGCAGACTCCAAGTCTGGTCGATTCTATTTCATTAATATCCCACTGCCACTAGAGCACTTTTTCTTAAACTCAAGTCTATTTATTTCCTTTTCTGGAGGATAATAATACCAACTTCTTAGCATGTCACCCAGGATCTGATGAGCTGGGTCCTCTCCCTACCTTTCCAATCCCATCTCATAGTTCTTCCCTGCAAGTATCCAATAGACTAACCATCCATTTCTACTAAAAGTAAGGTTACCTACGTATGTCTTGCTTCTGTTATACTTTTGTGCCTATTCGTATGCTTTTCCCTTTGCTTCAATTGTTCTTTCTTCCATTTTTTTTTTTTTTTTTTTGCCTGATGAAATTCTTTGAGGCATAATTCCTTGTTTTCTCTAGGCAGCGTTTGAAACTTTCTCTTCTGTATTCCCATAGAGCCTCATTTTCCTATTATAGTGCAAAACACTGAGCAGTAATTACTTGTTTTGCATGACAATCTTCACCACTAAACTGTGAGCTCCTCAAGGAAGTGACTATCTTTGTAGCCCCAGCACTTAGCATAGTTCCTGGTACACAGTGAACACTTCATTCATGTTTATGAAATAGATTAACCCAATGTGTGTGAATACTACAGTGTCACTTCCACAAATTTGTTCTCTCCTGGCTGTTAACAGTTCTAGAACTTAGAGACAGTGATAGTGCTGCTTTTCTCTGGCTGCATATTTAGAATATTTTGCTTTGATGTGATGCTGCACTTACATTGAGGCAGCAATAAACTAAAAAACATTAAAGAAGTACAATAAGAAATCTAACCCCATGTCAAAGGGGCAATGATTGAAGAAATGGGAAATATTTGTGTGAGGCACCACAAAAAGAAAATTAACAGTACCTATTGCAATAGTAGGTGATTGAAAGCAAGGCGCTTTTTTTAAAAAAATTGAGGTATAATCGACAGATGACATATTAGTTTCAGGTGTACAGTATAATGATTCAATATTTGTATGCACTGAAACGATCACAGCTGACACTATATGTAGTTACAAATTTTTTTTTCTTGTGATAAGGACTTTTAAGATTTACTCTTTTAGTGACTTTCAAATATTATAATACTTTCAGTATTGTTCACCATGCTGTACATTACATCCCCAGGACATTTTTTTTCTTTTAATATTTATTTTTGGCTGCATTGGGTCTTCGTTGCTCCGCATGGGCTTTTCTCTAGTTGTGGTGAGCGGGGGCTACTCTTCATTGAGGTGCCCGGGCTTTTCATTGCGGTGGCTTCTCTTATTGCGGAGCACAGGCTCTAGGTGCCCAGGCTTCAGTAGTTGTGGCATATGGGCTCAGTAGTTGTGGCTCGTGGGCTCTAGAGAGAAGGCTCAGTGGTTGTGGTGCACAGGCTTAGTGGCTCCGAGGCATGTGGGATCCTCTCAGACCTGGGCCTGAATCCGTGTCTCCTGCATTGGCAGGTGGATTTTTAGCCACTGTGCCACCAGGGAAGTCCCTCCCAGGACTTATTTATTTTACAGCTGCAAGTTGTACTTACTGACCCCCTTCACTCATTTTGCCCACTCCCACCCCCTCAAGCCACTCCTTTTCTAATAAAACACAACTTTGGCAGATTAAATATGATGACAGATTGTTTGCTGCTTTTCTCACTAAGAAATGGAGTCGAATTATCCTACCCTTGAAGGTGGTTTGCTTGACCAACAGAATGAAAGAAAGGGACACAAATGTATTTAATATAAGTTTTATATTAAATACAAATATTAAATACAAATATGAGAGCCTTCATAAGGAAATGGAGACCCAAAGAAACAGATCTGAGTATTTTATGCTAGGCTTGGTGAGGTGCACAGCAGTGGAGGAATCTGATAGATTAAGGAGTGTGAGGAAATTGCAGTAAACTGGGGGAAATTTAGCAAGACATGTTAAGATTCTTAGCATCCCTTTGTCTTCAGAGATAAGGATGTTCGTTTTCTCTGGGTGTAGGGAGAGCACCTCTCACACGAGCATTTCTTGGCCTGTTTTCAGGGAAGAAGCGTGATGAAGGGGAGGTCAGTTAGGTCAGAAGAAACCTTGCAGTTTCTGCCTTGGTCTCTTGTAATGTTTCTTCTTGGGGTGTTTCCACTCCAGAATCAAGACGCCCAAGGCACAAACAGGCCACATGAAGGTGCTGGTGGTGCCAGTAGAACTCCTGGCTGACAGCCGGTGGCGACTGCCATCAGTGAGTGAAGCATGCTGGACACCGACCCAAATGAGCCTTCAGAGAACTGCAGCCTCCACCAACATCTAACTGCAACCACATAAGACACTTAAGCAAGAAAGACCCTTTTCAAATTTCTGATTCACGAATTAAAAAATTTTAAGCACTGAATTTGGAGTTTTAAACCGTTAAAATACGTATTGCTGTACAACAGCCACTCTGTACCTAAAACAACAACTACAGATGTTGACTGACTGGAGAGTGATCTGGTAACAAGCCATAAACCACTGTGGCAAAAATGGAGACGCGTCATTCAGCTCTCCCCCTGCCAGAAGCACGTGCTGCCCAGCCTCGAGGAACGCGACTGGCTGGCAGCCTCCAGCAGTGAGCTCCCTCAGGGCCTACCTCGTATTCTGAGCTGTGGGCGTGCTCTTTTCAGGACCGGCCCCAGCCTGTGACTGGGCAAGGCAGTTGTAGCCAAAGCCGTGTTCTTGGAGTGTTCCCAGTCAATGGCTGAACGAGATGTGGTACAAAGGCCTAGCTGCTTCTGTCCAACTGTGGGGCCTCCTCAAACGAGCAACCTTTGCTCTCGCGCTTCCCCCTGGGCTGGCAGAGACCTCCTCTGGTCTGCCCCGTGGGATGATGCCTCCACCTGCCCAGTACTGCGCCCGCCTTTCCACAGGTCTTATGCCCCCATGAACTTTTCTCATGCCTCTTCCATCTCAGTGTCTGCTTCCTAGAGAATATAACATACACAACCATCTTGCATTCTCTTAGGAAAATGATAACAACAAAGAGCAACTCATTAGGACTCAGTGGCAGAACAAGCCCAGCGATACCAATGTGGCAGTGGTTCTGGGCTTAAGGTCATCGCTCGTTTTATGATTAAGTAAAACATAGCAATACCCTTGATGACTGGCTACCTGGACAGCAAAATTAAGGCTGCAGGTAAAAGGAGGGAAGGAGTGAGTTATACTGAGAGCACCAGGCATCTTGATTATGTATCTGCCTGAAGAGAAGGGGCAGAACTCAGTGGGATGACAAACATCTTGCAAAGATCCAGTGGTCTTGCGAGATATCTGCTACTTAAAAAACCTCAGTCTAAGTTTCAAACCTTGTTGGAAACCCTCGTGTAACACTGCTTACTTAATTTAAGTATATGTGGACTGAGCAGGGACGTCTAACAATTTCCAGGCATTTATGAAGGTAGCCTTGAGATTGGATCTTCTTAGAAACCTTCAAATCACACTATCACAGAAGCCAAATTGTTCTCCTGCTTCCTTTACCAAGTTCAAAGATGACCATTTTTAAAGTATATTATGGTAACCATGAGATGTGTGTGTGTGAGAGAGAGAAAGTAACAATTAGTACAACATTTGAAAACAGGAATTTTATACTCTACTGGCATTCTGTCCTAAATCTTTGCCCCTTTGATCTCACATTTATAGAAATATTTGCCTTTTCTCTAACAGTTGACATTACTCTTCCTGGGGAAAAGAAGAATGTCAGGGGAACAGCGTGATCTTTCTGTTCAAATATTGAAGAATTAAGAGGAATTATAGTTGTTATATAGCAATCAAAGGGTAGAAATTCCCCAATATTTATTTATTTATTTGCGGTACGCAGGCCTCTCACTGTTGTGGCCTCTCCCGTTGCGGAGCACAGGCTCCGGATGCGCAGGCTCAGCGACCATGGCTCACGGGCCTAGCTGCTCCGTGGCACGTGGGATCTTCCCGGACAGGGGCACGAACCCGTGTCCCCTGTATCGGCAGGCGGACTCTCAACCACTATGCCACCAGGGAAGCCCTCCATGAACTTTCTGTCAGAATTGTTCAAAGATGCAACGGGTTGCTTCGATAGGTGGTGTGTTCTCTGTCACTAGGGGAAACCAAGCAGTTACTTGATGGAGATGACATTAGAAGGGATTCCAGTAAATCTGGAACAGTAGGTATTAAAGTCTTTCTATGCCTGAGTTCTATAAATACTGAAGATACAGGAAGACAAATATGAAGCAATTTGGAGTGACTTCCCCAATTAAATATAAACATAATGTAACAGGAATTACATTACCATAATCAAATGTTAGTTCTGGTTTGCATTTTGTCAGGTATAAAGCTCTGCTGATACCTTTAAAATTGTTTTTCTAATAAAGTCAGCCAAGCATGAAATAACTTCTAGCTGCTTTAGTAAAGACTAATTAGAGGAAATTACACTAATGAGAGGCTAAGAAAGCAGACTGAGATGACCCCAGAAGTACTCCTCCTTTTCAGACAAGGCCAGTGAACAGCATGCCTGCTGTAAGAGAGGGGTTTCTGTTCTCATTCTCCAAAGGAAGGTTTTGGGAAATTTACCAGTAGGGGGCACTGGTGTTCTATCAGCAGGAGACCTTGACTCAGAGAATAAGTGCTCTTGGTAATTCTGAGCATTTTATAATGATCACAAATCAAAGCAGAGAGGGAAACTATTTTTCTTAGAAAAATCCACATAGAAATGTCATCTGTTCTAAATGAACAGCATGTACATATTTGGTTTTTCCAATATAAATGAAAGATGCTGGAGGCCTTAAAATTTTTTTTTTTTTTTTTTTTTTGAGAGTGAAAAAAATATCCCAGCAGCTGCAGATTCAGCATTTCCAAGTCCTAGGAATTGGGAAGACAGATGAATTGCCATCATGGTAAACTAGTATCACGAGTGCTTACAGCTCTCATTTAGCTGTAATGAGACTGAAATTAAACAGTTCTTTCTGTGTTAGAAACTTCTCTAATACAACAAATACTGGTCTGTTTTTCTCTCTCCCCTTTTACTGGCACAGGCAAAAGCACGTAATTATGAAAGGAATTGGGGGAAAGGAAAATACTTAGATTTGGAATGCACAGTATATGAGATAAAGAGCTGTCTTTCTTTAACACATACACAAGCCCCACATTTGGTCACGGATAGAAAGATTATTAAACAACAATAAAAATAAATGCAAAATTTCCACATCTACCATAACATAAATGCTAGATGGCAGATATAATTACTTAGGAATTATTACACTTTCTAGAAAATTTTGATATCCCATCTTTCTGGCCCCTCTATCCTCAAAATTCTTTTAGCTTTGTATCTTAGAATTCTGGGACTTCAAATTTGAGATCTTAAGGAATAACACAAAGGAAGGCTACATCAAAATACACATATACATATCTATAGCTTTCTCTAATTCAATTCTATTTCAAGCAGGGGAAGACTGCCTAATTCCCACCCACCCTTAACGCTCATCCAGCATTTTACCTTCATGCAACCCCTTCTAGGTACATGGCAGCACCGGCTAGGTACTCCCCTATAAAACTTGCCTTGATCTCTGGGGCCATACTCTGAACTCCTGGAACATGCGTTTCTAGTTGGGCATATTTTTCTCAATTTAATAAACCCTTCTAGCATTTCTTCCCGATGCTGCCTACAGTAACAGAAAGGAAAACAGCACAACTCTAAAAGAGAGTGGTGTTTTTGCTTCACTTTTGTTTTTGAATCAGCAGCTTTTGTGTTTCGTAAATAGCACCTGTTTTAGCCCTGCAAGTGTTTTGATCAATTAAGAGAGAGAGAAGGTGTCAGATCAAGACAGTCTCTTGTTACTTCTGACGGTTGGGTTAGAGGATGTGGCTTAACTGAATCTCCTAATACTGAGCCACAGCCTTAGGTGGACTGACCTACTCAGTCACAGAGAGCTAGAAAACCACAGTCCTTCCCCACATAGGAGGAACAGACTAGAACGCATGTTTCCTGTGGTACCTGGCTCCCACGGGGAAGGAAGAAGCAACTGAGCTACGCATGCCCAGGTCTTCTTCCAAACCCACCAACAGTGAAACTTCCACCCCAGGGGAGGGGCAATTGAAGGGGGAGAGAGAGAGGGGCCAGACGTTGTACCCTTATAAATATCTCTCCACACAACAGGAAGTACCAGGAGTGGGGAATATGCTTCTGAGAGCATAAATCATCTCAATTCATTCCCGTTTGGCAGGATGAATTGGATTTTACAATAATGAAATTTATTATAAGTAACAGAACTCTGCATCCATATCCTTAATCTTTCAACAGACCACATTTCATCACCCTGATGAATACATCTTGGTTTTATTCTGGAATGGCTTGAAATGAGACATGCTATGTCTGGCTTTTCCTTTCCTTTATTGAACCTTTTAAGGCATTTAATTTCCAGAGATAACTGGATCCTTAGCAGGGGAGGGAGGGGAGAAGTACGCTCGCATCTGTAATGATCTCTGACAGCGTGACACGGAGCACTGATTTTTACAGCAGTCACCAAAATTACAGTAATTAGAGAAAATATCCACATCTTTATAAACAGGGTGTTAACTCATTCAAAAGGAACTTAATGAGAATTTACAAGAGGAAGCTCACTTTTGCTGCTCAATATTAAACATTAATTAAAGTCAGAAGACAATAGTCAAATTGCCTCTCCACTTCAGTCACTTGGCAAGGCACAGAAACTGGAGAGGCTTCAGAATCTGCTGACTTTGCTGGCTGTGACCCTCCAAATAGGTTCTCTAAATTTACATTCAGATTTGATGCTGAATTTTACTTCCTGTTAAAGATTTTGTTAAAATCTTACTGCAGAAACTGAGAGATGAAAACTTTCAAATGCATAGCATTTTAGATTTAGGCATCTTATTTTTAAAAAGCATTTTTAAATGCCCTCTTTCTTATTAAGATAAGTAAATGAAGCCATATATGAAATAGAGTATGATCCCAACTATGAAATAAAATATGCATGGAAAATACTGGAAGGACATACATCACATTATTAGCAGTAGGTTGCTTTGAATGATTGAACAATGGATGATTCTTTTCTCCTTTTTCTTTCCTGTATTTTGTATGCATTGCTTTTATAAATGGAAAAAAATAGCTTTTAATTACTAAAAGTCTGCTTGTTCTCATGGAAGAGCTAAATCAGTGCCCCCAAATTAGCCATAAGATACTTGGGAGAACCAGCTTTTGTTTCTAAGATCTTGGGGGTGGCAAATCTGATGAACTGGAAAATAATAGATTGATTGATTCTTACACTGTACTGTTTTATGACTGAATGATTGCCGATAGACTTTATTTTCATTTCAATAGAAAATTATGTTTAAGAATCAATGTGTAATAGTGGCTTTGATCCAATAACAAACCTCTGACCCAATAGCAAACAAGACAAACTTCTTGAAGCAGACCTAATCATTTTTTCATTCTGTTAAGAACTGGCTGACTTTGACAGGGCGGGTCATGGAAATGGCCTATTTGGTCACATGAATCTCCTTGGAGGCTGCAGCTCAAAACACTTTATACTGATTCCTAGGTAAATAATATAGTGACTTGCGGGGGAAGGAGGGAGTTTTCCTCATTTGATTCTTTCAGCTCACTTATTTTGTACTTCTCCCCTGAAATTTTCCATTAACTTCCTATTTTTCCTCCCCAGCTAACTCACTCTCCCAAAGATTTAGCTGCAACCCTGTCCAATCACCTTCTACCTCTACACTGAATTTACTATTTTATTCTTTTAGATGATGACTTGCCCATTTTCTGGCTGGCATCTATGATAAACTTAATTGGTTCTGCTTTTAAATAATCTCCTGAATATATCGTGTCACCAGTAGTCCCACTGTAATTTAATAAATTTAAATGAGGAATAAATTTAAATTTAATAAGTTTACTGTCAGTAAACTGTCAACCTCTGTCCAGTTTCTCTTCTTTTGTGTTTAAATTTGTTGATTAGGCTTTATTTACCCTTTCTACTTCCTTATAAAACTTTTTTTGGGCTTCCCTGGTGACGCAGTGGTTGAGAGTCCGCCTGCCGATGCAGGGGACACGGGTTCGTGCCCCGGTCCGGGACGATCCCACATGCCGCGGAGCGGCTGGGCCCGTGAGCCATGGCCACTGAGCCTGCGCGTCCGGAGCCTGTGCTCCGCAACGGGAGAGGCCACAACAGTGAGAGGCCCGCGTACCGCAAAAAAACAAACAAAAAAATACTTTTTTTTACACTGCACTTTTAACCATATTGTCACCAAGCCTCTGAGGCAAATACTACATCTACTTACAGATGAAAAAATTGAAGAAACTAAGATCCAAGTAAGGGATTAGAACCTAACTCCTTGCTTTCAAAATCCAGAGGTCGTATGACTGCCCCCTAACTGCGTGCGACTGGCCTGGATTGGCATTTGTACCAGAGCTTCAGTCAGATGGGCTTATGTTAGGCCTGGAAGAGGGTCCTACAGCGGGTATGAAGGAAAGGGAATTAGCAACATGATTTTTTTCCACCAGTTACATTGGTTTTGCCTGCACTCTCCAGTAGGCTGGGAGCTGCAGTGTGTGTGCACACGCGTGTGTGACTTCCTCATGGAACAAAGTGCTCCGAACATACTAGGTACTCCCCTTGAGTTTGTTGAATCGACCCAAGTTGAAACAGCACCAAGACTGAAAAGCTAGAAACCTCACACCTTCTAAATAAATTTGGGCTCTCCTGTTTCCATTCGGTCAAATGAAAAATGCACGGGTTTGGGGTGTTTTGTTTTTAATCTCAAAATGAAAGTATGTGTCGCCTGAGCTACTGACCCATAATTTACTCTGAAACTCTTTTGAGGGAAAACGCTATAGGCAAGCCACAGCTCTGACTGCAGCATAATATAGATTTACTGATGGTCTCTTACATGCCTGCATTTGTGCTGGTTTGAAGGGACACATAGTCCTATACACAAGTAATCGCACACAGAGGGTCAAGTGCAGTTAGAGATGCATTTACAAGATACAGTAGTAGTAGCCCAGAGAAGGGTGTGTCTGGTCAGGAAAGGCTTCACAGGGCAGACAAAACCTCCACCACACCGTAAACCTTTCCAGGGGCAAATCATTACCTTTTTTTTTTTTTTGGTACGCAGGCCTCTCACTGTTGTGGCCTCTCCTGTTGTGGAGCACAGGCTCCGGACACGCAGGCTCAGTGGCCATGGCTCACGGGCCCAGCCGCTCCACGGCACGTGGGATCTTCCCAGACCGGGGCACCAACCCGTGTCCCCTGCATCGGCAGGCGGACTCTCAACCACTGCGCCACCAGGGAAGCCCCAAATCATTACTTTTGAAGTTGGGTCTTTTCACACACTGAAAATAATGTTGCCAGGATTCCAGTTGTTGAGGCAAATGCAATACCCATGCTTTGATAAGATTTTAAATGCAAATGTAGAGGTAAAAATCTTGGCTATAAACTAAGGTGTTAAAAAAAAGAATCCCATCTTTTTTTTTTAAAGTCAATATCTGAGTTTGAGCCACCATCACACTGGGCCACAGGAAATTTATTTGTTGTAACTCCTAGGACTCCCCTACAGGATCTTAGTGTATCAGATAGGCCCTTGGGATGATGGTCTATACTGGGTAGCCCTGAAGCTCATAATATCCAGCTCACATAGTTCCTTTAAGCTCCAGGGGCTCTGCTGCTTCTGTGTCACAGCTGGGGCACAGGCATCTCTGCTGGGCTCGGAACCCCCGGGCCCAAGGTCCAGCCTCCTTTGGTGTCCCAAGTGGTCATCACCTGTGAGGTCTTGCCAACTCACAGAAGTTCTGCCACCCAGCACGATATATGTCCCATTAGTTGAAAGACCCATCCATTTTGTTCCTCTTTTCTAGTCTTGGGGAATATCCTCTTCCTCCCTCTGTCTGCTGGCCCTCAAAGACCCACCTTCTTCCCAGTCCCTCCAGGTCTCCTAGCATAATCGCTTTAAGGAGTATAAGCTTTGATAAAAGATAAGAGAAGTCAGTAAGTTTAAGTAGCTTCAGCTCTTTTTCCCTGGCATATACCTCTGCGATTAACAAAGAACACGGAGCCCCTGGCTGCTCGCTTGGTGTTGGAACAACGCAATGGGGTGAGGAGGGCTATATGTGTGTGTAGGGTAAGCATCCCAATACATTGCTCTACCACGTGAGCAACAATTTTCCCAAGAAATTCACTTTCAGAAAAAGCTACCGTGACACCTGCCCAGTAGTACAAACATTTGACCCATCAGGTCAGAGAGTAAACTTGGGAAGTGAGATTGTAAGAGATGAAAAGCAGCTGTGGTCTCATTGGTCCCGGAGGAAGAACACTAAACTGAGAGTAGGCGCCATGGGCTTTGGGTCTCACTTCTCTCACTAAACTTACTGTGTGACCCTGGACAAGTGTCTTTCTCCCTCTGGGCCTCAGCTTTCCCAGCTACAAAAAATGCGTTGATCCTAAACACCCTCCAAGCCCTGAGATTTGCATCTGGTTTGGTGTAACAGGAGTGGGTCTATCATGTTTATAAAAGCATCTTAATCATCATCGTCTATACTATTTGGCACTTTTAAGTTATGTGGTTTGGCTAGACAGGTACAGGGGACAATGAGGGGACCATGTTAAGTGGGGCTGTATGAAGCGTCCAAAGGTGACTGTAGCATGTGAACAAGCACAGGGTGTGACAGGTCGTGCCAGAAGCATCTCACTCCCACTGATGCTGTGAGCCTTTCTATTACTGCTCACTTCTAGCTGTCTGCATCTCTTTAGGTGCAGCTGCACAGGCAAATTTTGCCATTGGGATGAGACGTTCTGGAAATCTGGGAGTTTGTGGGTGAATCCTTGCGTGGTTGTGGTCTGGCTCTTTCTTTGGGTGGGCTGTGTGGGGTCAGAACGAGCCAATCAGTGCTGCACAGCCAGGTGAGGCGTGGTCCTTGTTACATCTGTCTGCAGGGCCCTCTATTTTTGGGAAGCAGCAATGTGAGCAGTGACAATATTTCACTCCACAAATGGCCCAAAAGAAACATGAAAGATGTCATGTGCTCGAAAGGAACTGACAGTGATTCTTTTCACTTAAGAAGGAATTGCTGGTAAAATTCATTCCTCAAATGACTCCAAAAGACAGATTCTTCAACAGGCACAAATTCAGGCCCAATGTGCTAACACAGTCTTTTACACCCACAGATCTTCTCCACGGTGTCTGTAAACGCCCGCCCTAGGCTGTCTACAGGCCCTTGGAAAGAGCCCACAGTGTATTTTCTCTCCCAAGTAAAACTGCCACCAGAATGCCCTCTTTGTAAAGAAGTAAAACACTCCCTCAAAGACTCAGTGACGGAGGCCTGAACATCAGTAACTCTGGGTTCAGTGAGAAAGGAAAAAAAATTCAGTCATCAAAATGGAAGCTTTTAATTATGTTTCCCTCCACGAACGAAAATAAATGCTCAAAATTCAATAGTGCATTGTATCTTCCTGGATATGGCGCTGGAATCCTCTCTATTTTCCTAGCAGAACACTTTTAACCCTTGTTAGTGTGTAACCGTTAACAATAGCAAAGACATTTCCCACCTGATTTGGAGAGAAAATTCTTTTTGCAGAGTCTTTCTCCTTTATCCAGCCTCTTACGTTTGTCAATTGTCAGAGGCTAAAAGCACAATGGCAACTTTTTATTATTCCTCAAAATAGCTCTTCTAAGGAGGTGAGAGGCTTTGTGATTTCATCCTCATAAGACAGAGGGAGATTTAGACCCAGATACCAAGCTGCAGGTTCCAACACGTTAAGAGGAACAGGAGAGGAATTCGGGGAGGGGTTTCATCTTCTTATGTAAGTTGTTGAAAAAATTTAAAAATACAAACTAAAAACTGACTACCTGTTTTTCTGCAATGATGAAGTACTGGTCTGGTTATATACATTTAGATATTATATGTATATGTTTCACGTACATTCGTATATAATTTTCTTTAAATGGACAGAACTGGGTGTTTCATTTTACACCCAGTAAAATTTAGAATCGTCATGTGATTTCTCAGAGGAGCTGAGGAAATACTGCAGAATTTTCCCACTCTGTGTCTTAAATGCATTTCCCAATACTCCTAGGTGGCAGGTCAGGTGGAAAATAGGCTGTAGCCTCCTTTCACTGCCCCACCAGTTGGGATGGACAATTCAAAGGCTTAAAGCCCTGATGCTTTACTTAGAACTTACTATAGGTTCTTGTTGGGCGAAGGTGAATTAGTAAAAGGATTTAATAATTGGGGAAGGGGGTGTCTCAGACTATGATGGATGATGGCCTTCCCAAATTTCTGGAAATTCTATTTTCTGGATGTCATGCCCAGCACTATTATATACCAACCACTTGTTCCCATGCAAATTCAGGAGACACTTGTCCCCAATAGCTGGCGTCCTCCAGAGCTGTTGACTTCCATATTGTTTTAGGAGCTGCCATTCTGAGAGTAACTCAGACATTTCAGAGGCAGAAATATGGTGTTTCCTTCCAGGACTGTGGCTTGTAAACCTTTGTTAGTTGTGAAACATTCGCAGACACAATCTCACGTAGAGCTCCAATATTAGAAGCAGGTGCAGTGGAGGTGCCCGGGGGAAGGGGTGGAGGGAGGAAGCACACAGGCTTCCGCCTGGTCCCACCCCTTGCCATCTTTGAGACCCTCTCTCAGAGGCCTAGTTCTCCACAGAACCCAATCTGAGGGCCCCTGCTCTAGGCTATCTGCAGCACAAGCCAAGTCATATACAATTGCCCGTGATCTTAAGACACATAATGGAGAAACATGACTATCTGTTTTTGTGTCATCCTGCTGTGTATTACAAATCATGGGCAAAGGAATGAGTTTAACTCACAACCTGTCCAAGTTTTACATGGGTTTAGGATGACAGGTATAAGGTACACAGAGACTGAGTTGGGTAGAAAGTTTGTTGCATTTTGATGCGGCTAAAAGCGATATTCTTGTCAGAGCTGAAAGAAATCCACATAATACCCTATCAGGTGGAGAGTACACACAAATGTTATAGCTACGTTAGCTTTTCAAGCTAAGCCAGGAATGAGCAACTGCTCTTCCTGTTTGTTCTATTCCAGACTGCAGAGTTTGAATTTTAGCAAAACCCATGTTTCCTGCGTAGTGCTGTACCACCTTTCTCTAGCAGGAATTCCCTTAGGGCACACCAATCTAGGGGCAGAGCTGAAAGACTTTATGATGGGACTGGCGTCCATACTGCCCACTTGCCCTCTTTCTCAAATGCTGCTTTGATTGCCACATTGCTGCAGGGCTGCCCCAGCCACTGCTAATTTCTCTGGGGACTCGTGTCACTGCCTAAAGAAGTCTCACCCTGCGCTTCTGCTGAAGAAATTGCCTCACCATTGCTTCAGATGCTCTTGTTATTATACATTGGTTGCTGGTTTTCTAGGCACTGTGTGTACCACTGGGATGGCTAAGGATCTTCTCATTACACAAGGGTTTGATCTTTCCTATTTTCTCTCTTTCCCGCTTCCATTCATTCATTCCTGGGGAAAAGGGGAAATGCTTTATATTTACTCATACGTAAGTAATGTTGAGCATATTTCTTGCTAAACAATAGATTTTAAATAAATACATATTCACTGATTTTCTTGAGGGTTCATGAAAAGCACAGGCTTTGGGATGAAAGACGTATCAGTGAATCCACTTTCTGCCTCTTATAGGGGGTGTGACTTTGGACAAGCTGCTTCACCTCCCCGAGCTTCCGCTTCCTCATCTTTAAAGTGGGATACTAACACCTACCTCACAGGGTGGCTGTAGGAAGACATGATGCAGCATGTGGCACTTGCTTAGTACACAGTTGGCGCTCAAAAACAGTAGGTCCCTTTCCTTTGCTTGAGGAATGAAGTGCTATCCTACTTGCAGTGAGAGCAGTCTTGCCCTGGAGTCCCCATGATCGAGAGAAGCTGTGATTGAATGATATAGGGACTGGCTGGGAGGCCTCGCCAAGAAGCAAGAGCCCTGATCTGGCCCTGTCCTAGGCTAAGACCTGCTCTGTGGGTGTCAGTTCACCAGACTGTAGACTTACGGTGCCTGGGCACTCGTCAAGGAGTTTCCAACAATGCCAGGTAAAGGAAACATGTCTCTGGTAAAAGCTCTGTGATAGAACTGGGTGGGATGGGGGTTGTGAAATAATGAAAACTACTAACTGTAGCAGGCATGTTAACAGAATTGGTGTAGACGCATATCACTTGGTCCTCCCTAGCAACCATTTCCCCATCTTCTGGAAACAAATTCCTAACTTTCCTCGAGGAACCACCGGTTCTCAATTTTGGCTCTATTAATTTAAAGGGAATGGACCCCACAACTAGTCCAGAGTTGAGCCTTGAGGAGCTAAAGCAAATTACACATCCAACCTTCTGGCTGCACCGATTGGTTCGGGGTGGGCATATGACGCAGTGAGAGCCAAATATTTTCTGGGGCTGAGAGAATCCATTCCTTTTTCTCTTTTCTCTTGGGCTACCACGAAAGAATCTCTCTTCTTTTTGGATGGTGTAAAATGAAGCTGTGAAGCCTGAACTACTACCATGAAGGGAGAGCCTTGATCTCCTGTGTAGAAGCTGAGAATGAAGTTGGCATTAAGAAAAGCAGCTGAAAGATGGAGGGGAAAATGTCTTTGGTGAAAGTGTTTGAAACCCGGATCAAGCCTTACCTGAGGTCAGTATAATATCTGGATTTTTCAGTTATGTGAACCAATCAGTTTGAAATCTGTAATGTAAAGCTTCAACTGAGAGACCCAATATGTTGGGAAAAGAAAACTTCTGTGAATCTAATTACCCTCAAAGATAAATTACTTTCCATTTAACTAGAAGGCAGAATTATATGAAAATTATTTACTCTAAAAGATATTTGGCATTTTAATAATGTAATAACAGCTGAACTGATGTAGATCTTTGATGTTTTTCTTTGTTACTTTACTGCTCCATGGGTTATATGTATATTGTTATGAACTGAAGGCTTGTGTCCCTCCCAAATTCATATGTTGAAATCCTAAACCCCACTATGATAGTACTTGGAGGTGGGGTGTTTGGGAGGTGATTAGGTCATGAGGGTGGAGCCCTCATGAACAGGATTAGTGCCCTTGTAAAAGAGACCCCACAGAGCTTTCTTGCTCCTTCTGCCATGTGAGGACAAAGGCAGAATACAAGCTATCTATGAACCAGGAAGTAGGACCCCACCAGACACCAAATCTGCCAGTGCCTTGACTTCCCAACGTCTAGAACTAAGAAAAATAAATTTTTGTTGTTTAAGCCACCCACTCTGTGTGTTGTCAAGGTGGCCCAAACTAAGATATACATATATAGTTAAATAATACTCTGGTTTGCACTGTTAAGTAGTAGAAAGAACATGAGAGTTGTAGTTAGAATTGTTCAAATCCAGATAGTACCACTTATTGGCTGTGTTAATATTTGGCAAATAGAACCTCAATTTCCTCACCTGAAAAATGGGTTTAATAATTCCCTTTTAAATTATAGGTGATGAATAATGATATTTAAATCACTGTGGTCGTTTAAGTGGAATTTGTACATAAGAGTGATCAGGAGGTCATACAGAAGTACCATCTAGAAGAGTGGCTTTTAACTAGGAGCTATTTCACACACACACCCCAGCGGACATTTGCCAAACGCTACAAGCATTTCCGGTTGCCACAGCTGGAGGGGAGCTGCTGGCACTTGGTAGGTAGAGACCGGGGATGCTGCTGAACATCTCACAATTCACAGCACAGACCCCACAACAAAGAACCAGCCAGTCAAAAATGTCACTAGTGCCAAGGTTAAGAAACTCAGATCTAGAAAATAAGGCCTACTGGTGTCAGGGGAGTGCTCAGATCGGGCCCGGATTTGCATTATTTCTGCCAAAACACTTTGGGGAAATGAAGGAGGAAAAAAGAGTGAGTACGTGAGGTAGTAGCACCGGGAGTGAAAACAGAGGGATTCCCTGCCCCTGTGCCAAGGCTGGGGGAGTTCTGCATGTGACTGATGGGTTTCAGAGTAAACGAGGGAGCTCAGGGCCCAGCTGAGGAAACATAGAGGTTATGGGGCACGGGAGAGTGCAAACTGGAGTGCCCAGCCTAGGGCTCATGCCAGTGCCACAGCAAGAGGATGAATGTCGTCCCTGTGGGTAGGGGCATGGCAAAGCTCTAGACCAGAGTGCTCCCTGCATCTGTAAGCGCGGTGAGGTGAAGCACAGTTAAAACGCTGAGAACTTGGAGTTAGGAGGAATAGGCCATCTTACTTTCATTAACCAGCTACCGACCTTCACTAGGTTATGTATTGTTTTATAGTCCTTAAACATATTAGATTACATTATATATGTGTATACACGCTGAGGATGTTTGCAAATCCTGGCATGGTGAGGAAACAGAACACTGCCTGGTTCAGTCTAACAGATATTCCCAGGCATGACAGAGAGATGAAAGGTGGGGAAGTCCTATAAGTCATAACCTGGCCCTTTGGGGCAATGA
This sequence comes from Stenella coeruleoalba, assembly GCF_951394435.1. Taxonomy (NCBI): domain Eukaryota; kingdom Metazoa; phylum Chordata; class Mammalia; order Artiodactyla; family Delphinidae; genus Stenella; species Stenella coeruleoalba. The sequence continues at coordinate 92,150,814 of NC_137153.1, read as the reverse complement.
TAATCATCACAAGGTTGAAGAATAAGAAGTCCAGATTTACTGTGTTAAATGCTTCTTTTCTCACGAAGCTTCTTGGCAGCAAGTGGCTAGAGTAAATTCAGTGTCATGCCAACCCCGAGACCTGGGGCAGAGTTGCTGAGAGTAACCCAACTGGGAACTCCCCCAGACCATCCAGCTACATACATGGTGTCTTGAAGCCCCGTTCATCTACAGTGAGAGGTGAGGACAGGGTCACGGACCAGGTGTGAACAGTAAAGCTTCCTGGCAGTAATGTGATGATGTGACTTCCCTTGCTCTCTCACCATGAGGGAGAAGCTGGGTGGAGGAGAGTGTTCATCACATGACTGGTTTAATAATTACCCCTTTCTCTGCTCCTCTGTTGACTTAATCAGCTTCCCTAAAGGACACAGGGATGTGTGTGAGTTTGCATGTGTGTGTGTGTATCTGGTGGCAGCTTTAATTATCGCCACTCGTTATCCTTCCCTGTGCTCATTCCAATTGTCTTTGTGACTTGTCTTACATAAGTTGCTAAGCAGTTTCAGCAATTCTTTTCTCTTTTCTATTGGTGAAATCTTTAAAATAGTCTTTTTATTGTCCCTGCTTTAATAGTTTTAGTTTGCTACCTGCTGAGATTGCTGTAGTCTTAATCATTACATTTTAAAAGACAGCTGTTAGAAGTTCCTTTAACTGCACAAATAACACCATAACAACTGAACTAAAAATGAAATAAACTGTTTTAATTTCCCATGCTTTGCTAATAGTCATAATAGCTAACATTTGAAAGCTTCCCGTGTGCAAAGTACCGTGCTATATACCATATGTATCTTTTCACTTAAGTCTCGCAACATCCTCATGAGATAGTATAATGTTATTACATCTATTTTGAAGAAAAGGAAATTGTCTTAGAGAAGTTAAGTAACTTGTCCACAGTCATGCCAAATGGGGCCCTGCTGAACACCACAGGCCCAGGACTCCAGCTCAGCACTAGCCTGAGTTGGAACTCAAAGACTGTGTTCTAGTTGCTCTCTCGTTGGTTCCTTCCAGAATTTATCATTATCCACGCATAATTTTTACATTTCTGCAAACATAGCATTGACTGACTTTGTCTGCTCTTTTCACTTAGCAGAATACTAAAAGCATTTTCCAAGCAGCTGTCTCATATTGATTGATAGTGCATATATTATTTCAAAAAATCAATACATCATACTTGACCTAAGCATGCTTCCATTGTAGCATATCTATATTGTTTTCAGTTTTTCACCTTTTTACAATAAATCTCTAGTAAACATCTTCATGCATGCAGTATTTTCTAATTTTGACTTATTTCTTGGGATAAATTCCTAGGAGTGAAGGTACTGAGGCAAAGGCTAGGTGCCTTTTTATAATTCTTCAAACATATTCTTCAAAAAGTTTTCTGAGTTATGCCCCTGTGAGTGCTTTTTGAGGCTACCAGGTTTACCGTGATTTCATCAGTATGGAAATTCATCATTATTTTAAGTTTGTATTAATTCAGCAGTTGTCTTTTGTTAATAATCACTTCTTTGAAAATTACTGAAGTAGGACATTCATTTATGCTTCTTTTCATCAATTTCTATATACTTTATGTATAGTATAGACAAGGGCAAACTACGGCTCAGGGGCCAAATCTGGCCCACTGCCTGTTTTTATAAATAAAGTTTTATTCAAGTATGACCACATTCATTCATGTACTGTCTATGACTGCTTTTATGCTACAACTGCAGAGTTGAGTAGTTTCAACAGAGAACATGTGGCCTGCAAATAGAACTGGCTACATAATTTGAAGGGTAAAAAAATGAAAATGTGTGGAGCCCGTTGTTAAGAGACTATTAAGAATTTCAAAATGGCAATGACAGAGCATTAAGTCAAGTGAAGGTCATATGCCCATGAAGCTGGCCCTGCCCACGAAGTCAGAAATATTTATTATCTAGCCCTTTGCTGATCCCTGGTATACATACTAATCTTAAATCTGTTATAATGTGTTTGAATGTTTTTCCGTGTCTGTAATTTTGTTTTTTCTAAATTATGCCACTTGTGTCAAAACACTGATGTTTGTTTTTATATAGGATAGACTTTTTAGATGGTTTCCTTCAACAACCACTGCCCCAGAGATCAGATACATAGTTGATTCTATTCACAATGTTAATTTTAATGTGTAGTATGAAATCTGATTGTGCAAATCTATTTTAAAATTGTTACTCACAATTCCAATCATAAACATTTTTCTTATTCATTGCCTAGTGATGCCTACTTTATCATAAATAAATTTATCTATAATTGGACAATTTTTGAACTTTTAAATCTGTTTCATTAATTTCTGATTGTATTTTTTGTTCTTTAGCTCAGTGGTTCTCGACCAGGAATGATTTTGCCCCCCAGGGGATATCGGTCAGTATCCAGAGATGTTTTTGGTTATCATAACTGAAGGAGGAGGTACTACTCATCTAATGAGTAGAGGCCAGGGGTGCTGCTAACCATCTTAAAATTTCAGGACAGTTCCCATAACAAAGAATTACCTGGCCCAAGTGTCAGTATGATTGAGAAACCCCACTTTAGCTTTGTACTTTATTTACTGATGCTTTATAGTGACATGCAGCCAGGTACCTCCCCCATTTCTGCTTCTTTTCAAAATATCAATTGGTCTTCCTGATTGCTTATTTTTACAAATGAATTTTAGAATAGCCTCTGTCAAGGAAAAAGAAAATTCTTTTCAGATTTTGGCCAGAATTGAACTAGTGCTACAAATTAACTTATATTCCTAACCAATCAGCCTCCTATTATAGCTCTGGTTTGTAAGTAAGTCTTTACCAAGTAAAATTTCCAGTCAAACTTTCTAGCTTTCTTACTTTGTCATAAACATCTCTCAGGTTTATTCCTAAGTATTTTACAAGTTTCTTGCTCTGAAATGGGACCTCTTTGTTATTAAATGGCTATTTCTGGATACTACTTTTTATTTCAAACAATTTTACTAAAACTCATAATTTGAGTACAGTTTGCCTGGTTTGTTTCAATTTTCAAGCCATAAAGTAATATAATTTGTAGATTCTTTCCAATGCTTATTTTTGTTTGGTTCATATAGCATAGGCTTGGACTTCCAAACTAATTTTAATTAATTATGTTGATAGAATTAAAAATGTAAAATTTCAGAAGTAAGTAAATATTCTTGACTTTAACTTAAAATGATAAATGTTTAAACAGCTTATGGGACTTCCCTGGTGGCGCAGTGGTTAAGAATCCTCCTGCCAATGCAGGGGACACAGGTTCGAGCCCTGGTCTGGGAAGATCTCACATGCTGCGGAGCAACTAAGCCCATGTGCCACAACTACGGAGGCCCTCGCGCCTAGAGCCCATGCTCCACAACGAGAAGCCACCGCAATGAGAAGCCCGTGCACCACAACAAAGAGTAGCCCCTGCTCGACGCAACTAGAGAAAGCCCGTGCACAGCAATGAAGACCCAATGCAGCCAAAAATAAACAAACAACTTACAACGATCCTCTATATGAAAAATTTAAGCTACAGATCTGTGTTCGAAAGTAGTTATTACTGGTCTTTTGATTTTATTACATAGTAAGTATATGGGTATGTATGTATGTGTGTGTAGGTGTACATATACACGCATACATATATGCACATATACACACATAATAGACCTCTAAAAATATTAATGTGACACGGCAAAGTACTGCTGTGCTAGCTGGGTCTGGATATGTTGGCAGTTCAATGATGTGCTTAAGCTCCTTGAAGAACAAGGAGCTATTCAGAGGCCATCAAGGGTAAAAGATTCCTCTGCAGCAGGTCAAATTGTAATTTCCCCCAGCACCCCTGCAGAATAAAATGATAGATTCTTGAATGAACTTGAACAAAAATATTTCTGACCTAATCTTTAGTGCTTCAGTGATAGCAATCCCTAAACCCTTCTTTACCAGGATCTGTTTTGTCACCTCATCCATCTCTTCACAGATTTTTCTGGAGGCCTCACAGAATAGTCAAGAGTGACTCAGCTCTACATTCTCTTCACAGGTCAAAACTGTAGACAAACACATCTCTCCAAACCGACCTACATTTGTAATTTTCTCTATGAATATATGGAGTCATAGATGTTTAGAAGAAGAGATACAATACTGAGGAAATGAATTATTTAATTAAATTATCACATACTTTTTTTCTGTCCGTATTTAACCTTCTGTGAATACTATAAAAAGAATAGTACATTTGCATCTGAGGTGCTTATGACTAAACTTTTTCCTTCACTTTTTCACAATATGCTTCCCTTCTTAGGTACAGAGCATTAGACTTAGAATCTGTTTGGCAATAAGGAGGAATGGAAGGATCGTGAAAATGAATTGCAACCCTAGGAACTGATGAACGTTCTACATACAAAATGCTGAGAAATATTTCCCCAAGGCTCAGGAGGTCATAGGTTTTCCCATGATTGCTCCAGAAAACAGACAGAAAAGCATACTATAATCATGTCTAAACCATGACTTTTAATTAATAAAGTTGACATTAAGGGACAGGAAGGTAATATCTGTTTATAAATTTTATGTTGCTGCATATTTACTATTTTAATATTAACCTTAGAATTTCTACAGTGTATCAATGATGTTAAACATGCTTTATTTTGAATATAGTGCTTATTAAAAGTATTTGTAAGGATTATACCTTTTTCTGAGTGCTTACTCAAAATATTTTATGCATTTTTGGATATTCAAATAAGCTCTTGATTTATTACCTAACATTAATAGAAGACTTAAAGGTTTGAAGAGTTGTAAAAATGGCTAAACTATTATAAAAATTCTGACAAGTGGTAGAAGAAATGGTAAGTTAGCATTAAAGGAGTGATCAAGTAAACTATGAGAGTAATAAAATCCCTCATGACTAAGATGGACAGAAAACATAGGAGACTGAAAATAATGGTTGGAAAAAAGAAGAGGTGAAACACCCTACAGCAAATCAAGTAGTACCTCTCAATATAAATACCCAAAAAGCTGCTACCAACAGGGAAACACTGGGAAACACGCATTACAATTGACACCACCGTAATATACCTGTGCTCAGTACTCATGTTACACATTTCTCATTCCTTCTGTCTGTCTTATTCAAAGAAGACAGTTTCCTATATATTTATATCGATTCTTTACAATGACCCTCGATAACACAGAGGAATACACTTTTAACAATATTTGCTCATACATTCTGAAACCTGTAGTTATATATGATGATAGTATCTGACTCTCAAGAATTTGATCACTGGACTCATTAACTATTGTAACTGAGAAGAATGAGGCTGGTAATTACACTTACTATAAAATAAAATATGCCAACATTTTAATAACTATTATTTTTGCCTTCCTAGAATTACATGTTACTCCAGGTAATAGCATTCTGAATTACTACTGTCTAGATTCTGGGAAATAGAGGAGGTATCTCAAAGGCAGTAAAATGTAAAAGTTAAAGCAAAGAGTGGGGAGTTAGACAACTTAAATTTGAACCTTAAAAGTGTAATCTTGGGCAAGTTAATTCACCTGTGTTTCAGTTTGCTCATCTATAAAATGGGGTAATAACAGCATCCACCTCACAGGCTTGTCTCAGGATTAAAACAAGCTAATTTATGTAAAGCACTTAACACAGTTCCTAACATGCAGTAAATATTAGATGTTTAATATAATATGTACCCCATCCATCCATCCAACTGGTTCTGTTTCTCTAGAGAACCCTAATACACATTTTCACTTTAGATTCTAAGGTGACTCTTTCTGTTCAAAGGACTAAAATCTTTTCAGCATATGAACACATTAAGAATGAATCTCCGAAAAGAACTGAAGTCAGAGAAGGACAGAGCTGCTGCATTGGTAAGCCACGCCCAGAGTTAAGGAGGTACAATTCAGATTTATTGTCCAGAATGGACATAAGCAAATAATCAACCAACTTATAGAATATTCTCTGGCCAAAGACTACCAGGAACACACCTGTGGTTGAACAAGTTGGGTTTGTTACTCACTGCAGTGAGAGACTGCACACCATGGGTAATCATGGGTTGTCTCAGAAAGAGGCTGTTACATTTATGATAAAAACGCTCCAGAAAGGGGGCACAGAGGGAAGCTACTTCAACATAATAAAGGCCATATACAACAAGCCCACAGCAAACATCATTCTCAACAGTGAAAAAATGAAAGGATTTCCTCTAAGATCAGGAAAAAAGACAAGGATGTCCACTCCCGCCGCTATTATTCAACAGAGTTTTGGAAGTCCTAGCTATGGCAATCAGAGAAGAAAAAGAAGTAAAAAGAATCCAGATCGGACAAGAAGAAGTAAAACTGTCACTGTTTGCAGATGACATGGTACTATACGTAGAAAATCCTAAAGATGCTACCAGAAAACTACTAGAGCTCATCAATGAATTTGTTAACATTTTAGGATACAAAATTAATACACAGAAATCTCTTGCATTCCTATACACTAACAACAAAAGAAAGAAAGGAAACAATCCCATTTACCACTGCAACAAAAAGAATAAAATACCTAGGAATAAACTCACCTAAGGAGGCAAAAGACCTGTGTTCAGAAAACTATAAGATACCAATGAATGAAATCAAAGATGACACAGGTGGAGAGATATACCATGTTCTTGGATTGGAAGGATCAGCATTGTCAAAATGAGTATACTATGCAAAGTAATCTACAGACTCAGTGCAATTCCTATTAAATTACCAATAGCATTTTTCACAGAATTAGAACAAAAATTTTTACAATTTGTATGGAAACACAAAAGACTCTGATTAGCCAAAGCAATCTTGAGAAAGAAAAACGGAGCTGGAGGAATCAGGTGCCCTGAATTCAGACTATATTACAGAGCTACAGTGATCAAAACAGTATGGTACTGGCACAAAAACAGAAATATAGATCAATGGAACAGGAAAGTCCAGAGATAAACCCACACACCTATGGTCACCTAATCTATGGCAAAGGAGGCAAAAGTATAGAGTGGAGAAAAGACAGTCTCTTCAATAAGTGGTGCTGGGAAGACTGGATAGCTACATGTAAAAGAATGAAATTAGAACATTTTCTTACAACATACACAAAAATACACTCACAATGTGTTAAAGACCTAAATGTAAGACCGGATACTATAAAACTCTTAGAGGAAAACATATGCAGAACACTCTCTGACAAAAATTGCAGCAAGATCTTTCTTGACCTAGCTCCTAGAGTAATGAAAATAAAAAAAAAATAAACAAATGGGACCTACTTAAACTTAAAAGCTTCTTCACATCAAAGGAAACCATAAACAAAAAGACAACCCACAGAATGGGATAAAATATTTGCAAACGAAGCAACTGACAAGGGATTAATCTCCAAATTATACAAACTGCTCATGTAGCTCAATATCAAAAAAACAAACACCCCAATCAAAAAGTGGGCAGAAGATCTAAATAGACATTTCTCCAAAGAAGACATACAGATGGCCAAGAGGCACATGAAAAGATGCTCAACATCACTAATTATTAGAGAAATGCAAATCAAAACTACAATGAGGTACCACCTCACACAAGTTAGAATGGCCATCATCAAAAAATCTACAAACAATAAATGCTGGAGAGGGTGTGGAGAAAAGGGAACCCTCCTACACTGTTGGTGGGAATGTAAACTGGTACAGCCACTATGGGGAACAGTATGGAGGTCCCTTAAACTAAAAATAGAGCTACCATATGATCCAGCAATCCCAACCCTGGGCATATATCTGGAGAAAACCATAATTCGAAAAGATATGTGCACCCCAAAGTTCATTGTAGCATTATTTTCAATAGCCAGCACATGGAAGCAACCTAAAATGTCCATCAGTGGATCAATGGATAAAGAAGATGTGGTACATATATACAACGGAATATTAGCCACAAAAAAGAGCAAAATAATGCCATTTACAGCAACATGGTGGACCTAGAGATTGTCATACTGAGTGAAGTCAGACAGAGAAAGACAAATATCATATGATATCGCTTATACATGAAATCTAAAAAATGGTACAAATGAACTTATTTACAAGACAGAAATAGAGTCACAGACAGAAATAGAGTCAAAACAAACTTGTGGTTACCAAGGGGAAAAGAGGGGGGGAGGGATAAACTGGGAGATTGGGATTGACATATACACACTACTATATATAAAAAAGATGAGCAACTAGGACCTATTGCATAGCACAGGGAACTATATTCAATAATCTCTGTAATAACTTATATGGGAAAACAATCCAAAAAAGGAGTAGATATATGTATATATATAACTGATTCACTTTGCTGGACAGCAGAAACTAACAATATTGTAAATCAACTCTATCTCAATAAAAATTAATTAAAAAAAGAATACTGACTATAGATTTTCTTATATGGTTTATATCTAAGCGGGTCTACTTTAAATCCCCATAGCATAATAGTAATAATAATAATATAAGAATATGAAAAAGAATATGTATAACTGAATCACTGTTGTACAGCAGAAATTAACACATTATAAATCAATTATACTTCAATAAATTTTTTTTTAAACTGTAAAAAAAAAAACAAAAGGGTGTTAGCAAGGTTTAGGATTGGGACTTTGAGAGCTTTGAGGAGGGTCCAAGGAAGTGGGCTTCTATCTCTGTTGGGTACTTTCAGAAAGCAGGGATAAGTTTTTAATTACTTAATGAATCTTATCTGAGGGCAGGGCAGACTAAACCTATAATTGATAGGGAAACAGCAGTCACTCCTACTAGCTGAGAGGGAGGATTGTTGGTGTTTTGTCTGTATTCAGATGTGAATTCAGAGTGGTCTTGTTTTCGTCTTGATCCATCATACTCACAGAATGGCCTTGTCTGATGTTGATGTCCATGAAATTGTCTGTATGCAGGAGGAGAATGCCAAAACCTCACTGAAAGCACTCTGCCAGCTCATGGGTGTCAGGGTTCTTTTCTCTTTCTCACTATCTTAATGAAGCTCATTTCTGACTGGTGTGGATGACCCCTTGTGAAATCTCCAGTCCTGTCTGTTCAATTATTACTTCCAGCAGCAACATCTGAACCCTGAAATTAACCAGGGGCTCATAAAACCATAATTATGATTACAGCATGAATATAAAATTAAATTTAATTAAGGTTAAAAATGGAAGGATGCCCAACTCAATTGTGAAGATAAATAAAGAAGAAAATTGCATTCTTCTTTTTGTTTTGTTTTGTTTTGTTTTTTTGCGGTACGTGGGCCTCTCACTGCTGTGGCCTCTCCCGTTGCGGAGCACAGGCTCCGGACGCGCAGGCCCAGCGGCCATGGCTCATGGGCCCAGCCGCTCCGCGGCACGTGGGATCCTCCCGGACCGGGGCACGAACCCGTGTCCCCTGCATCGGCAGGCAGACTCTCAACCACTGCACCACCAGGGAAGCCCACATTCTTCTTTTAACTTCTAGGTTTTAAATGTCTATTTTTACAAGTAAAACTGGCCAACAGTAATGTGTAAATTTCATCATATTCATAGGATACAAGGCCAAATTTGGGAAAAAATTGATGGGAGACTATGAATTCTCTTATACTCTAAGCCCATTATAAAGAACGAGAGGAAGAAAGATGGCAAGTCAAGTACCCCCTGTAGAGGCCTCCGGAGAAAGGGGTGGGGATGAGTGCACAGACTCCTTCCCTGTCTGTTCCTAACCACTAGTCACTACCCACACGAACCTCACAGGGCCCAGGGAGCCCCTGTGCCCTGGAATTGGAATCTGGAGGCCTCCAAGCTACTTGTGTCATAACCTACACATGTCTTTATCTTCTCCCAGATGACCCTGCAGTGCTCTGAAGAAGTACCACAGGTCACATTAGTTTCTGTGAGGTGCATACAATTCTTATCCCACTACCTCAAAGTCAGCAGTATTTTTGCCTATGAGTGCCATAGTATATGGGATTGCGGCACTAACCATTGTTTGCAGTGTTAGCAAGCACAGGTGATGAATGCAGCTTAAAGCAATTGTCAGGACATAGCAACTGTACATAACATTTGGTTTTATAATTCTAAAAATAATTCTATACCTGATGGAAATGTAAGTGATTATGAAACGAATCCCTATACTTCTAGGAAGTACTGCTCATTTTTCACATCTAAGTCTCCATTATTCCTGAGCTCAAACCCAGATTAACAGTCACTGCACAACCTGCCTGCAAGAATCAGTGTTCACCTTGAGAACAGAACAAATGATTAGATCAGTGAGTCTGTGATGCAGAAGATAGCTGATGTGCTATTTTTAAAACTTGTCACTGGTATAAATCAACTATACCCCAATAAAATTAAAAAACAAAAACTTGGGCTTCCCTGGTGGCGCAGTGGTTGAGAGTCCGCCTGCCGATGCAGGGGACACGGGTTCGTGTCCCGGTCCGGGAAGATCCCACGTGCCGCAGAGCGGCTGGGCCCGTGAGCCACGGCCGCTGAGCCTGTGCGTCCAGAGCCTGTGCTCCGCAACAGGAGAGGCCACAACAGTGAGAGGCCCGCATACCACAAAGAAAACAACAAAAAAAACAACAAAAAAAACTTCTCACTAGTAAAATAATCCACATTTGCAGAAATTCCTTATAAGGAGGGACTATCTCAGTAGCTGAAAAATGGACAAACCTGGAGTGGTCAGATTCCTTCACATTCATTTGATGTGGAAATCAAATACTTTGGCTAGAAAGAAAACTGCACTGTCAAAAACTGCTCAAAATATGTTGCTGATTCTACCCTATGCATCTTCATGGTTTACACCAAACAGAAGTCCCTCTTTGTGAACCTTCGATTCTATGTCTGATCAATAGACAGTGGAAAGGAGACTGTGTAAAGGGAAGAAGCACAGATTATTGGGCTGTGGAGGTACTGGCGGGCTGAAGATGCCCAAGAAATCTGAGAAAGGACCCTAAACAGAGAGACAGACAAGGAGCAGATGATTCATTCACTCCACAATTACCTTAAAGGTTGATCCTGTCTATACCATATCTATGCTGAAATAGCCACACAGCACACAGCTCTACTAGACAGGAAAAACTCACAGAGGAAAAAATTCTGCCTCTTTGGATACCATGGACCTCATGCCTTAGCTTATCTGTTTCGCTTCTGAGGAAGCTTTGTGAAGAAACTTGGAGTATAATTTATGTGAATGGAACACAAGACACTTGGGTTCTCAAAGGTTTATGTATGTCAGAATCACCTTGAGGGCTTGTTAACACATTGATTAGGGGGCCAACTCCTCGACTTTCTGGTTCATTACATCTGGAGTGGGAGTTCTGAATTTGCATTTCTAACAAGTTGCAAGGACGCTGAGGCTACACGTTGGGGCCTGCCCCTTGAGACCCACAGGTCTAATTCTTCACTCGATTATTAGTTTCTGAGTTCTCTGAGGGCAGGCCTCTTTCCTAACCCGAGGTCTTAATGGGTTTGCTCAATAAATGATTGTTAGGGAGTGAATAAGGAAGCACAGAGAGACGAAATGGCAGGCCCAAATTGGATGTTTCTCTCTGTTTAGCCAGGCCAAAGTGGGGAACTATTAAGGAGGATGACAGTGGCCAGAGAGATCTGTCATTGTAAATGTGAAAGGTACCAAATTACAGTTTATGACTAATTAGAATTTGTATGAGTGTTTTACAAAACCGCTCCAAAGGATTCATTAGAAATTTTCTGTATCCTTTTTTCTGACTGCTGTGGCAAAAGTACTTAATGGAATTACCTTTACAAGTGTATTAATTTATTCTACCCTGAGGATATTATATTCAGTGATTTGGCAAAACTAATCTGAATAACAGACACACAGTTACTAAGACTAGGCAAATTTTCCAGTAGAGACATACTTAGCCATTTAGAACAAATGAAGGTTGAGGTATAAAGATTAAAGAATGGCTGTAATGTCCAAAAGAGGTACTAGCAAGTGTTTACAGACAGAGCAGCACAAATTGACTAAAATGCAAAGCTAAAATTTGTGCTGACAAAGAAAACTGTCACAAGGGGGCAGAAAGCCCACCACCACCACTACCAAGAAGTCTTCAACCACCAACAGATGCTCAGGTTCAAGAGATGTTCTCCATACATGTGTCTCCTAAGGATGTATAAGCAAGAAACACACCTGTTCAGGGCCTTTGGTTCTCTCCGGTGGAGTCAGGCAGTGACTGCCATTCACTTCCATTCTGCCAATGAAATATCCAGTGTGTACTGTCCCTTTGAAAATTCTAAAATCTACCCCACAGACCAGAGTTGAAATCTCGCAGCCTACAGGGACCAATATAAATGAGTGAAATTGAGAGAATATAAGGTAATAGGTAGTCATGGGTCTCGGTTAACCAAAAACTCTATGTTCTATTTAAAGGGGATGCTCTTTTCCAGCTCCAGGAGATTGCTGCATTATGGGATGTGATCCCAGTGTTACCAGATCTCCCAATTTTCCAAGAGGGATCAGAACTTGGAATTTCATGTAAAGTTTCCTGTTAAAATACTGTGTGACCCAAACAAAATATGTTTGCAGGTAGGATGAGGCTGCCATCGTTCCATTCAGGACCTCTCCTTAGACTACAGGAAGCCCTGTTTCCCTAGTTATGTCACTGCTTACTTCTGGATATGTATTCTGTCCCCTCCCTGAAGAGCACTCCTTCCATTTTCAAACTCTCTCATAGGCTCAGAATTCTTCCCCTAATTCCTGAAGGACAAGAGGTAGATCATGGTTCCATCAGAAATTCTTTGATCACTTCATATGTTAAGATACTGTCCATTACTGATGTATTCGCCATTGGTGGTGAGTGGGGGTGGCCTGATGTCACATAGCCTGAAGCTGACTTAAGGGGTAGAAGCTTGGGTTCTATTCCCCTTGCTTCCCCTCACTTTCTCCTCACCCCCATCATTCCATCTCAGGCTGCTGGAACAATATTCTGAAAATGCATGTAGGCTCCAAGAAAGAAAGCACTTTACCTAATTACTTAGAGTATGAAGACTATCAAACCACAGCTGGAGAAAACCAGGGTACTGGGGAAAAAAAACAAAACTGAATCAAAGAATTAGAAGGTTTGAAGACAACTCTGCTTAATTCTTCCAGGCCAGGTGCAATTAAAAGATAGACAGCAGCGCTTGTACTAATCCTGCAGGTCAGTGTGGTCTAATGCTTCTAGTTCCTTCTCTATCTCATTCCTCTTCATTTCTCGGAAGAGGAACAAGTGAGGGGAAAGGAAGGGGGTTGGATATATTTTTCTTGAGGGTTTATTTACCTGTCTATTCACTGAACCAATATTTATTACCTTCATTTGTTATGCATGGAGCTTACAGTCTACGGAGTGAGACAGAATAAAAAAGCAAATTTTAAAAATCACACACAAAAAGCAAACAACTTATAGATTGTAAAAAGCGTAATCTAGCAAATAATCAAGATAATGCAAACAATCACATTTAGCTCACAAGTATATTTTGTGTCTCCATACTCCCTACCTAGGGTAGGAGCAGGTAGGTGATGTCCTTTTTTGGAGGGATTCCAACAGGGAGGGGTTATGTTCGCTCTAAGTCCTGGGCAGGCAATGGTGGGGTTACTCTGGTGGTCTACTTTATGCTCTTACAGGGGATGTCAAACCCCAAGGCCCTGTAGACCTAGTGATGCTGGGACCCACTTCTCCGCTGGTGGGTTCCTGGAGCAGCTCTGAGTTCCTGGAGGAAAGAGGGACTCCAGGTACCGGTGGAAGTTCCAGAGAAAATATAATTATCCCACAGAAAGTCATATACTCAGCAGTTTAGCAGGAAAACCTGGGTGTCCTAGCTGGAAGCTGAATCAATGTTCACTTCCAACACCTTTCAAGAAGATAATCTGCTGACAAAGGATCCAAGTTTAAACCTTCCCCCTTCCTGTACCCACCTCTGCCCACCTTGCTGTAGAGCAAGAGAACCCTGTGTGCTTGTAACACAAAAGGACAGAAGAAGAAAGGTTGTTCTGTCCTATGCAGAGAGCTCAGACCCTGGGAGAAAGCGCAGGCTGCAGACTGGAGCGACGGAGTCTCGGGTTGGTATGTCAAAGCAGCGGGCATTTACTAAACATCCCCAGATATACTACCTTGAGAACCACTGGACAATGTCTACACTCAGAGGGGACTTCCAGAAAGTTAATGAGAAGGCTAAGGGTGTGCGCCTGGACGTCGCATGTGTTTGTTGTGTGTGTGGCCAAGTCTGTTCTACTATCTTCCTTTCCAGAGGATGGATTCAGACATTCAGTCTTTCGTTGTACTGACAAAGTCTTAAGTGAAAAAGCCTTCCAGGCAATCATAGTTTTTAAACCTTTTTCAGCCTCACTTTTGAGAAATAGTCTAGCTCCTATAAATCGTGTGGTCGCTGTGACTTTAATTCTCACATCTGCCCAATCCCTGAGGAAATATGTTGGTGTAATTTGTGATCACACTCCAGCCCCCACCCGCATGACCATCTTACCCTCTTCCAACCAACAGCCGAGGTTCTCTATAAGGATACACAGAGCACTCCTCTATGTCTTTCTCACAATTACAGGAAAGGTTATGATTCCTAAACTGAGCAAAACTAAGTAAGCGGCACTAAGTAAGCGTAAACAAAACTTACGTTTGACTGAGCCTGTGTATTGTACACAAGCCCCAGATTTGTAGGACAGTCATATAACATTCACAGGACAGTTCAAATGTGGCCTCACTTCAGCGCCAGCATAGGGCCCAGCACCAAGAAAACTTACAATAAATATGTATGTAATAAATGTTAAGTAAATCATTTGACTGAATATTTTTAAGGTCAGAGACTAGTCCATGATATGAAAGATCTTTTAAGTGGCTATATTTGTCATGTTCAAAGCGAATTTTCAATGAGAACTCAATAAACATCAAAAAATAGGTGAAAATATAAAACAAAATGCTTAAATGCCTATATGCCCCCAATAACAATAATGACTTTGGGGTGTGCATTCATACCTATTGGCTATTTTCCTATAGATGACAAAGCACTACTTACCCATGATTTACTTCTGTTTAGAAACACCCAGTTTCTGGCAATGACAAGACCTCTTCTTGGAAAAGAGAGTTTTCAAAAACACTTATCATATGAGCGTCTCTAAAAGAGTTTTTCTTAAAGTAAGGTCCACCTGCCAATTGCATTTAGCATTATATGGAGTAATTGTTTAAAATGCAGATTCCTAATCAACCATCTTATCTGAATCTAATCTCTGAGGAGTCAGGAATCTACATTTCTAACCCTTCTATTGATTCTCATACATTTTGAAGTTTTAGAACCACTGCACTAAGACCTTGAGGGTAGAGAAAGATAATTTCCAAAAAGAAGCAAAAAAATGCATTGAACTTATGAAGCCTCTTTGTAGATACAGAAGGATTTTGCAAGCATTAATGACTCCATTTTTCTTTCGATGGGCACTGAAACATAACCATTACCCACTCTAAGGTTTGTGCTAGACTAGACTGAACTGGGGTGAGCACGGGCTCCTACATTGTCCCCAGCTGTGAAACGGTTCCAAAGTTGAATTTGACTCAAAGGTCTGTTGGGAACTCAGACATACTGATTAGCCCAGTAAGAAAATATCAGCCCTACTAGAGAAGCTAGAGAATCTCAGAAACCCATCCTGTACTTCCAGGGCTCTGAGGACCCAGCCTGGAGTGGGGTTGGTCTCCAGGGAGATGAACAGGCATGCACAGTGGCAAAGCACTAACAGAAGGGCCTGGCTGTGGCTTTGCTCTCCCAATACACGGGGGCAGCAGCTGCCGAGTGTCCATAAACGCGGCTGGACCTCAAAACCGGAGTGAATCACATTCTGCATCCTCAGCTGATCACCAGCCCAGGCACACTCCCTTAAAGGACCCAAACGGGAAGGTCAGAATCAGGGGTGATTAGCTGTGGTGCTAGCATAGAACGTGAACTTCCTTCTCTTCAACATCTCCATCACGACATAATGTTCATCTTTATCTCGAAATGCTGGATTTCCCTATTCATAGTATGATGTGAAGTCCTCGAAGAGATAGGGGTTGGGGTATGTGAGCTCTACCAGTGGGTTTGAACCGGTTGCTCCCACCCCTTCACACACCACTCTGTATCTCTTGGGAACAAATAGAATAAAACCTTACATGTATTAGGGTACAAAACCAACACTTACGCTAAATTAGCAAAACAAATACAAAAACTGCAAGGTTGGGTTTGTTTTTTTTTAACATCTAGAAATAGGGAATCCTTCTATACTGGTATAATCCTGCTGAGTTTATGAAGACAGATGGGAAATTAAGAGAAACTTACATTACCTGGGGAAGCAACCTAAGGTTATTTTAACACAGTTTGCAACCAACATTCATCTCTGTAGACCACTTAATCATGTCAGTCACAAGAAAACAAAGATAGAATTCTCATTCTCAAATTCCCTTTCTTGTTGTGATCCTACATGGAAAATATATTCTCATTTGTAAGTGGGAGAAGAAACCATTTGCTTTCAGAGGAAAGAATTATTAGAATAGGATATATTCCGAATGCCATAACAATTTGTTCTCTCATTTTTGGAATAAAAATAACTACAGAATAAAGACACACATGTTACAGAAATAAATATGTGTAATCTGCACATATGTGTAAGTCTGTATTTTTGTCTCCCAATCTCTACTTCATCCACATATGTACATATAATATATACAATATATATACACATATAATATATACAAGTCCCATTGCCTTATTTCATAGGGCAATCATACTTGAACCTGGAAGAAACCTTAGTGTTCAATCTATCCATTTCACAGGTCAGCAAATGAGGCTAGAAGGTTCAATGTGATTTCTGCAAGGCTACATGCCTATAAGGTCATGCAAGAAAGAATATAAAAGCTTAAACTCCCCAACTCCTGGCCCAATACTGTTTCCAAAGGACCATAGGGTCTTTCTTCCCTAAGGTCTCTACTGAGATCCCATACTGTACCAGTCAGAATGGCCATCATCAAAAAATCTACAAACAATAAATGCTGGAGAGGGTGTGGAGAAAAGGGAACCCTCTTGCACTGTTGGTAGGAATGTAAATTGATACAGCCACCATGGAGAACAGTAGGGAGGAGTTTCCTTAAAAACTAAAAATAGAACTACCATATGACCCAGCAATCCCACTACTGGGCATACACCCTGAGAAAACCATAATTCAGAGAGAGTCATGTACCACAATGCTCATTGCAGCTCTATTTACAATAGCCAGGACGTGGAAGCAACCTAAGTGTCCATCAACAGATGAATGAATAAAGAAGGTGTGGCACATATATACAATGGAATATTACTCAGCCATAAAAAGAAACGAAATTGAGTTATTTGTAAGTGAGGTGGATGGACCTAGAGTCTGTCATACAGAATGAAGTAAGTCAGAAAGAGAAAAACAAATACTGTATGCTAACACATATATATGTAATCTAAAAAAAAAAAAAAGGATCTGAAGAACACAGGGGCAGGACAGGAATAAAGATGCAGACGTAGAGAATGGACTTGAGGACACAGGGAAGGGTAAGGGTAAGCTGAAACGAAGTGAGAGAGTAGCATTGACTTATATGCACTATCAAATGTAAAATAAATAGCTAGTGGGAAGCAGCCGCATAGCACAGGGAGATCAGCTCAGTGCTTTGTGACCACCTAGAGGGGTGGGATAGGGTGGGTGGGAGGGAGACACAAGAGAGAGGGGATATGGGGATATATGTACACATACAGCTGATCCACTTCGTTATACAGCAGAAACTAACACAACATTGTAAAGCAATTATACTCCAATAAAGATGTTAAAAAAAAGTATATAAGAAAAAGGAATGTAAAAAAGCATAAAAAGTACTTTTATTGCTCCATCTGTAACACAGCCTGGGTATGGAAGACATCCCAATGGTGTGATCGAGTTAGAATAAACACTGCCCTCCTGCTGCTTCTAGAGATGGCACTGCCCCCAAATCATTCAGCCCTGACAAAATTGATACTGTTGAAAACATGCATCTGCAGGAGGTGAGTAAAAATCAATGATTTCAGATCTTAGAGTCATTTGACATTTCTTATAGCTCTTGGCAAATTCCATTCAGTTCTGTACAATAAGAGTTTACTGAGCCTTACATCAGAGGTAGCCGGTGCCCTGCCCACAGTCCCTTGGCACTCACTGTTTTCTCACAGTGATCCTCTGCCTGAGGGCTTCCTGAGATGTGGGAGTGTGCTGGATGCGTGCAGGGCTGGCCAGAGCGCCCAGGAATCAATGTCCCTTGGAGTAAACCTCAAACAATGATGCAGCTACCATATGATAAATACTGCAGCTTCCTCATGCCTCAATTGAGATCACTCTGAGGCGTCTCCTAGGCGGCCTCTTAGGAGTCTCCAGCATGCACTGAGCCCAGTGCTTCACCCTGGGAACCTGCTCTCACCATGTCTTAGCTTTATTCCTTTCCCATTTCTAACAGGTACTTTCAAACTACTTGCACTCAAATCTTTGTTTTAGGGTCTGTTCTGGAGGAATCCAACCTAAGACAAGCATATATGCTCTGTACAAATCACTTTTCTGTAATAGGTATCAGAGGTCTGAAGAGGAAAAATATACCACCCTAGCCCTCAAAAGATAAGACCTCTAGGAATGTAACCACAAAGGTAAGACAAGAGAAGCCAGAGAAGACAGAGTACACAGAGTACACAGAGTACTTTGGGAGAAGACTGGGGATATATATAATACAACAAAAATATGTTCACTAATGAAGGACTCTCACAATAAAAAGTGGAATTTGCCGTTAAGGAATCAGCATGAAATTCTCTACACCAGGAAGGCATCAAACAACCTAAGTAGTAACGTTCCACACATCAAAGAAAAAACCAAGGTGCTGATTTCACTTGGAAATATGTTTTGGAGGATTTGTCATTACTTACAACGCAAGCTTGAATGATCAATCTAAAAGGAAAGATTTTATACAACCCAGGGTTGTTTTTTTTTGTTTGTTTATTTGTTTGCGGTACGCGGGCATCTCACTATTGTGGCCTCTCCCGTTGCAGAGCACAGGCTCCGGACGCGCAGGCTCAGCGGCCATGGCTCACGGGCCCAGCCGCTCCGCGGCGTGTGGGATCTTCCCGGACCGGGGCACGAACCCGTGTCCCTTGCATCGGCAGGCGGACTCCCAACCACTGCGCCACCAGAGAAGCCCCCCAGGGTTGTTTTTTAGTGCCAAGGGCAGGTACATAAAGCCCTAAACTGGCTGGACAAGATCAATTGGCTATTTTGCATCTTGTGCCTGAAGAGTGTCAGAACTGTCTTCTCCTTCAGTTCTGTCAAAATAGACTAATTTCCGTGGAAGGCAAACAGTTAAATTTTGTGTATGTCACTAGGCTGAAAGTCAGCCATTTGGGTTTTCACTTGAGCTAGAGACTATGCCAAGGTCAGCCAAACGTTTGCAGATTGCAGACACCAGCTACACAGCCTCCTATAAATACCTCTCCTTCAGCCCAAGACAGTTACTGAGTAAAAATGACAGAACAGAGCGAGTTGAATAAAAGTAGATAAGAAACCTTAGGGCATTCCTGAGCTGATAAAATGCTGGCTGTTTCATGGTGTGTGGTTCTAGCTGGGCTGTCTTGTGAGCTAATGAGTAGTAAAGCATCTACCTGCCATGTGCCAGGCACCTTAAAAACACTATTTCAGCCTTAAAACAATCTAATGAACCAGGTATTATTAGTATTATTATTATTACCCTTTAACAAATGAGAAAACTGCAACTTGGAGATGCTTAGTAAGGTCTGACAGCTGTTTTGTCAGACCCTCAAATTCAAACTTCTCCCAAATTTCATGCTTTAGGGCTGGAAAGAAAGCACACCAAATTTCAGCTTCACAGTGTCCTGTCTTAGGACATGCCAAAGGTAAGTTTGAACAATTGAGCCCTCAACTGTTTGGTCAAATAACATGTAGTTCCAGTGAAAATGAGTGTTTAAAATTTTTTTTGTTGTTTTTGTTGGCTAAGCATTCTTTTGTCTACTATCAAAAGAAAATTAATTCCTCAGTTATCTAAATTACATGTAGTATACACGGAATTAATATTTATCTCCAGAAAAATCTGAAGCTTTTCAAAAAAAAGCTGCAGGATTTAATATCAAGTGATTAGGATACTTTCGGAAGGATGGTGAGCACATTAAACTTCATAAGGGGATGTACACCCCCACAAAAATAATAGCAAACAGTGTGAAAAATAAAATTGCCTGAATTGACTCAATTTTTTTTTCCCATGGAAAAACCCTCTTGTTTATTTGATTAAACAAAAATAAAATAAGCTGCATAGGAACAATTTTAAAGTCCAAAGAGACACCAACTTTGTTTTAAGGCTGCAGTAGCTGATACAGCATCTCCTTGCTACCTTCTCCAGCCTTCCCTGTGGACCAGAGCGATACATTCAGAAGCCTGTTAGCTAACACAGGAGTTTTTGAACATTTTTCCACTGGTTCTTCACCTGCTCATTGCCTGTCATGCCTGAGGCCTGCAGTATATCACTTAAGATTTAAAAGTAAAAATCCAGAGGGCAGGAGAAAAAAAAAAAAAACCCACCCCAAACAAAAACCCACCTTAAAGGTTTGGGGGAAAAACCTTTGTTTCCCCATTCTCCACTTAATTGACGGGATCCGCACCACCACCGCGATGCCCATTTTTAAAAGTGTCAAGAGGCAGTCAGCACCCAAGTGGGCTTGCAGCATGGTTTCTGCAGCCCGGGCAGTTATTGACTCAATTTTAATTAGGTGGATTTAATTAAATTTCCTTTATCAAATCTCTTAAAAATTTTTTTTCACCCTCCATTCTTCAAATCTTATCCCCTAATTTCGCTGGAATAAAGTTGTCCTACTCCACATACAGTATATTCTCTGCCTTAGTCTGGGATCCGCTTCCCCCCACCCAAGTGGACCTTGAGACAGTGATGTGGGTGCAAGGAGTTTATTTGTGAAGTGACCCAGGAAGCACCTGAAGGAGGGGGAAGGGAGACAAGGAAGGGAGGAGAGCCAGTGAAGGTGCATTAGTGAATAGGTTACCCCTAGGGGTAACTGGCATTCTACTTCGCTGGGAACCTCTCAGAGACTATGTGAAACTCCCTTCAGAACAGTCCTGCTGAGGAGTGAGGAAGGTAGACAGTTTATCCACCATCATGGCCTTCTTCACTGGTCAAGGGGAACTGAAGGTAACCCCCCCAGCAATCATGGCCTCCTTAACTTGTTAGGCCTAGCATGTTTCTACAGCTAGAGAATGGCCTCTAGACAGAGGACAGAGAAACCTGTATGTCTGTTCAGGACTGTTTGCAAGTGCCCTGGGTCAAGGAAAAATGGGCAGGGTGCTGCCCGCATTTGCTGCACTGTGTCTGTCTACAATGAATTGCTTTATTGATCGACTTAGTTTTCAACTTTACTGGACATAATGACCTGAAAGACATAGAAAAATACGTATCTCTAGCCCCCTGCCCCCATTCTGATTAAGATCAGTAGTTGGGTTCAGGAACCTGAATTTTAACAAGCACCCAATTGTTCCAAAGCAAGGGGTCCCTGGGCCACTGTGTGAAAATACTGTGCTAGTGTCGACACAGACCATAAATTCATCCCATGTGTGTTAACCAGTGTCTGGGAGAGAAAAATCTCTAAATTGGCCACAGATGGATCTTACTTCCCTATGTCCCATTTTTTCAAATATAAGCTGTTGCTTGTAAGGGGAATATAATGAGAGTATGTGTATGGTTAGCACTTTGGCAGTCTAATTCTGGAAAATCACTTTAAATATAGATGCAGCCAACTGATCATGGGTCAGGGGCAAAATTACCAGATACCCTTACGGTGGAGTGACCATGCTTTTCCAACAAGATGGTGTGATGAGTAGGAGTGAATATAGGGGGAAAATAAGAAGAGTTGACATTGAAACAGAAAATGAAGTCATTGTACCTATATGTGTTGGTCAGGATTCTTAGGAAAAAAATATCTTCAAGTCTTTGTTACAGGGAGCTTGCATATAAACCAGTGCAGCTTTGGGAAGCATCAAAGCCAGACCAACTGTTGAAACCATCTTTTTCAAAGTTTCCTGGGTTATGATAAAAGGTGACATGGTACTTCTAAATGCAATTGGCTATGCTCAGAATTTTTTTGATGAAGTATTGTTCCTTTCACGTTCTTCTCATCTGTCTGATACATATTATGGAGAGAGGGCAATGAGGGCCCTAGGGCCATGACACTTGTTCGTCTCTCTAAGAATGATGTTCTACAGTCTGGAGAGAGATGGTATCTATTGTAAATAGTGCAGATCTGAGCTCATGTTTCCTCTCCTTGGTTCCAGGTTCTCATCATCACTTCTCTCTGACATTTCCTGTTATCAGATAAGGTATAAACTTAAAATATCCGGAAGTATCCTGGTTTCCCAAAGCCTTTCGGATAAATACATTGCTTAATATGGCCTGCAAGGTACTTCATGACCTGGCCTCTGTCTGCCTTGCCAGTCTCCGCTGTCACTAATCCCTGTCTTATCCTTTAAGCTCCAGCCTTATTAAAACTCTTCCAGCTTTTCAATTCTCTGTAGATCCTTAGTTCTTGGCTCACGCCAAGCTGTCTCTTCCTCCTAGAAGACTCCCCCCTCCTCCTTTTCCTTCAGTTGAGTGAACACTCATTAGTCTTCAGGTATCGCGGTAAATGAACTTTCTCTGGGATGCCTCCCCAGCCCCTTTGGAAGGTGAGTCAGAGCTGTTATAGGAATCTTTGTAGGCCTTGGGATCTAACACTTTTGAAGGCTCCTCCTCACATCACATTGAAGTAGATTCAGATATAATACATTATACATAATTGTTCTTGCTATAAATATTAGGAGATGATTTTTATATTTCTGCTTTTGAAATTATTTGGCTATGAATAATTTAATTTGCTATTGATTATGACAGGGCCAAGAGTTACAGGTTTGGTTGATAACTCAGTTAATAACCAGCTGTGTGACCTTAGACAAGTCACTAAACCTCTCTGAATCTCAATTATCTGATCTGAAACAAGAGAGATTTGCAAAGTGATCTAGGCCCCCATTTAGCACTAAGAGCCTTTATTCTTAACTGTGAGGAGAGATATTTTTGGTGCTGCTAAATGTCTGGGGGTAGGAGTGGGACAAGGATTCTTTACTCCACTGACATAACAGGCAACAAGGAGATACAGCCACTGGTAGGCACTCTGGCCAGAGCTGCCAGTTGAGTAGAAAAAGACAGTTCCACAAATATGTGTAGAAAAGACAGTAGTTCTAAAACTGAAAATAAGAACAATCATTATTTTATATAATGAACAATCTAATATACCACCCTATAACCAGAGAAAAATCCAGGGCACTCAAATATATTTTCCTAAATATGTTTTTCTAAACAAGACTGACAATTGAAGCATGACTATATTTATAGTAATGCCCCCAAGGTTTCTGTTGGTGACAAACATGTAGTACGTGCTGTAAAAAAATAAGCCAGTGTTAGAAAGAGCAACCCTCACTATTGTTTCAATTAATTCTACACTGAGACATGATATGACACTGCAGATTTTTTGTGAATGAGTTGAAGTTACAGAAGAAGTAGCCTGTTTCTATCTTCGTACAAAGGTATTTTCATATTTCGTACTATACACATCAATAACTTAGTGTAATCTTAAAAGGGAGTTATTTTTTCTCTGATAGAAAAAGTAATCAAGTTCTATGCAAAGAATGTACTTCTAATCCCAACACCCAGAGACGAACACTGATTTTTGCACATCCCTTTTCTTTCTAGGCAGCTATATAGCCACATATGCATATTTCCAAAATGGCATCACGTTTTACAGCTGTGCTGCAGAATTTGAATGGAGAGGTTATCTGGCTTGGAGGCTACAATATCTACTGCCATGACCCGAACACACCTGGCATGTCTGAGAAGTCAATGCAGCTGATGGTCCACAAAACAACATTTTCCATGAACTAATCTGCATGGAAAAAGGGGAAGGAAAAACACGAATAGAGGAGACAAGTGTGTCTGCCTTAGGTTTTGGTTCTTCCACGAGTACGTGGATTCAGTCAGGTCTGAGTCCTGTGAACAGAAGGCTGTAGAGACACAGCAGCTCCCCCTGATGTTCAGGTGACCAAGTGAAACATCAAGTTGGGAGCAGGGTTTTCTCCTATCCTCTGTGTACACAAGTACCAGTGGCTGAGATATTAGCATCCCCCATGGGAGCAAAGCCAGCAGTGGTAGGGATGAGGCACCTTTTTTTTTTTTTTCAGATGTTGGGGGTAGGAGATTATTAATTAATTTATTTATTATTTTTGCTGTGTTGGGTCTTCGTTTCTGTGCGAGGGCTTTCTCTAGTTGTGGCAAGCGGGGGCCACTCTTCATCGCGGTGCACGGGCCTCTCACTATCGCGGCCTCTCTTGTTGCAGAGCACAGGCTCCAGACGCGCAGGCTCAGTAAGTAGTTGTGGCTCATGGGCCTAGCTGCTCCGCGGCATGTGGGATCCTCCCAGACCAGGGTTCAAACCCGTGTCCGCTGCATTAGCAGGCAGACTCTCAACCACTGCGCCACCAGGGAAGGCCGGGATGAGGCACCTTTATGTGGCTTCTTTGCTTGAGAAAATGGATATGCATGGCTGGAGCTGATGAACAAAATTCTCTAATTCTCTGGGTAACAAGAGCCCAGAGACTGCTTCATGAGCATTGGTATCAATCCCAGGCTTAACCAGGGAAGACTGGAGAGCTTCTGGAATCCTCCATGAGCAGGTGTGAGCAATAGACAGTAGAGAACAGACTTGCGGTTGCCAAGGGGGAGGGAAGGATTGAGATTTTGGGATTAGCAGATGCGAACTAGTATATATACGATGGATAAACAACAAGGTCCTACTGTATAGTACAGGGAGCGATATTCAATATCCCGTGATAAACCATAATGGAAAAGAACATCAAAAGGAATGTATATATATGTATAACTGAATCACTTTTCTGTACAGCAGAAATTACAGAACATTGTAAATCAACTATGCTTCAATTAAAAAAGTGTGCTTTTGGGGTCAAAAGGGGAGTATAAAGTCTTGAAGATTTTGGGACACAGTGCCAAGCTGCTTCTCCCTACAGATTGCTATTTCAACATTCCTATAAATTATAATTTTTATATGCTATGAGATAGATTTGAATTCGAGGGTTTTTTTTTTTGTTGTTGTTGTTTTAGAATAAATGATCATAACATTGCATTGGTTTAAAAATTAGGCTTGAATCCTAATTCCAAGATTACATCAAGAGAAATACAAAGAGTTTGGCCAGCCACACATATCGGTGACAACGTAGACTGCTTCATATTATATTTAAAGGATGAATTTTATAAGAAAAATGCATCACAATGCAAAGAATGAATTCACCTGCAGCCTGTGCAAAATAATATACTGCAGTAGGGACACGATGTTTTTATAGCTCTTGAAGAATATAACTGTTCAGTCCAGAGTCTGTCATTATTTTGGCATGATTGTCTGGGCTCGTGACCCATAGGGTGGAATGTAAAATTCTATGAGGATCAGAGGATCATGAAGAATGCTTGGTTTAAGGTGCTATGTCAATTATTAGGGAAACTGATAGGAAGCATGCTACCACATTGTGTACAGCATGGGAATAAGGTGGTCTGGAAAACGACACCAAGTAGGTGGCTGAGTTAAGGAAAGCATTCTTGGGTAGAACCTGGGAAACGGCACTTGGGTGTGGATGGTTCTCAACATTGGTATTTTGATAATATGAAAAATAGATACCTAAATATTGGCATCGTCCTTTTGCCCCAGTACTGCAAACAGTAGTCAAAATGATGATTAAATAAGGAAATGCATGGGAAAGTACTTTATAACGTGCATTTGTCATTGCAAGTTTTAAAAGACCACAGATTTTTCATTACTTTGTTTGAAACCTTACCCGATAACATCTCAATATATTCTAAAAACATTATCCCCCTAAGACCAGGAATGTTGCATATCTGAGGATTAATCTGCCAGAGTTCCTCTCTAATTGTCAGGGGTTTGGTGTCCATGTATATGTGTGTGTGAGTACGTGTTTGGTTAGTTTTATTTTTCATCTTTGTTGATTTTGTTTTATATTGGGTAGAATCTGTTATTTTAAATTATTTTTATGCTAACATTTATTAACCACTTATTACTTAACAAGCACTTTCAGGCGCATTACCTCATTTCTCAAAAGTGCTCAGGAAGAAGCTGTTTCTATTTCCACTTCACAGATGAAGCAACTGAGGTTCAAAGAAGGTGCGCAAGTTTCTAGCAGCAGTAAATGGCAGAGCCAGGACTCAAACCCAGTGCTTCTGACATCAAGTTATTTTCTCATTCTACTCTACTATGTATGAGGATAAGATTTTGATACTTTCTCCTTGCAAGAACCAGCAGAGTTTTTTTCTTTTTCTTTTAAAAGGAGAAAAAGATCTCAATGTGACTTAAATATAAATGCAATCTAAGACTCAGAAACAAGGCAATCAGAGCTGCTAAATCTTAGCAGCTGCAAGTAAAGAGCAGAAAGCAAGGCCAAGCAACTCTTCTTTTAAAATTTGAGGCGCATGAAACAAAGATACTGAAATGGCACTCATTGTCCAAAAATGATGAGGCGGAATTCCTTAACTTCTGGCCCTGGAGAAAGACACTCAGAATCACCTAGTTCTTGCAGAACATCGTGAGATTATTTACCTTCAGGCTGGGATTTATAGCAATCACCTTGTAGGTTACAGCTGAGAAAAATGAGTTGTCAAAAAAGGCAACGACAATTGCAAGTACAAGCAACTGTCAAAATGATAAAACTGTCACATCTATACATATCAAGCAACAGTTGCATTCATTATGTACAACTCCTGGTACTTAATACTGTCTGCCAAGGAAGCTAAGCTCCATTTAGAGTTTTGCTGTTAGCACAAATATATTTGAAAGAGACTTGACTGAGTTTTTCATGATTTTACAGAGAATGCAGTGAAATTGTCTTGAGAGGAATCCACTGATATCTGGGGAAGATTTGTCAAAAGGGATATCTCAGCCTTAAGTAGTTTGCAAAAGTACACCAGTATTGATTTTGGGGACATGTGAGATCTCAAACAGCTTGTATTCTTATTTTTAGGGAAAAAAATTATACTTCAATGACCAGTTTGAGTGTGTTTTCCCTCAGGGAAATTCTCCGTTTGTAGATCTTCAAGCATGGGAGGTATTGTTGAAATGACAGAGAAAAGGAGAGAGAGAAGGAAAGCATGGAGAGAGGGAGGGGGATCAGAAATATAGTAAAAGAGAGAGACAGAGGTAGGGAAGGCAGAGGGAGAGAAAGAGAAAAATGGACTAAGGACGAAAACCACAAAGAATATTTGATTATTTTGATCACTTTTTTGAAGATACTTTGTTGTACACGTATCCTCACCCAAAATTAATATTATTGATTTCAAGGAGTAAAAATGAGGATGAGGAAGTTGATGTGCTCATGTTCATTTACAGGTTGGTAACTTTCTACCACTTTACCTACACCCTCTGACTTTTCTAGCTTTTGTCTAGTTCAGCATTTGCTCTTTTTTACTTGCTCTAGTAGAACCAGATCAGTGAAGAGATGAAAGCTGGCCAGAAATATTGTTGTGCGCCATATCGGAATTTTAGTGATTCTGAAGTTCCCTCTCATTAGTGATAGAAAAGTTTATATTCCGGCCCTTAAAGTCATTATTCTCTTGTCAAGGGCCTTCCATTTAAGAGGCTTAAGCCAGCATGGAAAGGTACATTTTTTTTTTTTTTTTTTTTTTTGCGGTACGCGGGCCTCTCACTGTTGTGGCCTGTCCCGTTGCGGAGCACAGGCTCCGGACGCACATGCTCAGCGGCCGTGACTCACGGGCCCAGCCGCTCCGCGGCATGTGGGATCTTCCTGGACCGGGGCACGAACCCGTGTCCCCTGAATCGGCAGGCGGACTCTCAACCACTGCGCCACCAGGGAAGCCCGGAAAGGTACATTTTAAGGATTAGCTGACACTGGGAGATGTATACGAGACGTTTTTCTGAATATCTAACATTCGAGGGCTTGGTTTCTGGAAGCACCTGCATTACCCATTGCATATCATACTTCTCAATCTGTTCTGCTGTCCTCGCACTGTTAATCCCCTCATTTCAGCCCATTACCTTCTGTATGGTTTGTGACATTCAAGGATTACCTAGAGCAATGCTCTCCTGACTTGTTACCGTCATGAGAGCTTTCCTGCTGCATGCTGCTTTGTCAGATAGCCTCTCTAGCACTGTTTCAGCCTTCTAAGTGAAAAATTCACCCAGAAGGCAGGCTTCTGCTTTGTCAGCACATTTGAATTTTAGAGACTGGTTGGCATCTATTCTCCTCACCAATTGCCACAAATAAAACACACACCCCCGGCCCCCAGTCAAAATTTTGTGCTCATATAGTTGAAATCACCAAGAAAATACACATCAGTGCTCCACCTGTGGGCACTTTGTTTCTCTCATCCCCGCCCTCCATCTCCCACACATGTTAAACATGGCCCAACAGCCATGGACCTGCAAAAAACTTGGTGAGATCCAAGTTACAGAAACCTAGTTAGTATGTAAAGTATGCAAAAAGAGCAAAACACTTAATGATTTGAGAGAGAAAAATAAGTTCTAAAAAAGTGAGTGTTGAATGAATGAATGCATTCATGGAACAAAGATGGCATGAAAACATTCTAATGCAAACATCTACAAGCAATGGTTAGCGTTTCTTTCTTTTTAATTCACAGGTGAGCTCAATCAAAAAGCATACCGAAAATAAGAGTGGTAACTGAGTAAACTGATGATAGGTGAACCTAAGTGGGACTAGAGAAAGGGGTACATGTCAATCTTAGTAACAAGGTTTGGGTTTTAATGTCCATGAGTATAGGACATCTTGAGGACTTGAGTTGGAACTGAGACTCCTATGTAAAACCCAGAATTCCTGAAAGCTTGCTTTTCACTTCAGAGAAGAAGTGTTCTATGTAAATCCACCTGCTGGCACAGGAAGACTACAAGGAAGATGAACTTTGATTAATTATACTTTGGGATTGTGCAAATTTGACTTACGAATATAGTAGTGTAAACCCAAGAGACACATGCATGTAAAAACTTTCCAAAGAGATACTCTTAAAACCTAAGGTCCAGAAGAATTCTACGGAGGAAGCAAGCTCTGCCGAAAATGAGCTAAGAATAATTAAAAATAGAAATAAACAATCCACCATGAGCTAGAGACAACGGACACAACATACAGGAGGATCACAATATCAGGAATTTCAGAAAAGAGAATAATCTGAAAGAATAAAAAATAAAAACCATAAGCATAGAAATACTATAAAAACAGATTTTTTAAATGCACATAGAACTTCTAGATATTAAAAGAAGATGGGTTAAGAGACATGGACTATAGAAAGAATGAGAAGATCCAACATACATCAAATAGAAAAAGAGAACAGAGAATGGAGGAAGAGAATATTTGAAGATGTGATGTCTGAGAGTTTTATAGAACTGGTATAAACATGGCTTCATATTCAAGATGTAAAACAAGTCCTAGACAGTATAAATACACACTTAGACATGTTACAGTGAATTTCAGGACACCAAAGAAAAATGTAAAAGCAACTGGAGAGAAAAAGTGGATTACCTATTAAGAACGGTAATAAGAGAAAAGAGTTTTTATAGCAACAATAAAGACATGGGATGGAAGGAGAGTGAAATGGATTAACATTATGAAAGTTCTGAGAGTAGAAAATAAACTAGTCAATCTAGAATTCAATGCCAAGAGAGATCACCATTCCAGATTAATTGTAATGTAAAGATGACTTCAGATAAATATTAAGAAGTTTTACAATTCACTAGATCCTTGCTGAAACAACTACTAAGGGATAAATTTCATGAGGAAATTAAATCCTGAAGGAGAAGAATAAAAGGAGGAATGGTAAGAAAAAAACCTCCAAACTGATGAATATGCGGGTAAATCACTGAAGCCCTGACTGAAAAATTAATGAAAAATTTAAGGAAGATATAAAAATCATGAATGACACTCAAGGTCCTGAAGTGACCTAAAAATAGCATTAAAAGAAGCATAGAGCTATTGATTAACCTCAATTTTTCTTGTTTATATATTTAAAATTTAGGACTAAGCTTTAAAAGAATAGAAATAAAATCTATAATTTGTAACATAAAGGGGGATTCAAACAAGGAATCTAATTTAGAAGGCAGAACAGAAAAAATAAGTCCATGCTTATTTATAAGTTAATATTGAAACACCTGAAGTATTTCCTTTAAAATCAGCAACAAGGTATGGATGTCCTCTACCACTGTCTTTATCCAATATTACACTGGGGGCCTTAGCCAAAGCAATAAGAAAAACAAATTAATTGTAACAATCAGAAAAGAAAAAACAGATCTGCTACTACTTGCAGATTATATAACTGAAAAAAAATCTAAGAAATATACAGATACTAGTAAAACCAATAATCAAGTTTAACAAAGTTTTTTCAAGAAAACTGATTTAAAATATTAATATTGTTTCTATAATGAAGCAACAAACAACTGGAAAATGTAATCATCTCCCCACAATTCCACCACTAGGCAATCCAAGGAAAGCCCTTGCACACATGTGCATAGAGACAGAAATAAGAATATTTCCTGCAAAAAAAGAAAAAATAAAAAAGCTGTAAGAGTATAAAACTTAAAAAAAATAAACAACAAAGAATCAACCAAACCATCCCTCAGTAGGTATAGTCACACAATGGGATAAAATGCAACAATTAAAAAGAATGAATTGCCAATCTGGACAAATCTCAGAAACATAATGTTGAATGAAAAGGTAAGTTGCAAAAAGAAAGTTCATTATGGTATCATTTATGTAAAATCTCCCTAGAATATAATTTATGAATATATGGACATGTAGGGAAAATATGCGTAAGAATCATGCAAGGGAATGAAGCCTCTAACTTCATATACATACAACTGACCCTTGAACGATGCAGGGGTTAATCCACATGTAACTTATAGTCAGAACTCCAGATCCATGGTTCCTCCACATCCACGGATTCAACCAACCATGGACTGCGTAGCACTGTAGTGTTTACTATTGAAAAACATCTCCATATAAGTGGAATCGTGCAGTTCAAATCAACATTGTTCAAGGGTCAACTGTAGTTACTTCTGGGTCTAGGATAATAGGACTTCAGCCACAGCTGTAATATTTTATATTCCTTGAAAAAATATTTGAAGCACATATGGCATAATTTTAAGATTTGGTCTTGATGGTAGGTGCAATGATGTCTGTTGTATTATTTTCTCTGTTTGAATCTTTTCATAATTAAAAAGCAATGTGAAGAGATATTTATTGATCATATTGACATTTTAACCAAGTTATTTTTGATCAAGTTTTCTGATATTCCTGTTATAATGCAGGTAAATAATAAGTATTTTCTTTTGTTTCTTTTGTTTTGTTCCCATTGGATCTTACTCAAAGTTTTGTTGCACAATCTCAGAAGAGACTTTAACAATTTTTTTTTTAACCTTTTGACTCCCTTTACCCACTTCTGTCCTCTTCACTGTACCCCCACCTCTGGCAACCACAAATCTGTTCTCTGTATCTATGAACTTGTTTTTTTTTTCCTTTTCAGATTCCACATATGTATTCCACATATTTACATTTCACAATCATACAGTATTTGTCTTTCTTTGACTGACTTGTTTCACTTAGTGTAATGCCCTTGAGATCCATACATGTCACAAATGGCAGTATTTCACTTCTTTTTGATGGCTGAATAATATTCCACCGTATATATACACCACAATTGCATTATCCATTCATCTATTGTCGGACACCTAGGTTGTTTCTATATCTTGGCTATTGTAAATAGTGCAGCAATGAACATGGGGTATGTATAACAATAAGCATTTGATGAATGAAATGCATGAGAATCATGAAAGCCACTTTGAGAGTCACCTCTTCCCTTCTCAGTTTCTACTTTATTCTACTTCACTGCCTCTCTTTCTTTCTCCTGATTGTTTCAGATAAGTCAGTGATATGTCTTAAACCTCTATGCAAAGTAAGAATGACAATACAGCAAGAAAAAGAATAAGCTATCCTTCCTCTCCAAGATTTTTCTTATATTTATGTCTGTGTCAGGTTAAGGCATACAAAGACTAATTTATGTCTTTTGTTGTTTGCTCTACCCATCAAGCTCATCGTTCACACATTAGAGGGCTGAAAATCTTTAGAGACAGAGCTTCCAGAAATAAATTAAATCTCTTACTTTAAGGTTTGTTTCCTGTTCTATTTTTAAGAAAATTTAAAATAAAATTGCTACCAGGAGGGTAAGGATGATGACAGGTGACTTATTCTAAATTTCCCCTAGTTTACTTTAAAATTTTATTTTTCTTATGACAAAAGAGAAAGGGTTTTAACATTGAAAAATATAGTGTTACAGCCTTCTACCATTTCCCCCATGAGCAGTGGGAGAAAGGACTCCTTTTTCTACATTACAATTTCAATATGAACAATAGTAAGTAGAACCCACAATATATATAATGTATAGTTATTGTCTGAAAGGAGTTATTCTTGGCCTTGTACAGCAAGATAAGAGTATTAAGAATATGTGTTTATGTTGAGAGATGAGTTCTTTGTTTACCCTTTCAGAGATATAGCTTGAGTCTGAGTATCTTAACTGCTATCAACACCTCTGTCCCAACCTAATCTCCTATATTTCCACCTGGTTCTGCAATACAAACAGGTTCACAAATATCACCAGAAAATAAATCATCTAGTAATATTTGTTCATCTAAACTACCAAGGGATATCTATAAGGTGAAACTCAAGGATCGGCCAAACATATATATTTGGCCCCAAAATCGGAATGCTCAAAATTATCCAACTGACTATGTAAACCGCTAAAGTTATTTCAAGAGCTAGAAGATCAACACAAAACAAAACAAAACCCAAACTTGTTTCATTGATTCATAGGCTGTGTTTAAATAACATATGTACTGAAAGTACATTTTTGATAATATCAGTAGTGGTTTAATTCAAGTGTCTGTTTTCACACAGGGAATAAAATGGATCAACGTGCATAGTCCTCCCATACTCAGCCGAAAAGATCCCCTGCCCCATAACATAAGAACAAGCTACAGCTGATCCTTGGGATGGAGAGACTATAGGGGTAGTTACCCAGAAAGGAAACTTAGGACATTTACTTTTTAGCTCTTTATATCGTCATATTTTAAACACAATTTTCAGGATAAAAACCAATCTGTTAGATGCTCTATCTCTTGGAGTAGATGCTCTATCTCTTGGAGAAGGCAGATATAATATCGTCTCTGGCAAATAAACATCTTATTTTGAGATAACCTGGAGTAGCTTTTTTTTTTCATCATATTATTCCAAATTTCCTAAAATTTCCAAGTCTTTGTCTGTTCCATAGCAAACATTATAGAAAGGGAGGTACAGTGGGGAAAGGGTGCAGGAAGTTTAACCCAAAAGATGCTGGAGAAATTGTTTGCGGGTACAAAGTTGGAGCAACTCAACAAAATCATTTATGAACAAAAGAAGTTGCACACTATACAAGTTCTCAATATCCCACTAAAGAAAACTGCCCAGTGGAGAGAGTCAACTCTAAGACTTCTTTTTCTCTATATGGGCTCCAAGGCAAAAGGCCATCAACTAACATCATCTGTAAACCTCATTTATTGAATTCCTAAACCATGATATTGATTTTTTAAAAAATAATTGAATCAAAATGCTGCATTCATAATTAATAATATATTCAAGTCACCACTGAAAATAAAAGAAATCTAATAAAACACAATTATTTTGTACCCCATACATGAACCTTGTTCTATGGCTTCCTATTCAAGAAACACTTGGCATATCTCATTAATCCTTTACCAATATGTGTGCTATCAAAATTTCATTATCATAAGATGAAATAATTTTACAAAATAATCCAAGTTCTCAGCATAAAAACTGCTACAATTATTCCAATTTGTCTGTAAAGGCAAATAAATACACCTACCTCAACAAATATAAAACACGGGATGATGGAATAACTTCGTTGAGTGTTGTTTCCTACAGCCATTTCTTACAACATGTAGCAAGGTTGCACCGTCTTAAACTGTCCAGGCTGAAATAGAAATAGATAGCATGGTGTTAAGAACCATATGTTTAGCAGTCCTTTAGGTATTTACATAAAAATATCAGCTACCCTCTAGATAAGCAAGCTGTGTACAAACAATGCAAAATACTAATCTACAACACAGTCAAGTCAGACTAATAATCAGTCCAGAGAAGAGAAAGTAATGTATACTAGCCATGAACAGTCTTTGAGCCTAAATGACCAGGTAGCGAGCTCCTGTGCACACAGTTATAGTGAACAGAATTCTAATCGCCTGGTGCTGCACAGTGCCTTAACCCAGTAGACTGTGCTCATGCCATGAACGCAGTTTTTGCGACAAAACGTTTGTTATTGTCCATTCTGTATGAATCTCCCCTTTCTGTGCCTGATCCTTGCAGTCTGCCATCTAGGGACGCGTTTATTTCCGCCTTCGCCTCTCCCTTTGGAGCTGACATTTAGCACTGAGGCACTAATCCCTGACTTCTTTCCGTGACCACTCTGCCCTTGCTCCCTTGACTGCAGGGCTATTAACTACTCTGGATTAATACATCACTGATCCCTCTCACTGGGTTCCCTCAGCCGTGTGTGTGTGTGTGTGTGTGTGTGTGTGTGTGTGTGTGTGTGTGTGTGTGTGTGTGTGTGTGTGTGTGTGTGTGTGTGTGTGTGTGTGTTTCCAAACACAAAACATTGACTATAAGAATGGAGTAGCTGGCCTATAGCAGAGTATTTTAAATATTTGTTAGAACTCTTCTGTCCTAACTTTGAACTGAGAATATTCCTGTATTAAAAGATCAGTTAATTTTGGTTCTTCTTAAAACAATAACAACAACAAATAGAGATTTTAGACTTTTCTGAAACTTCCACAGCCCAGTAAAAAGAATTTTCCACTATACCTTTTATTCTCTATCCAAAGCAATACTTGACATGTTTCAGGTATCTGCTTTCGAGAGTCATTATTTTTTGTTTGTTCTGTTTCTGTGTCAGACCTCCCAATAGTTCTTACGGATTGTGATACGAAGACTGGCAATGGGGACTGCTACTCTATGCAACTGGCCAACCGCATTTTTTCTTAAAGGTCATGAATTAATGTTTTTAACTTAATTCTGTCTTTAAGTCCGTCCTTATGTTTTTCCAAAATAAAACTTTAAAATACATTTCCTTCTCTTTTTGAAATGCCAGCTTCTCACGCATTGACTAAAACTTTCCCTGATCAAATGTGACATTATGTGTAGTATTAAGTCCATGCCAATCATAGTGTTTAAATTATTTAATTTTTAGGCAACTTAAGTTTTTCAATTAAAATTGGATATTATCTGTTATAAAATACTCATAATATATCTGTTATTTCACCATCTATTTCATGATTTAGGAATAAATAATATTTTTTTACAATTAGAAAGGAACCCATCCATAGAACACACATTGAGCTGATTTGGCAACCATGTATTGGTTTCATTTTATCCTCACTTAATCCAAGTATCTTAGAATTCACTTATCAGTATTTATGATTTAGATGAGTCCTACTGTTAGCAACAACTAAACACAGAACCACACATCTGAAAAGAAAATTAAATTTTTAATCACCTTGAAGTAGGTAGGGGCACCAGAAAAAACAAAGGCATCAGACATACCTAGTATTTTCGATGACTTCTCCATACAATTAATAAAAAATAGCAATGAAATGGAGAATACAAGACAGGCTTTGGATATCATATAAAATTCTCCTTTCTATTCACTCTTCTGGTTCAAAATACAAACTAGCTTTTTATATGTGTATGGAGGCTACATATATGCATATATATACACATATATGTATCTATGTATGTGTATTATACATAATCAGTAACTATAGTAAGGTATATTTCACATATAATTCACCCATTTCAAGTGTACAATTCAATGATCTTTTAGTAAATTTACCAAGTTGTACAATGATCATAAAACGATTTTAGCACTTTTTCCTTCACCCCCCAAAATGTCATCCCCCCCCATCACCTCCCTCACCACCTCTCCAGCCCAGCTAGTCACTATTCTCTATGTCTCTACAGATTTGCTTCTTTTGGATATTTCTAATAAATATAATCATACAATATGTGGTCTTTTGACCTGGATTCTTAGCATAATGTTTTTGAAGTTTATTCATGTCATAGTGCACATATCAGTAATTTTTCCTTTTTATTACTGAATGTATTTCATCGTATGGCTATAGAACCTTTACCAATTGGTGGCAATGTAGGTAGTTTCTAATTTTTGCTGTATCCAATATTAGGTTGTATCCAGTATTATGGATAATGATGCTAAGAACATCTGTATACTTTTATTGTAGATGTATACCTAAGAGTGGAATTACTGGGCCATATGCTAAATTGTTTAATTTTTTAAAGGAAACTGCAGAAGTGGTCTCCAAAGTGGTTGTGTCATTTTACACTGCCGCCAGCAACAATAAGGGTTCTCCTTTCTCCACATCCTAACATTTTTATTGCCTATCTTTTTTATTATAGTCATTCGAGTGGGTGTGAGATAATATTTCATTGTAGTTTTCATTTTGTAAATAACAAATGATATCGAGCATCCTTTCAGGTGCTTATTGCCCATTATTCTATCTTCTTTTGTGAAATAAATCAAAAAAAAACAAAAGATTTGGATATTTTCAAGATATAAGTGTTCTTTGTATTATTCTGGATAATACAAAGTCCCTTATCAGATGTATATTTTGTCTTTTGACGATTAATGTGCCTTGGTGTGGATTCCTTTAGGTTTATGCTGCTTAGAGATTTCTTACTACTTGAATCTATGGGTTTATGTTTTTTTCCCAAATTTGGGAAAATGTTCAGCCATTATTCCTGGAAAACTTTTTAACCCACTCTCTCATCTCTTTCTGGGACTCCCGTGACATGAATATTAGATCTTCTGTTATAGTCCATCATGTCCCTGACACTCTTAATCACCCCTCCCCAAGTCTATTTTCTCTCTGTTGTTCAGATTGGATATTTTCTATTATTCTATCCTCAAGTTCACTGACTCTTTCCTCTATCATCCCTATTATGGGGTTGAGCCAAGTCCATCCACTGAGTTTATGTTAGTTGTTATATTTCTTAGTTCTAAAATTTATATTTGCTTTTTCTTTATATTTTCTATTTCTTTGCTGAGACTATTTTTTCATGTTTCAAGCATGTCTGTAAGTATTTATTAAAGTACTTTTATGATGACCACTTAAATTATTGTCAGATAATTTTATATCATCTTGGTTTTGGTGTCTGTTGATGGTCTTTTCTTATTCAGTTTGCGATCTTCCTGGTTCTTGGTATGAAGAGTGATTTTCGACTGACCTTGGGTTGTTACAAGACTCAGGATCCTGTTTAAAGCTTATGTTTTATCATACTTCCTCTGACACTCCTCTAGTAGCTATGCGGAATGTCACCTTGTTAGTGCCATGTGAAGGTAGAAGTTCGGGTTCTCCACTTGGCTTCCTATGACAGCTAGTTGGGGAGGGACCCCTTTTGCTGGGCAGCAGTAGAGTTCAGGCTCCTCAATAGGGCCCTATTGATACCACCCTGGCTGGGGAGGGGGTTAGGTACTTCTTTGCGGCTCCCCACATGGCCTCCACTGACACTATGGCCTTGCTATTGTTGTGTAATAATAAAACTGAATTTCCACTAGTCCCCCTCTGATACCACTCCAGGGAGGAGGAAGTAGGGATGCCTCATTACTGCCTAAAGCAGGTAAAAGTCCAGGCTCCCCGCCATGTTTTCCCCTGATACTGTAGAGCAGGGATGGAGGCCTACTCATTACTGCCCAGCATGAACTAAAGTCCTGGTTCCCTACTCGGCCTTCTCTGATATGACCCCAGCAGGTGTCTAGGGGAGCCTCCTTATAGCGTGGCAAGGGTAGAAGTCCAGGGTCCCCACTTGGTCTTTGCTGACAGAGACAGAGATAGGACTGAAGTTTTTCTGTGGTTTTTGGATATAGTCAAAGGGTTATTTTCTAAAAGTTTGCTGCATTGCTAGGCTGCCCTTTTCCAGGCCCTTTGGCTAGAGAGGTGGCAGGCTTTCTTGGGGCTGTTTTGTCTGCAAGTATCAATAACCCAGGTTGCTAGCTTCTCCAATATCCAGTCTGAGATATGAGCTAAAAAGAAATCCTGGGAACTCACTATTGTGTTGGTTGTTACGTGAAGTCCCCAGCCAGTCCACCTTTTCTTTGTCTGAGCTTTGTCTACATGTAACGTCCAAGATTTTTGGGTGATTTAGTGGGAGGGATGGGGAACGTACATCTTACTCCATCCTCTCAGAAGCAAAAGCCTCCAGAAGTCTTTTTAAAAGAGTACCAAATGGCAGTGACCAAGGTTCTCGTATAGGCTAGCCCCGCTGTGTTCTCATGAATTTGAGTCTTTTGGTGCCCAAGGTTTCAAAATACCAGAATAGCATTATTTGTTTGTTCATTTGTGAGTCCCTAATTCATGCCAGGTATCCCATTAGACACAGCTAGAAGCAATGAATTAGCCAAATACCCTGTGTTTAAGGGACTAATAGTCATTAAGAATAGATTGCTATACTTTTTTGTATATTTGTTTTTCAATAGCAGCACAAATGACCAATTCTAACTCTTGAGGTCAGGGATCTCTTATCCAACTGGCATAGTAGATACACTGTCTAGGACCCATAATACTTTTAGGGGCCTTTGAAAACATTTAAAATTTTTTTTTAAATAATAAATTTTTAGGTTAGGTACAAAAATATTTTAATGTATTATTAAATTCAGTTTTACACTAATTCAACTATAAAATATAAATTTTAACTTTAATAGAGAAAAGGGTCCACAAAGGCAAAATTTCTTAAAGTCTACAAAAGTAATAAGACAGTCCTAGCTGGGAGAAAGTTAAGGAAAGGTTTCTTAGAGGAGATAGCTATTTAAGTTGATTAAAATAAAGGTAGCTGCTCCCCTATAAGAGGAGGACAAGAGAAGCATTTCAGCTAAAGGGAACAGCAAGAGCTAAGGTTCCAAAGATATAAGCTGGCCTAACATATGTTTGGGAAACTAAAATCACTACCAGCTCAAATGAAAACATTCGAGGATAAGTACAGATGTTACCAAAATTTATGTATAATACACATAGCGTTTTATACACAAACACAGAAGCAGAACACCTCAAGGATAAGAAATACAAGGTTGGTTCATTTCCGTATCAGATAAGAACATAGGAAAAAAAGAGAATATTGACAGACAGTACTGTTTCCTAGTAATTAACTCAGACAGAGCTCTTCATTTCTAGGCAGGTAAGTATATTATAAATCAGACCTGGCTAATAAAGGAGTCAATGACATCTCATGTATTTCCATTGGATTTTCCATGTAATTCCCTCTTGTTCATAAGAAGTGTAACAATTCCTACTCACCCCAGAACAAATACAAAAATAATTGCTGATTATAAAGTATCTGTTTTAGTGAGACTGCAAATGGATGGTGATGGAGCATGGTCATAGCTAGATGGGGACAAGTTCATTGATTTCTAAGTTATGCAAAGTTGGCTCTAGCTGAGCAGTCAATGAAGTAGCAAGGAACAAAAATGCCCTTGAGAAAGAGTCACCATGTTTCAGTGGACCTTCTGCCCAGCCTGGTGTGAATCTAGTATTTCCAGTGGCCAAAGTCACAGCCTGTGGCCCTCCTCAGGGGCCCAGAGTCTATGATTTTAGGGAAGCTAGAGCTTGCTCTTTCTATAGAATATTTTGAGCTAATTTGGCTAAAAATACCATGGTGATTCCCTTCAAATTTAGAATGATATGAATTAATCGAGTTCACTAAGACAAAAATCTAAAAAACAAATAGGCAACAAGGCCAGCAGAAATGGTGCTTTTCTGAGTAAGCCCAACAATTCTGCATTCTGAGGCCACATTGATTTAGGACAGTGTTTCTCAACCCCATCACTGTAGGTATTGTGGGCTGGAAAATGCTTTATTGTGAGGGGCTGTCCTGAGTACCGTTGGTGTTTAGTTACATCGCTGGCCTCTACCCACAAGACACCAATAGCAGCAACACTCCTCCCCCAATATTGTGACAACTAAAAATGTCTCCAGACATTGCCAGATACTCCCCTGCAAGGTGGGAAGGAGCAGGGGATGGAGATA
Organism: Stenella coeruleoalba; assembly: GCF_951394435.1. NCBI lineage: Eukaryota > Metazoa > Chordata > Mammalia > Artiodactyla > Delphinidae > Stenella > Stenella coeruleoalba. The sequence goes on along the minus strand of NC_137153.1, from coordinate 92,110,572 downwards.
GCCTTGGGGGAGAACCACTAATTTCAAAGGATTGAAAGCAGAGGCCCTAGGACATGAGAATTTTTGAGCTGGTGAAGAACTTGCTTCACCAGGGATAAAGGCCACAGTTTTGCCCAAGGGGACAAGCCTATTCCTGCCTAGTACCTAACAGAGGAAAATATGGAAATTGTCGAGATGCCTTACTGGCATTTGGGGAAACAAAGGTACTATAAGTGGTAGTTACTACCACTTTGAATCTCAAAAGAAAGCAGGGCTGTTTTGCCCACTGGGGACTATAGGCCCAACTCCTAGGGCCTGTGAGCTATTTAACAACCCATGAAAATATATAAGAAATTAAAAAAAGGCAGCAAAACTATGTAAAGCCAAATGAATACTATGTAAGTGTATACCTAAAAATGTAAAATTCTTGCAATTTCATTACTCAATTTAGTGTTAACAATTAATTTGAAAGTGATTTGTAGGTGAAATTCTTAATTCTAAAAATTCCTTTGCTAAGAAACTTTAAATAATTGTAAATTCATAGTTTCAAAAGAAGAGCCGTAAAAATCTTTTCATGCAAAATAAAAATTTACTGTCAGATCACTCATTATGTGTTTATCTTCATATGGAGTGGGGCCTCAAAAAGTGAGTGTCAAAAACAAGGTTAAACAACCTTAAAATAGCCCTGGAGGGATTTTGCTTTCAGCCAAGTGAAAGTAACTAAGACTGGATTTCATGCCTGGCACAACTAAAAGATACAGACAAAATAAATGAGCCGATGGTACTCAAGGCACTGGATGTGAGGCAATAAAGGGCAGTGATCCCTGAAAGATGGGAACAAACAGAGGAAAGCCCTACAATTGCCTTAGCTTACTGCCTGGAGAGAGTCTCCAGTACACAGCACAGAGAGGGGAACCCAGAAGAATGGCCTGTGACCTCCCTGAGTTGCATAGACAGAGATGGGAATGTGGGGAGGCCCAAGGGACTGGAGTTCACAAGGCAGAGAACCAGAGAGAATTCTGCACAGATGGAGTTGGGTTGCCCTGCAGAGAGTCCCCTCGAGTCTTCAGCAGAGTACTGATGAGCATGGGAGAAACTAGCTAAGGCCGGGAGTGAAACCATCCAAAAGGATTAGAGAAAAATCATCATCAGGGCTCACAGGAGACTAAGAATACCTTCTGTTCCCACCAACCCAAGTTAAAAGACACCTAACTCACCAGATAGCAGGCAGAAGACTTTAGTTTGGGTTAACTAATAACTCCAATATTAAAACATTTCTCATCCAGGGACCAAAAGTATTCCTAGAGAGTTGTTTTTTCTTTGTCTGTCGCAGGATACCGAGTATTTATTGAGATTCTGGGCCACTGAGTGATGTGCTTTTCCCTGGTGTCACGGGGCCCCAGAAGCAAGAATATGTTGCGTAATCCATGACCCAGGGCACATCAAAGGCACCTCTGACATGAGTTCTACAACACGAACTTTCTAGGATTTCCTCAAAATTGGGTTGGTGTAAGATTGAAATGAGATTATGTCTAGCAAGGGGAAAAATAGGGCTTATTTCTATGTGATCTACATCTTAATTGGAGGTAAGGGGGGTGGGGATTGGAGTAGAAAAGGGAAAATTAAAAGGTGAAAAATGAGTTGTGAGAGTTACACTTCATTTTGTTCCCCAGTACTCAGGGTGAGCCGTAATCCCCAAATCCAGCTCATCTTTAACACGTGTTAAATAGGCATTAACTTCCTTGGTGGCACTGACCTACCCCTCACTGTTCTGGATCATTTCTATTCAGTGCATTACCTCCAACCAGGATCACAGTGTGCATTTAATTTCCCAAAGCTGGGAAACCTAACTATGTATTTTTTTTAAAAAAGCAACTAAAACATTAAGAGATAGGAAAAAATCGAAAGAGATTGTCGATGAGTGCAAAAGAGATTTCATCACAAGATGGTGTGGGATTTAGAACAGTACTACTCAGGCTTTCAAGAGAAATGCTTTACTCTGTTCAATTTCCGAGATGCTTTTCAAAGCTTATAAAGATGCTTTTCAAAGCTTGTAAAGAATGACAGTGTGAAAGCCCCACATTATAGGAGAGTAGCATTGACACCCCCCCCCCACCTTTTGGTCCAGTCTCTCCCTTCCACAGTGTCTCACAGCTAGATCCATGGCTCAGCCCTTGAGTCAGCCCAGAATAAGGCAGAGAGATACAAAGAGCGTGAGACCCACGATCCAGGAAAATCTAGAGTTCAGTCAAATCTTTACAAAATAAAGACTCAGGGGCCCTGTGAAGGTACCAGGGCCCCACATTGTTCTTGAGTGGCTTTTCAGACCCAGGGATAGTTCCAGGTTCCCTCTGGGCTCCCATATTACATTGGCCTGGTCTCTATGACCAGCCATTAGCTTTGTTCCTACTGCTTAAATCTGATGACTCACTCTCATACCTCAGTCTCTTTCCAAGCCTGCAGTCCTATGTGGACTGCACTCAGTAACTAGGACTCAGATAGATGCTCATTTATCTAGGTGAGTCCTTTGAACCTACAAGTATGCCTGGTTCATACTTCAGCCCTAAGCCTGAATGGATAGTCTGCAGACAGCCATTTCCCCTTGCATCTAGGATCCCTGTTGCTGGACCTCTCACAGCTAAGGCACAAGATTGCCTGGCTAATGTCTGAGCTTGTTATAACTTTTAGACTGTTCCAGTCCCATTTTACAACCATCTCCACCCCATGCCCATCCCCAGCCTCTTGGCACTCCAGCCACTCACTCAGTTTCTGCAACATGCCAAGCTCTTTCTCACCTCTCATGTACTATATCTTGGAGAACTCTTTCCTCCTCCATTATTTGCTCTTCCTTCAGATCTGCAGTTAAATGGCATTTTCAATGGGTAAGTTTCCTTAATTGCCCTGACTGGTTCAGTTCTATTACACACTATCATGCTCCTTCAGAGTATTTATTGTGTAATTGTTTAATATCTATTCCTTTTCTAGGAATGTTTGTCTGTCTTGCTCGGCACTGCAACTTTTGTACTTTGCACAGTGCCAAGCACATAGTAGGTACACAGTAAATGCTGACACGAACAGTGTGCCTCAGCCATTCAGCTCCATCGTTTGATTTCACATTTGCTCTGGGTCCATTCCTTACTCCTGACGCAGTCCTAATCTAGGTCTTGGTCAATCCTTTCCAGGTCGTGCATGAACTGAACAATATGGTACTAATGTAGGTCTTGGGTCAAGCCCTTCTGCCCACCCCAACCAGTTAAGACCCTCTATACCTTGGACCCAAAGAACAATGAAGAGTGAAGTGTCTGAAAGTCCTAGAAATCAAAATGTAAGCCAGAACACATTTCAAAATGTAAAACTGAAAGGGGAAATTAGTCAGCTGGATTCTACCTCTGGGGTCTTTTGACTGTTAAAAAAAATTGCTTTAGATTGTTACTTTAAAAGGTATATGCCTTAAAGTTAAAAGTTTAAATTGGAAAAAAAGAGTCCAAGTCTACCTAAAAGTAAGCTGTCTCTGTTAGAGACTGATCTTCTATAAACAAAGAGCACAAGGATGATGCAGACTACGAAGCTCAGCAGGTGACCTGAGACAGCTGGAAGAAAGCAGAAAGCATATGAATGTCGAAATGGCTGATGGGAAGGAGTACCTAGGACCATCAGATGGGCCACCACCAGGAGAACTACTTAATAGGAAGACAGCGCCCAAACCAGCAGGTGTTTCCCTAATTTCTTTTTCAATTGTTGATATTGTTGACCCCTAATTTTATACCAGGAAAAAGAAAAAAACAAAGCGGGAAGTAGCAGGCACGAAGAGCTTTTCTTAATTATGAAGCAGTGAGTTAATGTTTCTTTCAATAAAATCAAAGGCTAGAAGGAAATGAGGTTTTGATGCTCCATGAAACTGAAACCTTGAAGCATCGGAGCAAGAACCAGAAGTATGCGTGTGCACGCGCACACACACACACACACACACACACCTCCCCCTCAGAAATGCTTAAAGGTAGTAAACGTTGCCCCTCAGGCAGTGTTGTGCTCAGCTTAAAGTCTGGGGAGGAAATAGGCAGAGAACATGCTGAATTGCTCTTAATTAAAAAGTAGTGAATGTGATCTTAAATATAATTAAGTACAGGTCTTCCTTGCTTTATGGTAGAATTCCATCCTGATAAACCCATCGTAAACTGAAAATATCCTGGTAGAATTCCATCCTGATAAACTGATCATAAACTGAAAATATCCTGTCAAAAATGCATTTAATTCACCTAACCTACTGAACATTGTAGCTTAGCTTAGCCTACCTTAAACATGCTCAGAACACTTACAATTAGCCTACAGTTGGGCAAAGTCACTTAACACAAAGCCTATTTTATAATAAAGTGTTGACTATCTCAGGTAATTTAATACTGTACTGACTGTGAAAAACAGAATGGTTGTATGGGTACAAAATGGTTATAAGTGTATCAGTTGTTTACCCTTGCGATCACGTGGCCCGCTGCGAGCTGCAGCTCAGTACCCTGCCCAGTATCACAAGAGTACTATACCTCATATGTTAGCCCAGGAAAAGATCACAATTCGAAGTACGGTTTCTGCTGAATGGCTTTCACACCACTGTAAAGTCGAAAAATCTTAAGTCCAACCATATTAAGTTGGGGACTGAGTGTTTCTCCTGTATCTGGCTCTGGTTATAAAATTTCAACTATAATTTCAAAAGTAACTGCAGTTAACAAAATTTATAATGATGTTATGATCTGTGTTATAGGACTGACTATATTAAAGGTAAAGATTGTTTTATTATGGTCTTTCACACCGTTCCAATGAAAAATGCCCATTGATAAAATTTAAGGTAAACTTGTACTATGTTAAAGTCTGTTCTAAAATGAGCCACATTTTGGAAACGCTCTGATGTACCTAGTACCGTAATGCCTTTTTACTAAACTATTTTGAAGACAGGCATTGAGAAGAGGTGCCATTTTGTCCATTCACCCATCAATGAGGTTTTATTAAATACTAAGTGCAAAGCCTTAGGCTTTGAGTGATGCAAATACAAGTCAGTCATTGACAGCCGGTAGCTTACAACCTAGTACGAATGCAAATGCAGTCTATTTATAAAATGATATAATTGATGAGAATTCATAGGAAGGAGAGGCTATTTCCATTGATGATATCTGAGGTGGACCACTGAGGACAGGTAAGTGATCAACACGCCCAGGATGGATTTCTAGGCATTAGGACTGGAATGAGCAAAGTATGGAGTAGAACAGCCCCGACCATACCTACGGTCTGGAATTACGGTTAGGCAAGTTTGGCCAGCATGTAGGAGATGAAAATAGCATTGGGTATCGCTAGAGGACTGGGGCTGGGTTGTTGAATGCAAGCTAAGGATTTTGGTTCTCTCCATTTGGTTTGGCTTACAGAATGTGAGATGGGTGTGGGTGGGTGAAACCAGAGTTAGCAAGACTTACGAGGGGCCACCATCATCTAGGTGAGACATAATCAGAACCATGCAAGAACTGGCTTCAATCTAGTTTTTTTTTTAATTTGAGATGAACAGGGAGAAGAGGTAAATAGGAGCACCTGTTTGAATTGGGGCCTCTGTAAAGTGGCCTAGAAGGGAACTTGTTATGTTATGAAGGTCAGAGGGACTAGAGTGTTCTTTCAGACTTCCAAGTCATTGGTTCCTCTATTTCCCTTTGAATTCTGTTCTGATTCGCATCTCCAGGGCCACCGTGGGTTTCTAATGATCTCTTCTAAGAGATGGGGTCACTAATTAAATGGAGAGAAACGAAGCAAAAGTTCAAGTCCAGGGTGAGAAACTGCCGGAGAAGAGAAGATAGGTCCCACAGTCTAGAATTCTAAAGAAGTTGCACAGGAAAGTCCTTTTGGGGACTGGTGGTTCCAGGATGTTAGACAGCCCTTTATGGTCTTGCTGCAGGGGTGTATGTCACAAGCTGTTCTGAGCAGTGGGGAGGCTGTGATACTGTTGTTTGGCCAAGCAAGGCTGCATTTTCCAATTTAAAGCTAAGCTGCCCAGGAGCCAAGCGGTTTGTTTTCCAGAAGACAAGGAGAGGAGAGGAGAGGAGAGGAGAGGGGAGGGGAGGGGAGGGGAGGGGAGGGGAGGGGAGGGGAGGGGAGGGGAGGGGAGGGGAGAGAGTGTGTGTGTGTGTGTGTGTGTGTGTGTGTGTGTGTGTGAGAGAGAGAGGCAGACACAGACAGAAACATCCAAGAGTTGAGATACCAAATCTCTCCTCATATCAACTCTCTGGAACAGAGTGATTCTGTTTTTGTCATTAGATCCTCAATCCTCGGGCGCCCACAGAAATCACAGCCAGGAAGTCCCTATGCCCTCATGACAGGGTAATTAATTAGCTCTGTTGGACCCTGCTAGAGTCTCACAGGAGACAGGAAAAGACAGTGAAAGGAATTCCCTTTCACCACAGGAGATTTCAGAGAAGGATTAGACAACCCTGGCGTTGGCCTTGGTCTGCCTGCTGTGCACCCAAGGGAGGACTGCGTGTATTCTGTGACGGACCCAAACTTAGAATTCTGCATGCGTGTAATAATAATGATAACATTGTCCACTAGTCACCTTGATAAATATGTATTGAGGACTTTCCCATGCCAGGCTTTATACAGGGCTATGGTTTTAGTTTTTACATTTAACACTATAATATTTCTTGAGTTAACCTGCTTATGGTATGGAGATATGCCGACCAGTCTTTTCAGTATTGCAGGCTGCTTCCCTCACCCAGCATTCCTGATCCTCCTTACTCTAGACTACTTTCTCTTTTATCTATACCACTTATCATCCCGCATACTATGATTTATTTATTGTGCTTATTATCTTCCTCCAACGGCCAGAATGTAAGTGTCACGAGCCTTGCCTATTGTGTTCACCAGTTGTACCCCAAGTGTCTCTTGGAAAGATGACATCGAATAATTACAAGTGAGATAAAAATAATGTCTCTCTGGGACCTAATGGGGGACCTAACCTCGTCTAGGGGGCCAGGAAAGTCTTCCCTGAGGAAGCAATCTTTGGCTACATAAAAGAGAGGGGAACTGTATTCGTGTCAAAAGGAAGAGCACATGGGAAGTTCCTGAAATGAGAGAAAGCAGTAACACATATGGCTGCAACATACAGAGCACGGGCAATAGACACATATTGAGGCCTGGGAAGAGAGGGCTTACAATGCAGGGCCAGGTGGGCCACGTTAAAAAGTTTGCGATTAGTTCTAAGAACAATAGTAACCTACTGAAAGGCTTTAAGGAACAAACCTGACACGCCCTGATTTGCTTTTACTAAAGATTGTTCAGGATATAGAGAGTGGTTTGGGAGAGTGGGACAAGAATGAATATGGTGAGGTGGCCAGTTGAAGGGTCTTGCTATCATCTAGGCAAGAGGAGAAGGTGGCTTGGGTTAAGGCTAAGGCAATAGAGACAGACAGGTCAGTGAATTCAAAAGATTAGAAGAGCAAATAATATTCAGTAATTGATTAAAGTAGGAGTGGGGGGAATATTAAAATGTCTTTTCTCATTTATTTAAATCCCTCAAACTAAACCGTGTATCTTACTTGTGCTATCTCCAGTAGTGATGACTAGCTTTCTGTTTACTCTCCTGTTAAATCACTTGCAGCCTCCCCTTTAATCTTTCCTCATGAATCCCAACCATGTCCTCTCATCCTTCAACTGGCCCAGAATTAGGCACAGCATGGAACAGACTATTCTTGAGAATCACCTCACAATATCTCCTTTTGAAATGCTGTGTTTAAAGAAAAACAACAAAACCAGTATCTTATTGTAAATTCATTCCTCAAGTAAGTTGGGATCCTTTAACATACACAAATACCCTTCCTTATTTTCTTTTTTTGCCTTTCCAATTCCTACGTATCCTTCAGAACACAATTCAATTTCTGCCTCTGCCAGGAAACTGCCTTAGTTTAGTCAGTCATTCACAACAATCTGCTTTGATCTGCCCATAGGTGTGTACGCTTACTATCCGAGCCATTGATTTAGTGTTTAGTCACAGGCAACATTAGGACGTGGATGGTAGGATAGGGTAAGGCGATGTCTTAGACCCTTCCCAGCCCACGGTTCCCTTTTGTATTCTCATTTTCATCTTTCAAACTCCAAAGTTCTTAGTTAACTGTCTATGGGCAAATGGGTTACATCGTCCAAACATGTCCAAACAGATTATAATCTGTTATAATCTGTTTATAACGGATTATAAACTACAAGAGTGATCTGACTTTTAAGTCTTTGTATCCCTCACAGCATCTAGCCCAGTGCTAAATGACAATATATGGAAAGTATTTATGTTTATTTCAAAGAGAATTGTGCAGGAGGTGACTACTACTTAGCTCCAGCTATCTCTCCTCTCACATCCCCGACCTCTACAATAATGCCCAGCTGGGCATCGAGTGGGCAGGCAGCACATGCTGGCTGTAATAACACTGTCAGAGCTTCTGTGAGGACTAGATGATTAAAGCAGAGCCAATTCATGAATATTCATATTAGAAGCGAAATGAATGAACTCAAGCTACTGATCTAATTTCAGATCAATAGACTCACCTGTCCTTTTGCTAAAATTACTTAAAAACACAAAACACTAAGTACTTTTAGTTTTCCTTCCTTTTTGCCTTTCTATTTTTAGTGGAAACATTTATGAAGGTGTCAAAAGGCCAGGATCAAAGGGATGAAGGCAATAGCAAAATGTATACAGCATTTACTTAACAGTCATACATCCTATGAAATATTTAGATCCAATTATGCATTGTATTTTGGGGAGAAAACAGACAGAGAATTTAAGCAGAGCGCCCCGGATCCCATAGGTGGTGAGTGTCCAAGCTGGGATTTATAACCTAGGCACCTGACCCTAAAGTTTTTGTACTCAGTCACTGCATCACTTTCTTCTCCAGAAAAATGAAAAAGGAAGCAAAGGGCTTAATCTAAACCCCTGTTCCCAGCCTGCTAGCTAATGGTCAGTTTGCTCTCTGATGCACTGGTCCTTCTTAGCATCCAATAAACATCAAGGATTGTGATTCCCTGATGTGATTCCCTGTGATTCCCAAGTTTTCCCTAATTTTAAATGAACTTCCACAAGTTGTGGACCAAGATACCTTCAATGACTGTACTTAGGAGACCTCTCGTTCTTTTCTGTCTCACTGAAATTCCACACTTCAGAGGATCGTAAAATTATTCCAGGGACTTGGTGTTACTTTGTGGCCCAATCTAAAGTTTCCTAAGAATAAACGTTTGCCCCTCAAAGGCACCTGTTTGCTGATGAAACATTCAGTATCTATAAACAAGCTTTGGGATGAAGTGAACACCTGTTCCAGTGTTCTCACCAAGTGTCCTCCTTTCTCTCTGCACTTTGCTGGCATGTAACCTACAGAGTGAAACCTGGGCAGGTTCATTACCAACCTCCCCAGTAGAATGCCACCAGAACAGGCATTTCCTTCCTGGGACAGCACCAACCATCATCACATGAGTAAAAGGAACTCTGCATCTAGATGAAAAAGCCCCAGTTCCATGGCCTCGAGCACTAGCTTTAGAGTCTGATGGGTGTGGATCTGGACAGAGGTCACAAGGAACCAAAGTAAGTAAATTAGATTAAGTCCCTGTGGCTTGCCGTGTTTTCTATGCCTTGGTACTGCTGTGGTGGCACTGGGGTAATTGTTGTGAGGGGTAATGACATGATGTGTGCAGTGGTTAGCATACGCCAGGTGTTCTGTAACATTGGTTGAATGAAAGCTCGCTACACCCCTCACTCATAGTCACTTTTCTACTCTTGTCCTTCAGTGCCAGACATCACCAATGAGGGAAACACTGCTATACTGTTCCGCTTAATGAGAAAGGACTGTTTGTAGACAATGTTAGCCATACTTATTAAACATTCTCCTTATTCACCAAGATAAAAAGATTATTAATTACCGAGCTTTGGCTAATTCCTAGGACACCTAATTTGTTCACATCTATTTTCAGAAAACCTTCAGATTTGAATGAGTTAATTTCACTATTTTTCTTTGCCCTCAGAGAGAAACCACAGGGCAGGCAAGCAGGTAGCAGTACGCAGGCTACATCTCAGCCAGTGGGGCTTTATAAGGAGGAAATTCATTCTTGAGATTGGAGGAGAAAGGTGGGTAATGAGAGAAGGGAAGCGATGGGAGGAGACCTTCAAGATAGCAGAGGAGTAAGACATGGAGATCACCTTCCTCCCCACAAATACATCAGAAATACATCTACATGTGGAACAACTCCTACAGAACACATACTGAATGCTGGCAGAAGACCTCAGACTTCCCAAAAGGCAAGAAACTCCCCATGTACCTGGGTAGGGCAAAAAAAAAAAAAAAAAAAAAAAAAAAAGAATAGGGACTGGACCTGCACCAGTGGGAGGGAGCTGTGAAGGAGGAAAGGTTTCCACACACTAGGAAGCCCCTTCGCGGGCGGACACTGCGGGTGGCAGAGCGGGGAGCTTCGGAGACATGGAGGAGAGCACAGCAACAGGGGTGCGGTGGGCAAAGCAGAGAGATTCCCGCACGGAGGATGGGTGCAGACCAGCACCCACCAGCCCGAGAGGCTTGTCTGCTCTCCCGCTGGGACAGGCGGGGGCTGGGAGCTGAGGCTCGGGCTTCGGTCGGATCCCAGGGAGAGGACTGGGGTTGGCGGCGTGAACACAGCCTGAAGGGGGCTAGTGCGCCACAGCTAGCCAGGAGGGAGTCTGGGGAAAAGTCTGGAGCTGCCGAAGAGGCAAGAGACCATTGTTTCGGGGTGCGCGAGGAGAGGGGATTCAGAGCACCGCCTAAACAAGCTCCAGAGATGAGAGTGAGCCGCGGCTATCAGCGCGGACCCCAGAGACGGGCATGAGACGCTAAGGCTGCTGCTGCCGCCACCAAGAACCCTATGTTCAAGCACGGGTCACTATCCCCACCTCCCCTCCCAGGAGCCTGTGCAGCCCGCCAGTGCCAGGGTCCCGGGATCCAGGGACAACTTCCCCGGGAGAACACACGGAGCGCCTCAGGATGATACAACATCACGCCGGCCTCTGCCGCCGCAGGTTCGCCCCGCATCTGTACCCCTCCCTCCCCCCTGGCCTGAGTGAGCCAGAGCCCCCGAATCAGCTGCTCCTTTAACCCTGTCCTGTCTGAGCGAAGAACAGACACACTCAGGTGACCTACATGCACAGGCGGGGTCAAATCCAAAGCTGAACCCCGGGATCTGAGCAAACAAAGAAGAGAAAGGGAAATTTCTCCCAGCAGCCTCAGGAGCAGCGGATTAAATCTCCACAATCAACTTGATGTACCCTGCATCTGTGGAATACCTGAACAGACAACCAATCATCCCAAATTGAGGAGGTGGACTTTGGGAGCAAAGATATATATATATATTTCCCTTTTTCTCCTTTTGTGAGTGTGTATGTCTATGCTTCTCTGTGTGATTTTGTCTGTATAGCTTTGCTTTTACCATTTGTCCTAGGGTTCTGTCTGTCCGTTTTTTTTTTTTTTTTTTTACTTTTTAAAAAATTTTTCTTAAGAATTATTTTTTATTTTAATAACTTTATTTTACTTTATTTTATTTTATCTTCTTTCTTTCTTCCTTCCTTCCTTCCTTTCTTTTCTCCCTTTTATTCTGAGCCGTGTGGATGAAAGGCTCTTGGTGCTCCAGCCAGGCATCAGAGCTGTGCCTCTGAGGTGGGAGAGCCAAGCTCAGGACACTGGTCCACAAGAGACCTCCCAGCTCCATGTACTATGAAATGGCGAAAATCTCCCAGAGACCTCCATCTCAACGACAAGACCCAGCTTCACTCTACGACAAGTTACAATGCTGGACACCCTATGCCAAACAACTAGCAAGACAGGAACACAATCCCATCCGTTAGCACAGAGGCTGCCTAAAATCATAATAAGGCCACAGACACCCCAAAACACAACACAAGACGTGGACCTGCCCACCAGGAAGACAACATCCAGCCTCATCCACCAGAACACAGGCACTAGTCCCCTCCGCCAGGAAGCCTACACAAACCCACTGAAACAACCTTACCCACTGGGGACAGACACCAAAAATAATGGGAACTACAAACCTGCAGCCTGTGAAAAGGAGACCCCAAACACAGTAAGTTAAGCAAAATGAGAATACAGAGGAACACACAGCAGATGAAGGAGCAAGGTAAAAACCCACCAGACCAAACAAATGAAGAGGAAATAGGCAGTCTACCTGTATAAGAATTCAGAGTAATGATAGTAAAGATGATCCAAAATTTTAGAAATAGAATGGAGAAAATACAAGAAACGTTTAACAAGGACCTAGAAGAATTAAAGAGCAAAAAAACAATGATGAACAACACAATAAATGAAATTTAAAATTCTCTAGAAGGAACCAATAGCAGAATAACTGACACAGAAGAATGGGAAAGTGACCTGGAAGCTAAAAGAGTGGAAATAACTACCGCAGAGCAGAGAAAACAGAATGGAAGGAATTGAGGACAGTCTCAGAGACCTCTGGGAAAACATTAAGTGCACCAACATTCTAATTATAGGGGTGCCAGAAGAAGAAGAGAAAAAGAAAGGGGCTGAGAAAATATTTGAAGAGATTACAGTTGAAAACTTCCCTAATATGGGAAAGGAAATAGTCAATCAAGTCCAGGAAGTGCAACTGTCCCATACAGGATAAATCCAAGGAAAAACACGCCAAGACACATATTAATCAAACTCTCAAAAATTAAATAGAAGGAAAAAATATTAAAAGCAGCAAGGGAACAACAACAAATAACACACAAGGGAATCCCCATAAGGTGAACAGCTGATACTTCAGCAGAAACTCTGCAAGCCAGAAGGGAGTGGCAGGACATATTTTAAATGATGAAAGGGAAGAATCTAAAACCAGGATTACTCTACCCAGCAAGGATCTCATTCAGATTCGACGGAGAAATTAAAACCTTCACAGACAAGCAAAAGCTAAGAGAATTCAGCACCACCAATCCAGCTTTACAACAAATGCTAAAGGGACTTCTCTAGGCAGGAAACACAAGAGAAGGAAAAGACCTACTATAACAAACCCAAAACAATTAAGAAAATGGGAATAGAAACATACATATCAATAACTACCTTACATGTAAATGGATTAAATGCTCCCACCAAAAGACACAAGCTGGCTGAATGGATACAAAAACAAGACCTGTATATATGCTGTCTACAAGAGACCCACTTCAGACCTAGGGACACATACAGACTGAAAGTGAGGGGATGGAAAAACATATTCCATACAAATGGAAATCAAAAGAAAGCTGTAGTAGCAGTTCTCATATCAGACAAAATAGACTTTAAAATAAAGACTATTACAAGAGACAAAGGAGGATACTACATAATGATCAAGGGATCCATCCAAGAAGAAGATATATCAATTGTAAATATTTATGCACCCTACATAGGAGCACCTCAATACATAAGGCAAATGCTAACAGCCATAAAAGGGGAAATCGACAGTAACACAATCATAGTAGGGAACTTTAACATCTCACTTTCACCAATGGACAGATCATCCAAAAAGAAAATAAATAAGGAAACACAGGCTTTAAATGACACGTTAAACAAGATGGACTTAATTGATATTTATAGGACATTCATTCCAAAAACAACAGAATACACTTTCTCCTCAAGTGCTCATGGAACATTCTGCAGGATAGATCATATCTTGGGTCACAAATCAAGCTTTGGTAAATTTAAGAAAACTGAATTCGTATCAAGTATCTCTTCCAACCACAACGCTATGAGACTAGATATCAATTACAGGAAAAAATCTGTAAAAAATACAAACACATGGAGGCTAAATAATACACTACAAAATAACCAAGAGATCACTGAAGAAATCAAAGAGGAAATCAAAAAATACCTAGAAACAAATGACAATGAAAACACGATGACCCAAAATCTATGGGATACAGCAAAAGCAGTTCTAACAGGGAAGTTTATAGCAATATGATCCTACCTCAAGAAATAAGAAACATCTCAAATAAACAACCTAATGTTACACCTAAAGCAATTAGGGGAAGAACAAAAAAACCCCAAAGTTAGCAGAAGGAAAGAAATCATAAAGATCAGATCAGAAATAAATGCAAAACAAATGAAGGAAACAACAACAAATATCAATAAAACTAAAAGCTGGTTTTTTAAGAAGATAAACAAAATTGATAAACCATTAGCCAGACTCATCAAGAAAAAAAGGGAGAAGACTCAAATCAATAGAATTAGAAATGAAAAAGGAGAAGTAACAACTGACACTGCAGAATTCAAAGGATCATGAGAGAGTACTACAAGCAACTCTATGCCAATAAAATGGACAACCTGGAAGAAATGGACAACTTCTTAGAAAAGCACAACCTTCTGAGACTGAACCAGGAAGAAACAGAAAATATAAACAGACCAATCACAAGCACTGAAATTGAGACTGTGATTAAAAATCTTCCAACAAACAAAAGCCCAGGACCAGATGGCTTCACAGGCGAATTCTATCAAACATTTAGAGAAGAGCTAACACCCATCCTTCTCAAACTCTTCCAAAATATAGCAGAGGGAGGAACACTCCCAAACTCATTATACAAGGCCACCATCACCCTGATACCAAAACCAGAAAAAGATGTCACAAAGAAAGAAAACTACAGGCCAATATCACTGATGAACATAGATGCAAAAATCCTCAACAAAATACTAGTCAACAGAATCCAACAGCACATTAAAAGGATCATACACCATGATCAAGTGGGGTTTATCCCAGGAATGCAAGAATTCTTCAATACACGCAAGTCAATCAATGTGATTCACCATATTAACAAATTGAAGGGGAAAAACCATATGATCATCTCAATAGATGTAGAAAAAGCTTTCAAAAAATTCAGCACCCATTTATGATAAAAAAAACCCTCCAAAAAGTAGGCATAGAGGGAATTTACCTCAACATAATAAAAGCCATATATGACACACCCACAGCCAACATCGTTCACAATGATGAAAAAGTGAAACCATTTCCACTAAGATCAGGAACAAGACAAGGTTGCCCACTCTCACCACTATTATTCAACATAGTTTTGGAAGCTTTAGCCACAGCAATCATAGGTGAAAAATAAATAAAAAGAATCCAAATCGGAAAAGAAGAAGTAAAGCTGTCATTGTTTGCAGATGACATGATATTATACATAGAAAATCCTAAAGAGGCTACCAGAAAACTACTAGAGCTAATCAATGAATTTGGTAAAGTAGCAGGATACAAAATTAATGCACAGAAATCTCTTACATTCCTATATACTAATGATAAAAATCTGTCAGAGAAATTAAGGAAACACTCCCATTTACCATTGCAACAAAAAGAATAAAATACCTAGGAATAAACCTACCTAGGGAGACAAAAGACCTGTATGCAGAAAACTATGAGACACTGATGAAAGAAATTAAAGATGATACAAACAGATGGAGAGATATACCATGTTTTTGGATTGGAAGAATCAACATTGTGAAAATGACTCTACTACCCAAAGCAATCTACAGAATCAACGCAATCCCTATCAAACTACCAATGGTATTTTTCACAGAACTGAAACAAAAAATTTCACAATTTGTATGGAAACACAAAAGACCCCGAATAGCCAAAGCAACCTTGAGAAACAAAAACGGAGCTGGTAGAATCAGGCTCCCAGACTTCAGACTATACTACAAAGCTACAGCAATCAAGACAGTATGGTACAGGCACAAAAACAGAAATACAGATCAATGGAACAGGATAGATAGCCCAGAAATAAACCCACACACCTATGGTCACCTTATTTTTGATAAAGGAGGCATGAATATACAATGGAGAAAAGACAGCCTCTTCAATAAGTGGTGCTGGGAAAACTGGACAACTACATGTAAACAAATGAAATTAGAACACTGCCTAACATCATACAAAAAATAAACTCAAAATGGATTAAAGACCTAAATGTAATACCAGACACTATAAAACTCTCAGAGGAAAACATAGGCAGAACACTCTTTGACATAAATCACAGCAAGATCCTTTTTGACCCACCTCCTAGAGAAATGGAAATAAAAACAAAAATAAACAAATGGGACCTAATGAACCTGAAAAGCTTTTGCACAGCAAAGGAAACCATAAACAAGACAGAAAGACAACCTTCAGAATGGAAGAAAATATTTTCATATGAAGCAAATGACAAAGGATTAATCTCCAAAATATACAAGCAGCTCATGAAGCTCAATATCAAAAAAACAAACAACCCAATCCAAAAATGGGCAGAAGACCTAAATAGACATTCCTCCAAAGAAGATATACAGATTGCCAACAAACACATGAAAGGATGCTCAACATCACTAATCATTAGAGAAATGCAAATCAAAATTACAATGAGGTATCACATCCCACCTGTCAGAATGACCATCATCAAAAAATCTACAAACAATAAATGCTGGAGAGGGTGTGGAGAAAGGGGAACCCTCTTGCACTTGGTGGGAATGTAAATTGATACAGCCACTATGGAGGTTTCTTAAAAAACTAAAAATAGAACTACCATATGACCCAGAGATCCCACTACTGGGCATATACCCTGAGAAAACCATAATTTAAAAAGAGTCGTGTACCACAGTGTTCATGGCAGCTCTATTTACAATAGCCAGGACATGGAAGCAACTTAAGTGTTTATCAACAGATGAATGGATAAAGAAGATGTGGCACATATATACAATGGAATATTACTCAGCCATAAAAAGAAATGAAATTGAGTTATTTTTAGCGAGGTGGATGGACCTAGAGTCTGTCATACAGAGTGAAGTCAGAAAGAGAAAAACAAATACCGTATGCTAACACATATATATGGAATCTAAGAGAAAAAAAAAAGGTCATGAAGAACCTAGGGGCAGGACGGGAATAAAGACACAGACGTAGAGAATGGACTTGAGGACACGGGGAGGGGGAAGGGTAACCTGGGACGAAGTGAGAGAGTGGCATGGACATATATACACTAGCAAATGTAAAATAGATAATTAGTGGGAAGCAGCCACATTGCACAGGGAGATCAGCTCAATGCTTTTTGTCCACCTAGAGGGGTGGAATAGGGAGGGTGGGAGGAAGATGCAAGAGGGAGGAGATATGGAGATATGTGTATATGTATAGCTGATTCACTTTGTTATACAGCAGAAACTAACACACCATTTTAAAGCAATTATACTCCAATAAAGATGTGAAAAAAAAAAAGGAAGCGATGAACCAAACAGCAAGAAAAATTAAAAAGCACCTGCAGGTTGTGCCTGAAGCTCTTAATTAACCACATTCTCCACAACACAGAGCAAACCCATCTGGGCAACCCAGGAAATAAAAACATAGCATGTAGAACTCAGTGACGGGTCAATGCTGGCAAAGTGGTAGGTTAAACCCTGAACATAATAGAAGCCCCCCAAACTCCCAAAGCAAGAGCAGTGGTGAGGCTGAAGCTAGGATGCGCTCAACTTCATGAACTAATACATCCAGTTCTTCAAATTCAGCACATCGTGCTAAGAAAACCTTGCCTCCACAGCTCTACAGAACGGGAAGCGAAAGCCACAGAAACATGTACTTAAGCTGCTGGCAGAAAATTTCACAAGTTCTTCCCTAAGCAAATAAAGCCAGTCACATAATCATCTGCTTTGCCCTTTGGATGCCAGGCACTTTTGTCGCTGGTTTGTGGACGAGCCAAAACTGTTTCTAACCAAAGCATTTTATTTAAGGCCTTTCTATTAACACAAACTGGGTACAATCTCAAAATCTTACATCCTAACATTTGGGCAAGGTAGAAGATATTCCTACTGTTTAGAGAGTGGGAATAAAACACTGTCCGGCTGTGTTCAATCATGCAGGCACACCTGGCTAAAAAGTGAAAATTGTAGTCAGCAGAAAAATCGTTTCCTGGATACCCAGTAGTATACGATATAACATGGACTAATTCATTACATCTTCATTCCAGATATTCTGGATATTATTTTATCCTCATTTTACAGTTGTGGATATTGAGGCTCAGAGAGGTTAAGGAACTTGCCTCAGGTGGTTACCAGCTAACAGGTATTGGAAGCTAGGATTTAAACTAGGTCCGCAGGGCTCCAAAGTCCACTGAATTCCACTCCACCACGCTAGTTCCTCATCCTACACAATGCTTACCCAGGATAGCCAGGCTCTCGATATTTGGCGAAAATAAATATTGAAATGTTTACCCTCAGTGAATACTATGAATCAAATATTCAAAATAACAGAGTCTCAGAGTAGGAAGCTACCTCATGAGTCATCTAGTCCAAGAACCCATCCTATGCTTAGAATTTCAGAAGAGGACTTTTACATAGTTTGAAATAAGGTAGTAACTTTCCAGAGAGATGAGTAGTCTTGGGGTTTGGGAAAATCCCCTTATGAGACACTCTTTTCTCCTCCTTTTAATAAATAATATATTTTGAATGTCTCCCATGTGCTAGGCTGCGCTAAGCTCCAACACTGCCTTCAGAATCCCCACAATGATCTTATAAAGCAGTGTATCATTGATATCCCCATTTTACAGATAAGGAAACAGGTTTAGAACCGTAGCATAACTTGTCGCACAACAAGTAAGCCTTAGTACAAGGATACAAACCTAGCTTATTCACGTGGTCTTCAAGGTATGTGGAGACACACACTGACATACAGAAGTAAACCTAATGACTTGTTACTATTCTCTAGCTTGATATCAGTAGACAGTTGTGCTTATTTGCAAGTTTGTGGACAGGTGGCGAATAACCCAATACTTTCTTCCATCTAAGGCATGTCCAAATACTTCTCTCTGGTTTCCTAGGGTCAAAACATCTTGGGGTAACTGAGCTAACATGTTACCTACCACTTACTGAGCCTGTATTTGAACATCTCCAGTGAACAAAAACACTTATAGCTTGTTCCATCTATGAGCAGCTCTGATGATCAGAAAATCATACTTATATTCAGCTGACAATACAATTCAGTTAGGAACCTCTCACTTGTATCTCTCGTTGGGTCAAGGGCAAAAAATCATGCTGATGAAGTGACATTACCAAAGCAAAGAGGTTTAATACTATTCATTGAAGCACAAGTGATCTTGAAGGAAATTGAGAGAGATTCTTTTTCAAGAACAGCTTTAATAGCTGAAGGGGAATAATGTTTTATATCTAGTCAACCATCCAGCTACAGACAACTTGTCACACCGAAGTGGTTAAATTTTTTTTTTTTTAGTATTTCAATGACATTTTGAATGCACATAAGAGGTTAGAATGAACAAGGAAGTTAAGGACTTTTTTAGAAATCACATTTGCATTTAACTTGAAAATCTCTCCAGTCCTATGATTTTTGCATAAACACTTATGGACTCCTGACAGCTTAATTGGATTATAAGCTTTTTATCTAGGAATTTGTCCAATTTTATGCTCTCCATGAAACCCGAGCTCTTTGCTGATCTTGGTTTTGTCCATGTTAAATAAGCAATTGTTTTTAACATCCTTAAAGGCTATATTTTAAATTCTCACATTTGTTATGCATCCTACATCATGAAATTTATAATCCTTATTTTTAGACAAACATTTGAAGACCCAAATACCATGATAAAATGGATTTCTCATGTGAAAGCATTCATTCTGATCAAAGAGTAATAAAGTACCAACTGCCCCCCCCCAAAAAAGAGCAAAAAGCACAAATCAGCACTTGATATCATCAGCCAGGCAGCCTTTTGCATAGATGACTTCATGTGATTCCCCACAACCACCCTTGGAAGTGGAGTTTACCATTCTATTTTACTATGAAAGAAACAAAGGAGTAGAAAGGCTGAGTAACCTATTCAGTATCATGTAGCAACTAAGCAGAAACAGTTCTCGAGCCAGTCCTCAGATGCAACACCATTGCTTTATAGTTACAGAGAAAGGCAGCTCACAACTACCCAGAAGGGAATAGATGGTTCTGTCCTTGTTCTGCCCATTTCTAGAAGGCTCATGCTCTCCCCAGGCATACACTTTAGGAATCTCTCAACATGTTCTCAGGAGGCCTTTTCATTGATGCTTAGCACCCTCACTCCAACATCCTATCCCTTAAGGGTAATGCTCTCACCGCCACCACATTTTTCTTGGCCCAGAAAAGACTTGCATTTTGTTTGGGTACCATCATGTTACAAGAAGCAAAATAATACCTTTTTGAGGAAGAATCTTAAGTTACAGTCTGAAAAGTGAGATGTAAAGGCTATAATATCAACACACAGCTTGGAACACGAGGCCTGTTCATTTTAACCAGCTCAGTCCCCACCAATGCCCTCTTCCCCTCTGTGGATGTGTTTCACATGATGCTCCTTTGTGCTTGTGTGTGGAAGCGGCCACTTTATCATCCTCACCTCCCAGAACTTTGTTCTTCTGCACTACAGTTCTGGTACACCACCTCTTTCCATTTATCTCTTTTAGCCTCTTTGTTCCACAAAACGTTTTTAAAAGTTTCTATGAAAAAATAAATGTATGTGCCAAGTTTAAAAGGTCAAGTAAAACTAGCAATTTATGACCCCATTAGCAGTCTCCCATTTTGCCTTTCTTCACCCTGATGTCCCATCCTTGAGAGGCAATTACTTTGAAACATTTTAGTTGTTTCTTCTCATATTTAGTGACTAGATTCACACATTAAAGGGAAAATAAAGTGATTAGTATCATTATGTATGGGAAAAATCATTTTCAGTTTGATCAAAATCTAAGAGAAGTCTAGAATAAACATATCACCACAGCCTAAACTACCACTCATATCTTTCACAGCAAGACAACTCAAAATAAAATAAATCTGAGGTCAATGCCTATGTTTGTCTCTATAAGAGAGCCCAAATATTATATGACTTATCTTAAGGTCATGAAGTCTGTGGGGTCCTTTGCACCTTCAATCCTCCTCCTTAAATACCTAGCCCACCTCATTGATGATTTTGAATTTCTATGTACTTAGTCACAAACTTGATTTTTCACAGTAAAATTCCGTTTCCAGGTGCTCTTGCAAGATCAGTTACAATAAATCAAATAACATCTTATATGGATTGAGAATGAAGTCTTACATCAAGATTTTTAATTATCTATATAAGATGGGGGAAAAGGTTTTTACCTTACAGATTACTATTCAAACACAATTTTAACTCTTAAAATTGCTATATGATGAAGATATTAGCTAAATTTAGCATACACACACCAATTACATGAAATGTAATAGAGAATCCACTCAATCCCATGCCTTCATTTACTCAGCAAAGAGTCAATCTTCCAAGCTGTAGGAGAAGCTGTTGTTGCCCAGCACATACCTCCTGAGTATTACTATTTCAGTTGACCTGGCCCAACTCACAACCTGCAGCACCTACAACATCTCTTCAGCTGGGGATATTTTATCAGAAGTAGAAGATAACTGCTCAGCCACCTGCAATGCAGGCTGGAAGCGCCAGGGAATTAAAACTCCTGGAAGCAGCAATTCCTCAACCAATGTCTGATGGTAGTCAGAGTAAAATGCCCAAGATTCCCCCATCATTAGGATGAGAAAACTCTGTGGCACGCACTTCACCCTGTTTCCTAGACTTTCTCCATGGGGTTAAGCTCCAGTCACCCACAGTGGTAGCTGGTTTGAGAGTTTATCCTTTATTGGCTGTCTTCCTTCCCTGTCCCACTTTTCTACCTTCCTACTGTTATTTCCTGAACTCTTGAAGAAACTACTTGCCCTTGCCCTCTTGTCTCAGCATGTTTCTAGAGAGATCCAAACTAAGATGAACGCCAGCTCCTTCACTTGAATTCTGTTCCTATCGTTTCCCATCTTACTCTGTGCTCCATTGACTTCCTCTTCTTCCTAGGAGCCGATTTTCTCTCACTCTATGAAGAAACCCTCTTGCATCCCCTTCTGGTTGTTATCCTAATTTCCACCCCCCTTTCTTTTTCATCCATTCTAAAGAATTCCCTGTATGTTGTAACTTTCTCATCTTCACCAACTGCAATCTGGCTTCTTTATCCATCTCTATTGAAGCTCTTTTCACCAAATGTCAGCAGTGACCTTATAAATGCCAAACCTAACACTTTTATGCCCCTACTTCACTTCCCTACATTACAAAAACCATCTTCTGGACTTCCCTGGTGGCGCAGTGGTTAAGAATCCGCCTGCCAATGCAGGGGACACGGGTTCGAGCCCTGGTCCAGGAAGATCCCACATGCCGTGCAGCAACTAAGCCCGTGAGCCACAACTACTGAGCCCGCGTGCCACAACTACTGAAGCCAGTGTGCCTAGAGCCTGTGTTCTGCGACAAAGAGAAGCCACCACAATGAGAAGCCCATGCACCACATTGAAGAGTAGCCCCTGCTCACCTCGACTAGAGAAAGCCCACGCACAGCAACGAAAACCGAACACAGCCAAAAATAAATAAATTAATTTTTAAAAAAAGAAACCATCTTCTTTAAATTTCATTAACCTTGACTTTTGTGACCTCACTCTCTTGATTTTTCTCTTATATTATATATGACTACTCCTTTGCAGACTGCTTTGGATTCTGTTCTTCCGCAAACTAAATGTTGATGCTCCCCAGGGCTCTCTTCTCAGGTTCTCTTTTTACCACACATGCTCTTTCTGGGTAATTTCATTTATCCCCCTGGTTTTAACCATCATATATGCCAACAATGCTGAAATCCGTAATGTTTACGATTGACAACTCTCTTGAATTTAGATCCATATATCCCTTTGGACATATTTACTGAATGTTCACAGGCATCTAGATTTCATACATCCAACACTGAGTTCATCAGTTTTTTAGCCCAAACCTCCTACAATATGCATCTTACTCAGTAAAACCTCCGTAAGCTCAATCACCGTCTTCTCTCCCAGGGATCATGACCTAAAAATTAACAAGTCCTGTGAATTTTACCTCCTAAATATTTCTCATATGTGTTCTCCCCTTCTCTTCTCCATTATCACACAAAAAGTAAAGTGGAAACAAAAAGTGTAAAATGGATTAGGTATTTGGATTTGGGCATTTCGAATTTGTCATTATAATATTCCTCATTAGCTCCCTCACATGGTATCATAACCTATTTGTGTTCCTTATCTCCAGGCTTTACTTCACCCATCAATCCATCCTCAATACTGCCACGAAATGATCTTTCGGTAACAAGTGGGACCATGTCAATGTCGGTCTAATCAGTACAAAAAACAATAATAAAGTTTAAGCTTCTTTATATGTCATAGAGGGATCTTTATTGTGTTAAAGGCTATCACTTGCCACTCAGAATCACTTATAGCTCTCTGCAAACACTAGGCAGCGGCTCTCCTTTGCTTTCGAATTCTGGCTATTTCCTCCATCTGGCAAGCCTCCCTCTCTGTGTGTACCTGCCCACTGACACCCTATTCAATCCATTACAGCCTCCCTCGGGTATTCCCTATGTGTTCTTCCCTGACTCCACAAAATGGAATTAATCATTCTGTCCTTAGCACGGCTTCTATTCCTTGTACGCAACTATTCTATTGTTCGTGTCACATCAAGTTCTACTTGTTTGCTTCTGAGGCTATTTCTATTACTAGATGGCAAACCCCTTCACCCACGACAAACTCAGAGCCCCCATCAAACACTAAGAGTAGTGCCCTTCTACAACTCTGAGGCACTTTATGTACTTGTAATTAGCTAACCATTATATGTTTTGATTTCCCATCTTCCCTTCTAGACTATGTGTTCCATGAGGGCAAGGTCAGGGTTTGTTTTGTTCACTGCTGTAACCCTAGCACCAGGCATTGCATCTGCCAAAGGAAGCGTTTAATAAATATTTGGACTAACTGGCTAACTTCTTGAAGACAGGGCCTAAATTTTATTCATCTCACCCCAGTTCAAATAGCACCCAGAGTAGGCATCAGTAAGTTTTTGAACTGAATTTCAGTCACCCTATCCAAGCATCATAGAAAACAAGCATATGGAATGTTTTCTGATAGTTAGAAAATCTAATTTTCTTCGCATAATTTCACATTTCTGCCTGCTCGTTATTTTGGGAATACCATCAAATCGAGAAGACCAGTGGTGAGTTAGAGCAGGGGTGGTAGGCAGACTGCTTCTGTCTTGCCATCTTGAATAAATTCATAGTAGATGCTTTTGTGATGGGAAGGATTGATGCCATGTTTGATCTCAGTGTAAGGTGTAAAATGGTAAGCTAGCACTCAGTCAGGGGCTCAGCAAGAGGGGAGCAGCAGCATGTGTGCTATATAGTTGCCGTCTCTTTATAAACCAAAGAAGGGGTAACAATAATACAGCCACACAAAAGGCTTCCCTGTCCATGCTCACGCATTCACCCAGAATGTCAGAGAACTGGACAATTAACTCATTACTTATTAGCATGTTGCTGTGCTATGTGGTCTGATTGAATAATATTTTAAAGCAACAAGTCCTTACCTCTTACTTCTGCAAGAACTGATGCCTTCCCCTGCTTAAAGAACACTGACATAGTTTCCTTTTAAAATAAATACAAATATTTGATGCCAAATCAATAAAAAGGCCTTAGGGTATTCCAACCAGTAAATTTCTTAAAATGACCCAGATTTGTATAAACTCTGTTCTATAATGAATATTACCTTACACTTAAACACTGTCTAATATTTTTAAAGTTGTTTCCCATCCATTATTTCATCTGAGAAGGGTTCCAAAGAATTACACAGCCAACTCGTAATGGCAGCAAACACCCATTACTTTGGTGTTATCTAATTAATAGAATATTTTTTACTAGCCACACATGGCTTTCTTTTCATCTGATTTGGTCTTTAAAGACATTATCTGGACCTTTGCTTAAAGATGTAGAAGTGTTTCCATTTGACTCTATTCTCTCAAATACTACACACACACACACACACACACACACAAGCTATCGAGGAAAAAAATTCCATTTATTTGGAAATGGCAATGCTGTCCCAACTATAAAGCATATCTGACCCAATACTGTGAAATCTGTATGTGTGAGAATGAATACACCTCCTCAAAATGCAAGCGGGAAGTGGATTTCACCAAGAGCAGGAGGCATGGCCATAAAGCCTCCTTGAAAAGTCATTTTGTTGAAGCAATGAGATTTGGGAGCCCAGGCAGGTCAAATCACTGCAGATCTGCAAGGAAGGGAATCTGAAGAGGAACCAAACCTGAGTGGCTCTTTCTACAGTCCACAGTATCACCATCTAGTTGATAGGGACCATCAGAGACGAACAGGGTGGTGGATGGATAAGAGGCAGCAGTCCTCGGATCATGACACTGACAGCCTGTCAAGAGGTTTTGCTAAAAATGACACCAGCTTTCTGAATGACAAAAACTTAGGGCCCTGAGTGTAAGATAAACAAGCATAAAGCATAACAGATGTTGTGAAAAGGTATTTGAGACAAGTCTCAACCAAAATTGTACAATGCTCCAACTTAAAAGCTCTCTTTCACTCCATTCTGAAATATTCTTCTGAAACTAGTAGCCCAAATCAAAGATAATAATCAGAAAGGAGACCTATGCATAAAAGCTACAAAACTAAAGTAAGCAATTAAACACTAAAACCCCACAACAGGAAGAGAGGGAAAAATGAGATTAAGACCATTTTACAGAAAAAGAAACCAACAAAATGTTTAGACCAATGAATCTCAGTGGACACAAAAATATTAGAGAGCTGTAGAAAGAGCTCAAAGAAGAGATACAGGATTTTAAGTAGGCAATTATTATTGAGATTATAGAAGACTTTAAAAGTTGGCAGGGCTTCCCTGGTGGCGCAGTGGTTGAGAGTCCGCCTGCCGATGCAGGGGACACGGGTTCGTGCCCCGGTCCGGGAAGATCCCACATGCCACGGAGCGGCTGGGCCCGTGAGCCATGGCCGCTGAGCCTGCGCGTCCGGAGCCTGTGTTCCGCAACGGGAGAGGCCCCAACAGTGAGAGGCCCGCGTACCGCAAAAAAAAAAAAAAAAAAAAGAGAAAAAAAACGTTGGCAGTGCTCAAGAAAGAAATGCAGGGGACTTCCCTGGTGGCGCAGTGGTTAAGAATCCGCCTGCCAATGCAGGGGACACGGGTTCAATCCCTGCTCTGGGAAGATCCCACATGCCACAAGCAGCTAAGCCCATGCGCCACAGCTACTGAGCCTGCGCTCTAGAGCCCACGAGCCACAACTACTGAGCCTGCGTGCCACAGCTACTGAAGCCCACGTGCCTAGAGCCCGTGCTCTGCAACAAGAGAAGCCACTGCAACGAGAAGCCTGCACACTGCAAGAAAGAGTAGCCCCCGCTCTCCACAACTAGAGAAAGCTGGCGCACAGCAAAGAAGACCCAACACAGCCAAAAATAAATAAATAAAAAATAAAAAAAACAAATGCAAAAGTAAAGTAGAAGCTTGACAAATGAAAGCCTCATTAAAAGAACAAATATAAAATGAACAACTGAAAACAGAGCTAGGGATACAGTGGAGAGGCTTCAAATGACATAAGACAAGAACACAGATATTAACATGATTATAAGGAAAATGATGGATTAGAAGGCAAAGGAAATATGACATCCCTAAAACTGGTGTTCCTGAAAAAGAGTACAGAAAAAAAATGGAATAAAAACAAAGATATTAAAGAAGAAAGCAATCCTGGATTGAAGATTTGAAGCTGCAGATAAAAAGACATACCATTTCCTAAGAAAACCTGATCAAGTACTAGGGAAGCTGCTGAACTCCAAGGATAAAAAAAATTCTATAGATATCCAGCTGTGAAAAACAGCATAAAAAAATTATGTTGCCTCTGACTTCTTTCTAACAACATTAAATATGGAATAGTGAAATGATATGGACAAAATTCTAAAGCAAATGTGACCTAAGAATTTCATAACCAGACAAACTGTTCTTGTTTTCCTAACTGCCTCTAGGACAAGCCATAGGAACTCACTGTGGGTCCAAGACTGTATACACAAAGAGGTCACCCCAGATAACTGGAAGACTGTGTGGCCTTCTAGAATTCTGAGGACTCATAGATAAGCCCAAGAAGTGTATGAAGTGGTAACGGTCACGAGTAGAGTCAGGGTTTTTTCCTACTTAAAAGCTGAGCTTAAGAAATTTTAATTTGCCTATTTTAGCCATTCATTTATCCAACAAATATTCATCAGGTCCCTGTTATACTCCAGTGTCTATACCCTACATGCTTTATTTTAAGTATATGATCAGTAGTCCTTCATAGCAATCACGTCTTTTAACCATAACTCTGGTGAGTGTCTCCCCATTATCTGAGAACTGTGGAGGGAACATGGGAAGCATATGTCAACTGGTCAATTCTATGAAGCAAATTCCTAGAAGGGTACATAACACAGGTACTTATTACCTAAATATTTCTAATACAAAATTTTAAATGTAAAGACCCCTAAAACGGTTTAATGCTCTGTGATGGGAGCTCAGTGATGGGAGATAGTCATCTCAGGCAGAAAGGGGGAGGAGGGCTTTAACAGAAGGTTTTTGTGGTAACTGGTACTTGAACCAGGCTTTAAATTACAGATGGATTTTGACCTTTGGGGATGAGGGAGAATGACTTCCAAGTAGGGGGATTGTGGGAATGAAGGCACAGAAGTGGGAAAAGTTCTGGATGTGTTCTGGAATTGAGAATGTTGGGTGGGGACCCTAGAAAGTAAGGTGGGATGAGTCTCTGTGGGACCCAGTAGAGGGCCATGAAGGCCAGACCATGGCGTTGGAGTTTCATCCTGTGATCAGTGAGGTGCTACTGAGTCCACATAGAGCAAAACCAACATTGCATTTAGGGACGATTAATCTGGCAGAAAATCTATAAAATGAATAGAGAGAACACAGGCGGGGGGCCATTTACAGGGCTAAAGGAGGGTTTAGCAAAAGATTGGGAGGACTTGGCCTGACACAGTGGAAGTAGGAACACAGTGCTGGAGAGAACGTTAGAGATTCATTCTGGGGGTGAAGCAGCAGAGAACCAAGTTGGGCAAAGGGCTGAAAATGAAAATGCCAGATGAGAGAAAGGAGGGGCAGAACCCAAACCTCAAGTGGTTACTTGGGAGCTGATAGCAGTTTCCTCGCGAGGCAAATGAGCCCATGGCAGGGTTTACAGTCAGATCAGGAGCACCTGAGACTCTCCTAATCCAGAGGCAATGAAATACAAGACTGGAGAAAAGACCTGGGCATTTACTCTATGAGGGCCCCTGAGGAGAGAGAATGGAAGACACTACCCGCTTCGCAGTTACACCAAGGGAGGGAGCCTGGGCACCTGGGACTCTGTCAGTCCACTCCAAGCAGAGGTCACCTGGAGACTGTGAGGCAGCTTGGTGCCAGCCCAGCTGCACATGTAGAGGACCCTCTACCAACACCCACTGTCAGGTGAGTGGGCATCCAAATCTGACTGCCTTTATGACCATGGTTTGCAGAGCGCCCTGAGCCAGGAAGAAGATGGTGCCTCAGATTTGGGACCATTAGGAATGGGCTCTGGGGGCAAAACACACCTGGGCTTAAATTCCCTTTCTGCCACTTAGTAACATGAGGCAAGTGATGTAACTTCACTGAGCTAGCTTGGATAGTAACACCTCACAGGGTTCTTATGGGGATGTCACAAGATAATAAAAGTGGACGGCAAAGAGCCTGAGACGTTTCAACACTTAGCAGATGAGCGCCCTGTACCCCTCACCCCATGCTTCCCAGTGTACCTGCCACATCAGCTGCTGGTTTTCTGCAAAGTCACCTCCAGTTCCTGAAGCGGCATCTTCTATCTTCTTCCTGTACGTCCTCCACTCTCCCTCTCCTTCCCTGGGACACTTTTCTCTCTGTCCTGTTTCCTAGGAATTCGGTCTCTCTTCCTCCTCCTAAGTCTTGCTCTTCTTTATTCTTAATTTGAGTATCTGTCTCTTTATGCTTTTTGCTATTCTCCTCCCTCCTAAGAGGTTACAACTGACTCAGGAGGAGCCCCAAAGGCACTTAGTACAAAAACTCATCTCCTTTTTGATTTGCAGAGCAGTTGTGAATATCATACCCTAGTATTAGGAAGAAATGGGCGTCTTTCAGAGACAGAGAGTGACTGTTTTTCAAAAGCCCACCCAAAGACACAAAACTGTGGTAATTCCCACAGAAAGCCTTACTGTGGATGAATACAAGACATTCCTCACAAATTATAAATATGCAGACATGGGAAATATACTAGACCACTAGGCACTGGGTAGGATTCTGCTCTGAGCCGCAGAGCTATGTTTGAGTGAAGTTCACATGAGGCCGTTGAACCAACCAAAAGGTAATTCCAGGCACAGCACCTATTCTGTGGGGTGAGGATGGGAGCCACTCTGAGCCACACACGTGGCTCCTACTTAGTTCTAAAGTTATCAGGTGGCTGGACTGTGACCACACTGTCAGAACTGCTGAAGTGCCCTTTTGCCCAACAACGTGATCTTACAATATCCTAGTCCTTTCCTATTAAGCAAGATAAACCAGAAACAGAAGCCTCTTTCAATTCTTAATGCCGCGTGGAATTGAAACAGGGCTTGAAAATCGCAAAGTATCAGTTTTAACAAATCATCTGTCTCCTCTATGCGCTAATGCCAAGCGTTCTGGGCAGCATTTTAAATTTCTTGAAGGCGCAGACCTTGCCTGCTGGCCCTAGGATAAGGGTCTGTCATCACTGTGAGCTCAGAGCTTACAATGGGTTTTGTCCTAGTTTGGGGGAGGGGAGGTTTAGGAAGAGATCCTTCCTTCCTCTGCTGGGGAGGAAGGGAATTCACTCCTTTGAGGCCTCAGGCTCAGAAACTGTTTCCCCAGGTTATTCAGCGGTACCTTCACGGGTGATGTTTCCCTGGTTTCTGTTGATGTAATGTCTAGGCAATTCAAGCTTGGATTTTCAAACATTTCTTCCTGCATAATCAATAGATCTCTTCACTTTAATTGGCCTGGCTGGCTGGGTGGGCTGACCGGTGGGGGCTTCTGAGGGACCTTCATTTTCTGCCTCACAGGCTCCTGTCCAGCAAGGCTTAACATTGGCACATTATCAGGTATTCTTCTTACTTTTATTCAAGACTGCTCTGAGGGGTCTTCTCTGACCACCGTAAGCATCCACCTACCTAACCAGTCATTTGCCAGCAAATGATTCTTGAGCATCTGCTATGTGCCAGGACCTGTGCTGTCACTGGGGGTACAGAGATAAATAAACTGTGGTTTCTCAAAGCAAGAGACATATAAAGAGTCATGTTATGCTATGAGAAAGAGAGAAAATTGTGGGAAGATGGCAGAAGAGTAAGACGCAGAGATCACCTTCCTCCCCACAGATACATCAGAAATATATCTACACGTGGAACAACTCCTACAGAACACCCACTGAACGCTGGCAGACCTCACACCTCCCAAGAGGCAAGAAACTCCCCACGTACCTGGGTAGGGCACAAGAAAAATGAATAAACAGAGACAAAAGGATAGGGACGGGACCTGCACCAGTGGGAGGGAGCTGTGAAGGAGGAAACGTTCCCACACACGAGAAGCCCCTTCGCGGGCGGAGACTGCGGGTGGCGGAGCAGGGGAGCTTCAGAGCCGCGGAGGAGAGCGCAGCAACAGGGGTGCGGAGGGCAAAGCGGAGAGACTCCCGCACAGAGGATCGGTGCCGACTCGCACTCACCAGCCGGAGAGGCTTGTCTGCTCCCCCGGCGGGGCGGGCGGGGATGGGAGCTGAGGCTCGGGCTTCGGTCGGAGCGCAGGGAGAGGACTGGGGTTGGCGGCGTGAACACAGCCTGAAGGGGGCTAGTGCGCCACAGCTAGCCGGGAGGGAGTCCGGGGAAAAGTCTGGACCTGCCGAAGAGGCAAGAGACTTTTTCTTGCCTCTTTGTTTCCTGGTGCGCGAGGAGAGGGGATTAAGAGCGCTGCTTAATGGAGCTCCAGGGACGGGCGCGAGCCTCGGCTAACAGCGCGGACCCCAGAGACGGGCATGAGACGCTAAGGCTGCTGCTGCCGCCACCAAGAAGCCTGTGTGCGAGCACAGGTCACTCTCCACACCTCCCTTCCGGGGAGCCTGTGCAGCCCGCCACTGCCAGGGTCCCGGGATCCAGGGACAACTTCCCCGGGAGAACGCACGGCGCACCTGAGGCTAGAGTAACGTCACGCCGGCCTCTGCCGCCGCAGGCCCGCCCCGCATCCGTACCCCTCCCTCCCCCCGGCCTGAGTGAGCCAGAGCCCCCGAATCAGCGGCTCCTTTAACCCCGTCCTGTCTGAGCAAAGAACAGACGCCCTCAGGCGACCTACACGCAGAGGCAGGGCCAAATCCAAAGCTGAACCCCGGGAGCTGTGCGAACAAAGAAGAGAAACGGAAATCTCTCCCAGCAGCGGATTAAATCTCCACAATCAACTTGATGTACCTGCATCTCTGGAATACCTGTGTAGACAACGAATCATCCCAAACTGAGGAGGTGGACTTTGAGAGCACGATTTATTTTTTTTCCCCCTTTTCCTCTTTTTATGAGTGTGTACGTGTATGCTTCCGTGTGAGATTTTATCTGTATAGCTTTGCTTTCACCATTTGCCCTAGGGTTCTGTCCGTCCTTTTTTTTTTTTACTTTTTAAAGACATTTTTTTCTGAATAATTTTTTTATTTTTTATTTTAATAACTTTATTTTATTTTATCTTACTTTATTTTATTTTCTCCTCTTCCTTTCTTCCTTCCTTTCTTTCTACTTTTTCTCCCTTTGATTCTGAGCCGTGTGGATGAAAGGCTCTTGGTGCTGCCGCCAGGAGTCAGTGCTGTGCCTCTGAGGTGGGAGAGCCAACTTCAGGACACTGGTCCACAAGAGACCTCCCAGCTCCACATAATATCAAATGGCAAAAATCTCCCAGAGATCTCCATCTCAACACCAGCACCCAGCTTCACTCAACGACCAGCAAGCTATAGTGCTGGACACCCTATGCCAAACAACTAGCAAGACAGGAACACAACCCCACCCATTAGCAGAGAGGCTGCCTAAAATCATAATAAGGCCACAGACACCCCAAAACACACCAGACGTGGACCTTCCCACCAGAAAGACAAGATCCAGCCTCATCCACCAGAACACACGCACTAGTCCCCTCCAACAGGAAGCCTATACAACCCACTGAATGAACTTTAGCCACTGGGGACAGACACCAAAAACAACGGGAACTACGAAGCTGCAGGCTGCAAAAAGGAGACCCCAAACACAGTAAGATAAGCAAAATGAAAAGACAGAAAAACACACAGCAGATGAAGGAGCAAGATAAAAACCCACCAGACCTAACAAATGAAGAGGAAATAGGCAGTCTACCTGAAAAAGAATTCAGAATAATGAGAGTAAAGATGATCCAAATCTTGTAAATAGAAAAGAGAAAATGCAAGAAACATTTAACAAGGACCTAGAAGAACTAAAGAGGAAACAAGCAATGATGAACAACACAATAAATTAAACTGAAAATACTCTAGAAGGGATCAATAGCAGAATAATTGAGGCAGAAGAACGGATAAGTGACCTGGAAGATAAAACAGTGGAAATAACTACTGCAGAGCAGAATAAAGAAAAAAGAATGAGGGCTTCCCTGGTGGCGCAGTGGTTGAGATTCTGCCTACCGATGCAGGGGACACGGGTTCGTGCCCCGGTCCAGGAAGATCCCACATGCCGTGGAGCAGCTGGGCCTGTAAGCCATGGCCGCTGAGCCAGTGCATCTGGAGCCTGTGCTCCGCAACAGGAGAGGGCACAACAGTGAGAGACCTGCGTACCACAAAAAAAGAAAAAAAAAAGAAAAAAGCATGAAAAGAACTGAGGACAGGCTCAGAAACCTCTGGGACAACATTAAATGCACCAAGATTCGAATTATAGGGGTCCCAGAAGAAGAAGAGAAAAAGAAAGGGACTGAGAAAATATTTGAAGAGATTATAGTTGAAAACTCCCCTAATATGGGAAAGGAAATAGTTAATCAAGTCCAGGAAGCACAGAGAGTCCCATACAGGATAAATCCAAGGAGACACACCAAGACACAAATTAATCCAACTGTCAAAAATTAAATACAAAGAAAACATATTAAAAGCAGCAAGGGAACAACAACAAATAACACACAAGGGAATCCCCATAAGGTTAAAAGCTGACCTTTTAGCAGAAACTGTGCAAGCCAGAAGGGAGTGGCAGGACATATTTAAAGTGATGAAGGAGAAAAACCTACAACCAAGATTACTCTACCCAGCGAGGATCTCATTTAGATTTGATGGAGAAAATAAAACCTTTACAGACAAGCAAAAGCTGAGAGAGTTCCGCACCACCAAACCAGTTTTAAAACAAATGCTAAAGGAACTTCTCTAGGCAAGAAACACAAGAGAAGGAAAAGACCTACAATAACAAACCCAAAACAATTAAGAAAATGGAAATAGGAACATACATATCAATAGCTACCTTACATGTAAATGGATTAAATGCTCCAACCAAAACACACAGGCTGGCTGGATGGATACAAAAAAAAGACCTGTATATATGCTGTCTACAAGAGTCCCACTTCAGACCTAGGGACACATCCAGACTGAAAGTGAGGGGATGCAAAAAGATATTCCATGCAAATGGAAACCACAAGAAAGCTGTAGTAGCAATTCTCATATGAGACAAAATAGACTTTAAAATATAAAGAATATTGGAAAAGACAAAGAAGGACACTACATAATGATCAAGGGATCGAACCAAGAAGAAGATATAACAGTTGTAATTATTTATGCACCCTCCATCGGAGCACCTCAATACATAAGGCAAATGCTAACAGCCATAAAAGGGGAAATCAACAGTAACACAATCATAGTAGGGGACTTTAACATCTCACTTTCACCAATGGACAGATCATCCAAAAAGAAAATAAATAAGGAAACACAAGCTTTAAATGACACGTTAAACAAGATGGACTTAATTGATATTTATAGGATATTCATTCCAAAAACAACAGAATACACTTTCTTTTCAAGTGCTCATGGAACATTCTCCAGGATAGATCATATCTTGGGTCACAAATCAAGCTTTGGTAAATTTAAGAAAACTGAATTCGTATCAAGTATCTTTTCCGACCACAACGCTATGAGACTAGATATCAATTACAGGAAAAAATCTGTAAAAAATACAAACACATGGAGACTAGATAATACACTACTAAATAACCAAAAGATCACTGAAAAAATCAAAGAGGAATTCAAAAAATACCTAGAAACAAATGACAATGAAAACACGATGACCCCAAATCTACAGGATACAGCAAAAGCAGTTCTAACAGGGAAGTTTATAGCAATATGATCCTACCTTAAGAAACAGGAAACATCTCAAATAAACAACCTAACCTTGCAACTAAAGCAATTAGAGAAAGAAGAACAAAAAAACCCCAAAGTTAGCAGATGGAAAGAAATCATAACGATCAGATCAGAAATAAATGAAAAAGAAATGACGGAAACGATAGCAAAGATCAATAAAACTAAGAGCTGGTTCTTTGAGAAGATAAACAAAATTGATAAACCATTAGCCAGACTCATCAAGAAAAAAAGGGAGAAGACTCAGATCAATAGAATTAGAAATGAAAAAGGAGAAGTAACAACTGACACTGCAGAAATACAAAAGTTCATGAGAGATTACTACAAGCAACTCTATGCCAATAAAATGGACAACCTGGAAGAAATGGACAAATTCTTAGAAATGCACAACCTGCCAAGACTGAATCAGGAAGAAATAGAAAATATGAACAGACCAATCACAAGCACTGAAATTGAAACTGTGATTAAAAATCTTCCAACAAACAAAAGCCCAGGGCCAGATGGCTTCACAGGCGAATTCTATCAAATATTTAGAGAAGAGCTAACACCTATCCTTCTCAAACTCTTCCAAAATATAGCAGAGGGAGGAACACTCCCAAACTCATTATACAAGGCCACCATCACCCTGAGACCAAAACCAGACAAGGATGTCACAAAGAAAGAAAACTACAGGCCAATATCACTGATGAACATAGTTGCAAAAATCCTCAACAAAATGCTAGTAAACAGAATCCAATAGCATGTTAAAAGGATCATACACCATGATCAAGTGGGGTTTATTCCAGGAATGCAAGGATTCTTCAATATATGCAAATCAATCAACGTGATACACCATATTAACAAATTGAAGGAGAAAAAAAAATATATCAATAGATACAGAGAAAGCTTCCAACAAAATTCAATGCCGATTTGATAAAAACCCTG
Organism: Stenella coeruleoalba; assembly: GCF_951394435.1. Taxonomy (NCBI): domain Eukaryota; kingdom Metazoa; phylum Chordata; class Mammalia; order Artiodactyla; family Delphinidae; genus Stenella; species Stenella coeruleoalba. The sequence goes on along the minus strand of NC_137153.1, from coordinate 92,075,402 downwards.
CAGAAAGTAGGCACAGAGGGAACCTTCCTCAACATAATAAAGGCCATATATGACAAACCCACAGCCAATATCGTCCTCAATGGTGAAAAACTGAAAGCATTTCCACTAAGATCGGGAACAAGACAAGGTTGCCCACTCTCACCACTCTTATTCAATATAGTTTTGGAAGTTTTAGCCACAGCAATCAGAGAAGAAAAGGAAATAAAAGGAATCCAAATCGGAAAAGATGAAGTAAAGCTGTCACTGTTTGCAGATGACATGATACTATACATAGAGAATCCTAAAGATGCAACCAGAAAACTACTAGAGCTAGTTTGGTAGAGTATAGGGATACAAAATTAATGCACAGAAGTCTCTTGCATTCCTATACACTAATGATGAAAAATCTGAAAGTGAAAGTAAGAAAACTCTCCCACTTATCGTTGCAATGAAAAGAATAAAATATCTAGGAATAAACCTACCTAAGGAGACAAAAGACCCGTATGCAGAAAATTATAAGACACTGATGAAAGAAATTAAGATGATACAAATAGATGGAGAGATATACAATGTTCTTGGATTGGAAGAATCAACATTGTGAAAATGACTCTACTACCCAAAGCAATCTACAGATTCAATGCAATCCCTATCAAACTACCACTGGCATTTTTCACAGAACTAGAACAAAAAATTTCACAATTTGTATGGAAACACAAAAGACCCCGAATAGCCAAAGCAAACTTGAGAATGAAAAACGGAGCTGGAGGAATCAGGCTCCCTGACTTCAGACTATACTGCAAAGCTACAGTAATCAAGACTGCATGGTACTGGCACAAGAACAGAAATATAGATCAATGGAACAGGATAGAAAGCCCAGAGAGAAACCCACGCACATATGGTCACCTTATCTTTGATAAAGGAGGCAAGAATGTAGTTGAGAAAGGACAACCTCTTCAATAAGCGGTGCTGGAAAAACTGGACAGGCACATGTAAAAGTATGAGATTAGAACACTCCCTAACACCATTCACAAAAATAAGCTCAAAATGATTAAAGACCTAAATGTAAGGCCAGACACTATCAAACTCTTAGAGGAAAGCATAGGCAGAACACTCTATGACATAAATCACAGCAAGATCCTTTTTGACCCACCTCCTAGAGAAATGGAAATAAAAACAAAAATAAACAAATGGGACCTAATGAATCTTAAAAGCTTTTGCACAGCAAAGGAAACCAGAAACAAGACCAAAAAACAACCCTTGGAATCGGAGAAAATACTTGCAAATGATGCAACTGACAAAGGATTAATCTCCAAAATTTATAAGCAGCTCATGCAGCTCAATAACAAAAAAACAAATCCCAAAATGGGCAGAAGACCTAAGTAGACATTTCTCCAAAGAAGATATACAGATTGCCAACAAACACATGAAAGAATGCTCAACATCATTAATCATTAGAGAAATGCAAATCAAAACTACGATGTGGGGCTTCCCTGGTGGCGCAGTGGTTGAAAGTCTGCCTGCCGATGCAGGGGACATGGGTTCGTGCCCCGGTCCGGGAAGATCCCACATGCCGCAGAGCGGCTGGGTCTGTGAGCCATGGCCGCTGAGCCTGTGTATCTGGAGCCTGTGCTCTGCAACAGGAAAGGCCACAACAGTGAGAGGCCCGCGTACTGCAAAAAAAAAAAGAATACCCCCCAAAAACTACAGTGAGATATCATCTCACACCAGTCAGAATGGCCATCATCAAAAAATCTAGAAACAATAAATGCTGGAGAGGCTGTGGAGAAAAGGGAACACTCTTGCACTGCTGGTGGGAATGTGAATTGGTTCAGCCACTATGGAGAACAGTATGGAGGTTCCCTAAAAAACTACAAATAGAGCTACCATATGACCCAGCAATCCCACTACTGGGCATATACCCTGAGAAAACCAAAATTCAAAAAGAGTCATGTACCAAAATGTTCATTGCGGCTCTATTTACCATAGCCCGGCGATGGAAACAACCTAAGTGCCCATCATCGGATGAATGGATAAAGATGTGGCACATATATACAATGGAATATTACTCAGCCATAAAAAGAAACGAAATTGAGCTATTTGTAATGAGGTGGATAGACCTAGAGTCTGTTATACAGAGTGAAGTAAGTCAGAAAGAGAAAGACAAATACCGCATGCTAACACATATATATGGAAGTTAAGAAAAAAAAATGTCATGAAGAACCTAGGGGTAAGACAGGAATAAAGACACAGACCAACTGGAGAATGGACCTGAGGATATGAGGAGGGGGAAGGATGAGCTGTGACAAAGCGAGAGAGAGGCATGGACATATATACACTAACAAACGTAAGGTAGATAGCTGGTGGGAAGCAGTCGCATAGCACAGGGATATCAGCTCAGTGCTTTGTGACCGCCTGGAGGGGTGGGATAGGGAGGGTGGGAGGGAGGGAGACGCAAGAGGGAAGAGATATGGGAACATGTGTATATGCATAACTGATTCACTTTGTTATAAAGCAGAAACTAACACACCATTTTAAAGCAATTATACCCCAATAAAGATGTTAAAAATAAATAAATAAAATAAAAAATTAAAATGTATCAGATGATAAAAAAAAGAGTCATGTACCAAAATGTTCATTGCAGTTCTATTTACAATAGCCAGGAGATGGAAGCAACGTAAGTGTCCATCATCAGATGAATGGATAAAGTAGATGTGGCACATATGTACAATGGAATATTACTCAGCCATAAAAGAAACGAAAGTGAGTTATTTGTAGTGAGGTGGATGGACCTAGAGTCTGTCATACAGAGTGAAGTAAGTCAGAAAGAGAAAGACAAATACCACATGCTAACACATATATATGGAATCCAAAAAAATATACATCATGAAGAACCTAGGGGTAAGACGGGAATAAAGACACAGACCTAGTAGAGAATGGACTTGAGGATATGGGGAGGGGGGAGGGTAAGCTGTGACAAAGTGAGAGAGTCACATGGACATATATACACTACCAAACGTAAAATAGATTGCTAGTGGGAAGCAGCTGCATAGCACAGGGAGATCAGCTCGGTGCTATGTGACCACCTAGAGGGGTGGGATAGGGAAGGTGGGAGGGAGGGAGACACAAAAGGGAGGAGATATGGGAACATATGTATAACTGATCCAGTTTGTTATAAAGCAGAAACTAACATATCATTGTAAAGCAATAATGCTCCAATAAAGATGTAAAAAAAAAAAAAGAAAGAAAAGAAAGAGATATCATGAACGTGCTATGGAAGCCCAGAGGAAGCAGTCATTAGTTTTACTCAAATGATGGGATAAGGGAAGGATTCCCAGCTGTGGTTGTGTTTAGGCGGGGACTCGAAGGATGAGGATTTCACCAAGGAGAGAAAAGAAAGAGCGTTCAAGGCAAGAGAAAGAGCACGAGCAGAGGTAACAGATGATGAAGCACTTGGCATGTTGAAAGTGCTGCAAACAGTCTGGCTAGAACACTATCTTAATGAATGAGAGAGTGGAGAAGTGAAGTTGGAAATAGGCTGGCTTACTTTATGAAGGAGTTAGCAATCTGTTCTTCAGGCCAGTGGTTTTCAAAGTGTGGTCTCCAGACCATCAGCATAAACTGAAAACTTGTTAGAAATGCAAATTCTCAGACCCCACCCCAGACCTATCTCCAGACCTATGGCATCAGAAACTTTGGTAGGGAGGTGATGAGAGTGAGGGAGGAGACGGCAGTCAGTGTGGTTAACTCTCCAGGTGACTGTCATACATTAAGGATTGAGAATCACTGTTAGGCAGAGGGGGCATCAGAGATCTCTAGTCAGAGCAACAGTATAGCACCCCTATGCTTACAGAGAACATGCTAGCATCAATATGGAGCTGGGGAGAGGTGAGAACTGGAGGTAAGGGGAACCACTCAGCAGGCTTTTGCAGTGACCTGCATAAGAGATGAGGAAGAAGTGAAGAAAGTCATCCATCCACCTTGCCCATGCCTCATCCAAGCAGGCAAGTTACAGGAGAAAAAAAAATACCCAACTGGGATCACTGGTTTCACAATAGATACATGAGCACCAACTTCACAGACGCTTTAGATACCATCAGACCACCCCACTATGCTCTCTACCCCCAAGTTTGATTCTTTTCATTTATCACAATCTGGATTTTGGTTAGAATCTCTTTCCCTACAATGAGAACTTCTTGAGGTTGGAGCCTTGTAAGTCGTGTTCCTCACTGAAATCTTAATGCCAAAAAATGGGCTACATGAAGGAATTAAAGAAGTGACAACAGAAAATGAGAGGAGACAGAGTCAAGAGGTAAAGTTTTAGGAGAGTATGGGAAGGATTCTAGGCTATTCCTGGATTCCATCTGGAAGGCTGTCCTTAAGGGCAACAGGGAATACAGGAGAAGAGCTAGCTGAGGCCATGAGAGAGTCCGTGGAGCAGCCACTCTGGCCACGTAGGATGCTGGGGCAAAGGGGAAACTAAGTCATGGAGGAAGTTCCTGGTAGGAGTGCCTGTGGTCTCGGGGGAAGAACCAGCCCAGTAAAAGCAAGTCCAAAGGCATGTGGAGTCAGGCCACGTTTAGAACAAGCCTAACGTCAAGTGACAAAACTAAAACAAGTCAGGAGTCCGATGTCCTTTATTCAAGAGAAAATACTCCATGGACTGGGGGAGTGCAGTGCCTCAGAAGCAGTGGAGCATTCTTCCCAAGGGATTTTGGGCAAGAGTGAGTTTATAGAGCATTAGAAGAGGCAATGTGGAAACAGGGCATGAGTGGCTAGGAGGTCAGGGATTTCCTTACAAGGCCGGTAGGTCCTATTTTCTAGGGCAAGGTGAGCTAGCTAAAGCCAAGTTGGAGGACTGTGATTGGTGTACGTCAGGTTTCCTTGACAGGCGTTCCCTGTAAGTGCAGGCTGGCTTAGGTTTACTTTTGTGACATGGACCAGGCTACTAAGGTGGCCTCCATTTAGGGGGTCCCAATACAAAAGTTAACCTTATCAGTAAGCTTCAGAAGTACAAGCAGAGATGGTCTGGCTACTATGGGCCAGGAGCAGGCCAAGTTTCAAATTCTGGTCTTGAATCCATCCATTCGTTGATTAATTGACTCATCCAAAATATATGACCAGAGAGGCAATATGGCATAGTGGTTAATAGGGCAAAGTCTATAGCCAGACTGAGAAGGTTTGAAACTGAGAACTGCCATCACTAGCAGTGAGACTTGGGGGCAAGTTACTTAAGCTTCCTGTGCCTTGTTTACTTCTATGTAAGAAACTCTACGAGGTATTTTCTTGGTGAAGGAGGAAGCTTGGATCATCTAGTGAGAGGGATGTTCAGATAGAGTTCGACTGAGAAATGTGGTAAAGGTTTGGAAGAGCCACTGCAGGACAAAGAACAGAACTGCTGACCAATCGGGAGAAACAAGTCGGGGCTGCGAATGATAAATATGCAGTGATGGGGCCAATTAGCAGGTTATGCTTTTTTTCCACCTGTACTGTTAGGTATCAAAGGAACAGGAGCAGAGAAAGTCAGCAATGAAGTTGATCTGACGTGGGGAATCACGGAGTAGGTAGAGGAACTGAAATTCCAGAGCACATAGGGATAAAGGATGTTGGTGATGGACGTTCAAGAACCGGGTAAGGATACGTGTCCTAATGCAGTTTCCCAATTTCAGTTACTTACATACTTATTCATGTCTTTCCCATGTCCATCCTATTGCTAGAAAATTACCTTAAAGTCTACCATTTTTACTTAGTCTCATTCTAAGAACAAGAACAATGAAATCATGGGTTACATTCTTTTAAAATCCTCGTTCAGTAAATATATGTTTTAAAATTGTTCATCCAAATACAACCAAGAATCCTCTTGCTCATTCTGTGCTAGGAAAAATCCATCAAGATATTGTTAAGAACTTGGGCTTTGACCTGAGTTCAATTCCATCTAATACGAGTAGTGAGATTTTCCACGTAAAGTGTGATTTTTTTGGCAATGTACTTAATCTCTCTAATCAAGTTTCTAATCTGAAAACTGGCAAGGACACTATCTACTTCATAAATCATCATGAGAATTAAATAAAGTAATTCACACAAAAGGCTTACCCCCGCTCACCTCCCCCAAGTGATAGGCACAGAGTAGATGCTCAATAAAGTATGGCTATATTTGCTATATCAACTCCCATAGTGCCTAAGCACTTACGATGTTAATGATTAAATAAAATGAGACAGTACAGCTAATACTTTCACCAACTAGAATCTTCCCTGTTGCCAGAGGAGATTCCCATAGGTTCTCCTAGGAGACCCATCTGTCCTCCCAGTGTCTAAGAGGACGCCATGTCCTTTGTGGTTGGAAATTAATGCTTTTTTTCTAGTCAAAGAATCCTTATTCGTTATGACACTCCTACACAGGGATATAGGAGTGCCATTTTCTTCCAGACAGAAACTTCCACAGTTGGATCATTTTCTCATGGGATTCCTACCAGGTGTCATCCCTGTGATACCGCTAAGCAGAATATTACCTACTGACAGGCTCTGAGGTCACTCACCTGTGGAGCACACTCTCCACCTCTTCTCACGTTTGCCTGGGTCTTGTGTTGCTGCTTATTTTATTCTCTCATCCTAGTACTGAGTTATTCCTGCTGTTTGGCTAGCAAGAGGACACACATATCAAATTGTGGGGTTCAGTATGTCTTATTACACAGTCCACCAAGACAATCTTCCCTACAACACTTGGGCCAAATTCTACTGTAGGTAACCGGCTGCTATCTTCTGACCCGTTTTCCCTCACTGTCTCTAAGGGGTATGACAATCTTGTTGGTTTCTTCTGTTATGTCATATGTCATTAAACAGCTGTCATACTGTACCCTCTAGAAGGAGCCATTTATCCCACAGCAGATGAGGTTGGGGAGCTATTTAAATGAGGGGAGGTCCCTGAAGAAAGGGGCTGGTCTGTAAATATATAAGGTACCCTCCTTCTGACTTTTAAGCACTTGCCAATGCACGTAGAATGCAAAGAACATTTTACACACCCAGTGATTTCTGTGCTAACAGGGTCAATGCTGTTTTGTTTTTGCTGGTGTTTAAAACACCTGTTTCTCCTATGTGCAGTACTAAGTGAAGATTCTGGTATACGGTAGACCTCAAACACTTGAATGAATGAAACTTAGCTTTAATCCATATGGGGAATCTATTTCTTTCCTATCTCTTAACCTTGTTTTTGTGTCTCTAGGAAAAGCCAAACCCATTCAGCAAAAGTAATTTTTAGGAGAATGTATACAGTCTTAGCCCTTTAGGGTAAAAAAAGGAGGGGGCAATGACCCCCTTCTAACTCCTTCTGTACTCACATTACCCCTCTCATTTGGGATACCACAACTTCACAGGTTTTGCCTCATTCATTCTATTAAGCAGCCTATGTGTGGCAGATGTTTACTCCATTTGTTAGGGGAGCAGTTGAGGCACACGGCAGGGGAAAGCTCTCCAGCCGATACAGATCTGGATCTAGATTCCAGTTCCTCAGCCCTTGATTCTGGCCTGACACCCACCTATTTTACTTCAAAATAGCCATTTTATTAACCAACCCTAATTATATTATAATCTTTAGTTTACATTTCCATGCCTACAAAAATGAATATAACGATGCCACTTCTAATGCGAGTACAACACACTGTCTTCACTCTGCAGTCACCTCCCGCATGTTCTCCGACTAACCCCTTTGCTGCACTGTTAGCCCTGAGAGGGAAGAAGAACTCATCTTGGAGGAGCTCCCATGCGCGCCAGGCACTCTGCTAGGTCTGCTCCATCTGCGGTCTCCTTTCGTCCTCACGGAGTGCCTGCGAAGCAGGAGTTCTCACCCTCCTGTGAGAGCAAGGCCACGGCTCAGTGAAGATAACACCTCACCTAGGACAAGAAAGCTAGGAAGTGGCAGAGCTAGAATCTGAACCCGTGTATTTATTTTTATTTCAAAGTTCACATTTTGAAGGCTATCTGTAGTGGGGTTTGGTAGGGCTGGAGCTGCCTCTATCAACTGTGACTATATCTGGGTGCCTATTCTATTGCTGGTACCCAGTCACCTGCATTTCATATTAAGCAGGGGTGGCGGGGGCGGGCCTCCAGCAACTCTATTTTTATTAGAACTCACTATAACTATTTACTGTTTTCTAAATATTTTTCCTGTTTCTGAAAGGTGAAGCAATATAGCTTTCACAACAAATAGAGAAAAAACCCCTGCCCACTGCAATATTAATTGCTTTACCATGAGGCCTTTTGGGATGACTACATCATAAAGACAGAACTGTGTTCACCACCATATGGGATGTCAGTCACTTCTGGCTGCTCCTCTACATCCTTGGAAAGAAGCCAGCATCAATGTCTCTCGTGCTGTGAGACCTGTGAGAACATGCATTGCCAGATCTAATAAGGGGTATGTTTGTGTTTTGGTTTTTTTTTTTTGCGGTACGCGGGCCTCTCACCGTTGCGGCCTCTCCCGTTGCGAAGCACAGGCTCCGGACGCGCAGGCTCAGCGGCCACGGCTCACAGGCCCAGCCGCTCCGCGGCATATGGGATCTTCCCGGACTGGGGCACGAACCCGTGTTCCCTGCATCGGCAGGCGGACCCTCAAGCACTGCGCCACCAGGGAAGCCCGAGGGTTATGTTTAAAGGAGAAAAAAATCATCTATTGGTGCCCTAAGAAATTGTCATCACTGAAAGCATGATGGGGGAAAGAAGCTGGCTAGTCAGTCTTCAGAAATTAGGCTTCCAGTTATTTATCAACTGAAACCTTTATATGATATTTATTCTTGAGGCATTTTAAAAGTGGTCATGAATTTTGGATTTACAATTGGAAGAGGAAATTCTCATTGATCAAGCATCTGTGTTACATACTGTGCTAGGTCCAGTACCTACTTTTGTTTAGTCCTTACAACAATTCTTTTTTTTTAATTTAAAAACACTTTTATTGAGGCATATATAATTACATACTGATACCAACTTTTCTATTAACATGAAGAATTAATCAGAATCTGAATCTCTTCTATCTCCCAGAGCAGACAAATCCTTAGCTTACTTTCTCTTTAACAATGCACTGCATCACCAATTTACATTTGAAGATTTTTTGGAATCCTTTTGGATTGATTTGGGTGTATTTGCATCCTCTTCTATCATTGTGTTTCCGATTGCTGATGAATCATTTCTTGGCAATTGAATTAACTTTAGAGTCAATTGTCAATTGCTACTTGAACTTAACTGCAGGCTTTATCTTTTATTTGCTCACAGTTTTTCCTTATATGAGCCTCTTTCTTAAATTCTGTTTTTAGTTATAGTACATTATTTTGCATTTTTTCAGAAAGATTATTGGTGTTCAACTCTTAGACTTTTCATATTATTTTTTGCCCTGCCTTTTAAATGATAGTTTACTTCTTACAACAATTCTAGTAGCTGTGAGCATAAGCTTTAGGATCAGACAATCCTGTGTTTGAATCCCAGCTCGGCTGTGTGACCTCTCATGAGTTACTTCACTCTCTGTGCCTTGATTTCCTCACCTGTAAAATGGATGTCATCACACCCGGCCTGCAGCTCTGTGGTGAGGAATAAGTAATGTTTACAAAGCACTCAGCCCAGCCTAGCACCCAACATTCAGTAAACTGTAAGATCCATTAATTCTTTCAAAAAATATACATTGGACAGCTATTTGTGCCAGGTATTGTTTTTGCCTTTGGAGACACAGTGGTATATGAAACAGACAGAAGCCCTGTCTTGTGGCATTCAACATTCAGAATCGTAATTATGATTCTTAACAACGTAGTGAGTTATGGGGTAGATATTACTGGCCTCAGTTTACATGTGAGGAAACTGAGGCACAGGAATTCATTTCTCCAAGTTACCTTGGTGGCAAGAATCCACCAGCTCTACTGGTACAGACAAGATGCCACAGTTGTCTTAATTACTGCATATGCGTGAGGAGTGGTCATGGTCATTCACAAACGCAGCCTCATTTATTCTGTATGCAGTCAATGTGGGTAGCCTGACACTGCAGCAAAGCTCAGCATTTACAGTCAGAGGGTTTGATTTAAATCATGACTCTGCCACTTACTTGATGTCATGTATCCTCTGTGAGCAACTTGATCTCTTTAAACCTGTCCATCTACACAGTGGGGATAACAGGATACTCAGGGCTATGTGAGGGATCAAATGAGGCAGGGAGATTCAGGAACTTTGTAAATCCTACTACATTATTGAAAGGAATATTAGAATATGACCATTTCAGAGCAGACTGTTTTCTCTTCAGAGGTAATACATACTAAAAGTTGTACCACTGCTTTTTAGAGGATATTCTTGATCTACACTCAGAGTTGCCATGGACAGTATGCAGGCTGTGCCTTGCCCAAGGGCACTGAACCAAGGAGGCAAACAGTGACTAAAATTCAGCCTACTCTCTGTTCGGCAAGCCATGCACCCAAATACTGGACCACCTTTACCCAGAGGAACCAGCACCTTCTTCTAATGTTGCCCCAAGGCAGAGTTATGGGCTAGCAGTGTCCTTGCTTAAACTCTCTTCTCCTTTAACTATCTTCCATCTACTTCTGTCCAAATAATTCTTATTTTCTTATCCCTCCAACTTCCATTCCTTCTGGCCTGTGCTCTTCTCTCTTCTCCCTGGCTTTTTTTCTCACCTGGAAGTCCTTCCAACAGCTTGTTTAAACCAACACAGCACTTCTCCCTGCCAGTCACTTTTCTTGCCTGTATGTATTTACCAAGCCCGATGTGCAGAACATCCCTCCATCCCATCTGCCACCCAGTCTGCCAAAAAAGGTCACCTCTTGGACTGCCCTTCAGGCCTAAAGGAACGGGTGCTATGAGGAGAGCCAGGCACTGTCACTAAGAAACCCAGTAACCACATTCAAATCCTCACCATGCAATTGTGACATAAAAGTAACCACACAACCCATTTTCACACATAGAAGTACATAAAGCTCTTAAAAGCAAATATAACAGAATAAATACAATTCATAAAGAAAGACACGTACACCTAAGTGACTAAAAACTGAGTGGGTGGGGGGGCTTCCATGGTGGCACAGTGGGTAAGAATCTGCCTGCCAATACAGGGCACACGGGTTCGAGCCCTGGTACAGGAAGATCCCATATGCAGCGGAGCAAGTAAGTCCGTGCCCCACAACTACTGAGCCTGTGCTCTAGAGCCCGCGAGCCACAACTTCTGAAGCCCGCACACCTATAGCCCATGCACCGCAACCAAGAGGAGCCCCTGCTTGCCGCAACTAGAGAAAGCCTGCGCGCAGCAACGAAGATGCCACGCAGCCAAAAATAAATAAATATATATATTAAAAAAAAACTGAATAGGGAGGAAGGGATTTATGAGTGAACGATTCAATAGTAATAAGTAAATGTAGAGAAACTGGAACCTTCACTAGAGCAATAAAAGCAGCTTAATGTCAGAGGAAAAGAGAACATCGTCATGCAAAGCACGTGTTGAATGGCGTCAAATACGATCAGCAAAGGAGAACCCAGAAGACTATTTTTGTTCCCAGATTTTAACTCGTCCAGGGAGATAGGCCTCCGATTTGATGTACAGACCTGCACATATTCTCTCAACTCTAATGCTGGCAGTAAAAGCTGTTCCTATAAACATGATGTTTCTTCAGGGCGCTCTGGGTACTTTGCAACCTGCAAGCAGTATCTCAGGTTTTAAAGGGAAGTGGGCTGGTGATAAATGCTGATAGAGAACATAATTATTCCCCCACTAATTCTGATTCACCTGCCACTAAGGGCTGTGAAAGGAAATAGAGGGAAGGGGAAGAGGAGGAGGAGGTGAGGGTGGGAAAAGAACTCTGAAGTAATTTACACCCACTCAGAGGTGAAGGGGAGGAATTGAAGCTGATTAAAAAAATAGCAGAGAAACTTCCCTAAATCCCTGCAACCTCAGTCACAGCACATACTATCTACTTTGTATTTCATGTGCAGAGTTTCTGGCCTGTCTCCTCTTCCCCGAACAGCCATCTGAAATAAACCACGGCTGTGTTAACGTACATGATTGACTTGACTCCCCTGCTGCTCCTTTCCTCATTGACAGCCTGCTGGGCACACAGTGGCAGGAGGGGAAAAATGGGAAGGTGAAAACAACTGCACCAGACGTAGAGAATGGCCTTGAGGACACGGGGAGGGGAAAGGGTAAGCTGGGACGAAGTGAGAGAGTGGCATGGACATATATACACTACCAAATGTAAAATAGATAGCTAGTGGGAAGCAGCCGCATGGCACAGGGAGATCAGCTCGGTGCTTTGTGACCACCTAGAGAGATGGGATAGGGAGGGTGGTAGGGAGACAGAAGAAGGAGGAGATATGGGGATAGATGTATATGTATAGCTGATTCACCTTGTTATACAGCAGAAACTAACACACCATTGTAAAGCAATTATACTCCAATAAAGATGTTAAGAAAAAAAAAAACCAACAACTGCACCAGCATATAATGGCAAACAGGGATCTCCCGAGAATGTATGTGTTGGTTTTTATCAAGAAAGGACTCCCGCAGCAATAGGACCTGCAACCTTCAAGCCAGAGATAACTCAGAGGAGGAGGAAAACATCATTCTAATCTAATGACCTACAAGATTCAGGAACACAATGACGGAATATAGACTCCAGCTCAGCAGATCTCAGGAGCAACAGGCAGAGCAATCCTAGAGGCTCCATTTAGGCAGATGACAACACTTCATTGATCTTAAGGGGGTTGGTAAAAGTGAGAAAATGAATCACACTCTGTAGAGGAAAAGAACAAAAACAAAAACCTGAGTCATTTAGCCTGGCAGGGATCGAAATAAGGAGATCCTTAAGAGAAGGGTTTGAAATCATAGTAAATGAGTACAAGTGGTGGGATACAGCGGAAAGCACTCTGCCCTGGGAATCGGATCTGGCTTCTAAGACAACGCTTCCATAATCAAATTACCTATTTAGGGTGGGTGTTCAAGTGGAAACTGATGAAGCCCTCGTTTCGGTGGCCTGTGAATTAATATTTGCTTTTTTCACTCTAGGAAAAATGGACAGAAAAAAGGGCATCAATTAATCTACAAAATTAGAATTGTGACCATGTGGGAAGCATCTAGGGAATTTTTCAGTCCTTTTAAGGATCTCTGTCATCTGACCCTGCAGAGTGATGCAGGTGCAAGTTCACTAGCCAAGGAGTCAGGGCTGATGGGGTCTCATACCAACTAGTAAGCATAACTTGGTGTTCTTTATACCTCAGTCACCTCATCTATAAAACGAGGGGTGCAAGTTAAACCATAAACTTGACTCTTCAGAGGTCTTGTTACCCGGTGTGCCATGCTCAGTTCTCACTATTTGCTCATAGACACCCTCTGGGGTTTTCATTCCTCTGCTTCTCCCCTCCACAAATGCCATGCCCAGTCCCACCACCTCCCCTTTGCTTTTGCTGTTCTCTTGAACTAGAACTTGAATCCATCCCTACTCCCTTCCAAACTCTACCATAAGAATAAGTTATTCCCAGCTCCTCTGATACCTGTCATTCTTTGCAATTTTCCTCTTCTTACAGACCACAACATATCACTTAGCGCTTGATTACATTATCTGATGCTGTCCTCAAATTATTTTCTATGACTTAGGCTTGTCTCTTTAACAATATATCAAATTCCTTAATTCTTCAACTTCTATATTCCTTATGGTACAAAACTAGTCAATAAGGCTTAATAGAGAGATATTGTCTACCTAGCTTGACACAAGTAGAAACTCTGAATGGATACCAACCTCATTTTCATAGAGTAGGACAAAACTGCACATTTCCTAGAACTCCAGACCTAAAATTGACTTTCGTTGTTGTTTACACTCCGCAGTTTCCTTGACTATTCTTGAATATTAGTAATTCAAATATTTTGAACGTTTTCTATATTCTAAATGCCTTATATTATCATCTCACTTAATTCTCACAGCCACCCAGTAAAGTAGTATATTATTGATCCAGTTTTGTAGATGGAGAAAATGAAGCACCAGCAAGGTTAAGCAGCTTGCCCAAACCCACAGAGAAATAAAGGGTAGAGCTGGGGCTTGAGCCCAGCTTGTCTAAATTCAGAGCCTGGTTTATAACCACCATACAATACTACTGTATGGCTTCAGTATGATTTTGCTTTGCTGTAGTTTCCTTCACTTCCTTACAGGGATAAACGAGAATAGTAGGCATAAAATAGTCATCCTTCTTCGAGTATGAAACTTTCCTATTATTTAAGCTGAAAACATTGAATAACAGTGGTTATTTACAAATTTACAATTTGCTGCTCACTCAGTGCCAGACACCAGTACAAGCATTCACATATGGCATATTATTTAATCCTGATTGCCTAAGGCTAATATGTAAATATCATGTATAGTAGATACAAAGGATTCCTTTTTAAAAAAACAGATAAAATAATTGAAGCTTAAGTTCAACAATTTATCCAAAGTCAAAAGTTTTTAGATGGTAAAATTAGAATTCAAACTCAGTCCCTTTTGATACTAGAGGCCAAACTCAACCTGTAAACTATCCTGCTTTCTTGTATTATCCATTATAGTGCTTCTATGATTTAACACAAGTGTTCCTTTTTAATGAACATAAAATCAGAGGAAAAGAGTTAAATCCATTCCACCTGGCAGTAAACCCTACACTTCTTAAAGGTAATGGTATAAAGTATAAGCTAGTTTTCAAAAGCATGTGTTACATAAGGAGACAGGTGCCATGTGCAGTAAAGGGTATTGGTGGAGACAATCCATATAGATGAAAATAAAGGAACACTTTTGTTATTTCTAAGACTGTTACTCAAGCTTATCTTTCTGTAAGCTTCCTAACTGAAGCTTGATCCCAAGGGATTTATACCACAGCTAAACACTAGTTCAGTTACATGCTTTTGTAGCATGATTGCATCTATCCAGTGGTCAAACTTAGACGTGAAATAACACGAACCACAATTCTTGGTTAATCATTCAAGACAAGAAAACGTTCCAGAGACTGATGGAAAAAGAGTGAAAAGAAGCCACCTAAGTGCTAGAATTCCCCATTGCATTTTTCATTCTTTAGGGCCTGTGCCCCGCTCATTGCTAGGGATTTAGTGGTGCTGATGGATCTTAATCTCTTCTTAAGACTTTCAGGAGTTGTCTGTGTACAGCCCCCTCAGTTTCCAAACTATCTCTGTTTTCAAAACTCTGTTTAAAAAGCTGCAGTGTCTTAAGATGCTACTGGCCAAACAGTCTAGGAGGAATAGAGTATCGAAAGCCAGAACAATCCCACTACACCAAATCTTTTCTTATGAAACCGACTAAGTAATGGTTCAAAAAACAATAATCAACATCGATGCAGCACTTCCTATAAGCCAGGTACTGCTCTGAGCACTTTGCTTTGACTCATTCTATCAACAACCCTATGAAGTAGGTACTATTACTATTCATTTTACACATAGGGAAACCAAGACAACGTGAGGTTAAGTAACGTGTCCCAGATCACACAGCTAGTAAGTAGCCGAGATAAAAGTTAAGCCCAGGTAACCTGAGTACAGAGTCTATAGTTTTAATCTCTTGGCTAAAAATTTCTTTCGAAGCAAAGTTCTTCACTACTTGTTTCTCTAGGACTTGGCTCCCCATTTGCAAAATTAGATTAAAATGTGTACCTTTCTCAAACTTTCAAGACCCCATGGAAAGTGAGCTAAGAAACAGAAGGTAAGTGGTGATGAACCTTTCATACCCAGGAGCAGACGCTGGTGTCTGAGGGAGAACACTCACAGAGTAGGTCACAGGGCTTCCCGCCCGAGGAGAGTCCACACCCCTGCTCCTCCGGTCTCCCTTCTGCTTCCACCTTCCCAACTGAGCTTCTGAGGGCTGCTCCTTCTCAGGTGGTCCCTTTAAACCTGATGGCGCCATGCAGATACACCTGGGCCACGGAACGTGGGCAAGCCTTCGGAATTAGAGGCTTGGCGTGGGCACCTGCCTTCACTGCTTTGAACCAAAAATCCTGCTTTAGTTGCCTTCCTGCACTTAGACGGTTTTAATGTGATAAAATTTTCTCCTTAAAAGAAATATTAATGGAAGGATTCAAGTGATCAGGTAATCACATTTACACACACACAATTATCCCAGAATGAGTTTACAAAGGACTTTTAATAGGTATTGTTTTTAAAATACCATTAAGGCCAGGTTATATCACTTGTTTATCATTAGTACACACAGTTGGCCTTATCCAGAATGAGAAGGGGAATAGGGACCATCACACATATATTTATTCCTGAAGTTATTTCTGATTATCAGTATAAATATTGTCACTACAAATTTGTGATGTGTGAACTGTTTATCTACATTTTGCAAATGAATAAACTGAGGATCACAGAAGTTTAGTGACCTATCCACGGCTTCACATATAAACAGTAAGTGGCTGAGCTCACATTTAAAGTCAGACTGTGTAAACCAAACCCACAGTCTTTCAAGTACCTCTCCATGCTGTTCAGTTTATCAATTCCTACTTTGCCCCTGATACACATTTTCTGAATTATCCTATTCTCCACTTAGAACATCTGAACACACTTACACATGTGCTGGTAATTCAGCTTAGCACAAATGATGGAGGATTAAGTAGACAGGTGCCCAGAAGTGATTCTGTATTATTTATATTTTCAAGCATAATCTGCTCTCTGTCAGTTGCTTTATTCTTAGTAATTGGTTAGGCATCAACAAGAATTAAATCAAGCTGAGAAAGGTCTCAATAAATGTGTGCCAGTCTTGTAAAAAAAAAATGTTCTTAACAATATATAATAAATAGTAGCTACCACTTATGAAGTGCCAGGCCTTTTATCTATTTTAATTTTTATAACATTCCTCTGAGGTTGGTATATTATTCGTTCCATTTTCTAGAAGAGGAAGAAAATGAGGTCTAAGGACACTGAGTAGCTTGCCCAGGGTTATACGGCTGGTAAGAGGCACACCTTGGATCACACCAGCTCTGTCTGACCTAAATGCCCCGATCTGCTTCATGTCATCTTGCCTGCTGGTCTCAAAGAGGAAGCTTCCTGCCATGGAAACACAGCAGCGAGATACTGAAGGGAAAATGATGCATGTAGAATAATTTTGGTAATTTCAGTACTTTTTTAGCTTCCTGAGGCATAACTGACAATAAACCAGGCCTATTTAGAATGTAAATTTGATGACTTTTGACATATGTATATATCTATTAAACCATCACCATAATCAAGATAATGAGTATATTCATCACACCCAAAAGTTTCCTCATTGCCTTTATAATCTCCACACCCTGCTCTCCCATCCCCAGGCAACAACATGATATGCTGTCATTATACATTACTTTGCACTTCCTAGAATTTTATATAAGTGGAATCATACAGTATGTACTCTTTTTTTGGTGAGGCTTTTTGCATTCAGTATAATTATTTTCAAATTTAGCCATGTTGTATATATCAATAGTTTGTTCCTTTTTATTGCTAAGTAGTACTCCATTGTGTGGATATACCACAATTTGCTTTTCCATTGCATTTTTCATCTAATGGACATACATTTTGGTTGTTTCAAGTCTGGGGCTATTACAAATAAAGCTGCTATGAGTATTTTTGTACAAATTTTTGTGTGGATGTATGCTTTCATTTCTCTTGAATAAATAATTAGGAATGGAATGGTTAGGTGATATGGTAGATGTATGTTTAACTTAAAAAAAAGCCTTCCAGACTCTCTTCTAAAGTGGTTGTACTACCTTATATTCTCACCAGTAGTGAATGAGAGTTACAGTTGCTCCATACCTTTGCCAACATTTGGTATAGTCAGTCTTCTATATTTTCAACAAGGAATTATTGGGTCCCTAGAGTGTTTTCTGCACTGTGCAAGAGGGCATGGGGGGTTGAGGAATTAGAGGACTAGCGACTCTATCTCATAGAGCTCAAAGTCTATCTGGGGAGACAATGAAGTAGTTAGAGCACGATTACTATAATTGCATATCTAGGTAGCTAGCTAGCTAGCTAGCTAATAAGAAGGATTAATATGATAGGATAGGATATCTAAACATGATTAAAAGTATTCAAACGGGAATATAAAATAAGAGCATAACATTATTACGTATAGTTGGTCAGGTGTTGCTTCTGGTAAAAGATAACTTTTGTATCAACCTTGAGAGAACCACAGGACTTATACTGTTAGAAGAAAAAGATGGTGTTTCAGAATCCTCTACTGACAGGCTAACATGGGTCACTTATTTAACTTCTCTGTTCCTCATAACAGGGGGTTATCATGCAAAAGACCCAAATTAAACCACAAGACAAAGGACTATGAAATCATCTCCTTCCAAAGTTCTCATCAAAGAAGTGTGTCAACCCTGCACATTACATGGGCTCAGGCAAAGAAATGAATAATTACCTACATATTTTGAGAGAGAGCACTGATTAACTTGGGCACGTCAACAGAAAAAAATGCCACCCTCCCATCACATTAAACTTGTGCTGTACTGCGTGCCAAAAACTATCCAGTCACTGCTTTGAAGGGAGTGTGGGTTTTCCATGGAAACTGAATTTGGCACTCAGTAAACTGTCTACCACAGACTGACTCAAATAATATAAAGATTTGGCAGGAGTAAATAAGATCATCATCACATCTCAAAGGAAAAATGATTTCTTCACATAGAAAAAAAAAGCATTCATTCTTTTAAGGAAACAACTTCTCAGAATTTAAACAAAAGGCTATAATGGTAGGTTGGGATGAATCATGATTCCAGTGGGGATTTTCTTCCTTGGAATTTCTTTACAACTGGATGTTTTGATGGTTGTACCATGTGAGCTGCAGACCTCTTGGTTCTTCAATAATAGAGGTCCCAGGTTTTCCTTTAAGGTATCTCCAGACATAGCACCCAGGTTCTCAAAGAAACTTCCCACTATCCCAAAGTACCTATTCTTTTCTAGATTCTCTGAACTACTCTTTCTAGGAATTCTGTCAACCTTTATCTCCACTCACATCCCAGCCCAATATCCCCTACATTGCCTGATGTGATTTAATTCTTCCTCCTCTCCCTCCCTAAGTGATTCTCTTGAAATGATACTCCAACTACCTACTTGGTCTCACTCCACTTATACCCCACCCCGCCCCTCACGTGCACCAGCCATCACCAGACACGTTACATTTATGGTACCCGCATTTGCCCTTACTGGTGGGACCAGACCCAAGCTGTCTGATTTCAAAACTTGGAGGCCTCACTGTGAAGATGCTCTATTTCTTAGTGTCTCAAAAGCCTTGTGATGGACTTAAAGGTAGAGCTATTCAACATTTCTAATTTGGGGGACTTTCAGATTTATAATGTTTGGTCTCCATTTTAGAGTCTGGACCCCTAATTTAGGGATTTAGAAATATATAGATACATTGATTTGCTTACAGGGAACCATCCACAACAAATTCTTGGAGGAACTTCAGGAACACCAGTTATTGGGCATAAGCCCAGGTGAATCTACCGTACTGAAACTAAATTCAGGTCTAAGGGAAAGAATGCTGTTATGAGGCCCTTAACCATTGCACTTAAGATAAAGCCATTTATATTCAATGTTACTTTGCAATTGTGGAAACAGATATAGAAGAATTCTGACCTAACTTCTACGGACAGACCTGAAAGCCAGCAGTCTCTGAGAGTAACCAGGTGCTGCCTAGGTACTAGAAGGAATACGGTTTAGGGGTTGGCAGCGATGGAAGTAGTATACAAAAGGCAACAACTCCAATTCAGAGTTTACCCTGGGTCTGTTTTCAAAAAGGCTGTTTTTTCACAGGGATACCAACTGTCTCAAATATATTTAATTAAGTAGAGCTATTGACTCTTATTAACTACAGAAATTATTAAACAAGATTGAACAGTAAAAAATATGACTCTACAAATAACTTCTAGAATACACATCTTTGAAATTGATTGTGTTTTGTTTAGTTTTAAATTGAATATCTACTTTAAAGCTAGCAGGGATTCTTATTTCAACTTTTTATTTTTTTCCTAGTCTATTAAGGAAAAAAAAAGCTGGATGTAGTTTCTATCTCTGTAAGATGAGAATCATCACAAAGTTGCTGTAAGATAAAAAGCTCTTAAAACAGTGCTGGGCACATAGCGAGTGCAATTAAGTGTTTGCTAGTAGTATTATGAAAACCAACAGTTGTCGACAATGGCAGTGTTTGTACACCAATGGGAAGATGAGCAAGTTTTTAAATGCCTGGAAAAGGGTATATATCTTTATGATGTATGACAGTGTTCCTATAGTGAGATTAGCTTTCAGTGACAGATCAGGGAAGACTGCCAGATAAGATTCCTTGTTATGGTTCAGATGCTACCTCTGAAAAATCCCTCTCTGCACATTCGAAGAGAATTGCAAGAGCAAACCCGGAAAACAAATGAATACGAAGCAAGTTCAATGTCTGTTTTTATATGAAGGAAATAAATACCAAAAGGCTGACTGTGTGGATGGCTCCAGCCTTCCAGAGCATTGGGAAATGCTCCAGCCATGTTCCTGGGGGTGACTCTGGTCTTAGTTCTGCAAACCACGAATTAATGGACTCAACCGTACTGTCATGGTCACATTTGTGATCAGCCCTCAAGCAGCTAGCTGAGTGCACGTCCTATAGCTAAAAAAGAGGAGATGGACTCAGCCGGTATAACAGCAAGGGGAAAAGCTGCTACCCTCTGGAAGAATTCACTGTTCTCACCTGCCCACACTCACAATTCTCACAGCATAACCAGTTATAAAAATCTTGCGACTCCTGTCAATCTAAGGCCTTCAATCATTTTTCACCTTCCTTGAGCGCCACATCCCCTGCACTTGCTGACATGAAATGTGAGAACAAACGGACTGTGTACATGTTGTGAGGTGAATGTAGAATGAAGCTGAGCTATGTTTACCCTGCAGTCACTTATAAAAAATTACAAACTGCTCCTTGATCATAAATTACTGTTGTAAATGTTGTTACTTGTGACTAAAATGCATGGTAGACTCAGAAGGACAGAGCCTTGGCAAGCGTAGCTTTCAATTCTTTATTAAAGGTGGCCTGGTGTACTGAAAAGACAGACCTTCAGACAGACCTGGCTCCAGATCTGGGCTCTGCTATGATGTGAACTTGATCAAGTGACTTAAACCCTCTGAGTCTCAGTTTCCTTACCTGTGGAATGAAAAGAATAAAAAGAAAAGTGCTTGACACAGTATATAGTAACTCAATGAATGCAAATGTATTGTCCGTCTGCTAAAAAGAAGCTAGATACTGTTTCTAAGATGCACTGCACTGTTCCACTGGTTAAGATTCAGGTATCAATAGGAACCTGTAAGAAACCCATTCTAGAAGGCCATGATCATTATGTGTCCTGAAGGCTATAAACAATCTGAACATGAGAAAGAACCGGTGTTAACAAGTGGCCTTCCACCCTCTGCCTAAAACGCCAGTGACTGGTGTTCATCCCCTTGTGAATCAGCTTCATTTGTCTTTGGGAGATTCAACTGTTAGAAAATGCTTATTTAAATTGAGCCCATATTTGTTTATCTGCAATAATCACCCAGTGATGGATTCTGATTCTGTCTTCTAAGCCATCAAGAATAATTCCAGTAACTCCAATGCCAGGGATGTGATTGTGGTGATGAGAGGGAAGGGCCACTAAATCCTGGAACTAAGAGAGTGGGAAAGGCCTCACAGGGTCATATTCTTTCCCAAGGTACAGAGATTCTGAAGCCAAGAGAGATTGGTGGCTGAGCTAACTGATTCTCAAACTTTTCCTTTGGTGATGACCCTACACATATCTATTTAAAGAGGGAAGAATATGACCGTAAGTAACTATTTCCTTTGTTCAGTTTAAAAAACAGAATGGGCCTAGGATAAAATTAGGGGATGGTACTTAGCATATAATAGGCACTCACCCAACCATTCATTCAGTAGCACCTATTGCTAACTGAATAGCACGTGTTAACTGACTATGTAAAGAAGAGCATGAGTAAGTCACTTAGAAAGATACCAGGCAATGAATGAAGTTCGAGCCAGTAAGGATATTTATGATGCTTCTTTGAGGAACAATAAATTTAGATGATAAAAACACAAAGACAGGGCTTCCCTGGTGGCGCAGTGGTTGAGAGTCCGCCTGCCGATGCAGGGGACACGGGTTCGTGCCCTGGTCCGGGAAGATCCCATATGCCGCGGAGCGGCTGGGCCCATGAGCCGTGGCCGCTGGGCCTGCACGTCCGGAGCCTGTGCTCCGCAACGGGAGAGGCCACAGCAGTGAGAGGCCCACGTACCAAAAAACACAAAAACAAAAAACCCCACAAAGACATTGATAAGATACATTGGCCAATAAACTTGGAAAAAAGTAAATGGAACATTCAAACATTATCTCTTCTAAATAAGTCACAAAGCCTACAGTCAGTAATTCTCACCATCAAAACTAACAAAAGGAATTCACAATTGGTTCCATTGGCTGTTAGGTGGGTAGGGTAAAAGAAAAAAAAAGGAAAAGAGGAATTTCGAGAGAGTGAGTACACCTCATTCCGTATCTCTTTTCTCACACTTTGTGGATGATTATTTTTATTCTTGTGTGTGTAAAGACATTTTTTCTCCTGGGAAGCCTTAGGAGGAGGAGGCTGGAACACTACGTTAGGTGTGAAAATGTGGGTAAATCAGCCACCAGAAAGAACCCAGAGATCTTGCCTAGCCAGTAAGCAGAAGCTCAGTAAAGCACAGGCTAAAAGAAGGGCAGAACATCTCCTAAATTCTGCTAGTCATGGTAGTAAACTGAGGCAGACTGCCCCTAGTGAGGCTGTAGAGATGCCAAGGAAAACCCAGGTTTTCCCTTCAGTGTAGGACCAGCCTCCTCGGCCAGCTAAAGAAGAAACACACGAGACAGAAATGAGTGGTTTAGGTGGGAGGGATGTGGAAAAGAGTATTGGGAGGGAATTTTTCCAGAGCCACTGCATTCTCCAAGGAAGTAAAGGGCCTAGAGGTCATCTGCGGTTCTCTTTGAGGTCCTCTGGAAAATGTGTCTCATCCAGCTCACCAAGGACTCTGGTGGTGTGCAGAACACAAAGGGATTGTACAGTGGTGCTACCTGTGCCTTTCTCCACGTGCTCAGCTAAGGTTTTTAGTTTCCCATTGGTAGTCCCCAGCCTAGCTCAAGGCTTTCAAGGGGCAGCTTCTCAGTTTCCCTACAGCCCAACCTTGCTCCCAAGGTGCTATTGACTTCCTCTTGGTTGTGTATGAGCCCTTCCCTGTCATCTGTGCACTCTCAGTTCCCCTGCCCAAAGACATCTGGTGGTTCAGTGGACTCTAGAGGGAAGTTCCCTTGGGAAGCGCCCTCCACCGGCCACACTTGAAGGCCAGGGTTTGTGCCTCAGCTCCGGGCAGTACAATGTGAAGTGGTTTTACCCCAAGCATCTGCCAGGAGACCAGGAGGGCTGCCACATTGCCAAAGCAGCACACCACCAAGGATACCATAACACTGGGGAAAGCACCACTCTGAAGTCCCCATCTGTGGCTATCCTTCAAAGAAGAGGTACCAGTCTTTCACCTATTAAACACATGTTGAGGGCTGTGTGCTGAGCGTATGGTAAGACCGAGAAGACACGAAAAAGAGAAAAAAGGACTCTCAGGAAGCTTCCAGTGCTACAGGCCCAATTACAGCTTGCGCATTCCCAGGGGCCCAATTCTAGTGCAGGAAGTGGTAACTTACTACTTGAGCCCCAAGCCCAAGGCCTTCAGGAGTTTCTGGAAACAAACTTCTCATGGGATGTCATCCAGATCTGCACTTTATCCTTGTGTCCTCGTCCCTTTTTATTTTTGAAGGGATCAAAATCTAAGACACAGGTCTTCAAGGAATTTCACAACTGGGAGGAAGACAGTCATGGAAAAAAATAACTATAACATAAATCATGATGTGGCAAAAGCCAAGCTGCGTGGGAGTGAGGAGGAAGCGGCAATTAGGACTGTGGGTATAAGAAGACCGTGGCCTTCCTAAAACAGAAACCTCATCACTCCACTTGCTTGTTTAAAAAGCAAGAGAAAATAAGAAAGGAATTTGATGACTCTCCATTGTCCATAGGCTCAGATTGAACTCCCTGGGAATGTCTAGAGTAGGCTTCCTAATCTTCCCCCTACCTGCCCAAGAGCCTCTCTCATCACTCTCTAACATCTGCTGCTCCAGCTGAAGTCGCATCTTTACCTCAAACCGCTCGAAGCTGGAATCCAGAGAGAGTGCCAGGCGTCCCCTTGCAGTTCATGGGACAAGTCCTAGATCCTCTGTGCTTCACTCCTCCTCAACTTCACTTCGTCTCATGTTCCATTCAGCTCTCTCTTTTAGACCCTGTTTCCCAGAAAGCAAATTTAGTCTCTAACATGTGAGTCCAGACACATTCACTCTTGGGCAGTAATGTTCTTTGTCTCCCTCATATATTCCCCAGAACCCCAGCGAGCAGCACCTGTGTCCTGTCTGTGAGGTGAAATTTAAGATTCTTGACTATTACTGCCCAGGGCAGGTCATGCTCGCTTCTATTGGCTTCTTGCCCATCCATGTCCTAGGATGTTAGTAATGAATCAAAACTGATACAGCTGCACTGTCTTAGGTAATTTCTCTGGACTCAGCCTCTAACTTCTCCTCTGAACACTTCATCTTATCTGTTTTTTTCCTCCATTGGCTGCCCTCTGGATTGTTCCTTTATGCTTTCCCCCTTGAAAGCACTGCTGATAGAAAATTTGTCTCTGTTGATGGCATCTGACAAAGCAGCCCTTGGGTAGGAAATCCCCAATATCCTGGAGCCCTACTTATTTAAGAAGAGGGAATCAGATATAACGAAAGTAATGATGAGAATACTGGTAGGATTAGGTGATGTCTACTGAGTGCTCACCTGTGCTAGGCGCCACACAAGGTATGTCATTTCATCCTCACAACTAAATTTTGAAGATGTTCTTATTATCTCCATTTAAAGAGAAGGAAACTGAGACTTCGGAGATTAAATAACCTCCCTAAGGTTTTGACACATCTGATTTCAGAGCCTGCACTCTTAACCACATGTTTTTTCCCTGGTTCCCTGCCTTACAGATAGTAAGCACTCCATAGCTGTTTATTAGATTGTCTAGATGATATTGGCATTTGGCCACAGAGCCACAATGAGATTTGTGGTCATTCCTAGAGAATCTTCAAAGTTTTGTGTTTCTACAGAAGCTTCCTTTTCATTTTCTGGAAAACTGGGAGGACTTGAGTAAATTCCAAGAGCCACTGCTAGGTAATGAGAATGATGCGAAACTCAGCAAAAAGTGATTGTCCTTAATGAGGTGACTTACTGTTGCTATTATTAGCTCTCCTAGCTAAACCTGAGGGAATTCTATGAGTACAAAGAAAGCAAGAAATCCCTCTCATTAAGATGGGATACAGCTAAGTGTACATTCAAGTTGTAGGATAAAAAACGTAATGCACACATGCCATATGGAATATATGCATATCTTACCATCAGGTTTTATGTAATGGTTGTTTAAAAGGCTATTATGCAATATGGTTTTTTATGTCTCTCACATCTATGATTTTTTAAGCTCTATTCTTTGCCGTCTCTTATATTCCCTAAGGGAGGGAAAGACACATCCTTCAATCTCAACTGGTAATTTGTATTTTTAAAAGTGAAATTCTGAAAGTACGATGACACCATGTCTGTTTTGTTTATCATAGTAGCCCCAAGTGTTTGTCCCCTGGTAAGCACTTGATAAATAATTGCATAATTGAGATCAGTCACCGTTCATTCCCACAACTATCACAGCTGCCCTCGTCGGCTAAATTTATGCAGGTTGCTGATCCTCTATGTGAATCAGCCTTGGAGCACAGATATATGCAAATGTTTACGCTGCCTCTTTTCCCATATGTTCCTGAAGCTCCCTTTGGAAGGAAGAAAAAGACCTTCTAGGAGTGAACTGGGCACTTTTTCTCACTGGGGTTCTGTTGGGAGAATGGAATGAGGTCTCCTAAATGAATGTCCTTCCTGTTCTGCGGGGATTGGACAGAACGTGATGAGGCAGCAGAATCAAAAACAGGCTGGCCCCAGAGTGTGATGCTGAAATTACCTGGAGAGTCATCTCCAGCAGCTGCAAGACTCAGACTATTCTAAGAAACATAATTAACTACAAGAGGTAGCAAAATAAAAAGGAGACGTCTCCTCCACCTCTGAAAAGCACTAGGTTAATTAATAAATGGTCCTTAGCTCTCCCCTATAGAGAAGGATGTTCAGCAACATCTACCTACTCTGCTTTTCAATGAGTGCAGGAAAAACAGCAACCTCTCGCTGATCCTTCAGGTCTTCATTACATCAGGACCAGCCCGGATTAAGCACTATGTACCAGAGACACAAACATGTGTCATTGTTAAGAGCATCTGTTACAGAACCAGATTAAGTTCAAATCCCTGTTCCATTGCTGCTTGCCTCCACATGGACCTTTCTTATCCTGTTCTGTGTCCCTAAGGGCTGATCTATGCGGATCACATCACTGGCTCCCTTGCCTTCCTGCTTCCCAGCAGGGAGCACTATAGCAGGAGATAAGGGAGAAAGGAGAGTCTGGTATGGTTTCCTCCCCTCCTGCCTCCCTCTCTGCTACATTCCCCACCTATGTCTCAGTCTTTTACAGATGATCCCTTCCACACAGCCCTATCTATTTCCTGGATCTTTAAGTTTAAGGGCTCCTTAAATCAGGCAAATCCAAGTGTACTGTCTCTCCCTTGCTGGGATCCTGGCTGATATACCCTTTGCTAGTATGTGTCGATAGTTTGGGCAACTTACTCGACCTCTCTGGGCCTCAGGTAGCCATTTATGTTGGGGAGGACGGTAGGACCTCGGTCACACAGGTGACAGGTAGAGGGCTCCAGACATGGTGTAACTGGCAAGGGTCCTATAAATTAGAAAGTCAGGAAAGACCTCTCTGAAGGAGGTTACACTGAAGCAGAAACTTGAAGAAATAGGAGTCAGCCAAGTTGAGGACAGTGGATGGGAAGTATGGGGGCAAACAGGATTCCAGGCAGAGGAAAGAGCATGTGGAGAGGCCCTGAGTAGGGAAAAAGCTTGAAATGTTGGAAGAACCACAGGCAGGTGAATTTGCTGGAGCACAGCAAGCAACAGGGGAGTGGAGAGAAAGATGGGGCTTGAGGGGAAGTGAGAGCCGGATTTTGTAGGACTTTTCAGGCCTGGTAAAGACTGGATTTTTTTTCCCATGGGCAATGGGAAGCCATTGCTAGACGCTCAACCCTTGCTCTTGATGCTGCTGTTTGCTTTGCTGATTTTGTCAACAGTACTGATTTCAGGCTCCTGTCCACTTTTCAGGACACGTCCATGACGCCTTACTCGATCTCCTGTGGTGCCGCCCAAACTGCCCCTATTGTCTGTCATCTTACTCCCTCCCCTGCTGCCCACCCCCCTCAGAACCCTCAGTATTGGTTCTGATTTACTCAAATCAAAACTATGCTAAGGGCTTCCCTGGTGGCGCAGTGGTTGAGAGTCCGCCTGCCGATGCAGGGGACACGGGTTTGTGCCCCGGTCCGGGAAGATCCCACATGCCGCAGAGCGGCTGGGCCCGTGAGCCATGGCCGCTGAGCCTGCGCGTCCGGAGCCTGTGCTCCGCAACGGGAGAGGCCACAACAGTGAGAGGCCCGCGTACCGCAAAATAATAATAATAATAATAATAAAATAAAGCACCTTATGAAGTTGGGAGGGAGGAGCTAAGGTTGAAGCAAAGCTGTATGTATTTTAAAAGATTACTTGAGAGAATAAATTCTATTCATTTCTTCTACTACAAAGACTTTCTAATATTTAGGTGCACTTTAAATGTATCTTTATCAGTGGTGGGTTGGGTTGGCAGATGCCTTAAAATGATACAGTTCAGTTCAGCCAAGCAGAGAGCAGCTCATGCACTGGCAATACTCTGTGGTCAGGGAGACTCAGAAAGTCATAAGGTACAGTTTTTTAACTGTGCGATTAAGGTTTTACCACCTAGTATCTGAATTTTCACAAAGTAAATGACAGTGCTTCATAGTTTTTCTATCTAACCAAAAAAAATAAAATAAAATCTATTTATAAAATGCCAGAGTATCATCAACAGAATATTGACAAACCATATCGAATCTCATTGCTCATTTAATATAGCTTAGGTATACAAATACAGGTACAACAGGAAAATACTGTCCCTCAAATATTTCACTACACAAACTCCAACATACTTTTATGAAAGGAACCGACTGCTGAATAGACAGGTCTTATAAATGCATCAGTTATATGGGAATTCCACTGCATGTAAGCCAAGCAGTAAGTAGCATTACTAAACTAAGAAAATAGTTGGGTTATGAAAATATGGAATCACATGTTCTAACAATGCTAAGAGGAGATTAATTTACTCTTGGCAGGAATATCTAAATGTCTTAGCCTTTATTTTTATTTTCTTAAAATGACCTGGGTTGTGTTTTTTTTAAGCACTTAGAAAATACAGATTTCTTTTTTAAGAAAAGAAAATAAAAATCAATCATTATTCCACCACTAGTCATGTTTTGATACATCTCACCCCAGATATCTGAGTTATACTGCACATGCTTTAAGGGGCCCCATCTAACAATATAGTATAAATATTCTCTCACAATATCATTTTTAGTAACACATTATAATTCATGTAACCCATTTTCTGTGACTGGTCACATATTGCTTCGAATCCTTTACTTATTAACAATGCCAAAAGACCATCTTAGGACCTGGGCTCTGCATACATACATAATTATTTCTATAAGATTAATTCCTTAAATTTGTATTGCTGGATCAAAAAAGATAAGAATTTTAAGGCTTTTTATTAAAATGTTTTTAATTGTAGAAGTAACACTTGAACGTAATCTATCAAAAAGCAAAAGTCTCTTTTACCTTCTTCCCTGACCCCAACCTACAGTCCACCCTTCAGATGTAACTACTGCAAACAATTTCTTATTTATTCTCCCAGAAATTTTATATTCATACACAGAGATATACGCAATTTATACATACTACACAAATGCACCATTACACAAATGGAAGCATGCTATATCTTAGCAAGATATCTCGGAGATCAGTGTCTATATCTCTACCTCAGTCCTTTTAATGATTTCATTAGATTTGGTTGCCTGAATATATCAGAACTTACTAAAAAAATGGTCCCCATTGATGCATATTTCCATCATTTAATTTTTGCTATTACAAACAATGATATACCATCCTTGTACGTGTATTTTGCAAACTTACATAGATGTTTCGGTATAGAGGGAATTTGTTAAGTAAACGGATATATGTCTTTTAATTTTTCTAGACATCATCATATTGCCTTTTCTAAATGGTTATTTTATTTACATTTCTTAGCAACACTATAATGCAATCTTTTAATCCTTGCTACCCTGAAAGATAAGACCCTGCATTATTTATGTTGTATTTTCATTTGTATTTCTTTAATTATGAGTGAGATCAATCACTTATTCAATCTGGACCTCAAATTCTAAATTCCAAGTGAATCATCATATGGATTCTGAAGACTGGGGAAAATCTTGCCCCTGCCGTTCTTCAACTAACTAATTCACTAGCTAAAAAACTGTATTGTGATTTATATCCTTCACTTCACATTCATATTCTCCTGCTTTTATATATGATAACTTAAAACAATAACAAAAACTATTGTGTCTTGGCACTGTTAACAATGGCCAAACCATTTACATGTTTGGGATACTTTGCTGGGAGAATCATTTAACACAGTCTTCCCACTTTTCCCACCCCAAAGCAGAGTCACTCAGCTCCACATAATGGCCTTTTGCGTGTGCCAAGACTTCAAAGTAACTTTGAAAGTGCTGTCACGAATAAACCACCATATATATTATATATGGCTAGTTAATTATGATTAAAACTCATTAAAATATAGGGTAGTAGTCAAATTCTCAAAACCACACCTAAAAAAATAAGAATTACTCAAAAATGTTCACAGTGATTATGCCTGGGCAGTAGGATTGCAGATTACTAACTTAATCTTTCTGTGGAAATGCTAAAACATCAACACCAAGTGCTCTGGGTAGGAACCTCCTACCTATACCCCTTGTAGAACATACTAGAAGGATTTCTAAAAGTTCATAATAACCATTGATTCAATGAGTATATCTGAATACTTTCTGTGAAGCTATAATTGTGCTCCAGACCAGAAGTACATATGGCAGTGCCACAGATACATATCTGCAAGAGAAATGATTAGCAATGTCGAAAGAGAGATGAGAAAAAATGCTGATTTAAATGCAACAACTACACCCTTGAGGAAGTCTAGGTCTCCATTTCTTTACTGCGAAATGATGGCATTAAGCTAAAGTAGATGAAAGTTTCTTCCTTTTTTTTTTTGTCTCAGGATCCCACTACACTCTTAAAAATTATTAAGGACCCAAAAGAGCTTTTGTTCTGTGGGTTATTTCAATCAATTTTACTATGTTGGTAATTAAAACTGAGAAAATTTTAAACTATTTATTAATTCAAGGGTAACATTAATAAACCCAATGCAGGTTAACATAAAAACATATTATTGAAAAATAACTAGATTTTCCAAAACAGAAAACAACTATAAGAGCAGCTCTCCTACAATGCTGCAAATCTTCTTTATGTTTAGTAAGTGGGAGACAGCTAGATTCTCTTGTCTATGTCTACATTCCATCTGTTGTGATAACACATACCATGTAGCCTCTGGGAAACTCACTTTACACTAGTGAGAGTGAAGATGCAGGTAGCATCTTGGTATTATTACGAAAATAATTTTTACCTTGTGGACCCCTTGCAAAGGTCTTGTGGATCCACGAATTATACTTTGAGGATCTCTGAATGAGAAGATTTCTAAGGTCTCATTCAGTTCTGACATGTTATGACTGTATGATTCTCCCCATTTAAAAAATGCCAGAATGAAAAATATAGGAAAAAACTGCAGCAAACTAAGATCTAACAGGAAAAACATACCAAAAACAGGAAATTTTTCTCTAAGCTTTTGTCTTCTGGAATTTGCTCTCTCCCAAAATTCAACTGACCTTCCTGAAAAGGAAGGTTATACATATATTACAAATCTCCAATTTAATGGCCAATGAAGATTTTATTTTATTCTATATGTTTTTGTGGGTGGGGTAAGGTGTATAAAAGGTACAAAAAATGTTACTTAGCCATGATAACTTAACCAGAGGCAGGAATTCTCTCTGTGTGTGTGTGTGTGTGTGTGTGTGTGTGTGTGCACACAAGTATACGAACATTCAGATTTTATTAATAGGGCACACTTTAGTCATTTCATAAACAGATGAGATCTCTCTAAATAGAAAACAATTCTAGTGATCAGGCATTTCCTCTACAGGGGGAATTTCTATAATAAAGGAATTCTGGTGTCCAGTGAGGTTTTTAGACATATGTTACATTGAATATACCAGCCTTAGGTTGAAATGAATACATTAAATACATTTTTAATCATCACCTATGTTAAAAATAATAGTAAAGCCCTATAGAGCTGACTGGATCACCTGATTGCAGGCATTAAGAAGCACATTCATTTAATGTAAATGTGATTAATAATAAATAATTTTTCTTCATTCCTTACATGAATTTACATTAGAGAATGGTCTGTTTGCACAGTTGAATGAATGCATTAACCCTTATAAAAGGAGTAGGTTCTGGCAAAATACTCCATAAAAAGCTTTTTGAGATGGCATGGCAGGAGCAGAGGTGAGCTGGAAGTGTGCTTATCATCATTTTCCCAACTGTATTTGAAATAAAATTTAAAGCTTCAAAAAGGCATTTTAAAAACTCAGGGTTTTTGTTTTTCTTTTTGGAGTATAGTTGCTTTACAATATTGTGTTAGTTTATACTGTACAGCAAAGTGAATCATCTATACGTATACATATATCCGCTCTTTTTTGGATTTCCTTCTCATTTAGGTCACCACAGAGCACTGAGTAGAGTTGCCTGCACTATACAGTAGGTCTCAATAGATAACAAATGAAAACTCAGGGTTTTAAGGATACATTCTGGTTTCTCAAACCAAAATGGTGCCTTGCAAAATAAACAAGTCTTTAATATAGGTTCATTGCTAGTCTCTACTCCTTAGCAGGAAAAGCTGATTACTTAATTTATATAATTCATGTATGATATTCAGTTTACTCATCAGTAAAATGGGGATAAAACGAATAGTGCCCACCAATAGCAACAGGATTATTTGAAGGGCAAAGAAAACAATGCATATAAACAGCTTTTAGCAGAGTTGCTAGCCCAAACTAAGCTCTCAGTAAATGAGAGCTTCAATGAGGATGATTCTGTTTCTCTTTTTAAAATGCTACTTGGAAATACAGACCCACAGATACATGGAAATCTGAGCCTGCACTGAAAATCTATAGAAAAGAATGGCCTTTCCATAAAACAGGCATTTGGACTAGTTATCCATAGGAAAAATTAAATTAAATTTGTCCCATCTCATATCATACACCATAATTAATTCCAAGTAGATTTAAGACTTAAATGCAAAAGGCAAAATTCTACAGCTTTTAGAGGACAATACAGGAGAATATTTTATGAGCCAAGGCAGTATATGTTTTCTTAAATATGACACAAATGGGTTGACAATTAAAAGAAATAGTTAACTCTGATCACACGGAGGGGAAAAAAAAACTTCTTCCAACATAAAAATTTTTTAAAAATGCACTGAAACTCAAACCACAAGTTGAGAGAAGATATTTGCCACACATATAACTAACAATTCATTAGTGCCCCCAATATATAAAGAATACCAACAAATCAATAACAAAAAGACAATCAAGTAGAAAAATAGGCAGAAGATGTGACTAGGTACTTCAGAGTAGGGAATCCAAATAGTGGATAAATGTATTAAATAATAATTACACTCTTTGTAATCAGGAAAATATAAATTGAAACCATAATACAGTACCATTTATAACCACCAGATTAGCAAATATTTAAAAGCTGAACAATATCAATTGTTGGCTAGGATATGTAGGAATTAGAAAATTCACATGCTCTTAGTGGTATTTCAGTTTATTTTACCCATGAAGAAAATAATTAGACATAACCTAGTAAAACTAAAGATGTGAATTATTTATAACTCAAAATTTTCCCTTAAATTCTTGCACTTTCACACAAGGACACAAGTAAAAGAATGTTCATAGGACTACTGTGTGTAATAACAATAACAAAAAAGAAAACAAAGCCACGAAATACTTAATAGTATGAAGATGGGTGAATTTTGGCCATACAGAGCAATATGAAATATAATTAAATTACAGGAATATTACAGTAAGAAGAAATAAAATCCAAGAATATGTACAATATAATTTCATTAATGTCAAGTTAAAAAATAGGCAAAATTAACTTATCGGACTTCACTGACATTATTAACTGTTTTCTAAAGAGAAGGACAAACAGTAGTGTAGAACCTGGCAGCATCCTAA
The DNA here is from genome assembly GCF_951394435.1 of Stenella coeruleoalba. Taxonomy (NCBI): domain Eukaryota; kingdom Metazoa; phylum Chordata; class Mammalia; order Artiodactyla; family Delphinidae; genus Stenella; species Stenella coeruleoalba. The sequence continues at coordinate 92,041,964 of NC_137153.1, read as the reverse complement.
TGTTATCACTGATGATGTCCAGAGCAGCTACAAGATGTTTATCTGTTTAGGCCTTCACAGTTTCTGTACTGTCCCTTACAGTTTATAAAGCACCTTCACATTAAGGTTCCCTTAATATTGTAACCTTCACAACATAACCTCTTTTCATATGAGTAAAAAGTGGCTCAGAAAGGTTACATGAATTCCTCAGGTTCACACAGACATCTGAAGAGCAGAGTATGACTTTAGCCCACAGCCTTTTCTTCTAACTCTAAAGTCACTCTTTCACGCTGCCTGAAAGTTAGTTTGACCAGAGGATTCTGCAATCCACAAACAGGAGATGAAGCCCATAAATGCAATTGTAGCCCCAGTTCATTCCCAACACCACAGGCTCTGGAGACTAGCTAGTTCTAGCCTGAGCTACCTAAATGGATCTAATCTAAAGTGGATAGAAGTGAAGGCTGCTCTACGATCCAGAGATGCCTTAGGAAGAAACTTCAGACCAAAGCAGGCTGGGAACATTTGCGGTAAGCAAGAGGGTTAGGAGAGCAGTATTCCCAGGGAAATGTTTATTCTCTTTCCATAGGTTAAAAAAGCAAAAATGCAAATCGTTACAACAATTTACCCCTCCAGCCGGCAGGCAAATGCCCAATTGCTCTCTGGGATGTTTTGAGCCTGCCCTCCAGTTTTTAGGACCTCTTGGAGTTAGGAAGGATCTTGGGACTTCCAAAGTAAATAATGTGTGTAGCTTAATTATTTAGAGTTAATTTATGGCGTGGGGTGGTATTTAAAAAATGTTCAGGGGAACTGCATTGCAATGAATTGGCTTTTATTTTCCCTAAACAAAAATCTACTTTGTTCGTATCATCTTGATCCATAGGGTGACCAAATTTCCCAGTGTGTCTGGGGAGTTCTGGTCTATGCCTGATATCCTGGCATAACTACAAATGGTGCCCGCCTTCAGGAACGAAGAGTCCCAAGTTGGACAATAAATTATCGAATCACACTACTTATCCAAGACTGTCATTTATGCATGTGTTTATTTCATTCAACAAGCATCTATCGAACACTTACTCTGTGCCAGATTCTATGGTATAGGTCAGGAATACAAAATGGAATAAACCTTTGCAAGATGTTTACAATCTAAGCAAACCCATGGTTCATGGACGGATCAACTGGTTGATTTAATCATCCATTCATTGATGCAATAAGTCTCCCTCAACAAATATTTATTATCTCCATCTAAAACCTGGAAATACAATGGTATACAGATAAAAGTGGTTCCTACCCTCATCAAGTTTATAAGCTTATAGTCTATGGAAAAGATAGAATAACTAGAAATGTGATAAGTGGGAAAGAGTGGTATTCTATAAACAGCATTAAAGAGGTGATGGCAGAATTCTCTTTGGGAGGAATAATGCTCTTGTATTTGGAAATATTCTTTTAAGGGCTTCTAGCCTGGTTTTAAAGGAAGAAGTTTAAAAAAGAGGAGCTAATCTTCTCTTTAGTGTACCGGTGTATGTGGGTTCGTGAATTTATTCTATTAATATATTTAACAAATAGTTTTTGAGCATCAGTTTATGGGTATAAAGTGGCGAAGAATGTAGAAAAAATCTTTGCCCTTAAGGACCTTACAGTCTTGTGTAAGGGTTTGTTGGAACTACCCAGTTCATTAACATCTAAAGGGTCTATAGATTTATTCTTTCATTCATCCATTTATACTGTTTACTCAACAAGATGGCCATATATCAGGTAAAGGATCCAATAAGAAATTTGAGGAAGAGTTGTGTCTGATGCCCAACTATTAGTTTTCCCTTTTTATCCCTTCTTAAATTACCTCAAGCTATCCTCAGGTCCTTACTAAGCGTGTCCACCATTCTCCAAAGCTGGTTCTGGAGCTTCATGCAGCTGGACCCAGAGGTGACATATGACAACAAAAACTCAGAAGCATTTACAGCAAACACTCAGATGTTTTCAGAAGGGGACTAGATAACCTTTATGAAGTATTTAGTATTGAGATACTAAATAAAGGAGTGATCTCATAGGTCTGGAAAATCTAAGAACATTCAAATTCTATTTTGATGGGGGAAATATATAATGTTACATAAGTAATCACTAGAGCATTAACCCAGTCTAAATGCACACACATTTCACTTGAGAGAGTTCCTAACGTTGATAAGTCCTCAAAGGGGTTCATGACTGCCACTACCATCTCTTACCGCACAAGAAAAGTCAAGAACCACCAGTAAAGAATGAAAGAAACATAAACTAATTATAATATAAAGCAATAAGTATTATAATAAAGGAATGTACAAAGTGGCTGCAGCAAGCTAAGCAAAACACAAGCAGCAATGGGTAAAAGAATGTACATTTCTTAAGGTTTAATTTACTTGCATATGCTTTTGTGTAAACACAAGTACTGTGCAGTGGCTCAAAGAGTGGGTTTGGGAATCAGGCAGACCTGTGTTCAAATCCTACTCCACCGCTATCTAGCTCTGTGACTTTGGGTGAATAACTTTGCATCACTAACCTCAGTTCTCTCAACTACAGAATGGGGGAAATAATTGTCCTAATTGTGGGCTCTAACATTACCCAAGGAGTCTTAAGAATGGGGTCCTACGTAGAGAATGGACTTGAGGACACGGGGGCAGGGGAAGGGTAAGCTGGGACAAAGTGAGAGAGTGGCATGGACACATATACACTACCAAACATAAAATAGATAGCTAGTGGGAAGCAGCCGCATAGCACAGGGCGATCAGCTCGGTGCTTTGTGACCACCTAAGAACTAGGGTGGGATAGGAAGGGTGGGAGGGAGGTGCAAGAGGGAGGGGATATGGGGATATATGTACACATACGGCTGATTCACTTTGTTATACAGCAGAAACTAACACAACATTATAAAGCAATTATACTCCAATAAAGATGTAAAAAAAAAAGTGGGTCCTAACTGTGAGGATTAAATGATAAAGAACTTGGAAAAGCACCGGGATTCAAAATGCTCAATAAATGTGAACTATGATCAAAACTAAACGCAGACACACACACACACAGACACACACAGACACACACACACATACACACACACACACACACACACACACACAGAACAAAGAGTAAATTACCTCTGACAAACTGTCTTTAAGTCTATCCCATATATTATCAGACTATAGTTCCTTAAAATTTCCTAAATGCTAGCATATAAAAATGTGTGTTCTAAAATACATTTACATAATAATTATAGTGTTTTCAGGGTTTGAGAGCAATGAGGTTGTATTTCAAGCAGGTAAGCAGGGCAAAGTGTGAGGAATTAGGGTGGAGGACATATACAGAGGCAAGCAACTCAAATAATACCTTGAAATGAAATTCTAGGTTTTTTTACAAATAAAAATAAAATGAGCAGAAGGTAAAACCCAACTCTTACTTCTTTCCTGGGTGCAGCCTTTAATCCACTTGGTCACTTTAGCCTCCCTTTTCATGGAGGTGAGAATGGTTTTGCATTGCAAAATAGACACTGTCACCACAAAGGTGAGATCTCATCTTCTCAATTTCCCTGCGCCACAGACTTTGAGTCAGACTTCTTTATCTTTCCACCTTGCTGGGTCCTAAATTTAGTCGGGGATCCATGTTAATAACCCATTTTTTGTCCATCTCACATTTTTCTAGATAATGTACATACGAAAAAATGCCAACCATGTGACTCTCATAAAGGAAGTAATGAGACACTCTGACCAGGTGTGATAAAAGGAAGAGGAATACAACACAATACTAGCAAACAGAATCCAACAGCACATTAAAAGTATCATACATGATCAAGTGGGGCTTATCCCAGGAATGCAAGGATTCTTCAATATATGCAAATCAATCAATGTGATACACAATATTAACAAATTGAAGAATAAAAACCATATGATCATCTCAATAGATGCAGAAAAAGCTTTCAACAAAATTCAACACCGATTTATGATAAAAAACCTCCAGAAAGTAGGCATAGAGGGGACCTACCTCAACATAATAAAGACCATATATGACAAAGCCACAGCCAACATCATTCTTAATGGTGAAAAACTGAAAAATTTCCTCTAAAATCAGGAACAAGACAAGGATGACTATTCTCACCACTATTATTCAACATAGTTTTGGAATTTTTAGCCACAGAAATCAGAGAAGAAAAGGAAATAAAAGGAATCCAAAATGGAAAAGAAGAAGTAAAGCTGTCACTGTTTGCAGATGACATGATACTATTCATAGAGAATCCTAAAGATGCTACCAGAAAAATACTAGAGTTAGTCAATGAATTTGGTAAAATAGCAGGATACAAAATTAATGCACAGACATCTCTTGCATTCCTATACACTAATGATGAAAATCCTGAAAGAGAAATTGAGGAAACACTCCCATTTAGCACTGCAACAAAAAGAATAAAACACCTAGGAATAAACCTACCTAAGGAGATAAAAGACCTGTACTCAAAAAACTATAAGACACTGATGAAAGAAATTAAAGATGATACAAACAGATGGAGAGATATACCATGTTCTTGGATTGGAAGAATCAACATTGTGAAAATGACTCTACTACCCAAAGCAATCTACAGATTCAATGCAATCCCTATCAAAATACCAATGGCATTTTTCACATAAGTAGAACAAAAAATTTCACAATTTGTATGGAAACATTAAAAACTCCAAATAGCCAAAGCAACCTTGAGAAAGAAAAACGGAGCTGGAGGAATAAAGCTCCTGGACTTCAGACTGTACTACAAAGCTACAGTAATCAAGACAGTACGGTACTGGTACAAAAACAGAAATATAGATCAATGGAACAGGATAGAAAGTCCAGAGATAAACCAACGCACATATGGTTACCTTATCTTTGATAAAGGAGGCAAGAATATACAATGGAGAAAAGATAGCCTGTTCAATAAGTGGTGCTGGGAAAACTGGACAGCTACATGGAAAAGAATGAAATTAGAACACTTCCTAACACCATACACTAAAATAATTCAAAATGGATTAAAGACCTAAATGTAAGACCGGACACTATAAAACTCTCAGAGGAAAACATAGTCAGAACACTCTTTGACATAAATCACAGCAAGATCCTTTTTGACCCACATCCTAGAGAAATGGAAATAAAAACAAATAAATGGGACCTAATGAAACTTAGAAGCTTTTGCACAGCAAAGGAAACCATACACAAGATGAAAAGACAACCCTCAGAATGGGAGAAAACATTTGCAAATGAAGCAACTGACAGAGGATTAATCTTCAAAATTTACAAGCAGCTCGTGCAGCTTAATATCAAGAAAACAAGCAACCCGATCCAAAAATGGGCAGAAGACCTAAATAGACATTTCTCCAAAGAAGATATACAGATTGCCAACAAACACAGGAAAGGATGCTCAACATCACTAATTATTAGAGAAATGCAAGTCAAAACTACAATGAGGTACCACTTCACACGGGTCAGAATGGCCATCATCAAAAAATCTACAAACAATAAATGCTGGAGAGGGTGTGGAGAAAAGGGAACCCTCTTGCACTGTTGGTGGGAATGTAAATTGATACAGCCACTATGGAGAACAGTATGGAGGTTCCTTAAAAAACTAAAAATAGAACTACCATATGACCCAGCAATCCCACTACTGGGCATACAGCCTGAGAAAACCATAATTCAAAGAGTCATGTACCACAATGTTCACTGCAGCACTATTTACAATAGCCAGGACATGGAAGCAACCTAGATGTCCATCCACAGATGAATGGATAAAGAAGATGTGGCACATATACACAATGGAATATTACTCAGCCATAAGAAGAAACGAAATTGAGTTATTTGTAGTGAGGTGGATGGACCTAGAGTCTTGTCATACAGAGTGAAGTAAGTCAGAAAGAGAAAAATAAAAACACATATATATGGAATCTAATTTTAAAAAATGGTTCTGATGAACCTAGGGGCAGGACAGGAATAAAGACGCAGATGTAGAGAATGGACTTGAGGACACGGCGAGGGGGAAGGGTTAGCTGGGACGAAGTGAGATAGTGGCATGGACTTATATACACTACCAAATGTAAAATAGATAGCTAGTGGGAAGCAGCTGCATAGTACAGGGAGATCAGCTAGGTGCTTTGTGACCACCTAGAGGGGTGGGATAGGGAGAGTGAGAGGGAGACACAAGAGGGTGGGGATATGGGGATATATGTATACATACAGCTGATTCACTTTGTTATACAGCACAAACTAACACAACAATGTAAAGCAATTATACTCCAATAAAGATGTTAAAAAAAAAAAAGGAAGAGGATAAATTAGCCACCACATTTTCCCCAAGCCCATGACTCCTTCTTATTTTACTGCTATATTTTGAGAAACAAATAATCACCCGTCCCAGTGAATGCATCAAGGAAACAATTTATTACGGGTCATTAGTGGAAGATGCTCTTTGGACTCAGTGTAGCACAGGATCCTCAGATCTCTGATGGGGAGAGGAGGAGGGGCACTGTCTGGTAAGCCATTTTTTTTTTTTTTTAGTGTATTTGCATTTTATGTTAGTTTTTTTTCCATCGGAATTATTTTTTCTTGACTGTGTAATATATGTCAGAAATCAGAAACCAAATCCTTCTTCCTAGTCAATATTTAGGTCATAAATGTCTACTGAGTGTCTCACCCCAGGATCACAGACAAAAAGAGAAACAAGCACAAAGAGTGTTGGGCTGGAAAAGACTTCAGGATGATCTAATTTAACTTCCTCCATCATCATGAATTCGTGGGTTTTGTTGCTGCTGTTGATGGGTTTGTTTGTTTGATCACTCACTCTGTACCAGGCATTGTGCTAAGCAGTTTATGTGGCTTGTCTCTTTAAATACTCACACAAAAACAACCCACTACTGTTTGACTTATTGTATAGGAAATTGAGGCTTAGAGGGATTAAGTAATTTACCCAGGGTCAAAGAACTGGGAAATGAATGCCTTCAGGATTTTAACCCAGGACTGAACAACTCCAGAACTTGCCCTTGTTAACAAGAGTTCCAAGGACAGTCTTTAAACTCTCGTTCACAGGCAAAACAGAAACTACCAAGCTCTTGTTCTCTCACAGTCAAGATTGCCTTATCATTTTTCATATTTTAAAACTGAGGCCCAGAGACTCAAATTAATGAACCAAGGCCACAAAAGTACCTAGTAGCACAGCCAGGGTGGAACGCGGGACTCCCTCTTGAACCGCCAACTCTCAATCCAGAACCATCTGCAAATCATTTAAATGAAATGGATTTCCCCCAACTTTTAAAGGAACTCAATGTTTCACGAGGTCACATGATTCTGCATGCCTCTATCTTTCTAACATTCCACCTAATTTCCTTTTACTTGAGTCTTCATTTGCCTACCCCTCAAATGTTGATGATCCTAGGTTTCCCCATCTTTGGCCTCTTTGCTCTTTACTCTTCTCACCAACGTCTGGCCATTCCCATGAGTGTAGTTATCACTAACTAATCATTTCCAAATTTCTGTCTTTGGCCTGGACTGTCCCCTGAGCTCCAGACCCAAGTGTACAACATCCCTTTCTGAATGTCAAAGAAGCACCTAAATTGACGGTATCTAATACTAAATATATGATTCTCTCCAATCCATTCTCCCATATTCCCTGTCTCTCCCATTCTTTCCACCTGAGACTCATGACCCACCAGGTCCACAAGTCCTGTGGACTTTTACCTCCTAAAATAGATCCTAATTTTGTGACCCACCAGGTCCACAAGTCCTGTGGACTTTTATCTCCTAAAATAGATCCTAATTTTGTCCCTTATTTTCCACTGCATTTTTTATAGCTTAAGACCTCATCATCTGTCATAAATATAACAGATGTTGCAGTAGACTTCCTGCTCCATTCCCAATCTATCTTCCATTCACACTCCAGAGTGATATTTCTGAACATAAACCCATCACATTAATCCCCTGCCTAAAACCAATTCATTGATTTTGTATCATTTACTGGGGGGAAAAACACCATATTCTATATCATGGCTCACAAGGATCTCCATGATCTGATCCACTGGGAACCCTCTAGCCTCAGCCCCTGCTCCCACATCATATTTTATTCTCAAAATCCCAAGCCACTTTTGGTTCCCCAAACACACCAAGCTATTCTGTGTTATGCCTTTGCTTATGCTGTGCTCTCTTACAGAAAGACTTTCCCCACCTACCTCCTCCTGTCATTCTAGAGAATTCCTAACCAGCTTTAAAAAAAAAAAAAAAAAAGCTTACAGCACTGGGTATTCCCAGTTGGTCTCCTATCCAAATACTAGCCAAGCCCGACCCTGCTTAGCTTCTAAGATCAGATGAGAAGCAGCACATTCAGGGTGGTATAGCTATAGACCTAATCAGCGTTTAAAACAGACCTCACAGGTCATCTTCCACCTCCATTCTCCTCTAGTAGCTTCTGCTCCTAGTGTAGCTATTGTTTCTTGCGCATCTTTATTCCCTGGACACTCATTGCTGCATTTTCCAGGATGCATGGTAATTATTTGTACAGATGTCTGTCTAGTCATATAGACAATGAGTGCCTTCAGATGTAAAACACATACACACCGTCTAGATATATCTACTCTGATGGTACTCAAACTCATTCAGATATTCCATGTGTCCTCATATTTATACATGCTTATTCAGATGTTTTTGCAAACATACGGAGGTTCACTTATGTTCCTCACACATCATTCCACTGTTACATGGGCTTGTATAGCTGTCACAGTGTTTGCTCAGGTGACACATATGTCCCTTAAATGTTACCTGTGTTCACTTAGATCTGCCATGTGCCCATGTAGCTGTTAATCAGCTCACTGAAATGCCACACATAGGTATCACTCATACTTGAAACAGTAGTTCTCAAAATGTGGTTCCCAGACCAGCAGCACCAGGATCATCTGAACGCATATTCTTGGGCCCAACCCCAGACCTTCTGATTCAGAAACTCTGGGGAAGAGGTCCCAGCAATGTGTGCTTAACAAGTCCTGTGGGTGATTCCGGCACACGCTCAAGTTTGAGACCCACCAACTGAGATGTTACACATCCCCATTCATAGGTTCTACTAACACAGGTGACACACACGTTCACTAAAATGTTACACATGTTAGTTGTTTTAAAAACAGATTCATTTAGATAGTAAATAGCTCAAACATTACACACTGATATTCAGATCGTGCTCACGCTTATTCAGAAAGTCACACCTGAGACATCACAAACCCTCATCAGACACTACACATGCTCACTGAGATGATACACATGTTTGCTGTGTTGTTAAAAATGCTTACCTAAATCTTACATATGTTAAACTATTCACTTTGATCTTCCACACTCACGTGTTTATCTAGATGCCACCTACCCTTTTTCAGATAATACATCAATACATGTTCACTCAGACCTTACACATGTTCATACATGTTTCACAACGCACACAGATGTTTCACAAGCCCATTCTGATATTAAAGGTGCTTATTCAGATCACACGTGCTCACTTTCACGTCCATGGGACCATTCAGTTGTATGCTCACTCATTCAGAAACTGCCTTGCCCACCCCGTATGCACTGCTAACCAACCCCGGCTACAGATGAAGGGTTATATTCTGCTCTGGCCATTTCCCATCTTGAGGATGGTATCTTCTTTAGAAAGGTTCCCCTTGCCTTGGTCTCCTGTGGCACCTGCCCCCTCTCCTGACACTGTTGCTGTGTCTCTCCCTTTGTAGGCTCTCCTGGCTCATCAGCTTCCTCACAGTTTCTGTGATCTCAGGGTAGCTCAAGCTCACCATTGCTAACACGGAATTCATACCTGTTCCCCACACTCAAATACCCTCACCTACTTGGGGAAAGTTGCTCCAGCAACTGTCAGCCTTTCACTGGGTTTGAATGTGCTTTTAACCACATCTTCTGTCACCTTTGGCAACCCCCAGTTATTTACCTACAAGGCTTTCCGAGTTCAGAGAAGCTTTTGATTGGTTCCACTTCATAATTTTATCATTGCCTTGGCCGCAATCAATAAGAGAGGCTTATGCAGTGACACTAGATCAACATCCAAAACAGGGAGTATTCATTGAGCACTTAGCATGAGCTCAACCTCCTTTAGTGGCCCAGAAACACTTCTGTGCTTGTCCCAAGTGTTTCTTCCTCCAATTTACAGAGAAAACGCTATTTTATGTTTGGAATCAGAATGTTACTAATTTGAATCTTGGTTCTACCACTTACTGGCTATGTGATCTTGAGAAAGTCATTTAATGACGAAGTCCCTTGGCATAGTGACTAAGTCAGAAGTTTAGTCCCACTGATTGAGGCACCTGAGGAATAGAGGACGAGGGAATATTGAAGTTAGAAAACTGGGTACAAGGGGACAATTCTAGGATGGACAGTTTCAAGGTCTGAGAAAGGAATAGAGAGCTTGATAAACACGGATTATAGGGTCACTGTTCAGATACCACACTCTGAGTCAGATGAGCTGCAAAGCCACTGACAGCATGGCTTGGAACTTGTAGTCACTGCTTGGGCCTGACACTACCACTCGTTGGGGAGGAGGACTGGGGCTTCTTGAAGCTTCCTGCCTTAAGAGCAGATTGTTTCTAGAACTGAGATAGACTGAAGCATGCAGGGATGTCACTAGTGAGCTGAGAAAAGTAGAAGCAAGGAAATGGGGGTCCAAATTGGTGACAGAAGGGCTGCTAGCGTGGGTTTCACATTTCTGTGACATTTAAGTCATAAGGCAGTGCATATGAACCAAAAAGGCCGCCAGGCTGTACACATTCACTCCTTAAATAGGTAACATGTACAGAGTGCTTAGAACAGTGCCTGATCCAGAATAAGGACCACGTAAGTGTTTTCTAGTGTGATGGTATTTATGAATTAACTCAACAAATATATAGTATGCACCTGCTATGTTTCAGTTGTTAGGGATAGACAAAATAAAACCATAACCCCTTACCTCAAGAGAGAAATAATCTGTTAATAACCTAATTTAAAGAAACATAGAAACAAAAGGAAGGAATGTCCAATTCTGCCTGGGTCTGGTGAGGCAGGGGTGTCGCAGGGAGCATCTCTGATGTGTTTGCATGGACTCTTGGGTAGTCAGCAAGAAGACGGAGAAAGTAGGGTATTCAGACAGAACACCAGCAAGTGCAAAGGTAATACATTCAAGGAAATGGAGGGAGCCAAAGGAACTATACAGAGAATGGGGAAAGGTCAGGCAACAGAGGAAGGTTAGAACCAAATCACAAATGGCCTTGAATGTCTTGATAAGAGATTAGGCCTAAATCTGTAGGCAGTAGGGAGCTACTGAAGGTTTTTTTTTTTTTTTTTTTTTTTTTTGCGGTATGCGGGCCTCTCACTGTTGTGGCCTCTCCCGTTGCGGAGCACAGGCTCCGAACGCGCAGGCTCAGCGGCCATGGCTCACGGGCCCAGCCGCTCCGCGGCATGTGGGATCTTCCGGGACCGGGGCACGAACCCGTGTCCCCTGCATCGTTAGGCGGACTCTCAACCACTGCGCCACCGGGGAGGCCCCTGAAGGTTTTTGAGCAGGAGAATGACTTGAGTTGATTTATGTTTTAGAAACATCGCTCTTGCTACAGTGTGAACGATATCAGGAGGAAGGCAAGGCAGGAAGAAGGGAGCCCTGCTAGAATATTCTGGCTGCAATTCAGATGGAAGATGATGATGATCTGGATAAAGTAGTAGCAAGAAGGATGGAGATGGGAGGACAAACACCAAAGAGAGTTAAGAGGTAGGAAAAAAAATGACAAGATTTGATGATCACTTGAACAGGGGGCTGGAAAGAAAGGAAATATGTCCTTATCACACTTACGGAAAAACCGTAGTTTTAAGTAAAGTATCCCAGTGCAGCTGGGAACTGATCTGCGCTGATATCTGGCACTTGTTCAGGGCCACCCCCTCGGTAAAAGATCTAGGAACCCTGACAATGATTCACAGATTCCAATCATTCATGCACTCTAGAGCCCTGACTGCTTCTTCTGGGATGCTAAAGCGGCATAGCTGACCTAATGAAAAGAGACAGTCACAAGACCCATTTCAGTTAGCCAAGAAGATGGAAGCACCCACCACAGCAATGCACGTACATGTCAGATGAGTCGATGAATGGAAATTCTAAAGTTAAAGCAGAAGGACCCAGGATCAAATACAAAATTGATCAGTGACTATGGTATATTTTCTGAATGTATCCAAACAGACAAGAAACTCATTACATGACTTCTGGGTGGACAGAAGCTTGACATTCTGAAATTTCAAAGCTCTATTATAGCTGCCATTACCAAAATATTCAGTTTAAAATGTCAGGGCTACATATGAAGTGGGCACTCAATTGAGTGAATAAATGAATGAATGGATTTCTCTGACATATTAAATCTAGCTTTCAAGATTTCCTGGTGATTACATTATCAGTCACATTTTCCACATGGCTTTGGTGACAGCATATTAATAACTGAGAGTGTTAATTAATGGATCAGGATTAACTTGAAGGGAAGTTTTAGTAGGATTCCCAGGTTTCTGTACATAGCTCAATCCTGTTCAACATTTTCATCCACAGTTTGGATGAAAGCACAACTGTCACTCTTATCAAAATAACCCACAGCTGGGGATGTCCCTCTCTCCTTCCTTCCCTGTCCACTGTGATGATCAGGGTAGGTCTGATCTTTAAGAGAAAAATGAGAACTAGAGATCACCTTGTTGCTTTATATTATTTGGGAAATGAAGTAGGGAAAGGGAGGAGGGAAGGGAAGTGCAGAGGGAAACAAAAGGACAAGGGGAAGAGGAAACAGGAGAAAGGAAGGAAAGAAAGAAAATAGAAAAGGAGAGGAGGGAATGGGGAGCAAGGGAAGAGGAAAGGAAAAATGGGAAGAAGGAAGTAAGGGTGGGAGAAGGAAGGAGGTAGGGAAAGAAGTAAGAGAAGAGCCACCAAACACAAACAGAATGGCAATGGTTGAAAGGAACAGAGCCTAGACAAGAGTCTTGGGCAACGGAAGACAGTCCCTAATACCTGCCTTTAAAAATATGAAGGGAGTCACGTAGAAGAGAGAATAACTTTATCATTTATTGCTGCAGAGGGCTGAAATGGGATAAATGGGAGGAATTTAAGAAGATGGTTGTTGGTTTGGTAAATGGAGAGTTTTCAAACAATCAGAACTGTTGAAAAATATAACAAATTGAAATGTCATGAGCTGCCAGCAACGGAGAAAGTTCATAAGTTATCAGCCCAAGCCTCAGGCTGGGGGAATGAACTTCTGCCTGGTATGGAGATTGGTCCAGACAACCTCACGAGTCTTATATAGCTATTCTAATGTAGACAAAGAAACACTTTGTGCTCACGTGTTTATGATAAGTTGCCCTAGCTAGCACAGTGAAGAGTAGAGAAAAGGAGTAAGGGAGAGAAAAAGGGAGAAACTCAGAGGATAAAAGGATTCATTCATTGCTTTTTTTTTATCCAACAAATATTTATTGGTGGCTGAATGGGAATAAAATGATAAGTCAAAATAGATAGTTCCTGTTCTTATGGAACCTAGTCTGTTAGTGAGACGAACATTAATTAAATATCCCCTCTAATGAATGCATAAATACTGAGATAATGGCTCTAACATAAGTGTTTTTGAAGACTATATAACAAGAGAGCTTGACTGGGAAAGGGGATGGGGTGTGTCTTAGTCAGCTCAGACTGCTGTAAACCATAACAAAATACCATAGACTGTGGGGCTTAATACCATAGACAACAGACATTTTCTCACAGTTCTGGAGGCTGGGAGTCCAAGATCAAAATACCAGCCAATTCAGCGTCTGATGAAGACCCTCTTCCTGGGTGCAGATGGCTGCCTTCTCACTGTGTCTTCATATGAAGAGAGAAAGACAGCTCTAGTCTCTTCCTCTTCTCATAAGGACACTAATCCCATCATGGGGCCCACGCTTATGACCTCATCAAAATCTAATTACCGCCCAAAGGCCCGATCTCCACAGTTTAATGTTTCAACATACGAATGGGGAGGCTGCACAAACATTTAGTCTATAAAAGGGGACAGTCAAGAAAAATTTCCCTGAAGAAGTGATCCCTGGGCTGAGATCTGCAGGAGAGGTATGGGCACAGGAATTCATTCCACGGAGAAGGTACAACATAGGCAATGTTCCTACAGCATGATGGAGCAGGGGCCCTTGGCAGCACTGAGAGGCCAGTGTGCATGGATCACAGAAAGGAAGAGTGAGAGACAGGCAGGATGAATTTCAAGAGGTAGGCAGGGCTGAACCAAGCAAGGCCACTTTATTTGATAAAGGACCATACTGATTTTTTTCTCTAACTCAACAAATTTATATTGAGAATTTAATATATGTCAGGCACCAGCTAGGCACTAAAAATACACCAGGGATGATAAGCAAGACAGATATGATGCTTACAATGCAAAAATAGTAAGTGCTGATATAGGGAAGTAGGGACACATAACTTCCGGAGGATGGGGAATAGCAAAAGACTTCCTAAAGGAAGGGATATTTTAAGTGAGTCCTGAAAGAGAAATAAAGTAGACTTTAGCAAAGTGAAAACTGAAACACAACTTATTGCAGTTTTAAGGATTAGCAGGTATGCAGGCCTGGAGGTAAGAGAGAGTACCTTGCGTTGGAAGAACATGACAGAAGTTCAGAAGTAGCTAAAATAAAAGGTACAAGGAGATACTAGCAAGAGATGGTGGTGAGGTTGTAAGCAAGGGATATATCGTGAAGGGACCCATACTCCATGTTAAGAAGTATAGCCCACATCCTGAGGGAAAGGGTCGTGTAGAATGGATTGGGAAAGAGAAAGCCAAACACTGGGAGGCCAGTTAGGAAACTATTAGCATAATTGAGGTGACAGTTGATGAGATCTGAATTATTTTGGAGACAAATGAGGAAAAGGGAATTGGATGGGATTGAGACATATTTAGGAGGCAGAAGTTATTAGACCTAGTGTTTGATTATCTAAGTAAGGTGTGGTAGGCAGTATCACAGCCCCCCAAAGATGTCCCTGGAACCTATGAATAGGTTAGGCTATATGGCAAAGGGGAATTGAGGTTGCAGATAGAATGAGGCTGCTAATCAGATGACCTTAAACTTGGAGATTATCCTAGATTATCCTGGTAGGTCCAGTGGAATCACAAGGGTCCTTAAAGTGGAAGAGGGGGCAGAAGAAAGAGAACCAGAGATGGCAGTGTGAGGACTGACCTTGCTGGCTTTGAAGATGGAGGAAGGAGGCCACGAGCCAAAAAATAGTGGTAGCCTCTAGATGCTGGAAAAAGCAAGGAAATAGATTCTCCCACAGTCTTCAGAAGAAATGCTGGCCTGCCGACATCTTGATTTTAGCTCAGTGAGAGTCATTTTGGTCTTCTGACCTCCAGAACTGTAAGATACTAAATTTGTATGATTTAAGCACTAAATTTGTGGTAATTTATTATAGCAGCAATATGAAACTAACACAGTGACAGAGAGGAAAGATCCAGGATGATGCCAAGATTCTGTCTTTACAACATTGTGGAATGGTGCTTCCACTAGGGAACATAGGAAGAGGAGGAAGAGGTTAAGGAGATAAATGTTGATTCACTTTTGAACACACTGATTGTGGGGTTTCTGCAATACTGATGCCAGGTAAATGTGTCAGTCTGGAGAATCAAAAAAGAGTTCTAGATTAGAGATACAGATTTTAGAGTCATTAACATATGTGGTAACTTACCTGCCAAGTACAGGTGATCATCTAGGGAGAGAGAGCAAACTTTTTTTAAAAAAGGAAGAGGAAGAAGAAATGGACCTGTATGCAGAAAATTATAACACACTAATGAAAGAAATTAAAGATGATACAAATAGATGGAGAGATATACCATGTTCTTGGATTGGAAGAATCAATGTTGTGAAAATGACTCTACTACCCAAAGCAATCTACGGATTCAATGCAATCCCTATCAAACTACCAATGGCATTTTTCACGGAACTAGAACAAAAATTTCACAATTTGTATGGAAACACAAAAGACCCTGAATAGCCAAAGCAATCTTGAGAAAGAAAAACGGAGCTGGAGGAATCAGGCTCCCTGACTTCAGACTATACTACAAAGCTACAGTAATCAAGACAGTATGGTACTGGCACAAAAACAGAAATATAGATCAATGGAACAGGATAGAAAGCCCAGAGATAAACCCACGCACATATGGTCACCTTATTTTTGATAAAGGAGGCAAGAATATACAATGGAGAAAAGACAGCCTCTTCAATAAGTGGTGCTGGGAAAACTGGATAGCTACATGTAAGACTATGAAATTAGAAAACTCCCTAAACACCATACACAAAAATAAACTCAAAATGGATTAAAGACCTAAATGTAAGGCCAGACACTATAAAACTCTCAGAGGAAAACATAGTCAGAACACTCTTTGACATAAATCACAGCAAGATCCTTTTTGACCCACCTCCTAGAGAAATGGAAATAAAAACAATAATAAACAAATGGGACCTAATGAAACTTCAAAGCTTTTGCACAGCAAAGGAAACCATAAACAAGACAAAAAGCTAGCCCTCAGAATGGGAGAAAATAGTTTCAAATGAAGCAACTGACAAAGGATTAATCTCCAAAATTTACAAGCAGCTCATGCAGCTCAATAACAAAAAAACAAACAACCCAATCCAAACATGGGCAGAAGACCTAAGTAGACATTTCTCCAAAGAAGATATACAGATTGCTAACAAACACATGAAAGAATGCTCAACATCATTAATCATTAGAGAAATGCAAATCAAAACTACAATGAGGTATCATCTCACACCAGTCAGAATGGCCATCATCAAAAAATCTAGAAACAATAAATGCTGGAGAGGGTGTGGAGAAAAGAGAACACTCTTGCACTGCTGGTGGGAATGTGAATTGGTACAGCCACTATGGAGAACAGTATGGAGGTTCCTTAAATAACTAAAAATAGAACAACCATATGACCCAGCAATCCCACTACTGGGCATATACCCTGAGAAAACCATAATTCAAAAAGAGTCACGTACCACAATGTTCATTGCAGCTCTACTGACAATAGGCAGGACACGGAAGCAACCTAAGTGTCCATCGACAGATGAATGGATAAAGAAGATGTGGCACATATATACAATGGAATATTACTCAGCCATAAAAAGAAAGGAATTTGAGTTATTTGTAGTGAGGTGGATGGACCTAGAGTCTGGCATACAGAGTAAAGTAAGTCAGAAAGAGAAAAACAAATGCCATATGCTAACACATATATATGGAATCTAAAAAAAAAAGGTTCTGATGAACCTAGGAGCAGGACAGGAATAAAGACACAGATGTAGAGAATGGACTTGAGGACATGGGGAGTGGGAAGGGTAAGCTGGGACGAAGTGAGAGAGTGGCATGGATATATATACACTACCAACTGTTAACTAGATAGCTAGTGGGAAGCAGCTGCATAGCACAGGGAGATCAGCTCCTCGGTGCTTTGTGACCACCTAGAGGGGTGGCATAGGGAGGGTGGGAGGGAGACGCAAGAGGGAGGAGATATGGGGATAAGTATATGTATTGCTGATTCACTTTGTTATATAGCAGAAACTAACACACCATTGTAAAGCAATTATACTCCAATAAAGATGTTTAAAAAAAAGTGGACAGGGCTTCCCTGGTGGTGCAGTGGTTGAGAGTCCGCCTGCCGATGCAGGGGACACGGGTTTGTGCCCCGGTCCGGGGAGATCCCACATGCCGCGGAGTGGTTGGGCCCGTGAGCCATGGCCGCTGAGCCTACGCGTCCAGAGCCTGTGCTCTGCAACGGGAGAGGCCACAACACTGAGAGGCCCCCGTATTGGAAAAAAAAATGGACAAAGAATCTAAATAGATATCTTTACAAAGAAGATATATAAATGGCCAATAAGCACATAAAAAGACGCTCAATGTTATTAGCCATGAGGGAAATACAAATAAAAACCACAATGAGATATATCTTCATAACCATTAGGATATGTACAGTCAAAAAACATTTAATAAAACAAGTGTTCGTGAGGATACAGCAAAACTGGAACCTTTATACTTTGCCAGTGGGAATGTAATATGGTGTGGCTACTTTGTATAACAGTTTGCATTTCCCCAACATGTTAAATATAAAGTTTCCACATGACCCAACAATTCCATTCTTAGGTATATATGCAAGAGAAATGAAAACATACATCTACACAAAAAGTTGTACATGAATGTTCACAGCACTGTTATTCATAAAATAGCCAAAAAGTGGAAACAATTCAAATGTCCATCAGCTGATGAATGGAAAAATAAAATGTGGTATATCCCTACAATGGGCTATTATTTGGCAATAAAGACACGAATTATTCATATATCTACAACATAGATGGTCCTTGAAAACACTATGCCAAGTGGAAGAAGCCAATCACAAAAGGCACATATTATATGAATCCATTTATGTGCAATGTCCAGAATAGGCAAATCTAATGAGACAGAAACCAGATTAGTGGTTTCCTAGGGCTGGGAGCGGGACCGTTGAGAGAGAAATGAGGAGTAACTGCTAATGGGGACAGGATTTCTTTTGGGGTTGGAGATAATGTTCTACAATATATTGTCATTGTGGCTGCACAACTCTGTGAATACACTAGAAGCCATTGAATTATATACCTTCAATGGTGAATTGTTTAACACATGAATTACATCTCAATAAAGCTGTTTTGTTTGTTTGTTTTTTTAAACATAGCTGGAGAGAAAGCATGGAAGATGTTCACAGAATATGTTCAGGATGTGTTATATGTTCCCTGATACTAAGAAGGTAGCAATACCCTTAGAGTTCAGATCCAGATGAAGATGAAGCCAGTATAGCCATCCTGGTCCACCTCCAATGAGAGCAGAGGTCCCCTAAGAGGCCAGGGTAAGTTCTGAGACAATCTAAAGAAGTGAGTCCACTGTACAGACTGCCCCAGTACCTCCAGCTTCACCTCCTCCTTCTGAAAACTAGTCCCAGCTTCCCCTCCTTTAAGAGCCCTGTCTTTGACCTACTGAGAAACACCAGAATCCATTTTCCAACAGCTTTCAGGCAAAAGCTCATTCATTATGGCTTCGGCTTCAGTTCCAAATAGGAACTGAATTTTTTTTCTTATCAAAATTTTTCCCCCAATTCCCTTAGTATCCTTTTGTCTTCTAATTTTGACTCCAGCTGTTTGGTCTTGAGTACCCGTGTCTCTATGTTTAGGCTGATGAGTATAGATGGCCCCAGCTGGCTGTGCGCTCTCTGGATGGATGCAATACTCTCATCTTTGACTTTCTACCTCCTTCGTCTCCCTTACTGGGTTCACAGGCAGCCCTGTGAATTAATCAAGTCACTTTTAGTTCCAAGTGGCAGAAACCCCTTAAACTAGGTCTGGCTAAAAGAGAAAGAGGAATATCTTGGAAGGATATTCTAGAGTATCATTTTCTATAACTGAAGAAATCATTGAACAAATCACAGGAAAGGTACCACTGGGCCTTAGGGTAACTGGAACTGGGGATACGAATGCCATCTGGACCTTCCATTATCTCATCTCTTGTCTCTGCTTCTCTCTGCAAGCCTACTCCATTCTCGCTACAGTGGCATCCTTCAAAGCACAGCATGGCCGTCAGTAGTTCCTAAACCTCCATATCAAAATTTCCATATCACAGAGGTAAAGGTCTTATGTTTTAATTTTAATATGAAAAATCACAGAGAAAATATGCTATTGGTCAAGAAATTAGAATACAGCTAGTCCATGAGTTGCAAAATAATGCCAGACTTAACCCAGCCCAGAGAGGGGTTCTGGTCACATGGCAGGAATTTTTGTTGTTAATGTCGTCTAATTGCAACATCTCCAGTTGGCCTCAGTCCTTGCCATACTCATTGGTGTCATGCTGCATGGCTGCCCCTGAAAGAATTTGAGTTTGTAGCCGAGTTTGGGCTGAACTTCTTAAGGACAAACATTGTGCCATTTTCATTTCCCTATGCTCAGTCCCCAGCCCAAACCCTGCACACAGTATCCCAAAGAAATCCTCAAATCAAAAATTGAGTTGAATTGTATAGAGGAGCGTTGCAAAGTGAACTGCCATCTTTTGCATCAGGAAAAAATGACTCCCTCAGGGAGATAATCAAGATGGCAGAGTAAGAAAATGTATAGCTCATGTCCTCCCGTGAACACATCAAAAATACATCTACATGTGGAACAATTCTCACTGAAAACTAACTGGACCGTATGGAAGCAACCCAAGGATCCAACAACAGACAAATGGCCAAAGAAGATGTGGTATACGTGTCAATGGAACATTACTCGGCCATAGAAAAGAATGAACTTCTGCCATCTGCAGCAAGGTGGATGGACCTAGAGAATATTATGCTTAGTGAAGTAAGTCAGACAGAAAAAGATAAGTGCCATATGGTATCACTTATATGTGGAATCTAAAAAACAAAACAAATGAATGTAGATAGCAAAAAAGAAACAGATATAGGAAACAAACTAGTGGTTACCAGTGGGGAGAGGGAAGGGGGGAGGGGGGAGATGGGGTATGGGAAAGAGATACAAACTACTATGTATAAGATAGATAAGCAACAAGGATATATTGGACAGCACAGGGAATTACAGCCATCATGTTGTAATAACTTTCAATGGCATATAACCTGTAAAAATACTGAATCGCCATGCTGTACACCTGAAACTAATACAATATTGTAAATCAACTATATTTCAATTCAAAAAAATGACTCCTGTGAAGCTCTGATTTTCCACATTTTTCTTTATTAACAGAAGTCAGACACTTTATTTTCTTCCCTGTAAACTTGGTGTGATAATAATACCAACCTCATAGAGTATTGTGTTGATTAAAGAAAATAAAGTAAGTAGAATATTTGGTTCTGGGCCTGCACAGGGTAGCATTTAATAAAATAAGTCATTAACACTGTCCTTATTTTCATCATCGTCATCATTACAGCCATTCTGCTTTCACTGTTTCACTGCCCCATCCACGTGTATCAAGTGACATATGACAGCGTTTTAATCCTTCTCTCCCATGGTAGGAATTGTCACTGTGTACTTTACTGCACACAGCATCCCAACCCACCCAGATCCCAAAATTTAGGAAAGAGAAGAGGCCCTAGTAAGTCCCAAAGGCATAGCACAGACTGCGTTGCTCGAAGAACTGGAACCACCTGAACATTTCTAACAGATTTTCGCTGTTTCAACAGTCTCCAGGCATCCCATACAGGAAGCTCTGAGTCAAAGTCCCCTTGTGTACAAAGCTTAGAATGGGCTTCATTATTGGCACTGTAGAGACTCCTTTAAAACCGCTATTCAGGGCAAATACAATTTATCTTCTATGTTCCACAGTTATTAGATCTACAGATTGAGGGACAGTAAAACTGCATCCTCCTTACGGACCAACTGTAAAGATTAATTAGGTGATATCAGCCAAGCGGAGTTCTCCTGAGAAGTACAAATAAATGTACTCCCTCTTGCTATTATGAGGCTTGGAGATATTTTTTCTCTCTGTTATTTAAGATAATGAATCTGATCATTAATAAGTAAACAGACGAAGGGCTAAAGCTTATATTCAATATGGCAAGGACTAGACATTGTATTCAATAGGGCATTCCTCAATCAAACCATCTCCTTTAAAAAAGACAACAGAATCTGTATTAAGATGCTGCCTGGTGGGCAATCAGCCGTCTTAAGGGGCCACTTCTTCAGAATGTGGACACAGCTTCCAATACCGTTTTGATTCCATCTTTTATTAAAGATCTAACTTGAGGAGGCAATTGATTTTTGTTAGTCCCTAGAGTGAATGCTTAAAGGAGGCTTCACTGTATTTATTTTAAGAGGTTCCTGCTCCTTTATGAAATGCATTTGATTTGATACACAGGAAAAAGAAAAGTCTTCATTTACTAAGTGTTATTCTTTCCACAGTCAATTTTGCATAACTTTAAGTATTTTAATGCAGGAAACCCAGTTCTGAATCACGGATCCTTTGAATCCTGTTTATTTTTCAAGCTCACTTTTTTTTTTTTAATATTCTCTCCAACTCCGAAAATGTATCAGCTAGAAGGTTCGGATAATTTTCCACATTTACTACTTTGTACAACTACTCATATGAATATTTGGACATTTTAAAATATTTTAGTTAGGGACTTCCCTGGTGGCGCAGCGGTTAAGAATCCACCTGCCAGGGCTTCCCTGGTGGCGCAGTGGTTGAGAGTCCGCCTGCCGATGCAGGGGACACGGGTTCGTGCCCTGGTCAGGGAGGATCCCACATGCCGCGGAGAGGCTGGGCATGTGAGCCATGGCCGCTGAGCCTGCGCGTCCGGAGCCTGTGCTCCACAACGGGAGAGGCCACAACAGTGAGAGGCCCGCGTACCGCAAAAAAAAAAAGAATCCACCTGCCAGCTCAGGGCACACGGGTTCGAGCCCTGGTCGGGGAAGATCACACATGCCATGGAGCAACTAAGCCCGTGTGCCACAGCTACTGAGCCTGCACTCTAGAGCCTACAAGCCACAACTACTGAGCCTGCGTGCCATAACTACTAAAGCCCGCGTGCCTAGAGCCCGTGCTCCACAACAAGAGTAGCCACCGCAATGAGAAGCCTGCGCACCACAATGAAGAGTGGCCCCCACTCCCCGCAACTAGAGAAAGCCCGCGCGCAGCAACAAAGACCCAACGCAGCCAAAAATAAATAAATTAATTAATTTAAAAAATTTTTAGTTAAAAACAATATATTTAAGCCTTTTTATTGCTCTACTGGGATTCTCTCAACAGTATCAATGTTCACTGCCTGTTGAAGTTGGACACAGGTAAGGAAGAAGTGTTCTTGTAAATGGGACTTTGAAATAGTATGATTTACTGAGCTTTTTCCTGGGGCCTAACAAGGATGTCTGGTGTGTGATAAGATAAATTCTAGGTAGAACTAGTGGACATTCGATAAAGCAAGACTGATTTTCTAGTCTGTGCTGTGGAACCACATTTATGCAGATCTTCCACCAGATTCTGCAGGAGGAGTAGGCTGAGCTCACTGGCCTTTGCTCACCCCCAAGTCACTTCTAAAATGCCTTTTCCCACTTTTCCCCTAATGATGATTCCAGTCTTTCTCTGAATAGTAATAACAGCAATAATAATCATGGCAATGACAGGAGCTGTTTACTTATATTTGCTCATTTAATCTTCACAGCAGTCCTTGGAAGAGCACAGACATCATTCTTATTTTACAAATAAGGAGGCTGGGGTTTAGAGAGACTAACTAGCTTGGTCAAAGTCACTCACACACATCTGGACCCAGGTCTGTCTCACTCCAAAACCCATACTCTACTCCTGTGCAACACTGCCTTTAGAAATGTGGGATTAGAAAATCCTGGTCAAATAAATAAGCATTGTATCAGTGTTGTCCCGCAAATTCAAAACCCAGAAAAGGCAAGAAGGGGCCAAGCTTCCAGTACAACGTAGTAAATGACACCTTTATTTTCTTTATTTTGACTCTGCAGCCAAACATAAATCCAACCCAATTTCATGGCAGGGCTAGGATAGCTTTCTCCCTACAGCATTGGTTTCACACTATACAGTGACACACGCACCTAAAGGGAACTTCACATGGGTGAACCATGCTCCGTAATCCCTTTCTTGAAAAAACGAAAGCTTTCCTGCTCACGGTAACACCCCAACCCTCAAAGTAAAACAGACAAAAAATCACCAGAAAATATCCCGATGAAATTATGTCTGTAAGTAACATGAAGGATAACAGAAAAGAAAAATAAAAGGCAGAGCAGGTAAACCGAAAGACTCTGCGAAAGTAGAGAGGTAATCAGCTATCACTTCTCAAACAATAAACTGGAGAATATATTATTAATGAGCAGGTCGTATGTGGTATTTTTCATAGCAGCTGCTACATCCCCCTCCTCCCCTCTACCATCCTCACTAAGTCACTGCCCATCTGGCAGCAGCTATGCCCACCACTCTCAAAAATGATGCCCAGGCACTAATTGGATGTAAGTAACTTGATCTCAGGGACAACTCTGCAATATCCAAACATGCATCAATAAGAACATTGTATTTGGTTAAAATTGCAGATATTTCTTAATCCAGACAAAGAGAAGAGCGTGCTTGCTTCTGTGCTAATTGCTGTGCCTCACAAAGGAATGCCAGCCAAGTTAAGATCCATGATTTTGCTCCTAGTTCTTTGTCAACTCAGCTGCTCACAAGCTTCAGAGGATTCCCCTGATAACCGACTTCAACATCCCACACAGTCAGGAGATTTTATTATCTAATCTCCATTCCTCTTTCTGAAATTTAAATACATCCCTGCTCATCTTATCTTAAGCAGAAATAGAATTGGACCATGTCCATAGGTAACATAGAGGGAAAAAAACTTTTTAATCTAAATCCATTGTATCTATTTCTGCTTTCTAACTGGGGAGTGTGGGGATAAAGGTGCCATAATTCATATAACTCTCCACTCCTCCCAATCCAGTTCAGAGACTAGAGGGGAGGAAATAAGTTTGAAAGCACTTCTGATTTTAAATGGTGAATTAAACACATGCATTTAAGTCTGCTCCCTCTCAAATCCCATAAAATCTCAAGTAAAGAATTTATTTATTTATTTATTTTTTTTGCGGTACGCGGGCCTCTCACTGTTGTGGCCTCTCCCGTTGAGGAGCACAGGCTCCGGACGCGCAGGCTCAGCGGCCGTGACTCACGGGCCCAGCCGCTCCGCGGCATGTGGGATCTTCCCGGACCGGGGCACGAACCCGTGTCCCCTGCATCAGCAGGCGGACTCTCAACCACTGCGCCCCCAGGGAAACCCAAGAATTTTTTTAGTGTATGAACTCACAAAGGAAAATGGGAGAGGAGACAATAAAACAAAATGTTAAAGGCTAGAAAGTAGATGAATGGGTAGAAACAGCCTTAGACTCAAAAAAGCAAAGTTCTAAATCAGCAGCAAGGAGAGGCAAGAACAGTCTGCTTTACACTGCAGAACTCCCAATGGGCTCAGGAATCAATGCACCAAATACTTCTGGAAGGGGTAGAGAAGATGAGGCCAGCAACAGGAAGACTTGTTAAAAGAATGTTTAAGAAGCATTTGGCTCCCCAAAGTCTTTTCCAATTCTTTCTCCATCCTGGTAGAAACCTGGAGCTTTGTTCTCGGGAAAGGGAACAGAGTTTCTCTGAACTGGGGGGCACCAGGCCCAGTTGAGACTTGGGCACCGTACTGAAAACAATGCAATGACAGAGCACTGACTTACTGAATGTTCAGACCTCAGCCCTTTTTCACATCTACTCAACTCCCAGAGGTTGGCAGCCAGGCAGGGGATTGGAAGAGTCTTCCCTGGGGATTATAACCAAAGAGAAAACTCTAAAGATATTGACATCGGAAGTTCCCAAAGAAAGGAGTCCATCCAGTTACCCTACAGTGAAGACAAGATTCAGCAAACCTCTTCTAGTGCCCAGAGCTTCCAAACAGCTTCACGTTCAAATCAAATCAAACCACCAGATAGAATGGAGAAAATGGAGGAGAAGAAATCACCAGTGAAATAATTCAAGAAAATTCCCTACATATGAAAGACATGAATCTCAGATTTAAAGTTCTGACCAGCATAATAGGTGAAAATACACCCACACCAAGGCATTTCACAGTGAAATTTCAGAATTCTAGGGGAAAGAGAAGAATCTTGAGAAAAAAAAAGTTTTCATACAAAGAATGAACAATCTGAATGTCACTGGAAATGAGAAGACAATGGTACAATCCCTTCAAAGTGCTAACAAAATGGTGATTTTTAATCTGGAAATCTTCATACGTCCAACTATCACTATCTTGTGTGAGGATAAAAGACAATTTCAGACATGAAAATTCTAAAAAAAACAAAAACTTCACCTCTAGTGCACCCTTTCTTAGGAAGTGAGGGATGTGCTCCTCCAAAACAAAGAAATAAGAAAGAGGAAATCATGAAATTCAGGAAATAGGATCCTATACGGGAAAGCAGAGAAGTGAATGCTGAGGATGACAGTCAAGAGTGATGGCAGTGACGAAAGTGTGCTGCTTGCCTAGAGAGTCACCAGACCAGACTGGGGTAGGTCAGAAGACTCCAGGAAAGATTTCTGCAAGAATGTAAGATGGAAATCTTGCCTAACCAGAAAGGAAGTGCCAGGAGGAAATTTATTCCAAAACACAGAAAGTGGATGCCCTTGGGGAAGTAGAAGTGGCCAGCATTCTGTCTGAGTCCCAAGGAGAGAGGAAACGTAAGCAGGAATGGAAAGAGTGGCTTTCTCTCACAACGCCTGTGAGATCTGGAGACAGCACTTCCTGGGGCTTAGTCTGTCTGACAGTGGCAACAACAGCGTGTGTGAGGTTTGCCCCTTCGACAGAGCAGCTTTAGCACTAGCCTAACTGGGAGGCTGACAGAGCCAAGAGGGCATATTACAAAAGGCAACATCTCTAGTAATGGGAGATGGTATAGATATACCTGTGGTAGTTGCGGTACAAATAACGTCATATGACTTTACTGAGCATATCTCAGAAAGAAAGTAAAGTAGAACAAGAGAGAAGAGACAATGGCAGATTTAAATGGTGGTTGAAAAGATTTGTTCTAGAACAGTCTTGGATCATCCCTTGAAGACTCCATAAATATCTAGAGGGATTTTATGGTATGTAGGTTAAGTTCCCACATAGGAAGCATGTTTTACACACATACACACACACACACATACACACACACACACCCCCTACCAAATCTGGGCTGTTATCCAGAGTAAAACAGACAGCGTATTAATTTACAACTGTCCTAATTATACTTCATTGCAAAAGCCAATTGGTGTTTTCAACTAGAAAATCTGCCCTACTTAAGACATTAGTATCCGAAGACAATTGATAATGGGTTTGCATTTCCACAACTGTGTTTGAATTTCAGTGCCCTGACATCTCACAGTAGGGAATTACTAACTGCATTTTCAGGTACCTGACATCTGGAATTCAGGCATAAGATTGAACACAATTATCCTTCACAATAAAAGTAAACAGAGCTCAGCATGAATCTGCTAATTGTTCTTTCCTGCTGAGCTACAATTTTTAGTCAGAACAGATACTTAAAAGAGTACCAATCTGTCCATTCTTCTCACAAAGGCCAAAGTTATCTACTCAAAGCCTAAATCACATTATTTCCCTCTTCTGCTTAAAACCCTGCAGTGGAGAATAAAACACAAATTCCTTATCCTGGAAAACAATGCTCTTGATCAGCAGGTCCTGGGTTTGAGCACGCATCCCTGGGAGGACTGGTAAAAACTCAGAATGCCAGGCTCTGCCCCCAAGGCTCTGATGCAGTAGGTCTGGGATGGGGCCTGAGAATGTGCATTACTCACAGATTCCTGGCGATGCTGCTGCTGCTGGTCTGGGGACCACACTTTGAGAACTATTGCGCTCCCTGCCCACGTACCTGTCAAATCTCTAGCTCCATCTCTTAATACCACTCTCCTTCTCGGATACTATACTTCAGCCACTCCAGCCTTTCTGACCCTCAACACTTCATGCTGGTTCCAGGTCAAGGTCTCTGCACTTATGGCTCCCTCTGCCTAAATTCGTTCCTCCTTGATCTCTCCGTGATCTTCATCTTCTTAGAAGGGCCTTCTTAACCACCCTAGCTAATGGAACTCTTCACCACTCTCCATCTACACCACTGTCCTATTTCATTTTCTTGTCACTGGCACTTATCTCTATCTGAAGGTATGTGACAATTATTTGCTCATTATCTGTCTTCTCCACACAGAGGAATCTCCATGTGGGCAGGGACCTCTCTGGCTTTCTGGTTTATCTGTAGCACTTGGAGGCAAGCGATAAATAAATGTTTAGATAAACAAGTAAATCTATGGAACAGATAAGATCTGTGGTTTGAGAGTTCTAGTCATAAGAAGACTTTGCTCACTAGCCAGACACCTAACAATGCTCCATCAGTTGGTATCTTTCCATCACTCTCATCCAAGAACCTTTTGTTCCCCCAAGTCATCTGTAATTAGAAAATTTATTCCACATGTCATTTGTAATTAGAAAATTGGACCAGGAGGTATAACTTAGCACAAAGCTGGTGGAATGTCAGTTCTGCTAAGCAGGGATACAACAAAATTAGCCCTAGTCTAACGAAAAAAAAATCAAGCTATTTTATAAAAAGAGGAAAGGTATTAGAAGCAAACTATACATTTTAACATGAAGCAAAACTGAAATTGATTTTGACGTGAAGCTAAATCTGTGATCCCAGGCATATAACCCTTGACAAATCACCAGAACTGCAAATCTGTAAAAGGAAATGATGATTTTCAAGGTTAAAAAAAATTTTTTAGAGCCATTTGAGTAATTCAGTTTTCAAACTGAACAAAAACATAAAACATCACTTCTCTTAGACACTAGATTATTTAACAACTGTCTGTTCCCTCGGCTCTTACAAAAATCTTAATTTTTACATCATTTGAGTGGTTTCTCCCAATTGTTGGCCATGAAAATTTATCTCTAGGAGACGTGTAACGTTTGGTTCAAATTCAGCGGCTCACAGTTAAGTGATCTCCCTTAATATCTTTTCTTTGGGAAGAGAAGTAAAATACTGCACTTTAGAATCAGATCACTGCTGAGGGTTTTTAATGGTACTTCATAAACTTCTATCTGTAATCTTCCACTCTCATAGTCATTGTAACAAGTGCATTTCTATTATGTGGACTTTTTTTCTGGTTAATTACTTGATAATTAGCCCAGTACTTGTCTCCACTCAGCATATAAGCATACTCACTCTTCTCTTGCTGTCCTGCTGAACCTTGCAGAATACCAACCACATGACAATATTCAGTGGCTACTTAATGAATGAATAACCAATATAGCAAACAAAGAGAAAAGGAGCATAAAGTCATACTTAGAGAAAGGAAACCTGTTTTTACCATGATCATGATCTCAGAGAAAATATTTTCTTTAAGAATAGACAGAGCCTTGATGTTTTTTCAAAGAAAGGGACATTTGTGGACACCTGTTACCACCAATGGGCTATCATATGATATGGCAATGTAATCATTAATTTGCTGGGTTATCTTGGGCAAGCTGCTTCATCTCTCTGGACCTCACTTTTCTTTTGGGGAAAATTAGGGAGTTAAGACGATTATGAGATCCAAAATCCAATGTTCAAATACTAGATCCATTTCCAATAACTCCAGGAAAAAGGAAAAATGCTACATCCCAATATCATACTTGATTTCTGTAACAGCTAATCACCTAAACTGAAATATGAGCATTCACAAACCATCAAGCTACTGTCTTGCACTTAATTGATCCACAAAGACACTGGATGCTGTGTTCAGTTTCCCCGATACATCAATACACCACCTAGTACTTCACAACTGAACAGAGACTTGAAGCCTCAGAGCCGTAGTTTGTTCCATGGCAAGGCCCGGAATCATACTTTGTTTACATGCTCTTTCCCAGCTTCATTTCTTTGGGATAGAAATTATACAGGTGACCCCGGGATCATTTCCTTTCATATTTTGAGAATTTTTTATAGTGTATATGTTTAGAATACCATCACACGAAAATAGGATATTAATATTCATGGTCTCATCTTCTTTCTCCATAAATCAGATTATATAGATTAGCACCGTCTGCTTCATACACTGACTGCAGACCCACAAAACATGAACCAGGGCATGGAAATCCGTGTAAGGAACAATTTAGGAGTGAAACAGATCAATCTACTTTTACTCTTCAAGCTGAATACATTGTAAAAATTAAGCAAAACAAAAGTCAAATGTGACAAGGATTTTAACTGGAGACTGGTAGATTTCCATCATCAAAGCCCATAGGAAAAGACAAGGCTAATCTTATTAAGGTTATCTGGGTATGCTGCAACAACCAGCCCCAAGAAACCGACGGTTCTACAATCAATTTCTCCACTAAGGGAACTTAGTTTATTCAGGCTAATGAACTGAGAGGGAAGACACGGGACTGGAAATAACATCTAAGCATTTTTTTTAACCGAAAATGTAAATGATCCAGGTTGCACACAAACCAATAGGTTGGTTCATTCTTAATGAAACAGGCAAATTTTCCTTTGCATGAGGCCCTGTGAAGTTGCCGATTGAAGAGAGCCTTTTCCCTGATTAGTGGCCTTTTGCATAACACCCTTCAAGATAGAGTCATTGAAATGAAAAGCATGCTGTGCACAGCTGCCTCAATTTGTGCAATAGATCGGCTGCAAAGCAAATTTCAGCTGAGACTCCTACACTGGTGAGCTGCTATTGAATTGGAAGTTCCTTTGAGAAATAACCCAGCAAAATTAGACTTGTAAAGTATCACCATGCTGTACGAGCATGCCAGGATTTATTACTTGCTGCCTAGTTCACCTGACCTAGACCCATCCCTCCATAATTGTCTTTTTGTTATATCCACATAATAATCGCAGCTACCTTTTATTTCTAGGAGCTAAACACTGTACTAGGTTCATTACCTATGTTTTCTCTACAATCCTCAGAACAATGTCAAGGTAGAGACATGTAAACAAAAGGTTTTCCCCACTGTGTTTATGCACTGTTTATCCTTCAGTAAACCAGTAAGCATGCCTAAAACTCAGCGATTTGGATGCATGCTTTCTTAAACTTTTAACTCACAGTACACATTCATGGTGAACTTATTTTCTTTAATAAAACAGAGAATAAAAAGCTTTCATACTGAAGCAAGAGCTTCTTCTCTGTGAATCTTCTCATGAGCTGCTACATTGTCTCTTCAAATAGAAAGCATCTGGGACAAGTTAATGTATAATTCAAAGGCCTGCGATGGAAACACCTTTTTACTCGTGGCAATTACATTTGGAGAATGTACCCTTTGCCATCCTGTGCCCAATCAGGAGCAATTTACCATCAATTCTACTTTCCCGGTATCTACTGAATGCGTATCTCCCTCTCTATTCCCTCAGTTAGCCTTTATTATCTCTCACCTTCATTACTGTGGTGGAGCCCTTTTTCTCTGGGCACACAGCTAGCCTACTTCCCAGCCTCTCTCACAGTTAGCTGACGCCATGGGATTGCATTCTGGCTAATGGAAGTGTTGTCTGCTCCTTCTGGATGACCCATAGACTCCTCTCAAGAGTATCTTTCTTTCTCTTTTGCAATCCATGAGTTGAATGGAGGAGACTCCAAAGGCCTAGAGGATGGCGAAACTACAACATATAAGGAGGCTGGGGGCTTGAGTTACAATTTAGAGGAGAGCCATCTGTCTATATGAGCCACCTGACCAGGAACTCCTGCAGTGGACTCTCACAAAAACCAGATACAAACTTTCATTGTGCTGACACTAAAACATGGGGATTATCTGACAGTAAATAGCCTATATCTAATGCACAGCTAAAATAGCCTCGTTTCCCAGCTTCTCCCCTTGTAACCCAACATCTGTGCTGAAATCATGCTTATCTGCCCCAAACAGCACTTTGTAACCATCACCTCCCTTAAAAAAATGATTCATAGATGTACTGAATAGACACACGCTGAGCTCCTATGATGTTTCAGGCTAATTTCTTATAGAATCTTACAGCTGAAAATCTTTCACCTGGCTTTCAGGGATCTCTACCTGTGTTTACAAGTTTGCCTCTCATTATACCACCCCCCAACCCTTGTCTCTAAATTCCTAACAATCTAAACTATTTGCTATTCCTGACATGATTGAGAATTTTTTTTTTTTTTGGCCTCCATGCCTTTGATTCCTTTGTCCTCTCTTTCTAAATGTTACATTTACTTTCAGCTCTAGTGTAAATGCTAACAATCCCAGAAAGTTCAGCTCCTTGAATTCCCAGATCAAAGGAATCTCTCTTTAGGTCTCTCTCTCTCTCCCCTTCTCTTTTACATCCGTCCTCTAACTCCCATACCACTTGATCTATTTCTGTTTATAAATTCCACATCTGCCTTGCTCATCACTGTATCCCCTGGAGCCAGCACCATGCCTGACACACAGTAGGTACTTTTTTGAATGAATATCACTTACACACGGGGGCTTAGCGTAGTGCCAATGTTAAATATATATCACTGTTTAGTGAATGTACAATTCAAATTTCCTCCGAGTTACCAGTCTAGGGTTCAATACTTCGCAATAGCTTTACTCTTTCCCTCCAAATGTCGGTTCTTCCTCAGCACTCTCTGATGGCTTTTCATCCCTCTCCTTGCCTAAACCAGAAACCTAGGATGACTTTTCTCTCTCCTTCACCCCCTTAGCCATCCCTGCTGATGCTACATCCTAAGCCGGCCTGGAATGCATCCCATCTTCTCCAGCCCCTATTCCCTTAGTGCAGGGTGCCACTGTCACCAAACTAGCCTTCCACTTCCCTGTACCCAAAGTTCACTAGCTAAACAGCAGCCGGGTGGTCTTTCTAGAATCAAGTGAAAATCTGCTTTTGTCCTTTGCCCACTTAAAGTCCTGAAAAGGCTCTCGGTGAATTTCACAATGAAGTTCCAGGTAAAGTAAGCACGACCTACTCAGCCCTTCACAGCTTGATTAATGCGTTAACTCCACATATATATAGAAAGCAGCTTTTCTAAGTGCCAGCTACTGTTTTCGGTGCTGAAGGATGCACTGGTAGACACCAAACAAAATCTGGGCACTCACTGAGCTTGCATTCTAGTGTGGAGACAGGCAGTAAATAAAGACAAAAAGTAAGTATATCATTTAGCACGTTAGACAGTTACAAGTTTTATGAAAAAAAATAGAGCAAATAATGGCATCTGGGAGTGTAGATTTGGAAGAAGGATTACAATTTAAATGAGGTGCTCGTGGTAGGCCCTTACTGAGAAGGCCCTTACTGGGATCATTTGAGGTGAAAGAGCCATGCAGATAGAGGAGATGACCAGTGCCAAGCCCTGGGGCAGAAGCCTGTATGAAAAGGGTGATCTTATAACTTACTTCTAGTTCCTGAATGCGCCATTCTCCCTCTTCTGTGCATATGAACCCGTCTGTCTAGAATGCGCTTCCTTTCCTTCTTTATGTAACTCTTCCTCATCCTTTAGCGGTTAGCTGGGCACTGCCACTCTTTTAAACCTCAGTGTGCATACAAATCACCTGATGCGGAGCCTGGCAGTCAGCATTGCTAACAAACTCCCGGGTGGTACTGATGCTGATGGTCCCTGGGCCACAGGAGCAGCCAGTCATGGAGAGTTGGTCTAGGTCAGTGGTTCTCAGCCTTGGATCATATCAGAAGCACCTGGAGAACTCTTCAATCCCTCCCCCTGCACAACAATGCCACATCACACCAATCAGACCAGAGGGTGTGAGACTGGGATTCAGGAACCAGTATGTTTTCAAGTGTCCGGGTGATTCCAATGTGCAGGCAGGTTGAGAACCTGTGGTGTCTCTAAAGTCTCTTCTAACTCAGAAACCTATCACTGGGTTGGCTAGACCTTTCCAGACCGGGCGTCACTGACACTGCTTGGGCAAGACACAGACGTTGCCATTCTAGACACAGGTCTGTAGTACTGTGGTTTTGATCACGAGCTCTAGAAATGACAGGTGTGGGTTCATGTCCCAGCTCTGTTATTTGACCTTGGGCAAGGTGCTTTACCTCTCTCAGCCTCAATGTCTTCATCTCTAAAATGAAAGTCACTATATCTAACGTGTTGGACTAGGGAAGGATTTAAAAAGGTGCTTACACCAGCACTTTGCAGGTGCCAGTAATTTGAGACTGCTGTTGATATTAAACATGAGATTTTGCAGCACTGCAGGTTTTTGTGGGTTTTTTTAAACAAAGATGCTAGTTGTCTTCTTGCTTTTCCTCCTGAAGAGCATCCACGTGGAAAATAACAACAGCCACTAGGGAAGCCGGGATCAGCTTAAGTGTCATCAGGGGAACACTTTTCAGTAGTTAATTTCCTCCTCTGTCCTCAGCTCCCAAAGCTATTCTGAGAGGAAACCACTGTTTTACTTTATGAAACATTGGCCCATGATAACAGAAGGGAATTCTAAGCACGCTTTTGGCACACAGACCCTTTTTTCCTATCCCCTGTCACCCTTGTTGAT
Organism: Stenella coeruleoalba; assembly: GCF_951394435.1. Taxonomy (NCBI): domain Eukaryota; kingdom Metazoa; phylum Chordata; class Mammalia; order Artiodactyla; family Delphinidae; genus Stenella; species Stenella coeruleoalba. The sequence goes on along the minus strand of NC_137153.1, from coordinate 92,007,948 downwards.
AGTAAGCAAACATTCACTAGGAATAACGTTCTTGTCTGTTCTCTTCTGCTAGCAGTGGATTACAGTTCTGATTGCCTTACATGAATCAAACACTCTCTTGGTGGAAGCTGCAACAGCAATGAAATCATTACAGTGGTTCCACCTAATCAGTAAGTCGTGAGCACATTTGTCTCGGTTTTTGGGGAAGGGATCATGGAGACAGTGAGGCCAGGTTTCCATTTATTCTAAGCCGTGGGCACCCTGAGAAGTGAGAGCATTTTCCCTCCTTTCTGTTGATAAATCTCATCGGTACCAAATGTCTGAACATAAAGGCAGTCCTCAAATTCTGCCCCTGCCCCCCCCACCAGCCCAGCTAGCAAGTCTTGAGAAAGAAGATATGGAAAAATTTACCATAAATTCAGGTCTGTCAAAACCCTTCAATAATGGTTTAACATCCTGTTCCAATACACCCCTGTTTAAGACACCCACACCCAGACCTGTCTGCTCGGTTCACTTTCCTCAGCTTCCATCCATATACTGACGTACACATATCGACTGTCATGACTTTACTCAGTTGGAATGTTCTCTTTATTCTCTCCCACATCTAAAATGTGAGAAGTGTTTTCCCTAGAAATAATATTATTAAAATGGTTGGACTTAGTAATATTAATAGTACGATTAATTCAGTTGATGTACGTTAAGTGCTTAGAATAGTGACTTGTATATACATGGTATGTGCGCAATACCTGTTTGGCATTAACGTAACTATAACTATTGCCATAAAAACAGGTCAGCTATATTATACTTCGAAAAGGCTTTTGTGGGCTGACCTCTATTTTAGATACGTTTAAAGAGCAATCTCGCACCTTCTAAGCATTGAGCATTATGCTTTGTACGCTTTACCTCAGTGAATTCTCCCAGCAGCCCTAGAAAGATGGTACTATTACTCCTCACTTAAACAGTAAAGAAACTGAAGCTCAGGTAGGTTAAGGAACTTAAAGGCACACAGCTGGTATGTGCCAGGGCTAGGATTCACAGACATGGCTATTCCATCCTTGAGTTTGTTCTCTTAGTCACAATGCTCAACTTCCTAATAGAACAGTGCTTGGTCTTCCTTGTGCATTTTTGCTGTTCTCAACCCAAAACTGTCAAGCTCATCTGAAACAAGGAAAGTGTGGAAAACTGTAACAGTCTAGAAGAGTCTAAGGAGACACGACAAGTAAATGCAATGTGTGATTCTGGCACAGAAAACAGACATTAGGTAAAAACTAAAGAAATCTAAATCAAGAATGGACTTTAGTGAATAATAATGTATCAGTATTGATTCCTCAGTTGTGACAAATGAACCAAAGTAACGTTAACAATAAGGGCAACTGGGTATGAGTTATACAATAACTCTCTATAATATTCTTGCAACTTTTCTGTAAATATAAAATTCTTCTTTAAATAAAACATTTACTTTTTAAAAGTCAATGAACCCTTGTTCAAGGTTATACTTGGAACAATATAATTTTTCTAACTATAAGTAAGTTTTCATAGTAAAAGGATTACGTTGATTAATGTGCACTTTGGAGCTTGGCCCAATCTAGCAGTTTGTGTGTTTTCTAATCCAAATTATCCACCTTCTAAAACATCCCATTAAGTAAGTTTAGAGAGATGGTTATAAAGCAGGATCCTAGAACTCATGGTAATTCCTTCCTCTGGAATTCTGACCAGAGTAAAGAATATTTGACTTACTGTTTAAAAAAAAATTTTTTTTAATGAAAACAGAGAATGTGTTATGTAGGATATGAAGGCTGGGAATCCAAGACCAATTATTGTGAGAAAAGCTCTTTTCCACAAATGTGCCAAAGCAACGTTAAGGATCAATGCAGTCTAATTCCAATGGTATAAAAAGAAGCAGGTACTCAATTCAATGTCAGTGCTCTCATTACATGAGCAGAGAAGGCACTTTTCACATTGGAGGTCCTGAATATATATATATCTTAAAGAGGTCCGTGCAGGAAGAAAATTAAGTGCCATGGAATTCCTTGGTGGCCCGTGTGAAAAATAGGATGAAAGAGAAAGCCTGGTAATAACAATGCCTTAAAATACTCTGCAAAGTTCAAGGATTCTATTCATTGCTTCCTGGTCAGTGTGATAGTTTAAAAATACATCCACAAATTCACTGGCACTCCTCCTATCCAGAGATGGGGTCTATGTCCTCTAAGCTTGAAACTGTATGCTTCCAACAATAGCACACAGCGGAAAGGATGCAATGCTTCCAAAGTTAGATCATAAACACAAAAGTGCTTCTGCTTTGCTCACAGGAACACTTTAACTGGAAACCTTCAGCCTCTAGGTCTGCTCTGGTCCCACTGTCATTCTAGCTTCACCCACTGTTTGACCATAACCATATGAGAAACTTTGAACCAGGATAATTTAGTCAAATATTTCCTGAATTCTTGACCCACAAAAATGTGTGAAAGATGATAAAATGATTGTTGCTGTTTTAATTCTCTAAATTCTGAGCTAATGTATTATGCAGCAATAGCTAACTGGAATCGTTTGTTTATGACTGTTCAAGAAAGAGTTGGGATAACATAAAGTGTCAGTGTAGGGTAATCATGATTCATTGACTGTGTTGTGTGAAACCTGGCCACAGAATCATAAATACATAAATCTATATTAATGATAAGTAATGTGTTTTAGTTCAATATGTAATGATTTACTTATTACCCAGAGCCTCTGCCTTAATTTAGAAAATATTTATTAAGCATATACTATGTGTGAGGCACAATGACAGACATTAGGAATTCAGTGATGTAAAAGACATATACATAGTTTCCTGGAGCTTGCACTCTAGTGGGAGAAACAAACAAAAACAAGTAAAGGAACTAATGGTTACCAATTATGTTAAGTACTATAAAGGAAACCAGCAAGGTGCTTGGGAAAATCCTACTTTTGACAGGCGGTTAAGAAAAGTCTCTCTGTTATTTGTAGTGAGGTGGATGGACCTAGAGTCTGTCACACAGAGTGAAGGAAGTCAGAAAGAGAAAAACAAATACCGTATGCTAACACATATATATGGAATCTAAAAAAAAAATTGGTTATGAAGAACCTAGGGGCAGGACAGGAATAAAGATGCAGATGTAGAAAATGGACTTGAAGACACAGGGAGGGGGAAGGGTAGGCTGGGACGAAGTGGGAGAGTGGCATGGATATATATACACTACCAAATGTAAAATAGATAGCTAGTGGGAAGCAGCCACATAGCACAGGGAGATCAGCTTGGTGCTTTGTGTCCACCTAGAGGGGTGGGATAGGGAGGGTGGGAGGGAGATGCAAGAGGGAGGAGATATATGTAAATGTATAGCTGATTCACTTTGTTATACAGCAGAAACTAACACACCATTGTAAAGCAATTATACTCCAATAAAGATGTTAAAAATAAAAAAAAGAAAGAAAAGTCTCTCTGATGAAATGGCATTGAAGATAAGAACTAAAAGTAAAGAAATAACCAGTCATGTTAAGAGCAGTAAAAATACTCCTAGAAGAGGAACAATATGGGCAAAGGCCCTGGGGTAGAAATATGCCAGGACCAGAGTAAAGTCAGGGTGGCTGGAGCTTAATGTGTAAGAGGAGTGTGGAAGAGACAGCTAGCGTTTCACCAGAGAATGCCCCTCTGTGTTGTAGGGTTGTTTGGAGGGAGTGGCTTTCCAGTAAGATTTTATTTCTCAACCTTACCCCCTTGCACACAAGCATAGCCATGTGACTGATCCCTGGTCAAAAGAATTTAGATGGGACTGCCACAACTAGATGTGGCCCGTACAAACCCTCCACTCTCTTTGCTTAAGTGCCAGTTGGACGTTAATACCCAGAGTGTCAGAGAACCAAATGTAAAGCTGCCATATGCCTGTCAATCTGAGCCCCTGAATGACTGCATGGAGCAAAGGCCCATCCTCTCTTCCTCTTTCTACCCACCGGATTTACACGAGTAAATGCACCTCTGCTGCTATTAAGCTTGAGAGCTCAGGGTTGAGCTTTTAGGGCAGTTAGTATTATCTTAACTGACATAAGGGAGAGTGAGACAAGATTCAGCTGGAAGTCATCATGAGAGGTTGGATCACATGGTGAGGAATTTGATTTTTCCTCTAAGAGCACTGAGAACCCATTATTGTATACAGGGAAATGAGATGACCTGATTTATGTTTTAAGATCATTCTAGTCTCTGTGAACATTGGATTAGAAGGCAAAAGAGTAAAACTACTGTGGTGGCTTATTACAAAGGTTCAACGTGAAGTAAAGACATGGAAGCCCCATGTTCTGTCAACTGAGAACTCTCAGCTCGGTCCAGAAGAATGAGAATTTCTTTTAAATGAAAAGGAATAATCATCCAGTTCAAGAGGGTGATTTGTACATGATCTAGCAGCTTTTAGAGTTTCTGGAACTCTTTTTTTTTTTTTTTTTTTTTTTTTTTTTTTGCGGTATGCGGGCCTCTCACCGCTGTGGCCTCTCCCACCGCGGAGCACAGGCTCCGGATGCGCAGGCTCAGCAGCCATGGCTCATGGGCCCAGCCACTCCGCGGCATATGGGATCTTCTTGGACTGGGGCACGAACCTGTGTCCCCTGCATCGGCAGGCGGACTCTCAACCACTGCGCCACCAGGGAAGCCCGTTCTGGAACTCTTAATAAACATATGTTTTGGAAAACATAGTCTACTCATATACCATCTTTCCTGTTAAGGGAAGTTTACATCAGGCTCCTCACCGCTTGAGATATGTGTAAAACAACTAACTGAGGCCACACAAAGACAGTGTGATCTGTATCAAGCCAAACCATACGTTGCTGCTCCTAAAATCAAACTCTGAGCATGACCTGAGACTCTACAGCAAATTAAGATGCCATCACTATGAGGACTGAAAAAAGCTGGTAGACACGATGATGAATAAATAATTCAAGTAAAGGATACTTCCTAACACAAGCCCAGTGGGAACAGAGAAGACAGAGCACCCTAGTTGGCTGGGAGGGTGTGTAATGGGGGAAGGGGGCAGAGTCAGAGGACCAAGAGTTTGAGTACAAGTTTATCCAGGCAAAGACGCATAATGTCGTATGATAATACAGGATCTATTATTTTTTGCCTGCTCTTACAATTGCTGTCTACTGGATCTTTCATTAGAGTCTTTTCTGAGAATCTCCGGCCAAATACAATGTTCAGATGATTTTAGTTATGTTTCGTGAGTTAATGCTTTCAATGCACTGTTATAATTTGTCAAAAGATATTCTAAACATGTTCCTCCAAATGGAATGGGTTAAATCAGTCTGAAACTATAGTCTAAAATATGTAAAATATACTATGCCTATAATTTAGCAGAGTATTTATTGCTTTTTCATGCTTAAAATTTTTTTAATTAATTTTTTGGCTGTGTTGGGTCTTCGTTGCTGCACGTGGGCTTTCTTTAGTTGTGGTGAGCCGGGGCTACTTTTCGTTGCAGTGCACGGGCTTCTCACTGCGGTGGCTTCTCTTGTTGCGGAGCATGGGCTCTAGGCATGCGGGCTTCAGTAGTTGTGGTGCACGGGCTCAGTAGTCGTGGCTCACAGGCTCTAGAGCACAGGCTCAGTAGTTGTGGCGCACGGGCTTAGTTGCTCTGCAGCATGTGGGATCTTCCCGGACCAGGGCTCGAACACGTGTCCCCTGCCTTGGCAGGTGGATTCTTAACCACTGAGCCACCAGGGAAGCCCCTATGATTAAATTTTAAATGTAAAGTCTATCAAAAGGCTTCTTACTCAGAAAAACTCTCGGCTACCAATATTAAAGGAATTTAAGCCTATATAAGTCCTCAGAAGTATTAAACTGAAATAAATCCAGGCATCAGCGAGTGCAATTTACACATTTATTATCTGAAAATATATATATGTATACTTAAATTATCTTCTTTCAGAGAATATCTATCAGTTTGATGGGACTTTTGTTGTTATATTGTGTGGTTAATGTTTTAATGTGGTCTTTGAGATCTGCATGAAATCCTCAGGTTTCATGAAGGAAACTACACAACACACACACACACATCAAACCTTGTCATAACTGTGTGTGCTCCAGAATTTGATATTTGATTGACAGCTAGAAACTGCATACATTAACAATTTTTGGCTTTTACTCATTCTTTGGCTTTGACCCATGAAATTGCATGAACCTGAAGGACAAATATGCAGCTGTTCACAAATATTCAAAGTGATTCCAAAGTGGCATGACAGTTCTTGTCTCTCCTGATGAGTCTAGACTCAAGCCAGCCATACAGTATTTCTTGATTTTTCTCACCTGAAGATTTCATTCAGATTTGAAAGGAGCTATCATAGCTCAAACTGATTTCCAGAGACCCTGACCAATCATTTGTTCATCCAATCCACAAACATTAATGAGTCTTCACTATGTACTAGTTATGATACTATATATTGAGGACCCTACATAAATATGACATTATCCTTACCCTTGAGAACAGAACAATCTCTAAGATAATGCAATATATGTTTGGGGAACACAGACAAGGGACAATTAACTCTGCCTGAATGACCTCAGGCTTCAGTAGTCAAATGAATTCATCTTAAGATGAATTCTTGTATTTTGCTTGGAGTATGTTCCCTCCGAGACCCCAGTCTTGAGGAAAGCCTTCCCTTAATACTTCACGGAGCCTCTAGGGGGCATTGCATATAATCTTTCCATTTTCCCGCTGGGCCTCTACATCCACTGGTCATCACAGCCTCCCTCACGCTCTGTCGTTGATAGGCAAGGGCACGTCACTGTTGCCGTGACACCGAGCAGAGGACGTGCCACTCTCATATCCAGTGCCATACTTGGTTTTCCAGTCATCTAAGCAGCTTAAAGCTTCTGCCCATGATCTCTTTCTCCATAGGGCTCATTCTCAGCAGCAGTGACCACACTTGACACCCATTGCCTTTACGTTCTCTCCATTTCCTTATGTTTTATTTGAATTCAAATGCTACGTGTATTCTTCTGCAACTTGCTCTTTTCCATTACTAGTATTTTTTTAATGCAGTGTATTGATATATAAACACTAGACCATGCCCTTCAATGCTCTCTGCATTCCTCTGTCTGAGTACACTTCCTACTCTCCAGAGTGGGTACCCAGCTGCTCTCTGGGGGAGCACCAATTTTTCCACAACCTGCCAGCCCTAGAAACGATCAATTTGGCTTCTACCAATCTGACAGGTGAAAAACGGAATCTCATTATTGATTCCCTGATGAGTAGTGAGTCTGAGTATTATACTGGACACACCTTATCTGTGTCCCTCATCTCTTGACCTCGCTGGCTCCCTAGGCTCTTGGTTGCTCACTCTGCTTCTGCTGTAGCAGCAACCGAGGCACCTCACACGCCCGGAGTCACGGCTTTTCCAGAACCCAGCAGTCTGCTCAGGAATACAGGACTCCCTCTTGGCCCACCAACATGTAGTCGGGCCAGCCAGCTCTCTGACTCCTCCCGACACTTGCAGGGCAGTGAAACACTACACCACGGGCAGAGGATCCTTCTGAGTGACTACTGAAAGAGCTGAATGTCACCACACAGAGGAGTTAAGCTTCCTCAGACTAACTATGGACAGCAGAGAACCAGGGGAGGCTGGGGATCCAGGAAGATAAATTTCAGCCACCCCCTCCTTTCCACAGCCTGCTCTGAGGTGTAAGACCTATGAATGAGCTGTTCCAAAGATAACCCGTGCGGCCAAGTAGACAGGCATGCCATTCAACCGGCTATCTCTTCCTGGCTTCTTGTGAGGCAGCGGCCAGAGCATCACACATCTTCTTATACTGCTGCTCCTTCCTCTCTTCCTCATCTCCCTTTTCTCTCATAAGCCTGTAGCAGCCGGTGCCCTTTTTTTGGAGGTAACGGGATTCATTAACAATTTCTGAAGAATGGAATGCTTTGATTGGATCTATGTTTCAGAAAGAGGATGCTGGAGACATAATGGAGACTCAGTAGGAATTTGGGAGACATTAAGATAAGGAGACATATTTTAGGAGTTTTTTCCATTGGGGCAGGTGCCAGAGTTAGGGCAACGATAACAGAAATAAAGAAGAGTCACACTGAAGAGAGTTTGGGGAATTAAATGTTGATTAGATCATTTCTGAGGAGAATGTCGCGGGAGAAAGAGCAAAGCATGGGGTCACAAGGGTTGTTAAAGACTGGAGAAAGAAGAGGAATTGAAAAGACTGAAGGACAGGTTGACAGGTAAGAGAATTTGGAGAAGAGAGAGTTTCAAGGAGAGCTTGACTAATGATGTTCAACAATGCAGAAAGGTGAAACAAACCTAAGACTGAAGGAGGAGCTATGAATCCAGCCATCAGGTATCACCATAGTAACAGCATTAGAGGAGGCACAGAGTCTGGAAGAGACAGTGATTTCAAATAAAGTTACGTTGGTAAAAGAAGATGATTAAACAATGGTCCGAAGTAATCGTGAGAACCCAGGTGGAAATCCAGGTGCAGGAGATCAGAGGGCCTAGGAGCCTCCACTGAGACAGGGCAGGGTTGCAATTTTAACACAGGGCTGGGGCAATGTGTAAATATATCTCAGGCAAGAAGGTAGAAGGAATATTTCTGTGAGAAGATGGAAAATAAATATTTACTGCTAACTGAAAAGAGGTTCCAGAGAATTCAGGAGAATGGGGGTAAAAAAGGAGCAGCGAGGGGAAGTTTTCATTACCAATAAACGTCCCACCTTTAATGATTCAAAGTTTTTTGTAAAGTTAGCCTCCACTATCTAGCTAGCTCTGGGGTTCACAGTCATCAATGTGTTTGGGTTTGTGGTTTTGTGGAAAGTGATTCTGTCCCCAATTACTATATATTATCAGTGCCTGAAATACCACCAACACAAACCTACTGCTTTGAAATTAACTTGTTTATAATTGCTTCTGGCACAATAACCTCTAATGCGGTGGTGAAGATGAGATGAGAACAATGCACTGTGGGAATTAGACTCTTGGAATGTCAGGGGCTCCAGGAGGTAGGAGAGGGTTTCTGTAAGTTTCAAGAGGAAGACATCAATGATGAAATTCACCTCCTTCATTATTTCTATTTAGGATGATGCCTTCTTTCAAAACCCATAAAACAAACTGCTCCTTTACCTAAGTTATTATAGCTACTGCAGTCACACAAAAAGGTACACACACACACACACACACACACAGACACATACACACACAGACACACACACACACACACACTCTCTCTCTCTCTCTCTCTCTCTCTCTCTCTCTTTCTCCCCCTCCTTTTTACTTTTTAGTTGAGAAAATACAAAAAGAAACTTCATACCAGCCTGTGTGAATTACTGCAACTCCAAAAGAGGAACTCAACATAACATGCATCAACTGTTTCAAATGTGACCTGTGCTCCATAATCAAGATGTCTGGCTGAGCTGTTTCTTAATCAGGTGTCAGAAGTATATCCTGCAGCCAAAATCTCCGATGACTGAAAGCCCCCCTCAGAAAAAAAAGTAACATGTGCTGCAAGTTATATCTTAGTTAAAATGTGATTTTTTAAAAGATGTCTTGATTGAAATTTAATAGGATGAAGAGCTCAAAAGAACACCTCACACTGGCTAGAAATCTGCTTCTGGTTTCATTGAAGAATTAAGATACTAGAATGGCAAAATGAGATCACAGAGTTATATATGTGAGGCCACAGAGTAACACTATATTTTTTAAGCGGAGACCTGAATGTGTCCATTCGAAGGCATGTAGGCCCAATCAGGGTACTACCTGTCTTGGGAAGTTACCACATTATTCCCAACATTTTGGGAACTTCCTCCACAGTCCTTTGGATCCTTTCAGTGGTGACCCTGAGACACAGGGCTTGGTTTTGAAAAATAGTCAAAAGCAGTTCAGAGCCCGGTTTGGTAAATCAGATAGATTATAGGATGGAGAATCACCACTTTTTGTTAACGAAGGGAGGGTGGTTATACATTAATGAAAATTACTTTCATACACCTTATAAACTGACTCTGGGGGAAATTTACTCAGGGAAGTTTTCCAAATGTTTTAAGAAATCGCAGTATTATTGGAATAAATATATATAGACTCTAAAATGACTACTTTACAGAGGAGGACACACATTGAGATATGTAAAGTCCCTCCAAGCTTGCTGTAGAGTGGACAGCTTATACTCAATACACAATTTTTAATGCATTTTAAATAAAATAATATGTGATAAGGGTTATCTAAATTCTTGTATATTTTGAATCTTATTACTTTATAGCCATACTGCATATTCCCTCCATGTGATTAGAGGAAGCATTTTATACACACTGAATTCAAGTCTTTTGCAGACAGGTGGCTGATGAATTACCAGATCTTTAATTCATAAATTTAACTTGTTACACTCATTTGGTTTATCGTGTGTAATACACACAAACCCTGAATGACTCACACAAACTATTTTTCACTCATAAAAACATGCCAAAACCTTTTCAGAGAGTTGCTTTTGTCTCTTTTTAGAGTGCTCATTCTTCAGTGTGTATAAACAAGCAAATGCTTTGATATTCAAATTAATGAAAACAGTGGAAATGAGAAATGAATCCATCTGAAAATCTATTTGATGCATGTTAATGAAACGCTCACACACACAAAAAGTTATCTGAGAAGCTATCTGTCTCACATGCAGTGAGAAACTCCCTGCAGGTAAAACAGAACGGTTATTTTACAGTTAATCACATCTGAGTTCTAGTTTTGCCAGTCCCAGAACAGCAAGTGGCTAGAAGCCTGGACTTCTAGGTGGGGAAGATACAGATTTAAACCCTGACTCAGTTGTTTGTTAGCTGTGTGGCCTTGAGCAGGTTAATTAAGGTCTTTTGAGCCTTAATTTATTCATCAGTAATATGGAAATAATAGCAATGTTCATTTCACAAAGTAATTTTAAGAATTAAATAAAAGAGTGCATGTAACTTTCTTAGCATCGTATACCTGAGACCATTAGTTGTTATTAATATGATGATCAAATTGAGTATCTTTTCTTCCTGGGCATCAGTTTTCTCTCCTATAAAACAGGACTGTTAACCTAGTTGATCAGTGAGAAGTAAATGAGATGATGTAGAAAGTTTAAGGGACGTTTCAATGCTAGGCAATGCTGGATATTGTGACATACAAAATGCTATTTTGTCTGCATTACAAAGAAAAATAAAATGCCTTATTCTCCATGCCGTTACAGACCGAACGAGTGCTTGCATCTCCTCTGGTAGCAGTAGGGGTTTGGTAACTTCAATCTGAGGTGGTTGTGTTTCTCCAGGCTTCCCCAGAAGATGGGGTCATGGTTGATAGACTAAATCAAATTTCAGTGGTTCCTGCCCTGTCTCTTCAGGTGGGACTGAAAGCAACCCCACTCCCCATACCCTCAGAGTCTCACTCAGGTATGTGTCTGATGGTCCCCACAAGGTATCTCATGTGTGCTCACCATGTCTCTTTTAGCTCTTGGCATCATGTGGCCCTTGTTGGGTTCTTCCTCTCCTACCCAGCCCTCCTGCAACAATCAGGCTGGTGAGGACAGGGGAAGCCAATACAAATGACCAGGGCTAGTGGTCCAGCAGGGGGTCCAGGGTCCAACTATGCTGGATGTCAACACAATCTCACCCTTGCTGGGGGGACCCCAAAAATGTTTTCACCGAGGCCTGAACCAATTTCTGGCAGCCTTGTGCACCATGGAGGAATTCTGAAATCGAGCTCTTTCCCAGGTTCTAACTAAAAAAAGAGAGGTGAGTCACCTCTGCTCTGTATCCCCAAACCTATCTTTTCTTTATCATGCCCCACCCAGTCTCTGCTTGGGCGAGTAAGGTGCAGAGCCCTTCCTCAGGTCCAATCCTCAGCAAAGCTCTCCTTGCTTCTCTCCGGCTCTCTTCATCACAAAATATTTGTGGAATATTAAACAAAAATGGTGTGGAGAAAGTAAGAAACATTCCCTGCCTTCTCTCCCCCCAGGGCCTGGGGACTCTGGCTAGACGGAGGAGAGGGTTATAACCTGGAGAGGTAAAGTGGTTCAGGCTTTTGTGCTGTAATGTTGATAGGTGGGGCCATTATTGCTCTGCAGTTTCTTTTTAATGTATCTAGAATCTTTCTTCTTTTTCTTATTCTGGCTAAGTAATTCTGCTTCTTCTCTTTCCTTTCTTCCTCAGTTAAATGGGCAACGGTGCATATGGCCCAAAGGAAAACAAAGAAGGAACTTGAGATCTGGGACCTTCAAATTTCTTTCTAGATGTCCTGACAAGTGACCAGGGAGGAAAAGGAAGAAGGGATTAAACTGGACATTTCTCTCTGGGATAATGTGAGCACAAGAGACTAAGTGCAAAAGCCCTTTGACCCTGTCTGGTATAACATTTACCAGAAGCTGTTTCTTCTTAACTGAGCCCAGAAGCAACAGGGGCCACCATTCTGCAGCTCAGCACTGAGTCGTATAACCAAGAGCCGCATGACCCCTCAGAGACGGGATTAAGAGATCTTCAATGACCCTGAGGCTTCTGTCAAAACAAAATTTTACCAGCCTTAGAAATCTTCAAAATCAAAACGAGGCTAGGGTATTATAAGGATCTATCATAGATCTACTTCAGGTAGTCCTTAGGGTCAAGGACAGAAATTCTGACTTGTTAATTTAATCCTAGTTGGGAAGTTCAGGCACATATGGGTGGGTACAAGATCTTGGCTCTACTCGGCAACGAGGGAACCTCATCTCCCAAATCAAACTGGATCCCTTGGCCCTCCAACAAGTTGTCCTGACTCCATAAGTTGACCTCAGAATCTGCAGATGACCTGGGAATGGCTGCAACTTGAAGGTGCCTTTGTCTTAGATACAGAGGATGCTGTGGGTGCAGCCTGGTCCAGATCTGACAGAGACACGTGACCAGAAAGAATTATGGACAGAAATAACCCAAGACAGTGTTTTTGAAATACCAGGATGAAGGAGAGACATTAAAAACAGTCTCTATAAAAAGTTACATGTTTCTGAGGAATGAAAAACTCTTTCATGGGAATATATAACCCTGTGGGTCAAGTGCCCAGTACATACTTCCAGAAAGAATTAGAAATGTTTTGCCTGTTAAAAATAATCCAGAGAGAGAACTGAAAGCCACTTCACCTAGCCAAAATTGTCAAAATAAGACCAGTGAGTAAAAGCTATAGACAGATTTCAGACATTTAAGATAAAATGTTTCAACAACTGAAAAATGGAACAGGTTACCTTTGGAGCATATATAATAATATGATTAAGAGCATAGTTTTGAGGGTCAGAAAACCATGGATTTGAATCCTAATGTACTAGCTGTGTTACTCAACTTTTGGGGGCCTCTCTTTTCTCATCTGAAGGTTATGGATAATAGTGCAGACTTTCCTGGAATACTGAAGGATTAATGAGATAATGTGTATAAGGCACTTACAGAATGACACTGTAGGAGGACTCAATAAATGAAAGCTGTTACTATTACTGCTTTTGTATTAATAACTGGTATAAAGCAGAAGTTGCCAACTACAGATAGAGGACACAGATAGCTTTTACATCGTGTAAACAATGTTTATTTCTAAGCAAATGTATTGCTAGCAAACAATGACTCTGACAGTTCAAAAGAGAGGAAGTAATTGTGGGCACTGGTAAGAGAAGACTCAAAAAGTGTAAGTCTGTTCACTGTACCTCTCCATCCTGCCCATGTGATGTGGAATTGTATAGCCCAGCACAATAAACCAGACAGATCAATAAAGTTTAAACAAGAATTCCCACATGACGTAATGCAGAGGAAAAAAAAACCCATTAAATTGGATTATGACATAAAGGGCCTCTGTGTGCATGTTGAAAGTATCTGTAAGTGATTTTATATGACCTGAAGCAGAAGACCAAGGGCTAGTGATTACATAAATAATGGAGCAGGAAGATAGCAACAATATTTAAGGCTGCTCAAGACAATGAGTAAGCATAAAGCTGCCATTTGAAATGAGAGGATCTAACCCAATTCTATAAGGAATTAATTAGCTAATCTTTTGATTTACTTGAGACACTTGACCAAACTGCTTTCAGAAAGACAAACACAACTGTCTCAACTGGAGAATTAAAGGTAACCCCTGTCTTGAATGAAATAAGAACTTATAACATACTTCAGCCTATTATTTGGTTTCAGAGATTGTCTTTATTAGCTGGGTATCAAAAGGATGCTTCCTGGATTAGCATAAGAGAGGAAGAACTAATAAATTTAGATCTTTTCATTGTCAGCATAAAAACTCAAAAGCAAACTAATGTTAAGATGATCCTGTACAGAATGCAGATCCGTCAAGGAAGAATTGAAATTGATCTTATTCAGAGTGTGAAAAACCCCATTCCAATAATAACCTCTTTATCCAGTTGTTGGTTCCCACTAAAAGGAATTCCCAATCCCAGACTGAACTGATGAGCTCAGGTTAAGCAGTCCACATGGAGCCTTTTGTTTACGAAGTGGCCATGCTGTTTCCCAGGAGCAGAGAAACAAGTGCCCCTGCTCAACTCCTGCCGCAGACTATCCCGCCTTTACACTCACAGCAGGGCCAGGGCCTCTCCTTATCAGGCTCCTGCTGCTTCACCTCCCAGTGGCCTTCCTCAATGCCCATTCTGTCTGCTTCACTTGGAGCTGACACAGCAAATGCACACGAAGAGGTCTGCAGCATAGCAGAAGTCAGAGACTTGAAACAAAGAAGGCTCCTGTTATTTATTTATTGGCTTGTTTGTAATTCTCTCCATCCGTCGATGGTCAAGGATTTCAGTGGCTCGCACCAGGGAAAGGCACTGGAAGAAATCAATTTTCAATAACCTCAGAGATCACAGCGCACTGGATAATAAGCAATAAGTCTTTGTGAAGAACAAATCCTGCCTGAAAGAGGGCTACTGGGTTTGTGCAGAGCACAGCTGAAGACAGGTGGGAAGGCCTAATAGGAATATTACACCTCGACTCCAGTAAACTGAAACCATTTTGGATTCTGTTCCAATTGACTGTGTCATCAACATGCTTCAGAAGTGTTGTTGGGACCATTTTCTAATAGAGGTCAAAGGTTATGTCCAAAGAAATGAATGCATGAAAGGGGCTCCAGAAATTACCTTGTGAATTTGAAGACTTAGTGAAAGTCAGGTCATAGAATTCAGGCTACTTAGGAGGATTAAGTTTCATCAGGAAATTGTGATTCAACATGGACCAGAACGTTCACACTAATCATTTTTGGACGTTGAGATATAATGTAAATAGGGTTCTTCCCTTTCTAGAGGTTATCTGAAGTAGCAGCTGCTATCATATGTTCCTGGTTCCTTCTAGAATTAAATCCTGTCTTCTCAGCCTGATACACAAGGCCATTTATAATCAAGTCCCTGATTACCCTTCAAGCTGCATCTTTTCGCTACAACTTCCAAATCATTTACTCCAGCCAGACAGAAGGACTTCTTTTGCATTCATTGATTCACTTATTGATTCATACATTCATTTATTCAGTATACACACACAGCATTTCCTTTATTTATCTAAACAAGCTTGTAAGACAGGTGAAGTCTTATCATTTCTCCTAGAGCAGGCATGTGAATGCTCTGCTAAGGCATTTGAACTTAATTCCTGAAGGACATGGAGAGTCCACAAAGTACACAAAAATTCTAGGGATTTTTGTCATGGAATTGACTTGGTCTGATTTTTACTTTGGAAAGATAACTCTGGAGGCATTAGAGTGGGTAGGGTGTGGTAGGGGAAGTGATAGTGGACACAGAGGATACTGTAACGATCCAAGTAAGGGATAACAAGAGTATAAATTAACCAATCACCCTATGGTGATGGGAATGGGAAACACGGAATCAATATGAGAGACATATAGGCGGTAAATTAATGGAGGGCTAGGTGACTGATTAAAAAAGTCAGGGAATTGAGGGAGAGGGAGGTTCCAAGAGGAGACCTGGGTCAAGTGATTGGATAATGGTGGTGCCATTAACTGAAATGGGAAGTGTAGGAAAAGCAGGTGTGTGGCAGAAAATAAACCATTTTACGCCGTCCAGTTTAGATACCATGTGACATCCAAGCTGAGGTGCCCCCAGGCTGTTTAACACATGAATCTGGGCTCTTCTGAGCAGAAACATCAAAAATGAATTAATAGAAAGTTTTTATTTTGTTCTGTTTCTATCCTGCCCTTTTACTTTCACCTGAATGATCAAAGACTCCTTAACACCAACTGAGAAGTGTTTGTGAGATAATGAAATATAGACAACTGTTGGGTGAGTAAATTGGTACAGCCTTCCCTCCGCTGAGCTGAATGGGTCTCAGTTAAGTGTGTCCGCCCATGTAGTAGATTTTTTTAAAGCCAGAATGGTTTGCAACTCCTCCCATCAAAAAGTAGTCTGTGTCTCTACCTCTTGAGTCTGGAATTGGCCACAGAACTTGTTTTGGCCAATGGGACTTTAGAAAACATGACACAGAGATTGAAAAGTATTTTCAGTACTCCATTGGGGTTTACCCTCTCACTGCTGGGAAACCTTCCACCACCACGTGAACAAGCTCAGGCTAGTTTCCTGCAGGAAGAACGACAATGTAGAGAGAAGCCTCAGGCACCTGGTCACCTCAGCCATCTCAGCCATGCCAGCTGAGGCCCTGGACACCCTGGGCTGTGGACTCTCCACCTTGCCACTACTGACATCTGGGCTCAGGTCATTCACTGTTGTGCAAGGCTGTCCTGTGTATGCTGCAAGGTGTTCAGCAGGAATTCTAGACTATACTTCCTTATTGTCATATGGATATATTCAAGATATCGTTTCTATAATAACAGCAAGCAACATTTATTATATGCTTATTCTGTCATACATACTAGGGTAAATATTTTACGTGGATTATGACATATAATCCTTCCCATAGGCATAAGAAGTAGGTGTTATTAATATCTATATTTTACAGATTAGGGAATTGAAGTAAAGAAAGGTTAACTATTATGCCTACGTTCACCCAGCTAGTAAGCAGTGAAGCAGGGATTTAACTCAGGCAAGTCTCTTCTTGGTACAACTCCTTAACTACCTTTTGGAGCCAAGCGATTCAATTCTGACTTCTCATTAGATAGTAAAACAGGTTATAAAAGAATATGTGTACTGTGATATTGTTTTACTCTTTAGAATAAGGAGCACTGTATGTAGGCATAAAGAAAGCCTGCAAGGATATACACCAACATGTTAATCATGGTTATCACCGTCTGGGTGTTGGAATTCCTTATACTCTTTCTGTATCTCTAAATTAAAAAATAAACATCTACCTCTCTTCAAGGAGGTGCATAGTGAATGGAAGAGACTAACACATGTATATAATAGCTATAAAGCAAGAACAAAAATGAAACGAGCACTAATAGAAGAACAGACTAAAACATGAACGTTAAGTGGAGAATGATTATTTCTGACTGGGAGCATCTGAGAAGGTGGGGGAAGATTTTAGAAGGTTCTGAAGGATAGCTAAAATTTTGAGTGGTACACATGGGATAAGAAGGTTTAAGACATGGAGGAGGAATATGCAAGGCATGCTTGTGGAAAGGCAGGAAGTCTTATGCAGCTTGAGCAGGTAGGAGACAAGATAAGGAAGACAGTCTGGGGCCTAATATTGAAGGATACTGAGTTCTAAAATGAAGAAGCTGAGTTTCATGGTGAGCTATTGAAAATTGTTGAGGAATGGGGTGATATGACTAGAGATGAATTTTATATAAATAGATCAGACACGAATAGTAGTTACAATGGATTGGAGGGAGTGGAGATAAGAGGCCAATTAAGATATGAGTGAAAACGTATAGGCAAAAATGATGACAGCTCTAATTAGGACAACAGCAAAAACAGAAACAATGCTAAGAGCATTGTGTAAAGCAGAGGACAGAAGTTCATCAACATCAGGAAGACAGAATAAGAAAGCTAGAAAAGCAGACTGAAAATAAGAAGCCATGGAGACAAAAGGAAAAACTAGGAAAGGACCATGTCAAGGAAGCCATGGGAGGAGACAAAGTGAATCTGGAGTGACAGTAGTTTGAGTGAAACCTTCTATTGATAAAGAGAAGGCTAAGGAGTCCAGGAGAAAGGTGACGGATGGATGGACAAGCGCAAAGACAGTGAAATGAAAGGCTGAGGTTGTGGTCACATGGCTGTTTCATAATTTCATGTTTTAGACGTGCAATAGTTCTAGTTTGTCTAGAATCATTAATAAGCGTCAACTTGGACCAATTTTGACTCATAAATATGTTTTTATCGATTTAGCACTACCAATAGAGAGACAAGATCCACTGAGTGATCTCTCTTCATCTTCTGGGATCCTTCTTCTATCCTACTCCACAATACTTCAGAGTATTCTTACAATATCCTCCATCTCTGACGCTATCCCTCCACACTTGTTTCTTCCAGGACTTTCCAGAAAACACAGCACTTAATCATTTAGGATATCTTCCTCATACATATCAGGATATCAAAAATTAAACCCAAGCCTTACTTGGAGAGCTCAAATACACTTAGTTTTCATTGCTTTTCTGTCTTAAAAATTCATGACTATATGTTTAAAATACAACTTGATCTGTAACTTTCCTCCACCTCTCAGAGTAGACATAAATTCTCTCAGTACATAAGTCTTTTGCCAAAAAAGATACTGAGAAGGATTCAAATCAATTTGGAAATCACAGAACTTCTGGAATTTCCTGGAATCTTTAAGGAAGGTTTTATTTTGTTTGTTTGGGTGTGATAAACTCAAAGGCAAACGGATCTCACTATCTTGTTTCTTAAAATAATTAAGCCTCTTATTAGAAGCATCACTTTTAAATGTATATGCATCGATATGTACATATATACATATACATATGGTTATTTCTGTTTCTTTTTTTAATACAAAGATTGGATTTTATAATACCCATCACTTGAGAAAAATTACCCCATGGTCATTAAGACTGCCAACTTTGGAGCCAACTCACAAAAGTTGAAATCTTAGTTCTAACACTGAGTATTTATGTGCCTTGGAAGTCACTTAGCCTCTCTCTGTTTTATTTTCTCAACTGTGAATTGATACTGTGATATTTGAATGAAATAACACATGCAACTCGGAATAATACTTGGCACATGGTAAACAATACATATGTTTTAGCTAATATTATTAATTTTCTTTTTCCACTTGCAAAAGGATAAAGGCTATCACTCCAGGTGAATAAACATAAACACGTATTTTTCAAAATGGCAAAGTGGCATATTCCAATTTATTTAGTGTTCCATAATTTATTCAATGCCCTATTGATAAGTATTCAGATGCGTTTCCATGTTTTAGCTACTAAATGCTGTATTTTTGGATATATATATCCTTAAAAATGCATGCCCTCATTTCCTTAGGATATCTTCTCCAAAGTCAGATTACTGAGTGACAAGGAGTGTGCATTTTCAGTTTTGAGAATATTTACCTATTAAGTCCTAAAACTGTTGTAATCATTCACACAACCATCGGCAGTGTACAAAGTGTTTTCACACATACACACACACACTTGCCACCACTGAATAAAAACAATATTTAAACATTTTACCAGTCTGATGGTTTCAAAATGGCATCTTGGTTTTTACCTGCTTTTCTCCATCTACTAATGAAATTGAACTTCCCTTGATATAGTTATTGGCCATTTGCATTTTACCTTTTATGAGTTTCTTCTTTCACCCTTTGCTCATTTTACTATTGTCTATTTCTTATCATTTTGTAGTGCTCTTTAATTGTATGTCTATTAACCCACTGTATGCCATTTGTGCTCCTAGTATTTTCCTATCCTTCAAGGCTTTATTATCCATGTACTAATGAACAGTGACTCTTTAGACAGTGGCTCTGAATCAAAATCTTTCCTGGCCTCTGAGGATTTGTGGCTATTGATGTATGAGCATTCAGTGCCAATGCATTAGGAGATATGCATGTTTCCTATTATAAAATCAATGCTTCTAAGAATCTCCCTGAAATGAGACAGCACCACATCAATCTTCATTCTTTACCTTAAGAAGAATAAACCTTTTCCTGAAAAGGGATATCTGGTTCACTCACTATCTCATCATGAGTCCCATTTCTCCAGGACAGCCTTGTATCCCAAAGCATTGTGTTCTCTGATACCTTATAGAAATATATTAGACTCAGTAAGAAGTGTGTACCTCAAAGGCTCTAGGATCCCTGTAGTTTTCAATTAGCTCGAGATATGCCAGGTGTATCTTACCTCAAACACTCACTAGATCAAGGACTATGCTATCTCATGTCTATATCTTTTGTCTTTCCAATGAAATGGTAAGCTCAGTTGTCATTTTTCAGTTTGCTTTTCAGGAGCCCCGATGTCTTCCTGGACACAGAACAAGGTTATCTGGCATTTCTCCCTGTGAGTAATGATCTATTTATGGACCTGTTTCTCTGGCACATTTCTCTTGACACAGTTCTCAAGAAACAGAAAAAGAGTGAGTGAAACTGGGCCAAACGGCTTCCCGAGCATGGCAAATAAGATGAAGGGGCAGGTGGTTCACTCAGTTAATCAACAAATACTAACTGAGTCTCCTCTATGGAACAGCCTAGGTGCCTACCTACCCAGATGGTACAATTTGAGGAGAATCACAAGAGTCCCCTAAGCTAAAGGACCTCCCTCAACAATAAAGATTCAGTTCCTAAAGATCTCAGTAACATCTTAGTCAAAATCAGTAGTCTCAGAAAAAGAAACACAGAGTAATCAAAAGCAGTGAGAAGAAAAAGAAGTGGCAGGGCTGCTCCAAGGTACGACAACATTCAAGACAAACTCCAGCATAGATGTATTTGGAGACACGCTTAAGAATGTATACATTGGGTTTTGTAGAAGTAACCAGTGTTGGAAGAGCTATGATTCTCTGTTCGTTTTTAACATGTCTGCCTCTGATGGGCAGTGCTGATACTTTGTCCAAGAGTAAGGAAAAGAGAAGGCAACTGACATTTACTGAGAATAAACAATATGCCAGGAGATTTACAGACAGCGCAGATACTTCTTACAATAATCATACGAAGGAGGTGTTATTAGCCCATTTTCAGAGAAGAAAATCGAAGGTGAGAGAGATTAAGTATTTTGCCCATGTCAAAGCTAGTAGAGCAGAACTGAAAATCATCTGCCGGACCCCAGAGCCCATGCTCAGCTTATTATTCTAGACTACGTCTCTGGGGCAGTACCAGGATATCATATTCTTTAAGCATGAAGTGGCATAATCCTTTGGGGCAAGCCTTTTATCTGACCCTGTCTTGCTAAAATATGCTTCTTAAGAGCAATCATTTGGAATCTCTAACCCAGCACATTTTTGGCTCATCCTCTTGCTTCCAATGTCCAACTAGGTTGCTCCATTAGACAACAGCTTCCAGCTCTCAGCTCAGGGTAATCCCATTCACTCATGACTCTTTTGGTTCACTTACTCATTCACTTACTCTTCCATTTATTCACCCCTTCAACAAATATTTCCTGTATACTGAAACATGTCTAATTATTAAAGAAAAGGAATGTGTCTAGTTTCAGCTGTTGCCTAACAGTCATTAAGACCTCAATCAGCCTGTCCAGGTCTTGCCTATTCATCCAGTTGAATTTTCCTGGTGATTTCCATCAAAATGGTTTTGGTTTCTCTAACTGTACAGAGGTATAAAGGGCATGACACCCTTACTTTGTTATTGAATTTGATGATTTCAAACCACACAGTCCTATCTGGCAAAGCTTCTCCTTCTATTTTAGGTTCATGAGCCGATTCCTTCTGGATCAGCTCAGACCCCTTATTCAGTTGTCCTCTCCATTTTCCTTTTCTGCAAGCAGCCCCTCCCTCTACCCACCTACTTCTTAAAAATCAAGAATGAGAACCTTCTCAACTCCTCTGGATAATCTCAGACACACTACATATTAAAATGGGAACACAGAAAGCATAAAGCTTAATAGCTTTAGGTAAGCAATTTGGGGCAAATGAGGTAAAGTGATTCCCTGTATGAATGCCAAACGTGGACTCTGTTTACAATAGAACACTTCAGAGTCATCCCAAAGAGAAACACATCTGGGTGAATCACATTGGGTGATTTACATCCTCAGCCAGCACGTGTATTTCCATCTGATTGATACTACATGCTTTGTTCTTCAATTGCCAAAGGAATAGTAAAAAATTGAGCCCTGCATCCCTGGAAGAATTACTTCATCTCCCTTCATTTTCTATAAAATGATGGCTGATGGCGCTGAATTAGAAATAATATACTAATAAGACACTTTTGCAGAGTTTTAGAGTTCACCCTCTCACAAATTATCTCAGAACAATTCTTTATGAGTTACCCTTGTCTTCATTTTACAAACAAACAATTAAATCTAGAGAGATTAAGAAAACTCTCAGGTCACACTGTAAGTGATGTAGTCAAGGCTAAAACTCAGACCTTTTGATTGAAATCTCATACTTTCCACTACATTCCACCGTTTCCAAATGATCTTTATGTTCTCTCTCAGGAGCTGGGAGTGGGAATGGGCTGCAAAGTTGTCTGGGGGGGAGGGGGTGGAGTTGGGTAGTAAAGACCGCAGCAAGAACTGTCTAAAATGGGAAAGATGGCAGACAAAGACAACTGCAATGGAAAGGTAGGTCTGGAGAAAAGGGGTTGAAGCCTGGGAAGCTGTCAGAGGAGAAACTCCAAGCTGAAGTCCACATGGAATAACTGTTAAGGGGAAGTTTATGTTTCATCTCCTATAATAATGGAACAATTATTCTTTTTAACCCATGTTTTAACAATATTTAAATCACCTTGATTTATAAAATATTACCCAAGGAACTGTAATTTGATAAAACTTCTTTTTGGTCAAAAGTATAATCACTGAAGTTACAGCCATTTCCTAAACACAAATTGAGAAATAATTCTCGATTTGAAGAAAAAGAAAAGTTCTCATTTCTTCCTTCTGGATGTTCAGGAGCAAGTTTACTTGAAAGCTGAATCTACCTTAAAGGTAACATCATTATTTTTAGGATGGAGGTGGAGTGGATCTAACACCAGGGAGAGAAAAATGAGGAAAACTTGGTGGGTAGATATTTTCTTTGCTATTGAAGGATGTGACAGTGCAGAAAAATTCCTTGACAGAAAGTTTCCCTGGGGTGGCCCTACATGCTTTCCGCGAGAACAAGAGGAAAAATAAGCCCTAGTCTCATGAATCTTCCCCTTGGATCCAGTAAAAAAAGAGAATCTTGAATTCAAGGAAAAGGTAGAGGAACAAAGATTTATAGCAAAAGTGAGATCTGAGAGGAAGAGAGGGGAAAGATCCCCTCTTGGTGAAAGACTACGGGGAATTTTCTCTGCCAGATGCCCTGTTAGAAAAGGTACTAGTGATACGATAAATTCCGATTTATTCTCTAGCGACTTTACCCTTCCTGTAACACCAGACAATCAGTTCACTCAGTTCTGAATGTTTAGATTTCTCTTCTTTCAGTTCTTTTCCTATAAATTCTATTTTCTCCATGTATAAAGGTATAGAGTTTAGGTTGTTATCACTTGCCTCAAGGCTGGCTTGTCCTGAAGACTCACAGAATGACATCCTTTAACTGGCAGACTCTCTTTTACCTAGTTAAACTTTCCAAGAATTTTACATTTCCTTTCAATTAGTTTTGGGAAGTTTCTTCTACATAGTTGATATTTACGTAAGTGAAATTACCTGAGTGAAATTACTTGAGTGAAAACTTCTGCTCAAAGCAAAAGAACTATAAAAAATCCAATAATTGTTCTCCAAGGAAATCCACAGAGATCAAGACCTGGCCTTGGGTGTTCAGGCAATACCGCCACACCTTTTACAGCTTCTCCAGGAGAAACTCCGGGACAACTTCAGGGCAATCCTGTCCTCCACAGAGCTGCCTCTGGCTGCTGTGCCCCAGATCACACAAATGCAACAAACCACACAGAACACTTGTCAGCATTGTACTCAGAACCGAACCTAGTCATCAGAAGTAACTTCACATTTAAAGATCCCAAGATAACAAGATTTCCTATACAAATGTACATTGCTTCAATAGTGGGTCACATATAGAGGTAAGAAGGTGCATATGCTAAATACTCTTAGTTTTCCAATCTTATTTTCCTTATAAGTACACAGTCTGCGTCCAATTTGCTCATTTTGTTGTAGCGCTATACAAATGAGTCTCTATATAAAATGAAGCTAGATTTCTTGGGCATTACTTAATTTCGTCTTCTTCCACATGAGCTGTACCCCTTAGCCTGGCCAACTGGCCCCACATAGCTAAAGAGAGGCAGAATTTAACTCAATCTGTTTAATGTTTCAAGTTGTCTGCAATGAAATGATCTCTTTCCTGCAGAAGTAAGCTCAATGGCATGTGCCCCGCCCACCAGAGCCCCCTGTGTCTGAGAGCCAGTGGTTGCAACTGAGACACCTCTGCCTCGTTCAGAGCAATCTTCTTCGACCACACCCTACCTTGGGCCTCGCTTCCCAGCATACATTCCCAGATCTGCCCAGCTCTGGGTCTCTGGAACTATCTCACATTTTTAGATGTTTTCTCACTCTCCTGTCTTTTGGACTTGATTTGGACTTGATTTCTACTGGTTTCTTAGATCTACCCTCAAGGTGCTAATTATTCTTTACATTTTAATTCATTTATTCAGTAAATTTGAATTAACTTTATAGAGTGTGACAGGCACTCTTCTAAGTCTTGGGGATATAAAAATGGACAAAACATGCAGAATCCCTCATCTTGTGATGCTTCCATTCTAGTAGGAGACAGACTACAAACAGATAAACGAGTAAACATATACTAAAAAGCAAGGTGGTTAAAACCCAGCATGGTGGTAATCAATACTAATGAAGAAATTTAAAGCAGAATAAAGAGTTAAAGATGAATGGGCTGGGTATTTTAGACAAAGCGACCAGGGAAGGCTTATGTGATGACATGTGAGCAGGTGTATGAAGTGGAGAGAAAGAGAGATATGTAGATTTTTGCAAAGCAGGCATTCCAGACTGAGCTAACAGCTGGTGCAAAGGTCCTGAGATGAATGTACATCTGAGTGCTTGATATGCACCAAGGTTACCTTCTCTGCCTCAGCTCTCATGATCCTGGCCAACCACAGCTCAGATCCAATCAGCTTCTATCTTGGGTACATCTATCATGGTCACCAACAAGAGGAAGGAATGGGGCCCTGGTGCTGAAAAGGAGAGGATGGACAGCTTCTTGTTATACGGTGTGAAAGGGGAGACTCCAGCACTGAGTGAGTGACTGGATTCTTGCCATCCACACTTCAGGTTCTATGAGTCTATGCAAGCATACATGTATGTCTACATCTAGATAATCTACAAGTACTGCTGAGGAAAGTGAGACTTAAAGCATGTATTTAACTAGGAGTGATTAATAATGCTGTCTTCATGTTTCAAAAAGGCACACATTTTCATCAATTCCCAAGCATTTCCATGAAAGTAGAATAATGCAAAGAAAGAGGGCTAACACTTATTATTTAAAGCAGGGCTTCAATGTATTGACCAAACCCCTCCATTTTCCCACCTCTTGCTATTCTCCAGAATTCCATGGTTCACCTCTGAAGGTGATATTATGACAAAGACTTGACAAAGTTTGGGAGTTACCGGCATAATGAGTCATATTTTCAGATGTTTGGTTTAAGTCTTATTGTTTAAAAAGAAGGTTAGAGTGTTATGAAAGAAAATGTGACAACCCAGTAAAGCTTGACATCTAAGTGGTTCTGAAGGCTATATCTGTTATACATCTTGTGTATCATAAATAATGAATAATAGTAGCTACAATTTCCTTAGTCCTTATTATGTCCTAAACTCGATGTTAAAGCAAGTAATTCATATATTCCTTACAAAATCTCTTTCGGGGCCGGAGCACTTTTACTATCTCCATTTCACAGATGAGAGATCTGAGACTTAAGAGAGACCAAGGGATTGGCCTGACATCACAATTTAAGTGAACGGCAGAGCTGGAATTAGAACCCAGGTCCATCTGACCCCATAGTCCAAGCTGTTAACCCACCACGTGACCCTGCCACCATAGCAGTGAAGGATAATTAGAGTATTCATGCCCCCATCATGGAGAAAAATCATCAGTTAATATAAGGAAGAGTTCATGCCTTGATTAAACTTGGAAGGTAAAATGCACTTGTTTTGGAACTCATTCCTTAAAGTTCAAGATGGCAAGAAGCAAAACTGAAAATTAAATCTCTGCTAATATGTCTATAGAAGAACACTCTCTTTAGGTAATGTGGCCACCATCCCATCTCAACATGGTCAGATTGTTGCCTAACTTCAAAGTGTTACTGAAATGGGAGATTATCAGGCCATGCAGGAGGCAAAGATGGAGCTCGGGCAGGGGTTAGACAGGCAGGGAGGATGAGGGTGGGGAGGCAGTACCCGCAGCAGCTTGAGGGTGACCATATTTACATAAAGCATGAGTTTCAATTTGCTAGAGAGTCACTGGTCAAGCTAGTGTGTGTGAAGTGAGTTCCCTTGTTCCCTCTTCTGGATGTGAGGGCTGTTTTGTAGTCAGGTGTAATGGAATCAGCACTGGCTTAATAGGTTGGAAACCAGCCTGTCCTCCCAGCCTCTCCAATCACCAGCTATGGGACCTTGGACAAGTCACTTAACCTCGATGGACCTCAATTTTCTCATCTAGAAAAATAAAAACAATTGAAATAGACTAGCCCTTCCAGCAATTCCGTGAATCAAGGAGAATTTACAGCTGTTGCTGTTTATTAAGTTCAAATTAAGTCCCGTCATTATTTTATCTCTTGCTAGATAGACAGTGAGCTCCAGAAAAGCACATGGTATAGTTGGTGGCTCCTAGAAAGAGCTCAGAAAATTCCTCATTGACTGTATCTACAAAATATATATGAGGACAGATGGCCAAAGGACCCTAGGATATGTCAGCTGAGCTCTATTTTAGGATGGAAAGCAGCATTCATCCTATTCATACAACAGTAATATTTACCAAATGCTTATTAATCTAAAGAAATTGTTTTCATTTGAAATTGTAACTAAAAGTAAATGATAAAATAATAGGTAAAGTATAACCCCACCTTTAAAGAAAAAAGAATAGCATATGTAAATGTTAATGGACCAAGAATGGAGGAACATACATTAAACAACTGACAGTGGTTTTCTGGGGAAGAGGCTGGGGCAGAAATATGACTGATTTTTACTTTCTACACCATGCACTTCATTATATCTGCATTTTGTATAACACTGCAGTACAATTATAATTGGTTTGGTTCTTTGATTCCTAAAATACTCTAATTGCTCCAAACTAGCCCAGCTAGGAATTGTGTCACATGTTACAAGTCAGCCCATGTAAAACACTAAACCCAAAAGATTTTCTCAAACCTAGAGATATTGCCTTACATTTACAATGAGGGAAAAAAAAGACAGATAATGTTTTTTTCCAGTTAATACAAGTGTGAATGAAAAGATCTTACATTTTTTTTCAGTTCCTGTGACCCCCAGGAGAGAAGGCTGTGGGCTGATTATTAGGGCATTTGAGTGTGTGGGTTTGCCTGGAAGCGACTGCTAGCAAAGACTGGGAGATGGGAATAATGATAAAGCATGCTCAGCTTGTAGAGCTCTGAGCTGAACAGCATTACTCTCAACCAGATTTTATTTCTTGTTAATTATATCTGATTCCACTTGACTGCTGATTTCATTGAATTTAACATGTTCGGCGTGGGGGTCAGGGCTCCATGCTACTCATCAGAAACGTCAATAAAAAAAGCACCCCAGGGCTTCCCTGGTGGCGCAGTGGTTGAGAGTCCGCCTGCCAATGCAGGGGACGCGGGTTCGTGCCCCGGTCCGGGAGGATCCCATATGCCGTGGAGCGGCTGGGCCCGTGAGCCATGGCCGCTGAGCCTGCGCGTCCGGAGCCTGTGCTCCGCAATGGGAGAGGCCACAACAGTGAGAGGCTGCGTACCGTAAGAAAAAAAAAAAAAAAAAAAAAAAGCACCCCAGGGCTTCCCTGGTGGCGCAGTGGTTAAGAATCCGCCTGCCAACACAGGGAACATGGGTTCGAGCCCGGGTCCGGGAAGATCCCACACGCGGCGGAGCAACTATGCCCCTGCGCCACAACTACTGAGCCTGCACTCTACAGCCCACGAGCCAGGACTACTGGGCCTGCAAGCCACAACTACTGAAGGGAAGCACCGCAATGAGAAGCCCACGCACCGCAACAAAGAGTAGCCCCACTCGCTGCAACTAGAGAAAGCCCACGCGCAGCAACGAAGACCCAATGCAGCCAAAAATAATAAATAAATAAAATAAATAAATTTATTTAAAAAAAAAAACCCCGAAACCCTGTCAGCTGTGCAAATACACTACCCCTCATCATGACAGATTTGCTCCAGCAATTATGATCACCTTTTCATCAGTCTGTGTCTGTGAGCATTTCTGGAGCACCTGATGCCATAATACCCAAAGAAAACGCCTTCTCTAACATAATGAAGGTGATATAAAATACGTGCTTTCATGTCATGTAAACATTTATGATATTCACACAAAGAGGGGTATTTATTTCCTATGCGTATACACCTCTGCTTTCTGTTGTTATTGATGAATAGGAAAAGATAAATGTACCATACAAGGAGGAAATAATAGCAGGAATGGGAGCTAACTGCTGATTTTCCATTCAGCAAACCCAGACAAGCCGCTGAAGCCCTGCACCTAAGGCTTCAGTGATGGCAGGAGGTGACAAGGTGATCTGTCATCCCAAGCCTTGGAGAAGCAGAAGGATGAAGTGGGATGAGCACAGTCTTTGAACTCAGACCTGGGTTTGAATCCAGCTCCAGCTGTGAGAGCTTGGGTAAACTAACTCACCTTTCTGAGACTTGCTTTGCTCAGCTGTCAAATGGAAAGATGAACACCTATTCTAGCATGCTGTAGAAATTAATGAAATAATATATGTAAAGCCCATTCTAGACTTGAGAGCAGTGCCTTGGATGGTACTTAGTAGATATTCCCTCAAAATGTCCTCTCTTTATCTCTTTTTCTCCTTTCCATTAATGTTTCTTTTCCTTCCTTTCTTAGTTTTGGGGCAGAAATGGCCAATTTTTTTTACCGTCTGACTTCAAATCTTCAAAATAGGACAGCAGTGCCACAAGCCAAGACCCACCAAGTTGATGAGTAGAATAATTTTCTCCTTTTTCCATTTTGTGTCTTCAAAAAAATCAAAAATATAGACATATATAAACAACCATATACATAAACTTATAAATGAAGACAATCTCTACATTGTCCCTTGGTCCTGAGGTAGACAGATAGATAGATAGATAGATAGATAGATAGATAGATAGATAGATGATAAAGCTTCTTTCAAGAGCTTCTTTCAACTTTTATTTTCTCCTTTTGGTCTTGCTTTTATGTTGTGAATGTAACATTTACTAATTAGCAGATCAGCCAGGTCATGAAACGTTTCTTAACAGCTCATACCACCATGTTAAATGTTGTTTCCTTTGATATTTTCAGTTAGGGCCCTTGCCTTCCACAGTGTAACTGCATTCTTACACCAATGATGAAGGCTAGGAAGTGGAAATAACGGAGCCAGGACTAAGGTGAGGCCAGAAAGGTACTTACATTGGGCACAAAATTTAAAGGGGTGACCAAAAACTCAGTAATCAAGATAAACAATATTTTAATGCAATATTTTAAAAAATTAAATTAATGCAAAAAATCCATGATGAATAAAACCTCAAAATTTTAAATAAAGACGGAAACCAACCCTGCAATTACATGACTCTGCCTCCCTCAGCTCACCCTGATCTAGGCCCTGGGTAGACGCTGCATCTGAAATCTGGGGTTCTGGTCTTGGTTCTCACACTACTTAGCTCAGGCGAGTCACTGAACCTCTCTGGTTCTCAGTCTCCTCATCTTGTTTCACTTAAAAGTCTGATTAAAAAATTTCCAGTGAACTTCTGAATGAAAATTCTATGATTTTCTATAACGTGAAGCTGCATGACTGGGGCATCAGCAATGACTCGAGAGGACAAGATTCATTCACTGTCAGTCATTCAATCCAAAAATGAATTACAATCAATCCAATCAATTGCTATGTGACAAGCACTATGAAAGGTGCTGAAAATACAAAGTTGAGGACAATAGAAATACATAGAAAGGGAAGCCAACCCTACTTACTGCCCAAAGGTCAGGACTACGTTCCCTAGGAAGTGACTTTGACCTAAAGGACCAAAGGAGTTAGGCAGGGGAAGGCAAGGAGGAAATTCCAGAAAGAGAGAATAGCATGGCCAAAGACCAAAAGGTGAGAAAGAAAAATCTCAGTTGGGGAAATGTAATAAATTTAATCTGGCTGAAACATAAATAGGATGGATGAAACAAGCACACAAAAATCAGTCTTTGATTACAGAGCAATAATAAAAGTATTTGGCAGAGTGTAATGCAAAAAGCGCTGGGTTATGTTCAAACCTAAGCTCTCGTCACTGACCTGTTGCCAACTAGCTAGATGATGGGGCTTCCATATCCACTGGGGATTCTATTTTAGAACACAGTACAAACTTTTCTAAGAAGGAGAAAGGCTTTTAACTCCCAAAGAACGATGCAAACCTCACATTTGAGATATTTAGAGTTTACATCCCCCAGTACCAAAGCAGTGCTGTAATTAATACATGTAGTCACTTCCCTGAAAACAACTTGCTAAACAGCTAAGCACCTGTTGTGTGATGAACTGAGGCTGAAGAATGAGAGGACCAGCCTAAGGCAAGCAAACTTTCATCTTCCCAGACAGGCACAAGGAGGAGGCAACTAGGCAAATGTTATAGGCAGACACACCTAGGCTTATGACGGTGGAGTTGGTCTGCCCCTGCCATGTTTGTGTCGGTTGATTTAATTCCTGCACTTAGGAAAACAGGATTAGAGCCAGCTATTTATTAACCAACCAAAATAATTTTTTAAACAAACACTGAGGCACACAATCTCTAGAGTCCTGAAAATAAAGTCAAAATTTTATTTTTAACCTGACTGTTGTCACACATAATACCTACCATTTATTGAGCACTTACTCTGTGCCAAGATTTACAAATGTTAACTCATATAATCCCCACAATTCTATGTGATGTGTTAAGATGGTTATCTCCGTCTTAAGAGCAAGAGAAATTTGAGGCACAGAGAAGTAAACTGTGTGCCCAAAGTTGCATAGTTGATAAGCAGCAGAGCCAAAATTCAAATAGAACCTATCTAGCCCCAGAGTCTGCACCCTTGGCCACTGTGCTACATAAACAAGGTTCATCATCTACACGTCCCAGTGACACCTTAGCGCGCGGCACTCAGAGGCTCCTTATGTTTCCAGGACTCTCAAAGATCTGAACTCTCTGTGCTTTGGTAAGCACCTCCGTCATTTAGTTCTGGGGGAGAAGAGCATGAATCCATCTTTCCATGCTCTTGGAGAGAGGCATCCTTTCTCCTCCATCTCTTCTCTCCTGCTCTCATTTCCCACACGTTTTCTCCTCAGACACCAGCTCTACCCATCTGCTCCCCATTGATAAAAACTGCATTTGAGGCTCGCTGTTCCTTCCCCCTATGGTATCCTAACTCCTTCTCCCACCCGACTTCATAAATGACTGACAGGTACGTCTTGCCTGGATCTTCGTACCTCCCGTTCCCCACTGAATTCCCTAAGATACAGCTTCTGAACATGTGCTGTACTAAAACTGCTTTCTCGATGGTCACCAGGAAACTCCATTTCATTGCCTTTTTTTTTTCCAGTTCCCTACTTTCAATCTTTTCAACCTCTCTGCACTTAAAATCATCCTGGTAATTTATACCTTGGATGCGGAGAAGGAGTTGGTAGGATTATTAAAATGGGCTTGGTGACCTGGTTCTGCCACTTCCTGGTCTGGTAATTTTGGACAAGCTATTGGAATCTCTCTGTCTGGGCTGCCTTGGCTGTCAAATGGAGAAGAGAACTGCAGGTGGTGTGGGGATTAAATGAGATTCCACATGTAGGCACTCACACAAGGCCTGGCACATAGGTAGGACTGCTTCTGTGAAGTCTGACCACT
This sequence comes from Stenella coeruleoalba, assembly GCF_951394435.1. NCBI lineage: Eukaryota > Metazoa > Chordata > Mammalia > Artiodactyla > Delphinidae > Stenella > Stenella coeruleoalba. The sequence goes on along the minus strand of NC_137153.1, from coordinate 91,975,966 downwards.
CCTTCTCATGATTCTCTGAGGCCTTTACTTTCACTCCAGTTCCTTCCCATATTGCCTGAGTATTCTACGGTACCTGTTTCTCTCCTTAACCCCTATATTTTGCTAAATGCTGAGACTTAGTCTTTGGCTCTATGGTCCCCTGCTCCCCATCCTCTCCCTTAATCAAAACAGTAGTTGGTATTTACTGTGAAATCAGTACATGCTGGAATCTGTACTATGTGCTTTCCAGGATGTTCCAGTGTTACCCCAAAATCAGTTCCCCACAAAACAGCATTGAGCCTTTCACTTTTCTGAGCTAACCTCTCTCCTCATTCCTCTGCCACCCTTCATCCAGCTACCAAAGTTCAAACCCAAAGTGCTATCTTTGGTACCCCTCTTTCACCCCTGGAGTCAACCTGAAACAAATTCTCATGTTTTATCCATTCTGAAATCTCTTATTGGGATTTTAAGATGGCAACTCAACAAGCTGAAGCTGTACATTTAAGATTTTCCACTTCCAAAAAAATTAAGAAACAACAAAAAATTTATTTTTTGCACGGACAAAAAAAAAAAAAAAAAGATTGGAACTCAATACACTCAGGTTTGGCTCAGTAAGGGACCCAGTTCCTAGGGCTGTGTGTTTGAAGATGGGAACACGGGTGGTCTGGCCCTTATCCCAGGATGCCAAGATGCTACGAGCTCTTTAAATGAGACACTGTGGCTTCCAAACTCCCGGGTCCCAGATTATCTTAAAAGTTTGAGCAAAGCACATAAAATCAGGACATTCTGACAAGTAAAGGGGGAGAAAAAGAGAATTCACATTTACTTCCAGCTTACTATGAATCAGGAACTGTGCTAAATGCTGTTGCTATCAAGATGAGCCAATAATATAATGTTTAGATATAAAAAATGTGATGTCACAAGGTTGCTTTCTTATCGGCACTTCACAGGACAGTTTTTCATAAAGGCAGTTTTCCTGGGTCATTTTGTCACTGATCTGCCAAATGCTGATCACCTTGGAGAAATGGAAGCCATGATTTAGCGTCTACTCTTCTAATGCAGGAATCATTGCTTCATGACTGGGTTTCCTCGTTCATTAATTTAATCATTCATTCCACAAATATTTATTGAGTCCCTATTCTGTACCAAGACTGTAATGAATGCTGGAGATGCAGCTGTGAATGTCTTTCCTTCCAGACACAGGAAAGAGACCTACGCAAGTGAATTCTAGAAAAGCAGAGGGTAGTATGGGAACACACAGAGGAGGCCTCTTAGATTAGCAAGGTTGACTTTCTCACTTGTTTCCCGGACATATCTTCTCCTCTCCACCCCCACTGCCACCATCCTCATCATTTCACGCCTGTATTTCCACAATAAGCTCCTTGCCTCCAGTCTCACCGCCTCCAATCCATCCTCCACACTGTGGTCACAGCTATCTTTCTCTGATGCAAATCTGATTATGTCTCAAACTCTCCCAACCTGCAAACTCTTTCCCAGCCTTTCAGATAAAACTGAAGCTCCTTTGCTTGGGATATTTCCATTCACAGTTGATCTCTGCTTATTTCTCTGGCCTGATGGTTTGCTACTCCACAGAGCTAAGAACTCACATCTCTCACTTCAGCCACACAGAACAACTTCCAGTTCTCAGATAGCTTTTTTTCTGCCTGGAAAGCCCTTCTCTTCTTATCTTTCAAGACTTAGGTCACCTCAACCACCCTAAGAAACCTTCTTGATCTTCTTAATCTCCTTTAGGTGGATGCCCTCCCTTTGTGCTTCCATAGCACATTGGGCATATCCCTATCCAAACACTCCACAGCATTAGTTGTTAATTAGTGTCACCTAGCTGCTGTTCATTTCTGTATCCACACTCTAGTACCCTGTGCTCTAGCCACATGGGACGGCTCATAGTTACCCTAACTCATTAGGCACACTCACGTTTCCTCTGTTGGAATGTCCTTTCTATCCTTCCCTACCTGGTAAAAACTATTCATTTTTCAAAAATATCTCAAAGACCGTCTGGTCAAATCCCATAGGGGAAGAAAAAAAATCACTTGCATGTCTACTATTTGCACTTGATTTACCTTACAACTATAACAGTTAATCAGATTGCATCATAGTTAGCTAAATACCTGTTTCCTCATCCTTGAAAGCTCGGACGATTTTTTACTTCCCCGTGTTTTTCTTTCTCCAGACTCCAGCACATAGTAAGTGCTGATGTGTGTTTTCTGAATGTTGAGAAAAGGCCAGGAGGGAGAATGGAGTATATGCCATGCATGTTAAGAGCTCACAGGACAGTACAAACCTATCTTACTCTCTAGTTATTTCATATGTGTTAATTCTGTATTGACATCTAGATTATAAACACTTTAGGGGCCAGAACGATGTTATACATTATTAGATGAACTTCAATGCTAAATATGGGATAGGTGGTCAATAAAAACTTGAAAATAGACTCTGAATATAATCAAAATGAATTGAACTTGCAGATGTAGGAAGAGGAAATACATCATAAAGAAAGAAAATAGAGCTCTAGTAAAAACCAAAAAAAAAAGAAATCTTAATCTTTTCTTGCCAAGATTTGCATTGAAAATGATGGGAATATTCACCATGCAATAAAAAGGGACATATGCTGACAATTATATTTAAACCCCCACTAGGCCAATTTCAACTTGAAAATATTTCTGGAAAGGTCTTTACTTCACCAGTTGTTTGAAAAAAGAAAAAAAAACGTCAGATTTCCATCTTACTGAATGCTTTTTAAAATTTATAAAAGTGAAGCTGTTTTAATAATATGCAACCCTTTCCAATTCCGCTCTTTTTTTTTTTTTCTTTTCTCAATAACTTCTTCACCTTTGGCAATGTTGACTTACAAGTCAAGGTCTCTCTCATAAGTGAACTTTCTTAATTAACCTCATGTATATCATGCTTTCTCCCACTTAAAAGAAGTTACAAAATGTTTAAAATTAAAAAAGGTCCCCAGAGCAGCAGTGAGATGGACTCTGCAAGTCATCTTAAAGTGAAGAGAATACTCTCTGGCAACCCATAGTCACAAGTACTGGATCTGAGCTTCTAGTGTTTCCTTCTGTCAGCATCAACTTGGCTTCCAGGCTCCCCACACACACGTCTCTTACAAATTCAAGCCTCCTAAGGTACAGAACCCACCCACCCCCCAAATATACCTGTCTGCCTACCCCACCTTCCAGGTGTGAATAAAACGCCAAAACAGAATTGAACATGGTATTTCCTAGACTTACAGAACTAATTTGCTCAAGGTTAGCTCAGGAATAGTCAAGCCTTCTATTCTCCAGATGTGACGTTCCAGAAATCTCCAAATTAGAGTCCCACCCGATG